>NC_041751.1:32937957-33537957 GCF_004115215.2 Ornithorhynchus anatinus
TCCGAAGAGGGTGGATCCATGGGGATGCAATGGGGCAGAAACGACTCGACGGCATTTGAAGAAGAAACGTCCACATAACTCTGGTTCCCGGGGGGGGCCTAAACAGTAGTTCTGAAGATGCATGTTTGGTGCCGATGGGAGAGGTGAGCGGGACAGTCACCGTGCTACTGGAAAAGGACAGGATTTATGTGAGAGGGTAAGAGAGGCCGAGAGAGAAAGAGAACTGGGCACAGAGACGGGGAGAGAGAATCTGTGAGACAAAGACACAGAGAGACATGGGGAGAAATTTGTTTCTTGAGGGAAATCAAGTCTCCAAAGGCTGAGAAAGAAGAGTGACACAGTTTCTTTGACTATTATTATTTTTTGGCCTTCCCGAAAGATGCCGCTTCCAAAGTATGGACCTTGGCTACGTGGAAAAAGGCCGGGCTTGGGAGTCCGAGGTCATGGGTTCTAATCCCGCCTGTCACTTGTCTGCTTTGTGAGCTCGGGCAAAGAATAATGATGTCGTTTGTTAAGCGCTTACTATGTGCCAAGCACTGACTTCACTTCTCTGTGCCTCGGTTATCTCCTCTGTAAAGTCAGGGTCTTGCCATGCGCCCACGTCTACGCTACACTGCCCAGCGCTTAGAACAGTGCTTGGCACATAGAAAGCACTTCAACAAATACCAGAATTATTTCACTGCTTTTAAAAGAGAACCGAGCCTAGTTCTGTGCAAGAGGGGTAAAGACACTTTCATTTTCATGGCCTCCTTAGCGCAGTAGGCAGCGCGTCAGTCTCATAATCTGAAGGTCCTGAGTTCGAGCCTCAGAGGGGGCATTGGTTTTTTTCTTTCGTTTTTGCTCACAAACATGAGCCATTTAGCAGACCACTGCAGATGAGTCGCCCAAATTGCTGCCGTCATTCCACTTGTTTGTAAATAATTCAACTCTAAATTTTGCCAGCCGAGTAGAGTTTGAGCCCCCGGAGAAAATGATGGTGGATCTTGGCCTCTGTCAAGAAAATTTAAGAAGGAAAATTGGTTCCACGGATGAGTCTGGCTGGGCTTAGACATTATTATTATTATAGTTATTATGATCGAGCCCGTTGTTGGGTAAGGATCCTCTCTGTTGCTGAATTGGGCTTTCCAAGCAGTGTTCTAGACACAAGTGAGTGCTTTAATGAATAATTGAAGTGCTGTAGGAGCAGATTCATAGCTACTCTATGGATCCGTTTTCTCCAGAACGACCTATCTTCTGCCTCAAGGGAGAAGACAAGAAAAATGATGTTTCCGCCCGGTTTCGAACCGGGGACCTTTCGCGTGTTAGGCGAATGTGATGACCGCTACACTACGGAAACCCTTCGCGACATTAGCTTCTCCTCTTCCTCAATGATGGCAGTGCAGGCCTCTTTGTTCACTCTGCCTGGAGACGGTTTGCCTTCATTCCTTCAATCGTATGTACTGAGCGCTGACTCTGTGCTGAGCGCTTGGAACGGACAATTGGACAAAAGACAGAGACCATCCCTGCCCGACAACGGGCTCCCAGCCTAGAAGGGGAGAGACAGACAACAAAACAAGTAGACAGGCGTCAGTAGCATCAAAACAGATAAATAGAATTTTAGATATACCCACATCATTAATAAAATAGAGTAATAAATAATATATACAAACAGGCACAAGTGGTGCAGGGAGGGGAAGGGGCGATGGGGAGGGGAGGAGGAGCAGAGGGAAAGGGAGGGCTCGGTCGGATTTCGACCTATTGTGATTCATTCCTCCATTCGATCATATTTATTGAGCGCTTACTGTGTGCAGAGCGCTGTACTAAGCGCTTGGACAGTACAATTCGGTAACAGAAAGAGCCCATCCCTGCCCAACGACAGGCTCACAGTCTGGAAGGGAGAGACAGACAGCAAAGCAAATCAAGTAGACAGGCATCAACAGCATCAGAATAAGTAGAATTATAGATATAGACACATCACTAATAAAATAAATAGAAAAGTACGTACAAATGTATACAAGTGCTGTGGGGCGGGGAAGGGGGTGGAGCAGAGGGAGGGGGAATGGGGAGGAGGAGCAGAGGGAAAAGGGAGGCTCAGTCTGGGAAGGCCTCCTGGAGGAGGTGAGCTTTCTGTAGAGCTTTGAGGAGGGGGGCGAGAGTGAGTTTGGCGGGTGTGAGGATGTATGGCGATGGGTTGTCTAAGTGGCGAGGTCAGGCACCAAACCTCTAAACAGTTATGTCCTGAAAAGAAAAAGAAAATAAAAGCTTTTGATCCTTCAGGTCACGGGCCCGTACGACGAGTCAAGAAGCCAGTGGACGCATTTGAGGTGAGGAGAAAAATAATTATGGAATTTGCTAGGCGCATACTATGTGCAAGGTACTGTACTAATCACTGGGCTAGATACAAGCAAATTGGGTTGAAGGCAGTCCCTGTCCCCCGTGGGGCTCACAGTCTCCATCCCCATTTTACAGCTGAGGAAACTGAGGCCCAGAGAAGCAATGTGCCTTGCCCAAGGCCACAGAGCAGACAAGTAGCGGATTCGGGATTAGAGGGCTGAGGGTCAGGCACTGTCCTAAAATCGTCTGGTAGGAAGACAGAAGCATAAGACACAATCTCCTACCCTCTGGAAGTTTACAATCAATCCTATTTACCGAGCGTTTACTGGGTGCAGAGCACTGTACTAAGCTCTTCGGAGAGTACACGTTCCTTGCCCACAGGGATCTAGAGGGGGAGACAGACTTTCAAATAAATTAGGGATATGGGCCCAAGTGCTGTGGGGCTGAGGATGGGGTGAATAAATGGTACCCAGACAAATGCCTGGGTGACGCAGAAGGGAGAGGGAGAAGAGGCCTGCACCAGTGGAAGGAGGTGAAAGAGCGTGGCTGGTGGGATACATTTTCGTATAATCTAGACATTATGGTTTATGATATCATTGAGCACCTATTCGGTGCACTGTACAGTGCTAATCGATTGGGAGAGTATCACAGAAGCCCCAGACATGTTCTCTGCCCTCACGGAGCTTGTAGTCTAACGGAGAGCAAATGGATGGAGAAAACGCAGGAGCAGGAGGGAGAAAAAGGATAAAACGGAAATATTTCCTCTAGTCCGTAAGCTCCTTGTGGGCCGGGAACGTGCTTACCAACTCTGTGGTACTGTACTCCCCCGGGGGCTTAGCAGAGTGCTCTGCACACAGTAAGTGATCGATAAATAGGATTGATTAACTGATGAAGTACAGATACACGCCAAAGAGGATGAAATATATTCCCAAATATATTAGGATGAAGGAACTGAATAAATAATTGAATGTTTAACTCGATAAACGTCAATCAATTAAACAATAGTATTTATTGAGCACCCTCTGTGTGCAGAGCACTGTACTGTGTTCTTGGAAGAGCAAAACAGAGATCAAAAGACACTATCCCCGTCCTCAAGGAGAGTAGACAATCCAAAGGGGGAACATCACCAGAATAGGGACCGGAAGGAAAGGAGAGTGGAAAGATGGCTATGTAGTAGAATAAGTGCTTAGACAGTAACCGTCGGGAGCCTGTAAGAGAAGCCAGCGACTCGGTTTCTGCCCACAATGTGCTTATACTCTAATGGGGGAGGATGGCAGAGAAATATCGAAAATGCATCTATACACAAGTGCTGAGGATGGATTAATCAATCGATCAATTAATACATATGAATACATTTTCCCCCAGTTGCCGCTTCGGCATTTTGGCACCGTTTACACACTTGTGAACTCACAACTTCCTAAGCCTTTCTGTCCTCATCTGTCATATCCAATTATTTAAGTTTCTCCTTCCCTCTTCCTCCAACTGTAAAATATTTTCGTGTCTTTCCCTGTGCTGGGTATGAACTTCTTGAAGAAGGTGATGGACTAACTTTATTGTACTCTTCCAAGCGCCCAACTCCAATGTTCTCTCCCAAGCTGTTAGTGTACAATGTTCTGCACACAATAGGTGCTCAATAAATACCCGTTATTACTTCCACTAGAGAGACACGGGGACAAGGAGGCAGAGACACCGGGAAACAGAGAGACAAGGAGACAGAGAGACAAAGGCAAGATTCCAAACTCGTTGCGGGCAGGGAATGTGTCTGTTTATTCATTCAATAGTATTTATTGAGCGCTTACTATGTGCAGAGCACTGTACTAAGCGCTCGGAATGGACAAATCGGGAACAGATAGAGACGGTCCCTGCCCTTTGACGGGCTTACAGTCTAATCGGGGGAGATGGACAGACAAGAACAATAGCAGTAAATAGAATCAAGAATAGATAAATAGAATTTAGCATACTCTCCCAAGTGCTTAGCCCGGTGTTCCGCGCACAGTGCTTGCTCACTAAATGCAGTGGACTAAGAGAAAAGGAGAGATAGGGAGATAAAGAGAAATCGCGTCAGAGGCAAAGCAATGACACATCCACAAATGGACTTTAATAATAATAATAATAATAATAATAATAATGATGGCATTTGTTACTGTGGGCCAAGCCCTGTTCTTAGCGCGGTGGGAGATACAAGGTAAGCAACTTGTCCGACGTGGGGCTCACAGTCTTCATCCCCATTTTCCAGAGAAGCGAACTGAGGCCCAGAGAAGCGACTTGCCCAAAGTCACCCAGCTGAAAAGTGGCAGAGTCGGGATTGGAACCCATGACCTCTGACTCCCAAGCCCGGCCTCTTTCCACGATGGCTTGCTGCCTCGCTCAGAAGGTGAGGGCATCCCGGGAAGAGAAAACTCCGGATGGTTGTGCTTGTCCAAAGCACAAGGAGCAGAGGAACGAGGTAGGGGATCTTCTACGGCCCTTGTGAGGCACTTCTCTGTGCCTCAGTTACCTCATCTGTAAAATGGGGATTAACTGTGAGTCTCACGTGGGACAACCTGATTACTCTCTCTCCACCCCAGCGCTTAGAACAGTGCTCGGCACATAGTAAGCGCTTAACAAATACCAACATTATTCTACGGGAATTTCATGTTTAAAAACAGTCCCTAAAGACGGAATAAAGAGGCCTGCACCGCCATCGGCCAGGACTACGAGGAAAAAACGTTTTAAATCGGTTTCCGTAGTGTAGCGGTCATCACATTCGCCTAACACGCGAAAGGTCCCCGGTTCGAAACCGGGCGGAAACATCATTTTTCTTTTCTCCCCCTTGTCCATCTTCTTAAATTAAGGCCAAGGCCCACCATCGCTTCCTCCCCCGGGAGTAATAATAATAATAATGTTGGTATTTGTTAAGCGCTATGTGCCCAGCAATGTTGTAATTCCAGCGATCACAAACAAGTGGGGTATTAGTAATAATGATAATAATTGTTAAGCATAATAATGACGATAATATTATTGGCAGTAAAATGGACGGTAAGAGCTCTTTAATTAAATTTAAATTAAAACGGTCTGCTAGCAGAGGAAGGTTTCGATCCTTCGACCTCTGGGTTATGGGCCCAGCACGCTCCCGCTGCGCCACTCTGCTGCCGCTCAGTACAGTCCTCGGGACACTCAGGTGATGTGGATTGGCATTAATAGTTTTTTTTATTATTATCCATGGCCTCTGGGCTTCTTTCTTTCTCCCTCCCCTCGCCCACTTACCTCTGGCCCTCAGACGCCGGGGAATGAAGGGTGGGCAGCGAAGTGGCCTAGTGGCCATTTTCTAGCTTTGGGAGTCAGGGGACCTGAGTTCTAATCGCGCCCCCGCCACTCGTTTGCCGGGTGAGCTTGGTCAAGTTTCTTCCCTTCCCTGTGCCTCACTTTCCTCATCAGGAAAAGTGAGAGCCCCAGGTGGGACAGGGGCTGAGTCCAACCTGATTAACTTGGATCTACCCCAGCGTTTAGAACAGGGCTTGGAGCAAATAATAATAATAATAATAATGCTATTTGTTAAGCCCTTATTGTTTCAAGAACTGCGCTAAGCGCTCGGATAGATGCAAGCTAGTGAAGTTGGGCACGGTCTTCATCCCCATTTTACAGGTGAAATAACCGAAACAGAAGTGACTTGCTCAAGGTCTTACAGCAGGCCGGGGGTGGGATTAGAACCCAGCTCCTCCTGACTTGCAGGGCTCTTACCCCAGCGCTTAGAACAGTGCTTGGAGCAAATAATAATAATAATAACTCAGGTATTGGTTAAACGCTTACTGTTTCAAGAACTGCTCGAAGCCCCCGGACAGTTACAAGCTAATGAAGTTGGATTTGACTGCTGAAATAATAATAATAATAATAATCATAGTGTTGGTATTTGTTAAGCGCTTACTATGTGCGGAGCACTGTTCTAAGCGCTGGGGTAGATACGGGCTCATCCGGTTGGCCCACGTGAGGCTCACTGTCTTCATGCCCATTTCACAGATGAGGTAAACCGAGGCACCGAGAAGATAACTGAAATAGACGTGACTTGATCACGATTCTACGGCAAGCAGACAGGTGGCGGAGGTGGGAGCGGAACCCAGCTCCTTCTGACTCGCAGGGCCGAGTGCAATCTACTCATCCTTTTCCTTGCACTTTTCAGGCTTCAAATTTTCCCTCTCCAATTGGCCCCAAATAGAGGCCCATCCCTTTTCTTCCTTTCGCGGCTCTTCCGAGGATGCGGAGGCCTCGGGTGAGTTGGAGATAAAAATAAAAACTGCCGAAACCCGGGATCGAACCAGGGACCTTTAGATCTTCAGTCTAACGCTCTCCCAACTGAGCTATTTCGGCTACTTATTGCGCGCCCTTGAAGGACGTCTAGCCAGGGGTCTTCTTGTGGAGGGGTTTGTGACTACGTGCTAAGCCCTGCTCACCCTACAGTAACTTCTTAATGGTATTTGTTAAGCGCTCACTATGTGCCAAGCCCTGTACTTAGCCCTGGGGTAGATTCAAGGTCATCAGGTTGTCCCACATGGGGCTCCCGGGCTTCCTCCTTAATCGCTATCCCCTTTACAGATGGGAGAAACTGAGGCACGGCCAGGGAGAAACGGAGTAGGTGGCTTCTCCAAGAAACAGCGTGGCTTAGTGGAAAGAGCCCCGGCCGGGGAGTCCCAGGGCGTGGGTTCTAATCCCACTTGTCTGCTGTGTGAGGTTTGGGCAAGTCGCTTCCCTTCTCTGGGCCTCAGTGACCTCATCTGTAAAATGGGGATTAAAACTGTAAGCCCCACGTGGGACAACCTGATCACTTTATATCCCCCCAGCGTTTAGAACAGCACATAGTAAGCGCTTAACAAATACCACCCTTATTATTATTATTATTATAAATCACTTCGCTTCTCTGGGCCTCAGTTCCCTCATCTGGAAAATGGGGATGAAGACTGGGAGCCCCACGTGGGACAACCTGATTATCTCCCCCAGCGCTTAGAACAGTGCTTGGCACATAGTAAGCGCTTAACAAATACCGTCATCATCGTTATTATTATTTCAGTTCATATGTGGATGTGTCATTGCTTAGTCTCTGGCTCTCTTTCTCTGGCTCTTTGACTCTCTATCTCTCCTTTTCTCTTTGTCAGTCCATTGCATTTAATGAGCGCTTACACTGTGCAGAGCACTGGGCTAAGCGCTTGGGAGAGGCCACTACACCAATAAGCAGACACATTCCCTGACCGCCACGAGTTTACAGTCTAGTCTTTGTCGCTCTCTCACTTTTTCCCGGTGTCCCTAAGCAGCCTAGCCTAGGGGCAAGAGCCCGGGTTTGGGAATCCGAGGTGCTGAGTTCTAATTCCGACCCCGCCACTTGTCTGCCGGGTGACCTTGGGCAAGACACTTAACCTCTCTGGGCCTCAGTTACCTCATCTGTAAAAAGGGGGGTGAAGACTGGGTGCCCAACGGGGGACCACCTGATCACCTTGTATCTACCCCAGCGCTTGACCCGTAGTAAGCGTTTAATAAAGACCATAATTATTATTATTATCGTGTCTGAGAGTCTCCATAGCAATAGCGGTTAAGACATGGAACATCTCTTGCGTACAGAACGCTGGACGCTAAACGCTTGGGAGAGTACAATGAAGTTAGTCCATCACCTTCTTCGAGAAGTTTATAACCCAGCACGGGGAAAGGCATGAAAATAATTTACAGTTGGAGGAAGAGGAAAGGGGAAACATATGCACGAGTTAATGCTTAAATAATTGGATGTGGCAGACGTGGACAGAAACGCTTAGGAGGTTGTGAGTTCCCAAGTGGGTAAACGGTGCCAAGATTCATTCGGTCTCGTATTTCTTGAGCCCTTACTGTGTGCGGAGCACTCTACTAAGCGCTCGGAAAGTACAGTGCAGCAGTAGAGAGAGACGATCCCTGCCCACACGGGCCTCACGGTCTAGAAGGGGCAAGACAGACAGTAAGACAAGTAGACGGGCGTCCATATAAATGAAAAGAATTATAGGTATGTACATATCAAAACAAGTGGACAGGCATCAATATAAATGAATACAATTATAGATATACGCACATCCAAACAAGTAAATAGGCATTCCTATAAATAAATAGAATTGTAGATATATGCACTTCAGAACAAACAGGCATTGATATAAATAAGTAGAATTGTAGATCTAGGTACTTCAGAACAGGCACTGATGTAAATAAACAGAACTGTAGATCTATGCACATCAAAACAAGTAAAGAAGAGGCATTCGTATAAATGAATAGAACTGTAGATATATGCGCATCTAAGCAAGTACACAGGCATTATTATAAATAAATAGAATCATAGAGCTATTCCTATGTACATAACTGCTGTGGGGTGGGGAAGAGCAAGGGTGACCCGGAAGGGAGAGGGAAATGCTGAATGGCGGTTGGGGGAGCGTGTATCGATACGTATTAATCCATTGATTGATTGATTAATCCATCCTCCGCACTTGTGTCTATGTGCGTTTGCGGTATTTCCACGCCATCCTCCCCCATTAGGGTATAAGCACTTTGTAGGCGGAAAATGAGTCACTGCCTCATCTCAGAGGCTCCCAGCGCTTACCGTATAAGCACGGATTCAACTATTCAGTGACTCTCCCCACCCCCGTCCCCATCAAAGCCTTATTGAAGGCCCATCTCCTCCAAGAGGCCTTCCCTGACTGCGCCCCTCTTTCCTCTTCTCCCGCTCCTTTCCGTGTCTCCTTGACTTTCTCCCTTTGTTCTTCCCCCCTTCCCAGTATTTATACCCCCCTCTGTCATTTATTCATTTATATTAATGTCTGCCATTCCTCTCCCTTAGCCTGTCAGCTCGTCGTGGACAGGGAATGTATCTGTTTTTCTGTTGCAGTGTACTCTCCCAAGCGTTTAGGACAGTGCTCTGCACTCAATAAATACGATTGATCGACTGACTGAATGAACTATGTATCCATCGCTCCAGTCTCTTTTCCTCCCCGCGACGTCTCCCCGTTGGATCGTAAGCTCTCCCCCAGGACGGGGATAATGTCTTTGGTCTTTATTTTGCCCTTCCAAGAACAGAGTACGGTGCTCTGCACAGAGAGGGGGCTCAATAAATGCGACTGATTGATTCACTGATTGACGTTTATTCGTTTAAACATTCAGTTCCCTCATCCAGATATATTTGCAAAGAGTCAGCTAGCGCATCCTCTCTTTGGCGTGTATTTGTACTCTGTCGCTGAATTTATCGAGCACTGACAGCAGAGCAGTTTACAAGTGTCGGGGAGAGGACAGTGCAACAGAGTTGGTTGACACCCTCCCTGCCCACAGCGAGCTTACAGTCTAGAGGAAATACTTACTGTTATATCCCTTATCCCCCTCTCAGGGTGGCACCTGGACAGTTTCCAGCCCTCCACCGGTCTCGACTGCGGGAGGGAGAGTCAAGCAGAGGCCCGTCGCGTCCATTCCTAGCTTGGCCCGTGGCTAGCGAATGGAAGACAACCCGCCACAAGTCAAAACTCACCCGTGCTGAGCAGCAGCGGCCTGGGGGAGAGTCGAGGGCGGAGACTCGAGTTTGCTGAGCAGAAAGAGGCCGTGGTCAACCATTTCTGCATCTTTACCAAGAAAACTCTCCGGATCCACTAGCAGGACGCTGACAGTTGAAGGTGGGGCCTTCTGGGAGAGATCTGTCCTCGGCGTCGCGATAGGTCGGAGCCGACTCGACAGCATAAGACATGACGACGTATCCTTTATCTCCCTCCTGTCAATACGGTCTGTGTCCATTAGACCGTAACCTTCACGAGGGCAGAGAACGTGCCTTGAGTTTCGGATGTTCCCTCCCAGGCGATTAGTACTGTACGTTAAGCCTAAGAGGTGCTCAGTAATATCATCAACCGTAATATCTAGATTCTATGAAAATGCATCCCACCAGCCACCCTCTTTCTCCACCTTCCACTGGTGCTGGCCTCTCCTCCCTCTCCCTTCTGCGTCGCCCTGGCATTTGTCCGGGTACCATCTATTCACCCCATCCTCAGCCCCACAGCACTCGGGTCCATATCCCTATTTTATTTGAACGTCCGTCTCCCCCTCTAGTCTGTAAGCTCCTTGTGGGCGAGGAACGAGTACTGTCCGAAGAGCTTAGTACAGTGCTCTGCACCCAGTGAGCGCTCGGTAAATACGATCGCTTGTAAACTGTGAAGTTTCAGAGGGCAGGAGATGTGTCTTATGCTTCTGTCTTACTACCAGACGATTTTAGGACCGTGCCTGGCCCTCAGTAGCCGATCGGTGAAACGCCACTGGACAACTGCCTCTCGTCGCTTAGCTGGCGTCGGTGTGAGAAAGGGAGGGTCTCCTGTTGACGCTGAGGATGAGGAAGGGGCTGAGGGCGGGGAAGGCGAAAGACAGAACCTGGCCGAGATCCCTAACGAGAGGATCGGCCTCCTTGCTGTGGAGTAAAGTGGACAGGATGACCACGTTTGTCCCGTAGAGGAGGACGTAGAGGGTGACCAGGGCGACCACCCTCTTGGCCGCCCGGACCTCGGGCGTCGCCCCGGCGGAGCGTCCGGCCCCGTGGATGTGTAGGACCCGCCGGTGGTGGCTGTGAAGGAGGAGAACCATGTAGCCGCTGGCCGAGCTCATGAGCCCGATGAAGAACAGATCGCGCAGGGAGATCAGCGTGGTGATAGTCAGGGTCACCCCTGGGGAGGCCCCGACCGACGAGCAGTAGACCCCGTCGAACACGCGGCGGACGGTGGTGTCGTTCGGCGGCCCGGTCACCAACACCAGGTTGGGGACCTCCAGCAGCATGTTGAGGGCCCAGAAGGTGAAGCAGGAGGGGAGGACCACCCCGGGGGCCCTGGCTTTGAGCGGGCCCAACCGGGGCTCGCCGGGGCTGAGGGTCAGCGCCTGGAAGACGCTCAGGAGGCTGGTGCTGCAGATGGACAACCCCCTGCCCACGCGGAAACAGTACAGGAGGATCTTACAGCCCACGTCGGCCAGGAAGCGGCACCGCCCCCAGGCCGCCATGGTCTCCGGGACCCCCTTGGTCAGAAGCATCGCGGCGTTGGCCAAGGCCAGGTGGGAGAGGATCAGGTCCACGGGTCTGGGCTTGGAGCCCGCCGGGAGCAGGAGGACGGCGACGTTCCCCAGGACCCCCAGCGTCACCTGGAGCGGGAACAGGGAGCCGAAGGCCAAGCTATTCGGGCTCATCCTTTCCTGGTCTCAGGGCAGAGACCCCGTCGGCCAACCTGAGGGGAAAGGTGACATTTGCCTCGTGCGTTCTGGCGTTAAGGATAACTACGACAATTACAATAATGATAACGATAACCGTGGTTCCCGGTAAGCCCTCTCCTCTCCCTCCAAACTGCGAGCACGGTAATCCAATCACTCCTCCTATCCCGTCTGGATGACTGCGTGACCTCCCAGCCTCTTGTCTCTCCCCACTCCAGCCCTCGCCGCACTCTGCTGCCCGGATCGTTTTTCTACAGAGACGTTCGGGACACGGCATCCCCCGACCCCTCAGAAAACTCCAGGGGTTGCCCATCCACCTCCGCATCCAACAGAGACTCCTGCCCCTTGGCTTTAAAGCTCTCCCTGACCTCGCCCCCCTGGTACTCCGCCCTTCTCCTCCTCCAACCCAGCCCGCACGCTCTGCTCCTCTAACGCCAACCTTCTCGCCGAACCTCTCCGTCTCGTCCACCTCGCCGCCGACCCCTCGCCCGCATCCCGCCTCCGGCCCGGGACGCCCTTCCTTCTCAAAGCCGACAGGCGGTTCCTCTCCCCTCCTTCAGAGCCTTGCCTGAGGGCCTTCCCGGACTAAGTACCCCTTCTCCTCCCTTCCGCGTCGCCCTGGTTTGCCCCCTTCACTGACCGCCCCCACAATCCCAGCCCCAAGCGCTTCTGTCCATATTATCTATTGGCTATTAACGCCCGCCTCCCCCTCTAGACTCTAAGTCGTGGCGGATAAGCAATGGGTCTACTCGTTGTCCTCTCCCGTGCGCTTCGTACGGTGCCCTGCACGCAGTAAGCGCTCTATAAATACCACTGATCGACCGACCGACGGGACGCCCTCGCCCTACGAGGACGGCTCCCGGCTCCCGGAGTCCAGCCGGGCCCCCACCCTCCCTCCCGGCCTCGGCAGCGAGGGGCGATTCCTTCTCACTCACCCGTCTCCATTGCCCTCACCGGCCCGGAAGCGGCCCCGAGCCCGCCTCTCCCGGACTTGGAATCCCGTGGCAGCGTCAGGCGACTCCCCGGCCCCCATCCGTCCTCCCCTCCGGCCCCGGGGCGGCCCCCTCGTCCCTCCTCCGTCTGAGGGGCCACGGCCGAGGCAGCAGCGTTTATCGGCCTCCCCCGGCCTCCCCCGGGACACCCCTTCGGGGCCGATTAGCCGGTTCACGTCGGAGCTCCTGGCTGAGGATTAATCCGTCCTGACGGGCCGGGAGGGAGATGTCTCCGAAACGTCCGGAGTCCCGTCTCTGCTGAGCCTCGGTCGAGGCTGGGGGCCCCAGGGACGTCTCCCCGCGCAAATCATCGCTAAATGACCCCCTTCCCGAAGCTGGGCCCGAAGGGGAACGACGACTGGCCTGGTTCTCATCCGGGAGACCCCGAGACCCACTCAGCGCTGAGGACCACAGTGGAATGAAATGCGATAAGGATGAAAGAGAGGGCGAGAAAAGGGAATGGCGCGGCCTGGAATAAAACAATAGGACGGGCTAGAAAGCAGTGACATGAAAGGAGCAGCCTGGCCTGGCCGAAAGAGCACGGGCTGGGAAATCAGAGGACTCGGATTCCGACCTCGGCTCCGCCGTCCATCAACCCTGCGACTTGGAACAAGTCGCTTCGCTCCGCTGGGCCTCGGTGACCTCATCTCTAAAATGGGGATTGACGACCGTGAGCCCCATGTGGGACGGGGACCGTGTCCGCCCCGATGGTCTCGGAGCCACCCCGGCGTTTAGTACGGGGCCGGGCCCGTAGTGAGGGCTTAAGAAACGCCACTGGCTATCATCATCGTTATAATCGGGATAGAATGCCATTAAATAAAGTGGAATGGAATACGATGAAGTGGGATGATGTGGGATAGAGAAGAATGAGAGCGAATGAAACAATTTGGGTTAGCAATGGAATGGAAGGGAATTTAATAGCGTTATAAAATGGAACGGAATTAAAGAGAATAGAGGGAAACGGAAGGCAACAGAACAGAATGCAATGAAACGGAAGAGAATGCAATGGATTGGGAGAAAATGGAATAGAACGGCACCCGATCTGAATGGAATGGAATCCATTCGGTCAATAGTATTTATTGAGCGCTTACTCTGTGCAGAGCACTGTCCTAAGCGCTTGGAATGGACAGTTCGGCAACAGGTAGAGACCATCCCTGCCCAGCGACGGGCTCGCAGTCTAATGCAAGAGAATGCGATCAAACGGGATAAAACGGAACGGAAAGTGGATCCCCTTCTAGGAGATCACCCGCAATGGCTCGTTCGGTCCAGCCCCCTGTCTCCGGGCAGGGGAATGATTAATTAAGAGTTCCTCTCCTCCACAGGGGAGGAAAGCTCTTCTTTTCAATCGATCGACCGATGGATCGCAATCCCCGACTTTAGCCCTCTTTTCCTTTTCTTCGACTCCCGCCTGCATCGCCCTGGCTCGCTCCCTTTCTCCATCCCCCCCCCCCCCCCGGCCCCGGCCCCGCACCGCTCGTGTCCGTATCTGCCATTTATTTATATGAATAAATCTGCTGTTTATTTCTTTATATTAATAAATGATCCCTCTAGGCCGTCAGCTCTTTGTGGCCAGGGCCGGTGTCTTACTGTGTCCCGAGTGCTGAGCACAGTGCTCTGCACCCAGTAAGCGCTCAATGAATACGATTAAGCGCTCGATAAATACGACCGTCTGAGTCCCTCGGCCTGGACCCCAAGACCACGTTCGCACGGAGCGGGAGGGAGTTTAAAGTGCCCTTCCACGGCAAGCAGCGGGGCTCAGTAGCAAGAGCCCAGGCCTGGGAGTCAGAGGTGGCGGGTTCTAATGCCGGCTCCGCCACCTGTCTGCTGTGTGACTTTGTGCAGGTCCCTTCACTTCTCTGGGCCTCAGTGACCTCATCCGTCAAATGGGGATGAAGACTGGGAGCCCCATGGGGGACCACCTGACGATCCGGTATCTCCCCCAGGGCTCAGTGTGACTTTGGGCCCGTCCCTTCACTTCTCGGGGCCTCAGTTCCCTCCTCTGTAAAATGGGGATGACGACGGTGAGCCCCACGGGGGACGACCTGATCACCTTGTCTCTACCCCAGTGCTTAGAACAGTCCTGGGCACATAGTAAGCGCTCAACAAATACCAACGCTATTATTATGAATAACAACGTTGGTCACATAGTAAGCGCTTAACAAATACCAACGTTATTATTATGACCTGTGCCGGACACAGAGTAAGCGCTCAACAAGTGCCATCGTTATTATTTTTATTATTACCAGTGCCGGACACAGAGTAAGCGCTCAACAAATACCAACATTATTATTATTACTATTAACAGTGCCGGACACAGAGTAAGCGCTCAACAAATACCAACATTATTATCATTAACAGTGCCGGACACAGAGTAAGCGCTCAACAAATACCATCGTTATTATCAGTAACAGTGCCGGACACCGAGTAAGCGCTCAACAAATGCCATCGTTATTATTTTTATTATCACCAGTGCCGGACACATAGTAAGCGCTCAACAAATACCGACGTTATTATTATTACCAGTGCTGGACACAGAGTAAGCGCTCAACAAATACCATCGTTATCATTTTTATTGTTAACAGTGCTGGACACATAGTGAGCGCTCAACAAATACCATCATTACTATTTTTATAGTTAACAGTGCTGGACACATAGGGAGCGCTCAACAAATACCAACATTACTATTTTTATAGTTAACAGTGCTGGACATATAGGGAGCGCGCAACAAATACCAACATCATTATTATTATTAACTGTGCTGGGCACATAGTAAGGGCTCAACGAATACCATCGTTATTATCATTATTATTTTTACAGTTAACAGTGCTGGACATAGAGTGAGCGCTCGACAGATACCAACGTTATTATCATTGACTGTGCTGGGCACCTAGTAAGCGCTTAAGTATCATCGTTATTATGATGAATTGTTATCATATATAAAAATAATAATAATAATGAATAATGCTGCTATCATTATTCCAGGGGAGCCCCCAGTCGAGTGGGGGACGGGCGACCTCGGCCGCTCCGAAGTGGGCCGGGGGGCGGGGCCGAAGAGCCGAGCGCGGTTCCGCTCTCCCATTGGTCGCCGGACGGGGCTCCGAGGGCGCTTCCGCTCTCCGATTGGTCACCTCCTCCGCCGGAGGCGGGGGGCGGGAGGGCGCCCGCCAATGGGCGGGCGCGGGGGTGCGAAGGGAGGGAGGGCGCCCGCCAATCAGGAGGCGGGGACGCGGAGGGCGGGACGGCGCCCGCCAATCGGCAGGCCGAGGGGGCGGGGCCTCGGGCCACGCCGGGCGGGAGAGGGCGCTCCGCCGCGCTGGGGGGAAGCCGGGGGGGAGGCGGAGGAGGAGGCGAGACGAGGAGGAGGCGAGACGAGGCGGGCGGGCGGGCGGGCGCGCCCCGGGTCCTCCCGCGGGCTAGAGCGTCGCCGGAAGTGTCCGGTGCGGAGGGGCGGGCGGGGCGGGGGCGGGTCCGGGTGGGTCCTCCCGCCTGGCGGGCGGCCCGCGGACCCCGCACTTCCGGCCATTGTTCGGGCGGCCCAGGTGAGCCCCGGGGCCCCCGCGCTCGCGCCCTGCGGGGAGGCCCCCGGGGGACCCCCCCCGTTCCCCCCCCGGCGCCCCCACCTCTCACAACCCCCGGGGCCCCCACCCCCGCCCCTCCCCGGGACCCGCTCTCCCAGCCCCCCCGGGGACCCCCCCTTTTGCCCAGGACCCCCCCCATCCCCCCCAGGGGACCCCCTCTAGGACCCCCCCCATTTCCCCGGGACGGCCCCCATTCCCCCCCCAGGGGACCCTCCATCCCCCCCCAGGATCCTCCTCCCTCCCAGGACCGGCCCCCGGACCCTCCCCCGCCCAGGACCGGCTCTCAGACCCCCCCCCCCCCGAGACCCCCCCGTTTCCCCAGGTCACCCCCCCATGCCCCAGGACCCCCCCCCATTTCCCTCAGGACCCCCCCATTCCTCCCAGGACCCTCTTTACACCCCCCCCGACCCTCCTGCCCCCTCCCAGGACCAGCCCCTCCAGTGGACCCCCCCCAAAGGATTTGGGGTGGGGGGACCCTTCCAGACGCCCCCCTCCGTTTCTCCGAGCAGAGAGACCCCCCCCCGACCCCCCAGAGCCGTGACAAGACCCCCCCAGAGGGTGAGGGCATCCCCCATCCCCCCCCCCGAGCCTTAAGGGGACGCCCCCTCCCCCCCCGGACCTTCCCCAAAGCCTTGAGGGGACCCCCCCACCCCGAGCTGGGACGGGGAGACCCCCCCCCCGGGGCCCCCCTCCCCGGCAGACGGTCCCCAGACGCGCCCCTGAGCAGCAGTCGCAAGGGCTTCTGGGAACCGCCCCCTGCTTGGCCCGTCCCGCCGCCCCCCGCCTTCCCCGGGGGAGGGGGAGGCCGCCGTCCGGCCCCCGGACCCCCGCACGGCCCCCTCCCCTGACCCGGGGGTCCGGCCCCCCTTCCCCCCCCCCCCCCCTCCCCAGCCAGGGCGGCGGCGAAGATGGCGGAGGGTCGGGCGGAGGCGGCCCCGGACCCCCACGAACACATGGACCTGAAGATCGTCAAGGTGGAGGACGAGTCCCTGTGGGAGAAGGAGTGCGGCCCCCAGAGGGACGAGCCCGTCCCCGACACCTTCGGCCAGCGCTTCCGCCGCTTCCGCTACCAGGAGGCGTCGGGGCCCCGCGAGGCCCTGGGCCGCCTGCGGGAGCTGTGCCGCCTGTGGCTCAGGCCCGACCGGCGCACCAAGGAGCAGATCCTCGACCTGCTGGTCCTGGACCAGTTCCTCGCCATCCTGCCCGCCGAGATCCAGGCCTGGGTGCGCTTCCACCGGCCCGAGAGCGGCGAGGAGGCGGCGGCCGTGGTGGAGGATCTGCAGAGGGAGTTCAACGGGACGGGGCGGCCGGTGAGGAGGGGGCCGGGACGGCGGCCCCGCCCTCCCCGGGGCCGACCCCCCGGCCCGGCGGCGGGAGACCTTTCCTCCCGCCTCCCTCACGGCGTCAGCCGCCGACCGCGGCGGGGCGGAGCTCGCCGCGGGAAAGCGGCTCGTCCGGGGTTTCGCGGCGGGCGGGCGGGCGGGCGGATCGGGGACGAGAACCCCGGGGTCTCCCCGCCGGCCGTGCTGATCCCCCTTCCCCTCTTCCCCTCCGCCTCCCCTCTCTCCGTCCCCCCCCCCCCCCCCCCCCCCGCGCGTCCCCAGGTCCTGGTGCGAACCCGCGGACGGGACACGCCGCCGGAGGAGGGAGCGGCGTCCGGGGGAGCCTCGCTGGACTCGCCCCGCTTGCGGCCGGAGCGGCCGTGGCCCCGGCAGGGGGGCCCGGAGCCCCTCGCCCTGCCCCGGAGCGGTGAGAAGCTGCGATTCGGGCCCCCCCCCCCCCCCCCCCGCGTCGCGGCCCTCCCCGCCGGTCACCCATCAATCGGTGGTATTTAACGGGCGCCCGCCGCGTGCGGGACGCCGCGCCGGGCGCTCGGGGGAGTCCGAACGCGACGGAGGCGGTGGACGCCACCGCGACGAACGTGCGGTCCAGAGGGGGAGACGATCCATCCGTGGTATTGACCGAGCGCTTACGGTGTGCCGAGAGCCGCGGGGGGGGACGCCGGGGAGCGGCGCGCGCGGCCCCCCGCCCCCTCCGGAGAGCGGCGATCCATAAGTAGCCGCCGAGCATCTAGTGGGTGCCGAGCGCCCTTCCGAACCCCCCGGAGAGGACGGTAGAGATGAGAGACCCCCCCCCCCGCCCGCCGGGAGCGGACCGGCTAATCGCCGCGTGCCGAGCGCCGAACGTCCGGTCGGACCCGATCCCTCCCCCGCACGGGGTTCGCCCTGCAAAGTCAGTCGAGTCGGTCGTATTTATCGAGCGCTTAGCCGGGCGCGGAGCGCTCGGCGCGTGGGAAAACGTCACGGGACGGAGAGTAGGTAGGTGCGTTCCCTGCCCGCCGCGAGCTTACGGTCCGGAAGGGGAGACGTTCGGAACGGGTAGGCGTGACAGAGGGTCCGGGGGATTCGCGGGGTCGTATCTGTCGAGCGCTTACTGGGTGCAGAGCACTGTACTGAGCGCCCGGTGGGGGGGGGGGGCGGCGACTACGGGGAGCAGATTCAAGTGCGTGGGCGGCGCGGGAGGGAGCGGGAGCCGAGGCGAAGGGGGGCCGAGTCGGGGAAGGCGTCTTGGAGGAGGCGGGCCTTCGAGAGGGCTTTAAGGAGGGGAGGGGGGACGTCTGTGGGATGTGAGGAGGGAGGGGGAGGGCCGGAGGGGCGGGCCGGGGGTCGGCGGCCGGAGAGGGGAGACGGAGGCGCGAGGAGAGGGTCGGCGTCGGAGGGCCGAAGCGCGTGCGGCTCGGAGAGGGAGAGTGGCGACGTGAGGCGGCGGAAGGGAGCGGGCATCTCCGGCCCGTACCGCGGGAGGGGAAACCGAGGCCCAGGGAGGCGCAGTGACCCGCTCGGGGTCACGCGGCGAGCCGGGGGCGGACCCCGGGCCCCCCGCCTCCCAGACCCGGCGGCTCCTCTCCGGCACGGGTCGGGCCCCGCCCCGGCGCTCCGGAACCCGTCCGTTGCCGGGTCGTCCGTTCCGAGCGCCCGGTGCGGCGCTCTGCACGTAGCAGGCGCTCGGTAAATGCTTCCGAACGAGCGAATGACGAGAGGCAGCGCGGCCCGGCGGGTGGAGCCCGGGCCCGGGTTCCCATCCCGGCGCCGCTCCCTCTCCGCCGCGAGTCCCGTGGCCGGGCCTCGGTCCGCTCCGGCGTCCCCGGCGAGCGCCCGCTACGCGCAGAGCGCTCGTCGACAGAGCGGGGATTCAGACCCAGCCCCCTCCCCCCCCCCCCGCCCCTCCCGTGCGGGCCGGGGACCGGGCCCGACCCGCCGGGCTCGGATCTCCCCCGGCGCTCGGTCGGCCGCCCGGCCCGCGGCAGGCGCTCCCCGAACGCGGTAGACACGGCGTCCCGCCGGCGGGTCGTCTGCCTTCCTCTCTTCCCGTCCGGTCCCCGGAGGGGACGTCGTGAGCGCCTAGCGGATGCCACCCTCCCAAGAGATAAAAAAAAAAAATTCCCCAGATCGATCGATCGATCGATCGACGGATGGACGGATGAGCCACGCTGCCTCCCGCCCTCCCCCGTCCCCGGGTTGGCTGAAGGCACGGGTGACGTCGGGGTGGGGGTGCTCTCCGTCTCTCCGTCTCTCCCTCCCTCTCCTTCCTCTCGTCCTCTCTCTTTCTTAATCTCCGTCTCCCCCCGCCGCTTTCTCCCTCTCATTCTCTCTGTCTCTCCTCTCCGCCCTCTGTCTCTCTCCCATCCGCCTTTCTCTCTATCACTCCGCCTCCCTCCTCCCTCTCTTCCACTGCCTCTCTCTGTCTCTCCCTCCCCTTCTGTGTCTCTCTCCTCTCTCCCTGTCCCCGCCGTCTCTCTGTCTCTCTCCATCCCCTTCTGTGTCTCCTCTGTCTGTCCCCCCATCTCTCCCTCCCCGTCCATGTCTCCCTTCTCTCCCTGTTCCCCCCCCCCCGTCTCTCCCTCCCTCTCTGTGTCTCTCTCCTCTCTCCCTGTCCCCCCCCCCCCGCCCCCGGTCTCTTTCCCTCCCCCTCTGTGACTCTCTCCTCTCTCTCCCCTGTCTCTGTCTCTCCATCCCCTTCTGTCTCTCCTCTCTCTCTCTCTCTGTCTGTCCCCGCATCTCTCCCTCCCCGTCCGCATCTCCCCTCTCTCCCCGTTCCCCCGTCTCTCTCCCTCCCCCTCCCCCTCTGCCTGTCTCTCCTCTCTCCCTGTCCCTCCCCCTCTGTGTCTCTCTCCCTGCCCCCCTCATTCTCTGTCTCTCCCCCCTTCTGTGTCTCTCTCCTCTCCCTGTCCCCCCCCCCTCTGTCTCTCTCTCCCCCTCTGTCTCTCGCCTCTCTCCCTATCCTCCCCCCGTCTCTCCCTCCCCTTCTGTGTGTCTCTCCTCTCTCCCTGTCCCCGCCGTCTCTCTGTGTCTCTCCATCCCCTTCTGTGTCTCCTCTGTCCCCCCATCTCTCCCTCCCCGCCCGTATCTCCCTTCCCTTCTCTCCCTGTCCCCCCCCCCGTCTCTCCCTTCCCTTCTGTCTGTCTCTCCTCTCTCCCTGTCCCCCCCCCCCCCGGTCTCTTTCTGTCTCTCCATCCTCCTTCATATCTCCTCTCTCTCCGTCCCCCCGTCTCTCCGCCCCCGTCCTGGTCTCCCCGGTCTCTCTGTCTCTCCCTCCTCTCTGTCTGTCCCTCCCCCTCTGTCTCCTCTCTCGCTGTCCCCCTCTCTCTTTCTCTCCCTTCCCTTCTGCGTGCGTCTCCTCTCTCCCTGTCCCCCCCGTCTCTCTCTGTCTCTCCATCCCCCTCCATATCTCCTCTCTCTCCGTCCCCCCCCCCGTCTCTCCCTCCCCGGCCTTGTCTCCCCTGTCTCCCTGTCCCCCCGTCTCTCCCTCCTCTTCTGTGTCTCTGCCCCTCCGTGTCTCCTCCCTCTCCCCCCTTCCGTGTGCCTCTCCTCTCTCCCTGTCCCCCCGTCTCTCCACCCCCTTGTCTCGTCTCTCTCTCTGTCTCTCCCTCCCCGTCCGCGTCTCTCTCTCTCCTCTCTCTCTGTCCCCGTCCCCGTCCGTCCCCCCCCCCGCCCTTCACAGAGTCGGAGTCGCGGCCGGAGCCGGGGTCCCGGGCGGCGGCGAGGCAGGAGGCCCCCCGGGCGGCGGCGGCGGCGAGGAGGAGGCCCCCGGAGGCGGCGGGGGCCGGGCGGCGGCCGGCGGCGGCGGCGGCGGGGGGCGGGCCGGCGGCGGACCCCCGGCCCTTCGCCTGCCCCGAGTGCGGCAAGTCGTTCAGCCTCAAGTCCAACCTGCGCAAGCACCAGCGGACGCACACGGGCGAGCGGCCCTACCCGTGCCCGCACTGCGGCAAGGCCTTCAGCCGCAACTCCAACCTGGTCCGCCACCTGCGCATCCACACGGGCGAGCGGCCCTACGCCTGCCCCGAGTGCGGCAAGGCCTTCAACGTCAGCTCCACCCTGCTCTACCACCAGCGCACCCACGCCCGGGCCCGCGAGGGCGGACGCGCCCCGGCCCGGCCCGGCCCCGGCCCCGGCCCCGGCCCCGGCCCTGCCCCGCCGCCCCCGCCCCGGCCCGGCCCCGCCAAGCCCTTCTCCTGCGCCGACTGCGGCAAGGCCTTCAGCTGGAACTCGTACCTGGTGCGCCACCGGCGGGTCCACTCGGCCGAGCGGCCCGAGGCCGCCCCGGCCCCCGGCCGGAACTCGCACCCGGCCCAGCCCCGGCGGGTCCAGCCGGGCGAGAGGCCCTTCCCCTGCCCGGACTGCGGCAAGGCCTTCGACAAGAACTCGCACCTGCTCCAGCACCGGCGCATCCACACCGGGGAGAAGCCGTTCGGCTGCGGGGACTGCGGCAAGGCCTTCGTCCAGAGCTCGCACCTGACGCAGCACCGGCGCGTCCACGCGCGGGAGGGCCCCTAGCCCCGGCGGCGGGCGGGACGCCGGCGCGGCGGCCGGCGCGGCGGCCCCGGTCCCCCCCCCCCCCCCCGGGCCTCGTTATCGTTCCCATTAAAAATGACGACGGCGGTGACGGCGACCGGAGCGTCCGCGGTGGTGTTCATTCCGCGCGCGGGGCCGAGGGGGGCCCGGGGTGGGCGGGGGCGAACGGGGCCGGGCCCCGGCCGCCTTACGCGGCCGCTGCCCGACGGGCCGGGGGGGGGGGGTCCGTCCCGGGAGACCCGGGGTGCGGCCGCGAGCGGCCGACGGGGGAAGGGGACGGTCCGCACCCCCCAGGAGGAGGGGGGATGCCGTGCGTTAGGCGCCTACTCCGTGCCGGGCGCCGGGGAGGACGCGGGGTCGTCGGGTGGTCCCACGTGGGGCTCGCCGGCTTCGTCCCCGTCCGACGGACGAGGTCACCGGGGCCCGGAGAAGTGACCGGCCCCGAGGCCCACGGCCGCCGAGGGGCGGATCCGGGATTTGAACCCACGGCCTCCGACTCCCGAGCCCGGGCTCGTTCCGCCGAGCCACGCCGAAGGGAGAGGGAGGGAGGAGCGGGAGCGTCGACGGGGAGAACACGGGAAATGTAGCGGGATGAGATATCCCAATAGATGGCCGGGTATATAAGTGAGCGGGCGGAATCAGCGTAGGCGCCCAAGAGCTACGGCGGCTTCGCCCTGAGGTTTATTTTTTAAAATCTGATTTATTCGGCGCTCAGCGCGCGCCGGGCGCCGAGCCCCGGGGCGGCTCCGCGTTAACCGGTCCGGACCCGGGCCCCGGCCCACCCGGGGTAACTGAGGCGCGGAGAAGTGAAGCGGCTCGCCCGCGGTCACGGCCCGGGCGGGGCCGGGATTAGAACCCGGGTCCTTCCGACTCGCAGGCTCTCCCCGCTAGGCCTCGCTGCCTCTCGGTGCCGGGAATTAAGAAAAGGGGAAGTTTTCCCGGAGAAGGTGGAAATGGCGGGGGGGGGGGTGGGTGGGAGGGGGTTGGGCACGGGGAGAACCGGAGTCGGAAAGTTTGGCCGGGAAGGGAGAGTGGAGAGGAAGTTTTGGAAGGCGGGGCCGGGAGGGAGAGCCGGGCCTAGCTGGGGAGTAGCTGGGGAGAATGGCCCTCTAATGAGAATAATAATAATAATAATAATAATAGAAATGGTGGTATCTGAGTGCTTACTACGTGCAGCGTGCTACAAGGTCATCAGGTTGTCCCACGAGGGGCTCCCGGTCTTCATCCCCATTTTCCAGATGAGGTCACCGAGGCCCAGAGAAGTGACTCGCCCAATGTCACCCAGCTGGCAAGCGGGATCGGAACCCAGCCGAACAAATCGATAGACGATAGAGGGGGACGGAAGTGGCGGGAGGGCCGGGAAAGGGCGATGAACGTTCATCCCTTCCCTCGTATTTACTGGGCGCCGACTGCGCGCAGGGCACTGGACTGAGCGCTCGGAGACCGTCCCCGCCCCACGACGCGCTCCGGGTCCGCGGGGAAGCAGGGCGACGCCAAAGGGAGTGGGAAGAGGGGAACTGCGGCCTCCCAAGCGTCCAGTACGGAGCCCGGACCCCGGAGGCGCTCCATAGAGCCCGTTGATTGAGGAGGGGGGTTTCGAGGAGTGGGGGGGACGCATGGGCTGAACGTTTGCGGGAATAAAACGATCCCGGCAACAGGGCGAGGTGAAGACGGGACGACGGGATACGTTCCCTGCTCCGCTCCCCTTCTCCCTTAACGTTAGGCGCTTACTAGGTGCAGAGCACCGTCCTAAGCGCCGGGGGAGGCACAGGGTCATGGGGTCGTCCCGCGTGAGGCTCACCGTCGATCCCCATTTCCCGGATGAGGTCGCCGAGGCCCAGAGAAGCGAAGTGACTCGCCCGCAGTCGCCCAGCCGCCAAGTGGCGGAGCCGGGGATTCGAACCCATGACCTCCGACTCTCAAGCCCAGGCTCTTTCCACTGAGCGCGCTGCGCTCGGCTCCTTTGGATAAGAGGATGTATCGCCCTCTCCATTATTATTTATTTCTCCTTATTATTTATTATTTATGAATTTCTTCGCTCAGTGAGGCGTCCACCCCCTCCATTCTCTTTACGTTGATCCTGTCGTCTTGTCTTTGTCCGTCCGTCTCCCCCGATTTGACCGTCATCCCGTCACACCGGGCGGGGATGGTCCTTATCCGTTCGTTCATTCATTCATTCATTCATTCCACGGTATTTATTGAGCGCTTACTAGGGGCAGAGCACTGGACTAAGCGCTTGGACCGGACAGATGGGTAACAGATAGCACGGGATAGAGAGCGCGGGCTTGGGAGTCAAAGGTCAGGAGGTCGAATCCCGGCTCTGCCCGTCGTCAGCGGCGTGACCGCGGGCGAGTCACTTCACTTCTCCGGGCCTCAGTCCCCTCATCTGTCAAATGGGGCTGAACTGGGAGCCTCACGGGGGACCACCCGAGGACCCTGGATCTCCCCCAGCGCTTAGAACAGCGCGCTCGGCACGTAGGAAGCGCTGAACCGATACCAACATTAATTGATAGGGACGGTCTCTGCCCTTGGACGGGCTCCCGGTCTAATCATGGGTTCGAATCCCGGCTTGGGGCAAGTCACTTCACTTCTCGGTGCCTCAGTGACCTCATCTGGAAAACGGGGGTTAACTGGGAGCCTCAGGTGGGACTACTGTATCTGCTCCGGCGCTTAGTACAGTGCTCGGCACATAGTGAGCGCTCAACACATACCAACATTACATTCATCGGGGGAGGCAGGCGGACAATCGGGCAATCCGTTGCCCAACTGTCCCTTCCGAGCGCTTAGCACAGCGCTCCGCGCACAGTAAGCGCTCACTAAATACGATCGCATGAATGAGACGTGGGCCCGGTCTACTTTTTTGTTTTCGGCAAGCCCCCAGAACGCTAAAATACCATGGAACCCGTCTACACATCCATTAAAGGATGAGAAAAGCCAGATTGATGTAAGGAGGGATAAGATGGCGCTCTATAATTTTCATTCATTCAATCGATCCTGTCGATTGAGCGCTGACTGGGTGCAGAGCCCTGTGCTGAGCGCTTGGATTTCATTCATCCGTTCAATCGTATCGATTGAGCGCTGACTGGGTGCAGAGCCCTGTGCTGAGCGCTTGGATTTCATTCATCCGTTCATTCGATCGTATCGATTGAGCGCTGACTGGGTGCAGAGCCCTGTGCTGAGCGCTTGGATTTCATTCATCCGTTCAATCGTATCGATTGAGCGCTGACTGGGTGCAGAGCCCTGTACTGAGCGCTTGGAATGTGCGATTGGGCAGCAGGGAGAGACCATCCCTGCCCCATGACGGGCTCACAGTCTAAACGGGGGAGACGGACGGCGAAACAAAACAAGTGTCCCCGGGGGATCGGTCCCCTGAATTATAAAGGGGCAATAAGAGTAAATAAAAAATAAATACAAATGGCGGTATTTGTTAAGCGCTTACTATGTGCCAAGCACTGTTCTAAGCGCTGGGGTCGATACAAGGTGAGCAGGACGTCCCACGTGGGGCTCGCAGCCTTCATCCCCATTTTCCGGAGGAGGGAACTGAGGCCCAGACAGGTGAAGTGACTGGCCCAAGGTCGCCCAGCTGGCAAGCGGCGGAGCCGGGATTAGAACCCACGTCCTCTGCCTACCAAGGCCGGGCTCTTTCCAGTGAGCCACGCTGCTTCTCTACAATAATATAATAATATAGAATGATAACGATATTTGTTAAGCACTTATTCTGTGCCCAGCACTGTTCTAAGCGCTGGGGGGGGATCCAAGGTAATGGGGTTGTCCCACATGGCGCTTACCGGCTTCAGTCCCATTTTCCAGAGGAGGGAACTGAGGCCCAGAGAAGCGAAGTGACTGGCCCAAAGTCACGCAGGGCTTGGGAGTCAGAGGTCATGGGTGCGAATCCCGGCTCTGCCACGAGTCAGCTGTGTCACTGTGGGCCAGTCGCTTCGCTTCTCTGGGCCTCAGTTCCCTCCTCTGGAAAACGGGGATGAAGACCGTGAGCCTCACGTGGGACCACCCGATGACCCTGGATCTCCCCCAGCGCTTAGAAAAGTGCTCAGCACCTAGTAAGCGCTTAACAAATCCCAACATTGTCATTATTATTACTACCCTCTATCTCCCCCAGCGCTTCGAACAGTGCTCGGCACATAATAAGTGCTTAACAAACACCAACGTTATTAGTATTATTACCCTCTACCTCCCCCAGCGCTTCGAACAGTGCTCGGCACCTAGTAAGCGCTTAACAAATCCCAGCATTATTATTATTATTATTATTATTATTACCCTCTATCTCCCCCAGCGCTTAGAACAGTGCTCGGCACCTAGAAAGCGCTTAAGAAATCCCAACATTATTATTATTATTACCCTCTATCTCCCCCAGCGCTTAGAACAGTGCTCGGCACCTAGTAAGCGCTTAACAAATCCCATTATTATTATTATTATTATTATTATTACCCTCTATCCCCCCCAGCGCTTAGAACAGTGCTCGGCACCTAGTAAGCGCTTAACAAATACCAACATTATTTTCCCCCCCTTTCCCTCTGCTCCTCCCCGTCTCCCTTCCCCTCCCTTCAGCACTGCGCTCGTCCGCTCATTCGTATAGATTTTTATTACCCTATTTATTTTGTTAATGAGATGTCCATCCCCTCGATTCTATTTATTGCTACTGTTTTAATGAGATGGTCCCTCCCCTTCATTCTATTTATTGCTATTGTTTTAATGAGATGTTCATCCCCTTCATTCTATTCATTGCTATCGTTCTTGTCCGTCCGTCTCCCCCGATTAGACTCTAAGCCCGTCAGTGGGCAGGGACTGTCTCTATCTGTTGCCGATTTGTCCATTCCAAGCGCTTAATACAGTGCTCTGCACATAGTAAGGGCTCAATAAATACTATTGAATGAATTATTATGATTACTGGGTGCCTACTTCGTACAGAGCACCACCCCGGTTGCTGCCTGTGCGTGAAGTGCTGCCAATCACCTCTCATGCCCCACACCTGCCATCCCTGTCTCTCCGGCCCTGCCGGGGAGCTTTTTTTCTTCCCCAGGTGCTGCAAAGGGGGAAAAATTAAAAGGTCACCGCCTCTTTAAGGTCCCAGAAATTTCTGGAAGCTCCCTGGTCCTATAAAAGGCCCGGGGAGAGAGGCCACTCTCGTTTGGTCCACCGTGGGAAGGAGACGGAGCGTGGCCGTCTGCGGCCCGGTGAGTCTGCGGCCCGGCTGCTCGGGTCGGCCTTCCCCGGTTCCTCTTTCTTTTTTGGGGTTGATGTGATTGACGCCCGTCGTACTGATGATGAAAAGGATGACGATGAGGGCTGATGACCCTTCAGAAATCCGCGTGAGGATTAATGAGTTGGGCTGGAGGGGAGAGGCCTGACGCTCACGTCGGTGTTTTTTGATGAGATTGGCTTGCGGGTGGCGGGTGGGGGGCCGCGCCGGGGGCTACCGACCTGTTAGCGATGACGGTGCCGCGCTTCGGAAGCGGGTGGGCTTGGGTGGGAGAAGAGGGTTGGGAAGGGTGGGCCGACGCGGTGGGAGTCGCACGGGGAGGAGGGTGGATCTTGACGAGGCTGATCGCCGGACCAGGAGGAGAGGGAGGGCAAGACGACCGACTCAGTGAAGGACACGTGGGGCATGTGGTTTGTGAGGGGCCGGGCGCGTCCACCGTCTCTGTCTTTGTGTGTGTTTGTGTGAGCTCCCTATTCAAAGCTTCAGACGACACTAGATCCCAGAAGAAAACAGAGCGTCAGCTGCCAAAGAAGAGCCACCCTACCATATTGCCATCAAGAAGAGAGGACATCTGGGAGTTTTTTTAAGTCTCTGTAACGCAAGAAGCAAAGAGGAGGAAGAACAGAATTAAAAAAAATACCACCACGAGCAACCACCATAAAAACACGACGAACAGGAGTCGCGTGGGCTTGGAGACCGATTATGGTCCGGTGGGGCTTTGCCCAGGTGTTCTGCACACAGTAAGTGCTTAAGAAATACGGTTGAACGAATGACTCTTGGTCAGTTCCTCACCTGTGGGTCGAGTTCACCAATAACGACGACCATCATGTGCGGATTTAATTGTCCATCACACTGACTTCTTTGCCGCCCTCTCTCTCCCGCTAGGCTGTAAGCCTTTTGAAGGCAGGGGTTGTATTCCATAATTTCTGCTTAACCCCCAGATGAGCTGCAGCGATGGGCGAGGACCCAAGCGACTCAAAGAGGGATCGGACCCGGGCCTGGAAGTCAGAAGGACCCGGGTTCTAATCCCAGCTCTGCCTCTGGCCCGCTCCGTGACCTCGGGCAAGTGGCTTCACTTCTCTGTGCTTCGGTTACCCTCTCCGTAAAATGTTCTCCCTCCTATATAAACCGTGGGACGTGACCACCTTGCATCTACCCCAGTGTTTAGCATAATGCTCACCGTTATCCCTGTACCCTCTCTCAAGCGGTTAATACAGCGCTTCGGCCCTCGAATACCGCCGTTTTTATTTAAAGGTGCCGCAGAGGAGTCGAGTTCTCTTCTACGGCTTCAACTCCGGCGTTGTAAAGTTGCAAGAACGGGGTCTGAGGTGAAGGTGCCGGGTAGAGGAGAAGGCCAGTGGCCCACAAATAGTCCACTGGCCCCGCTGAGGGCCCTTGGGTATGGGCCAGCTGTGGGCTATGCCGAGAAGGGACCACTTCAGGGTTCCTCGTACCCATGGTGCCCAAAAAACATGGTTTATTGGTACCGCTGAGGGTGCTGGGCCAGATAATCCTCTTCTTTCTTCCCCCCCTTCTAGATTTGTGACCCCACTGTGGGCAGGGATTATCCCCGTTGCTGAATTGTACTTTCCCAGTGCTTAGTACAGTGCTCTGCGCTCAGTAAATAGGATCGAATGAACGAAGGCTGCCACCTGCAATAGCCAAGGAGGTGACTTGCCGTAGTGGAAAGAGCCCGGGACTCAAAAGCCCTGGGTTCTAATCCTCGTTCCGCCGCTCGGGTGAGTCGGTGAGGGTCTGTGCCTCCGTTTCTTCAGCTGAGAAATGGGCAATCAGGGCCTGGGCTCCCTCCCCGCTTAGAGGGTGAGCGAGCCCCAGGTGGGGCATGGTCTGGTCAACTTGGTATCTACCCCAGCGCTTAGTACAGGGTGTGGCACAGAGCACCCGAATCCTCTCCCATCCACCTGGTCCTTACATTCCCTGGAATCCCCGTTGCCTTCTCTCGGCCGCTCTGTTTGTACCACTTAAAATGCCCGTTCCTCACGGGAATGAACTAGACGCCCTGTGCCCAAACTCTAGCGTGCCCAAATGGAGTCTTGGGTGAAAGAGGGGGGCCTACAGTGGCTTTAGAGTCGGGGCGGGGAGGCGTCTAGTACGTTGGCCTGCCACGCCATCGTGGCACGTATTAACTGGTCTGGGTCCCGCCTTCCCCCGGCCGTGGTCGTCTGAGATTGTGAACCCACCCGAGGGCAGGGTCCGGGGCATCGTGTCTGAGGCTGTGAGCCCACCCCAGGGCAGGGCGATGGACGCCCCTTGAGCGGAGAGTCGAAATCTCTGTGTCGGGCCCTCTGTGTGAGTCTGTGAGCTCCCGGGAGGGCAGGGACAAGGAGAAGGCGTCGGTGGGCATCTTGCCACCCGAGGGGCAAGGTCCTTGTGAAATTCAGTCGTGAAACGGTGAAATAAGAGGGTTGCTATGTCTCCAGCTGTGTGCCCCCCTCGAGGGCTGATAGATTGAAAGCCCCCTGAGGGCAGGGATTGCTCACTTGGAAAAATCCACATTTCGCTCACCACCGCGTTGCTGGGCCGAGGCTGCCGGTTGCTCGCTTCTGGCCTAAGGGGTGTGTGTCTCCTTCAGGGATGGTGATGGGCAGCAGTGTGGCCTCGTCGTCGGGTGGACCCAGGTTCGAATCCCGTGTCTGCTGTGTGACCTTGGTCAAGTCACTCCTCTGTGCTTCCGCCACCTCATCTGTGTTTTAAAAAAAAAAAAAAAAAAAAGGGGATTAAGAATGTGAGTTCACACGGGACAGGGACTGTGTCTCACCTGATGAAGTCGTATTTATCCCAGCGCTTGGCACGTGGTAAGCGTTTAACAAATGGTCCCCCCCTCGCCTCCCACATCCAGTCTGTGTCACTTGAAACCTGCGCTCTAGGTGGTAAGCCCGTCGTGGGCAAGGGCTGTTGGTACCAATTTTTACCCTGGACTCTCTCGCAAATGCTTATTTTTCTCGCCCCGCGCACATCAAGCGCTCCAGTACCGTCGCTTGACTAATGTCTGTCTCCCCCTCTACACTGTAAATCGGATGCGTGGCCTTGGACGAGTCCCTTCACTTCTCCGTGCCGCGGTTACCTCGTCTGTAAAATGGGGATTAGGAGTTGGAGCCCCACGTGGGACAACGTGGTTGGACTGTGAGCCCGTCATTGGGCAGGGATGGTCTCTATCTGTTCCTTGATTGTACTCTCCAAGTGCTCGGTACAGTGCTCTCCACATAGCAAGCGCTCGTTAAATAGTATTGAATGAAGGTTACCTTGTATCTACCTCAGTGCTCGGTAGGTAGTAAGTGCTTAACAAATCCCATTATCTTGTGTGCGCATCTCTCCCGACTCTGTACTCTTCCCCGGAGCGCTCAGTACAGTGCTCTGCACAAGGTAAGTGTTCATTAAATAAGATTGACCGAATCTAGGTCGGCGGCGCCGTTGCCCGCCTGGGTCCCGGCGTTGTCTCGGTGTCTGGCCTCGGGGCCGGGGGGCTTCTGACATCCCGGGGGGCCGGGCCATCAGTCGAAGAGGAGCCTGAGCCCACCCGGCTCCCTGCTCGCCCCCGGCCCGAGCATCCTGGAGACGTGGGAGCCGCTCTGCCTTCCAGGTGAGACCCTTTGGGGATGGGGACGAGCTCGGCCTTCAGGGAACTCAAACCTATTCACTATCTCTCTACTCTTTTTTTTTTTTTTTTTCCCCCCCATTTTCCTTTTTCTCTAATTTTTCCTCTCTCTCTCTCGCTCTCTCATTTATTTATTTTAACTTCCCCTACAGGTCCTGTATCAGCCTCGGGCTGCGCGATCCTTTTTCCGCTCCCCTCCATCCTCGCGAGCGTGAGCTGTCCTGCTGGGGCCTTGGTCGGGGACGAGGTGAGAGCACTCTCCAGGAGCCGTGGGAGCACTGATCTGGACTCAGCCGGTCTAGAGGAGCAGCGTGGCCCAGTGGAAAGAGCCCGGGCTGGGGAGTCAGAGGGCGTGGGTTCTAATCCCGGATCTGCCGCCTGTCAGCTGGGTGACTTTGGGCCGGTCGCTAACCTTCTCTGGGTCTCAGTTCCCTCCTCTGTAAAATGGGGATTTAGTCTGTGGGACGACCTGATCACCTTGTATGTGCTTTGTACATAAAGTGTTATTATTATTATTATTCCCCCTGCTCTTAGACTCTAGACATCTCACCGGAGCGGACTGTCGGTTCAGCGGGTCCTCAGCTGGCGCAGTGGGGGAGAGCGATGGAGCCTCTCACGCGGACGCCTCTCGGACGCCCGGACTTGTCCTCAGCGGCCAGGCTAGCGGCCCCTGCCCCCGGGATGGACGCTGCTCAACTTCCACCATCCCCAGAGGAGATGCGGACAGCTACGGTGAGTACCGCTCGTCACGGTGCTCATTAAGCTCAGGTGCTAAACAGCGTTCGAAGCGCTGGGGCAGCTCCCCGTTAATCCGGTGGGAGGCGGTCCCGCTCCCACTCTTTAATCCCCATTTTGCAGATGATTCAGGAGTATTTATTGAGCGTTGAGTAACTAAGGCCCAGTGAAGTGACTCTCCCGAGGTCACACGGCAGGCAAGGGGCAGGGCCGGGCGCTTCAGACTCGGTAGGCCCCTGCTCTCTCCGCTAGTCCAGGCTGCTTCTCCCAGTCGCCGGCGGCTTCGCTGGCATCTCCACCCAGGGTAGACCTCGCCCCCATCGTGTTCCTGCTCCCCACCCTGGCTGGCACACGCCCGCTCAGGCCCCGGTTACTTGCATCCCTAGGTGAGGGCAGAACCAAGCGGCGACGGGCAGACGGGAGGAGAGGCGGACGGCTCGTCGCCCATCCAGCTCGCCAGGACCACGGGCCCTGCACCACCCAGACTATCTGGATGGGATGTCACCCCCCCCCCCATCGCCGCCCTCCCCGGTGCCCCCCCCTTGAAGCTTCCTCTGTTCCCCTTCCCTCCTCCTGCAGACAATGCCGTTTTGCTTTGGGGCCAAATCTCTCGAGCCACTTAGGGTTCGGCCGCTCCTCCGAGAGACCATCTCTGGGCAGGGAGGATGTGTGCATGCCACCCTCGGTGCCAGTGTGGGGGTAAGGTAGGGGAGGCCGCCCCGCTCGCAGCAGGGAGGCTGGTCGAGGACGGGGCGGGCCGCCGGGCGGGGGGGTCTCTGCCTCTCTGCGACCCGACCGTGGGCCTGGGCCGAGCCCGGGGCCCTCGATTCTATAGACGGGCTGAACCCCGCCCACGGCCCGGTCTGCGGAACCCCTGGCCCGCCGCCCGCCTCCGCCCTACCGGGCCCTCCCTCCTGGACGGAGCGGTGGCCTGGACGGAGGGGGGGGATCAGAGCAGGGTAGCAGGTGATCGGGTCCCATCTGCGTGTGAGTGTGTGTGTGTCTGTGTCCGTGATGGACTCCTTGGAGGAGAGGCCGGGGCGGGCAGGGGGCTAAAGTAGGACGGGACACCCCAGTGTCAGAAAGGTGGCTGAAAATCTCTCCCCTCCAAAAACAGCATTGTCTGACTCGTGGGACAGGCCTGTCCGTGCTTCTCTGTCTTATTTCTTCCCCTCCCCGTGCAACCCCTGATCTGCTCCCACTGGACCCCCACCCTCCCCTACACTTGCTGTCTTTTTTCCCCGTCGTCGGGACGGAGCCCGGCTGTGTCTGATCAGTGTTTGACTTCGAATAAAACACCTGTTCCTCTTAGCACGCGTCCGTCCTCCGGTGATGGGGGGCAGAGGTGGGCGTGGAGCCACGGCCAGTTGACGGCCCCTCAGGCTGAGGCCCCGGCTGTGTGGGCCCTGCAGGAGCCAGCTGGGCTGGGGGCCCGGGAGAGAGGGTCTGGTCCGGGCTGGATGGAAGACTCAAGGGGAGCAGGCTGTCTGCCCTAGACGCTGGCCCCGGAAGGATCAAGCGCTCACCGTGCGCTAAGCGCTTGGTTAATCACAGCGTGGCACTCGGGGGGGACCCGGCTCACTTCCCTTACTTTGCCTCCTGCCCGTTGCGTGCCCTTGGGTCACTTAATTCATTTGGGTCTGTCTTCCCCCCCGCCAACAACCGTAAAATGGGAAGCTGTCGTTAGGCTCCCTCCCTCTTAAACCGTCGCTCCTGGCAAGAGCAGGGACTGGGTGGGAGCCGGGTTGAAGCGTGTGTTCGAGTGCTTACGAGCTGCCTAGCACTGTGCTAAGTGCTGGGGTAGAGAGCAGGTGATGGGGTCGGACACAGCCTCTCTCCCACGTGGGACTCCGGCACCAAGTGGGAGGAAGAACAGGCATTAACTAATAATGATGGCCTCCGTTAAGCGTTTACTATGTACAAAGCACTGTTCTAAGCGCTGGAGGGGATACAAGGTGAGGCTCACGTTCTTGATCCCCCATTTTCTAGAGGAGGTAGCTGAGGCCCAGAGAAGTGAAGTGCCTCGCTCCAAGTCGCACAGCTGACAAGCGGCGGAGCGGGGATTAGAACCCATGACCTCTGACTCCCAAGCCCGCTTCCCCAGTGTAAATCCCCAGGAGGAGGAAACTGAGTCCCAACAAAGTGACCCGCCCAAGGGCCCACAGCAGGCAAGCGGCGGAGCCAGGATTGGAACCCAGGCCCTTGTTGTTGCTTCAGCCCCCCCCCCGCTGGCTATCTTGTACCGCCCCCAGCGCTCTCCCACTAGCCTGTGGTCACTTGACTTTCCTCTGCCTCGGTTCCCTGGGCTACGACACGCTCTCCCTCCCAGACTGCGAGCCCCCCGGGGAACGGGACTGCCTGCTCTGATGGTACTTACCCCGGTACTTAGCACGGAGCAAGCGCTTCACAAACAGCCCCACGCTGCCTCGTCTGTGCCCCTGCTGCGGGACCTCGGGTGAGTCATTTCTCTTGCCCGCGCCTCCGCTTCCTCGACTGCAAAATGGAGATTCCAACCCCGTTCTCCTACTTGGACTGTGAGCCCCAGGTGAGGCAGCGACCGTATTTGGCCTGATTTAACTAGTACCTCCCCGCTAAGTGCTCAAAAACTAGAACCGAATGAATGAACTTTAGTGCTCCTCACACAGTAAGCGCTCAATGAATGATGGAATGGATGAGCAGTTCTTGACCCATAGTGTGCACTCAACCGGTAGGTAATAAAGGTGAATATGTTCAATCCCCTTTCTTGAAATTCACTCCAAAAAATTCATTCCCAGAACCCTCCCCGAGGCCACCTTCATGGTCCTGTTCCTCAGGCCGTAGAGGAGGGGGTTGTTCGGCCACCATCGTGGTCGCGTACGCGCGCATCTTCGGGGCCCTCGGCGGCCGGCATCCTCGGCACGGCCCCGAAGATGCGCGCGTACGGGACCACGATGGTGGCCGAACACCCTAAGCCCGAGGAGGCCGTGAAGATGACGGCACCTAGTTCTCTGACGTTCACACCGGAGAGCTTTACCAGCTGGGGGACGTCGCAGAAGAACTGGTGGATCACGGCGGACCCGCAGAAGGGCAGGGAGAAGGTGGCGGCTGAGCCAGGAGGCCGCGGCCGTCTTCCCGCAGGCCCCTCGGTCCACGATGACCCCGTAGCGCAGGGGGAGGCGGATGGCCGCGTAGCGGTCGTGGGACGTCACGGTGAGCGGGGCCACGTCGGTGCCGGCACAGAAAACCACCAAGAAGACTTGCGCGACACAGCCCGGGAAGGAGATGGATCTCTTGTCGGTCAGGGAGTCGAGGACGGATTTGGGGACGGTGACGGAGACGAGGCAGAGGTCGACGAGGGCCAGGTGCCCGAGGAAGAAGTACACGGGGGCGCGGAGGCGCCGGTCGAGGACGGCGACGACGAGGAGGTTCCCCGCCGGGTAGACCGGGAGGAACGGCGCGGCCTGGGCCGGCCGCACCTCCCGGACCTCCGAGAATCCCAGCAGGAGGAATCCCCTCACCGCCGTGCGGTTGGCCATCTCTTCTTCTGGAGGATGAATTTCCGCGCTCCGGGAATCCTTCTGCACCTCTCTGGGACGCTCACCGTCAGCCCCGCGCTCCCTCTTCCAGGCACTCGGGACAGTGGAATCCGAGATGGCTCCTCTCTGAGAGCAGAGGGACGCCGGTGACGGACGTGGTCCACGTAACCCTGGAATAACACCAGAAGCAGAAATCACTGCCGGCACTTCCCTTTTTTAAAGAATTCTCCTCCGTGCATCCTCGCTCTGGAGGTTGAAGGGGGTGTCCCTTCCTCCCATCACACCGTTAACAATCTTGGCAGTCGTTCTCCTCCTCCTCCTCCTCTCCCTCCTCTTTTTCCTCCTCTTTTTTCTCCTCCTCCTCCTCTTCCTTATCATCTCCTAGGCACTCACGAGGACTCACGCGCTGTCCTGACCCCCAGGTTAGATATAGGATTGATTGGATCCAGTCTCTGTCCTCCACAGAGCTCAAGGTCTAAGAGCAGGGATCCTCATCTCCGTTTTCTAGATGAGGAAGCGGGGACAGAGAGGTTTCGTGACGTGCCCAGGAAGACATTAGACCCTCGAATCCCCGTCCTGTCCTCTTCCCGCGAGACCCCGCTGCCTCCGTGTGTTGGACGAGCAGAAACACTGGGCCGGATGGGCCCTAGATCTGACCGAGGAATGACTTCGCGTGACCCCCCCCCCCCCAGGAGCCGTGGAGTCGGAGCACTGGGCTGGATGGACCAAAGCCGGTTCTTATTTCCTCCCGTCTTCAGCTCCTCTTCTTCCCCTGCCTTCCTCTAACAGTAATAAGGACCGCGGTCTGGACACCTCTTCATTTTTCCGCGTGCTTTACGATAAGCGTGGGGTTCGTGCAGTGCTTCCTCTAAGTCCGGCGCCGTGTGAGCTCCGGGGCCAACGCAGAATAACCAGACGGGGTACGGTTTCTGTCCGGCACGGCGTGCACGGCCTCGGAGGGTGAGCGGGACTCGCTCGATCATGTTTTCTGAGCGTTTACTGTGTGCGGAGCACCGTAGTAAGCAGTTGAGAGGGTGCACTATAAGAGAGCTGGTCGACGCGACTTCTCCCCGTTGTGCAAGCGAGGAAGCTGTGGCCCAGAGAAGGTGAGCGGCTTGGCCGAGGCCTCACAGCAGGCCAGGGGGACTAGGATCCAGCTCTCCCTGCCCTCTTCCGTAGCCCTCTTCCGCTCCACACGACGAGAATGGCTCTAAGCAGAATTCCCAACGGGCACAGATTCTTACCTTTCCGGATGGGGGGCTCTAGCGGGAAGCCGGCCACCAGAGAAGATGCGGCGATCCGGAAAAGGCTGGGACGGTGGTGGGTAGCGCTCTACCTCAGTTTCCCCCAGAAGGAAGGAAGGAGGGGTTCGTCCCCGGGGTCCCGAGCCCCTCCCGCGGCCGGTTCCAGCCCAAGGCGGGGAGGGGAGGGTCCTGAGCAGGTCCGCAGAGGCCCCCGAAGGCGGGTCGACCGGGGAGTCCTTCCCTCCGAGCTCTGGGTCCGTCCGGGAGCCCGGTGGCGAAGGAACAATTTTGGTTTTACACAACATCGGGTCTGTGGGGACGGGCTTCCCGGGGGAAGATGCGGCTGAGGGATGAGAGGGGCGATGAGGCCCGAGAGGATCGTGGATAGTTCCAGGGAAACCGCCCTTCTCTGGCTTGGGGACGGTGTGATGGGGTCCAATGTGATTATCTTGTGGGGACTCGAGCCCATCAGGGAGGCCCTTCTGGCTGTCATAGCCCCCCCCCCCCCGATATGGGTCCCCTCTGAGGCCAGGAGGATACAGGTCTGAAGAGGAGGAATTTTTCACACCGACGGCACCCGTGGGGGTTCTGATCCCCCCGCTCCGCCCCATGTTGGCTCTGTGACCTCGGACCAGCCACTTACCTTCTCTGCGCTTCAGTTACCTCACCGGTAAAAGGGAGATTCAGACCTACCCGGGACAACCTGATGACCTTGTAACTCCCCCGGCGCTTAGAACAGGGCTTGGCGCATAGTAGGCGCTTAACGAATACCGTCATCGTCATCATGATTATTACGTGTGTCTCTGCGATGGTGCAGCGGCTCCCCAGGGGCGAGGGGGAACCTCCCTCCCTCCCTCACACCAACCTCACCCCCACCGGGTTTCTTGCGGTATTTATTAGGCACTTAATGTGGGTCGAACGCTCTTCTAAACCCTGGGGTAGGTCCAAGTTGAGTAGGTCGGACACAGTCCCTGCCCCGCATGGGGCTCGCGGTCTAAGCGGGAGGGAGAACGGGTATCCCCGTTTCACAGTTGAGGACACCGAGGCACAAAGAAGTGGAGTGACTCGCTCAAGGTCACAGAGCGAGCAACTGGCAGAGCTGGGATTAGAACTCAGGTCCTCCCGACTCCCGGGCCCGCGATCTAGTGACAAGGCCGTGCCGTTTCTCTGTCCGAGCAAAAGATGAGAATTCCCAAGCAGGACTATGAAGACTTGACATGATGATGACGGTATCTGTTAAGCGCCTACTACGCGCCAGGCACTGTTCTAACCGCTGGGACGCGATGGCTTACAGAGCCTACGGATAGAGCCATAATTTATTTATACGGATGCCTGTCTCCCCCCGATGGGGAGGGAACATGTCTGCCAACTCCCTTAGAGTGTCCTCTCCCAAGCACTTAGTACAGTGTTCCGCGCGCAGTAAGCGCTCGATAAATGTCTTTGATTAATTGACTGCTGTCTGTCTCCCCCTCGAGACCGTAAGCTCCTTCTGGGCTGGGAACCTGCCCACCGACTCTGTTATATTGGACTCCCCCAAGCCTTTAGTACGGTGCTCGGCAAGCAGTAAGCGCTCAATAAATAGGATCGATTGATTGGGCAGTTTGCTCCTCGAAATCGGCCTCTTCTTGGTCCTCATTCCCACGGAGATCCTCCCCTCCCCCCACATCCCCGACCGCCTCGGCTTCCAATCCCACGGTGAAAAATCGGGCTCGCCGGATTGAATTATTCATTCAGTAGTATTTACCGAGCGCTTACTAGGTGCAGAGCACTGCGCCGGGCGCTCGGAACGCACGATTCGGCAACGGAATTATTCATTCTGATTCCCCTACATCGCTGTCATCAGGGCGCGGCCATTTAGTGAGGACTACACTAGACGGTAAGCTCCTCGGAGGGAGCAGTCATGTCCGTTTTGTGCTTTCCCGAGGGCTGAGTTCAGTGCTCTGCACATAGTAAGCGCTCAGTAAATACTATTGAACGAATGCACAGCATAGGCAGTGAGTAAATACCATCGTTTGAGTACACGCAGTCGGAATTACTTCCACGCTGCTCTCCGCTGGGATGATATTTGGACTGCGGGAAGGATTTATTCACAGTCAGGATTCCGGGGCTCATTCATTCATTCGGTCGTATTTACCGAGCGCTTACCGTGCGCGAAGCACTGTCCTGGACGCTTGGGAGAGTACACTGTAACAACAAACAGGCATATTCCTGCCCACAGCGAGCTCGCAGTCCGGTTCCCGCTCTGCCGCTCGTCTGTTGTTCGACCCCGGGCAAGTCACTTAACCTCTCCGGTCCGAGGTTCCTCTGGTATTAAATGGGGACCCGACATCCATCCTCCCTCCCTCCCTCAGCTCTTTAAGGGACAGGGAGGCTAGGAGGCAAAAGACAAAACAGCTCCGGGCTCCACAGACACATCAAACACGACACGACAGGAAACAACCCAGACCGTAAGCTCGTCCCCTAGGCCTGTGAGTTCGTTGTGGGCAGGGAAGATCTCCGTTTATTTTTGGACGGTACTCCCCCCCCCCCCCCAGCGCTTCACACAGTGCTCTGCCCACCGGAAGCGCTCGATAAATACGACCGACCGACAACCTCTTCGTGTGTCCAGCCCGTCCGGGACCGTGGATTCACACTGTGCCTCGGAGGAACAGAGATGCTAAGGGGCTGACCGAGGTCACGCAGCAGGGGCGTGTCGGCCAGACCCCCCCCCCCCCCCCGAGCTCTTTTCAGTAGTCCCGGCCGCCTGGTGCTTTGGACCGTTGTTCCTTCGCTCGTGATTGCCGTGGCATCTGGCTGGTTCCGTTCAGCCTTTCCCATCGGGGAGGTCTGGGATTAACCGGAAAGATTTAGCCCTTATCTCCCGCTGATAAGCTTCAGGTCCCCAGAGCGGCCTTCAGGTCCCGGTTCCTCGGGCTGTAGATGAGGGGGTCGAGGGCCGGGGGCACCGCGACGTAGAACGGGGACACCAGCGGGTCCGGCGTCGAGGGGGAGTCCGACACGGGCCTGAGGAAGGGAGACGGAGACGGTGACGACGGCGAGGCGGGGCAGGCAGGTGGAGAAGGCTCCGGCCCGGCCCTGGGCGGCCGGCATCCTCAGCACGGCCCGGAAGACGCGCGCGTACGAGACGGCGATGGAGACGAAGCGGGCGGAAGCCAGGAGGGCGGAGAAGGAGGTGACTGCATCCTCCTGAATCTTCCCACTGGAGTGGGCAAGTTCACCGATCTGAGGGCTCTGGCAGAAGAACCGGTGGATCACGCTGGACCCACCTGAGGGGACGGAGAAGGTGGCGGCCGTGTGCGTGAGGGCGGAGAGGCCCCCGCCGAGCCAGGAGGCGGCCGCCATCTTCCCGCAGGCCCCACCGTTCACGATGACCTCGTAGCGCAGGGGGAGGCGGATGGCCACGGAGCGGTCGTGGGACCCGGCCGTCAGGAAGTACAGCTCGGCACGGGCGAACGGCAGGAGGGAAAACACCTGAAGGACACGGCCCGGGAGGGAGACGGATCTGTTGTCGGTCAGGGCGTTGTGGACGGACCGGGGGACGGCGACGGAGACGTGGCAGAGGTCGACGACCGACAGGCGCCCGAGGAAGAAGTACACGGGGGCGCGGAGGCGCCGGTCGAGGACGGCGACGGCGACGACGAGGAGGTTCCCCGCCGGGGCCGCCGGGTAGACCGGGAGGAACGGCGCGGCCTGGACCGGCCGCGGCTCCCGGACCTCCGAGGATCCCAGCAGCAGGAATCCCGCCGCCGCCGTGCGGTCGGCCATTTCCGGGGAAATGCTCCGAGTTCTCGGAGAGAAGGTGGTTGAAGGCAACCGTTCTGGGCAGGCGATCTGCTGGAACCGGGAGGGGAAAGAAAAAAGCGGCTCTGAATTTTTCTGAGGTCGAATTCGGCCTCACTCGGAAGGCGCCCACACCCAGATGCTGAGACACAACGGCCCCTCCCTCCCTCCTCTCCTTGTCTGGCCCTTCCTCCAGGAGGCCTCCCCTGCCCGCGCCCTCCTTTCCTCTTCTCCCACTCCCTTCTGGGTCGCCCCGATTTGCTCCCTTTATTCATCCCCCCGCTCCCAGCCCCACCGCACTTTAATAATAATAATGATAACGGCATTTGTTAAGCGCTTACTAGGTGCCGAGCACCGTTCTAAGCGCTGGGGGGGGGCGGATACAAGGGAATCAGGTTGTCCCACGTGGGGCTCCCAGGCTGAATCCCCATTTTCCAGATGAGGGAACTGAGGCCCAGAGAAGTGAAGTGACTCGCCCACAGTCACACAGCTGACGGGTGGCAGAGCCGGGATTAGAACGCATGACCTCTGAATCCCAAGCCTGGGCTTTTCCCGCTGAGCCCCGCCGCTTCTCACACTTAGCGCTCATTCATACTTAATAATAATAATAATAATAATAATGATAATGTTGGTATTTGTTAAGGGCCTACTATGTGCCGAGCACTGTTCTAAGCGCTGGGGGAGACACAGGGGAATCGGGTCGTCCCACGTGGGGCTCACGGTCTTCATCCCCCTTTTACAGATGAGGGAACTGAGGCACCGAGAAGTGAAGTGACTCGCCCACGGTCCCACAGCTGACAAGCGGCCGAGCCGGGATCCGAACCCATGACCTCTGACTCCCAAGCCCGGGCCCTTTCCACTGAGCCACGCTGCTTCTCATACTTACGTATGAATGTCTGCGTAATTTATTTATTTATATCAATGGCTGCCTCCCCCTCCTGACTGTAAGCTCTTTATGGGCTGGGAATGTGCCCTCCAACTCTGTTACAGAAGCGGCGTGGCTCAGTGGCAAGAGCCCGGGCTCGGGAGCCGGAGGTCATGGGTTCGAATCCCGGCTCTGCCATTTGTCAGCTGCGTGACCGTGGGCGAGTCACTTCACTTCTCCGGGCCTCGGTTCCCTCATCTGTCAAACGGCGGTCGACCGTGAGCCTCACGTGGGACGGCCCGATGACCCTGGATCTCCCCCAGCGCTTAGAACGGTGCTCTGCACCTAGTGAGCGCTTAACAAGTACCAACGTGATTATTATTATTGTTATACTGAACTCTTTCAAGTGCTTAGTACGGTGCTCTGCACACAGTAAGCGCTCCAAAAATGCCACTGATTGATTGGAAAACCACCACCTTTCCCGACGAAGGAGGCCGATTCTCCCGGCGGCCGCTGAGCCCCTTCCCCCTGCTGTGCCACCACCTCCCTCCCCGATGCTCAATAAAGTCCCCCTTCCTCATCTCCTCCCCCCTCGACCGCTCCGAGACCCAACTGCCCTCTCCTTTTTGTGGTATTTTAAGCGTTTCCCGTGTGCCGGGCACTCTACCGATCGCCGGGGTAGATTAAAACCCATCGGCCGTGTCCCGCCTGGAGCTGAGTCTCGATCCCTCTTTCCCGGGTGAGGAAACGGAGGCGCTTGCTACGGTCGCTGTGCGCTGGGCACTGTACCGAGCGCTGGGGGAGGGGGATACAAGCTAATCCGGTCGGGTACGGTCTGCGTCCCTCCTGGGACTCCCAGCCTACGTTACAGATGAGGGATCTGAGGCACAGAGGAAGTGAAATGACTCACCCAAGGTCACTCAGTAGACAGGTGACAGAGTTGGGATCGGGGCCCAGGTCTTTTTGACTCCCAGGCCCGGGCTGGATCCACTAGGCCGCCCGCCTGCTCGCCGCGTCTCCCCCCCATCTTTATTCTTAGACAGAAGGGCGAGGGGGGGCGGGGAGGGGGGCATTCGATATCTGTTTCTCCCTCCTACTTACGTCTCGGGCAAGTCACTCGACTTCTCTGTGCCTCCGTTCCCCTTTTGCAAACCGGGGATTCATTTACCTCTTTCTCCCTCCCACTTAGACTCCCAAGTCAGTCAGTCAGCCGATGGTATTTATTGAGCGCCTGCCGTCCCGCGGAGCCCTGTGCTGAGCACCTGGACTGTGTCCGACCTGATTAGCTTGCGTCTACCCCAGCTCTTAATACGGCTTCTGACACCTAGGAAGTGCCGACAGATACCACAGTTGTAATTGCCATTAAATGCCAGGTGAAACCAACAGAAAAACAACAACAGGGGGTGACAGAGGATGGAGGGAGATGTCTCCCGGCCACGCACGGTCTCGCCACGGGTCCCGGCCTCTCCGCAGGTGGACGGAAGGACCCGATCACCCCGATGCGCCCTCGGCCCCACGGCGACCTTCCACGCCGGCGCCGAACGGGGCTCCCTCTCTATAACTCCGACAGGGCCATCCCCCGAGTCGGGTCGGGCCCTTGGCTGTCTCCGCGCGGCCCTCCCGTCGCCCTGGAGACCGCTCTCCGTGCCATCCCCCCGTCGCCATGGGGACCGTTCCCCGCGCATCCCCCGGCCGACCCCAGCCGAGATTCCGAGTCCTTGTCTCCAAGCCCCCGGGCCGGCTCATGAATCCTTTCTCCCAACCCTGGCCTTTCGCTCACTTCGCCTCTCTGGGCCTCAGTTCCCCCATCTGTAAAACGGGCATTGAGACGGTGAGCCTCTGGGCCTCAGTTACCTCCTCTGTAAAATGGGGATTAACGGTGAGCCGCACGTGGGACGACCTGATGACCCTGTATCTCCCCCCAGCGCTTAGAACAGGGCTCCGCACATAGGAAGCGCTTAACAGATACCGACATTATTATTATTAAGAGGGACGGGGACTGTGTCCAATCCGATGTGCTTGTATCCATCCCAACGCTCAGTACAGCGCCCGGCACTTAGGGAACGCTAATCAAAGACCACAGCCGCCGTTATCGTTGTTATTATCATCATCAGAAGCATCCCCGATCCCAATTAGCTCCGATCTCTCTGGCCAGGAATGCCCGCTCCCATTATATCAGACGGACCGTCACTCGCCCCGCCTTGTTTCAACGGTATCCGTTAAGCGCTTACCGCGTGCCAGGCGCTCGACTAAAGCGCTGGGGTAGATACGAGATAATCAGGTTGGACACAGTCCCCTGTCCCACCTGGGGCTCACACTCGGAATTCTCATTTTACGGATGAGGTACTTCAGACCCAGAGAAGTGAAGTGACTTGCCCGAGGTCACGCAGCAGACGAGGGGCAGAGCCGAGATTAGAACCCACGTCCTTCCGGCTCGAGGGCCCGAGTTCTGTCCGTTCAACCCCGCTGCTCCTCTACCTTGTCCCTGTGATGGACGTCCCCGGGGGGGGGGATTGTAGTTTCAAGGATCGGCGGAAGCGTCCGTGATGTCACCGGCTTCAACGGCTAGACTGTGAACTCGGGGACGGGGAATGCGGTTACCAGCTGTGCTGTACTGCGTTCTCCCGAGCGCTCAGTACAGTGCTCTACTCGCAGTAAGAGCTTAAAAAATGCGGTTGATTGAGGGATATGAGTCAAGCACCGTTCCGAGCACTGGGGTAGATACAACTTCATCAGACTGGATACAGTCCCGTCTGGGACTCGCGGTCTAAGAAGCAACACAGCCTAGTGGTTAGGGTGAGGGTCTGGGAATTGGAAGGATCTAATCGCGGCTCCGCCGCTTGCCCGCTGGGTGACCTCGGGCGAGTTACTTGACTTCTCTGGGCCTCCCTGACCTCATCCGGAAAACGGGAATTAAGAGTGTGAGCCTTGCGCGGGTCGGGGATTGTGGCCAACCTGATTATCTGGCATCCCCCCCCCCCCCCCCCGGCGCTCGGTACAGTGCCTGGCGCAGAGTAGGCGCTTAACCAACACCGCAGTTATCGTTACCGTGATTAAGTGGGAGGGAAAGCAGATATCGAATCCCCGTTTTACAGACGAGGGAATCGACGGAGGGTGCAGAGTCAGTCGTTCAAGGAAGAGCTCATCGGGTGACCTGGGGAGGTGAAAGGGTCAGAGCTCAGGAATCGGGGGGAGGAGGTCAAGAGGTGATGGTGGAGTTGGAGACCCAGGACAGAGTCCGTTGGACGGCCCGGGAGGGGATGGCGGAGGATCTGGCGATCCAGTATTTCCCCCCCCCCCAAACCCCTTTCCTTTTCTAAAGCCTCCTCTTCCCTCGTGAGATTCTCCCCGCTCCCGATAATCCCGCCTCAGCTCACAATAACAACTCGGATAATATCTGTGGTATCCGGTGAGTATTTACTACGGGCCAGGCACCGTTCTGACCGCTGAGCACAAGCTAATCGGGACGGACACAGTCCCTGTCCCACGTAGGGCTCACAGTCTTTCGTTCAGTAGTATTTATTGAGCGCTTACTATGTGCAGAGCACTGTACTAAGCGCTTGGAATGGACGAATCAAGTCTTCATTCTCCTTGTACAGACGATGGAACCGGGCCAAGGGAAGCGAAGTGACTTGTCCAAGGTGGCGCGGCGGACGACGAGTGGAGGAGCTGGGATTTGAAGGCGGGTCCTTCTGACCCCCCCCCCGGGTCCAGGCTCTATCCACTTGTGCTTTTATCCGGTTGATTACGGCAGCGCGGCTCAGTGGAAAGAGCCCGGGCTTGGGAGTCAGAGGGCGTGGGTTCGAATCCTGGCTCTGCCTCTCGTCAGCTGTGTGATTGTGGGCGAGTCACTTCACCTCTCTGGGCCTCAGCGACCACGTCTGCAAAATGGGGAGGAAGACTGTGAGCTGGGACAACCTGACTACCCTGTACCTACCCCCGCGCTTAGAACGGTGCTCGGCACATAGTAAGCGCTTAACAAATGTCAACGTTATCATTATTATTATTACGGGTCATTCCGGTATTCACTTGTACTGCGGAATCCCACCAGTCGACGCACACGCTCTGTGATTGAAGCGGTTCTTCCTCCTCCTTGTCCACTCCAGGTCTCCCCCGTCCGCCTGTGACCTCCTTGAGGGCAGGGGTCATGACTGAATAATAACTAATAATTGTAGCTCTTGTTTAGCGCTTACTACGTGCTAAGTACTGAACTAAGGGCTGGGGGTAGATTCAAGCTAATCGGGTTGAACGCAGTCCGTGTCCCGTGGGGGGCCCCCGGCCCGAATCCCCATTTTACAGTCGAGGGAACCGAGGCACAGAGAAGTGAAGTGACTTCCCCGAGGTCACACAGCAGGCAGGTGGCAGAGCCGGGATTAGAACCCGCAACCTTCTGACGTCCAGGACCGGGCTCTAGCCACTGGGCCGCGCTGAGATAATCGGACCCCACAAGGGGCTCAGTCTAACAGGAGGGAGAAGAGATTTCGAATCTCCATTTTGCAGATGAGGGAACCGAGGCGCGGAGAGGCAGAGCCACTTGTCCGAGGTCACTACAGCCGACGAGCGGTGGACGGCTTCAGTCGTACTCGCCCGGTAAGCGCAGGGCGGGGCACACAGCGTATCTACCTGGTAACGCCGCGTTCCGTTGCCACGTCGACAGGATCCTCCCGCTCCCTCGTCTCCCCAGCGGTTTCCCCCTGGAAATCCCTCCAAGAAGCACCATAAAACGTCCCAGGCCTTTCACGGCCGACACACCGCGGAGATCGTGAGGTGGAGACCGCCTGCCAGGCCGGGGGGCTCTCCGGCCTCCCCCGGGGAGAGGGAGAGGGAGCCCCTCATCCTCCGTGGACAGGGCCGGGGTGACCCACCCTCGTTCTACACCAGAGAGCCCCGGGAAAGGGAGGGAAGGGACCAAGGTCGGATCACGTCGGCACCGCCATCCTGCCTCGGTCCGCTCGACTGCGGTGAGTCGCCCTTGGAGCCAGGGTCCCGGCCAGAGGAGGAGGACGGAGACGGATCCTGACCGGAAAGAGAGGATAGAGACGGGGTCTTGTCCGGAGGAGAAGGACAGGACAGGGTCTTGGCCAGAGGAAGGGGACGGAGATGGGTCCTGCCCAGAGAAGGAGGACAGAAAGGGGTGCTATCAGAGGAGGAGGACAGAGATGGGTCCTAGTCAGAGGAGGAGGAAAGAGATGGGTCCTGACCGGAAAGGAAGGACAGAGAGAGGGGCCTGTCCAGAAGAGACGGACAGGACTGGGTCTTGACGAGAGGGAGGGGACAGAGATGGGTAGTGGCCAGAGGGGGAGGACAGAGACGGGTCCCGATCGGAGGAGGTGGATAGCGATCCCCGACCGGAGGAGAAGGACAGAGACAGGGCCCTGGCCAGAGGAGGACAGATACTTACAAGCACTTGTCAGGATCTCGCACAAAACGGCCAACTTCACGCCCGTGACCGAATTCCTGCCGCTGGGTTTCTCGGAGGTCCGGGAGCTGCGGCCGGTCCAGGCCGCGCCGTTCCTCCCGGTCTACCCGGCGGCCCCGCCGGGGAACCTCCTCGTCGTCGCCGTCCCCGTCCTCGACCGCCGCCTCCACACGCCCAGGTACTTCTTCCTCGGCAACCTGTCCGTCCTCGACCTCTGCCTCGTCTCCGTCACCCTGCCCAACTCCGTCGTCGACTCCCTGACCGACCGGAGATCCATCTCCCTCCTGGGCTGTGTCACGCAAGTCCTCTTGTTGATTTTCTTTGGATCGGCGGAGTCGGCCTTCCTCACGACCGTGTCCTACGACCGCTACGTGGCCATCTGCCTCCCCCTGCGCTACGAGGTCCTCACGAGCCGGGGGGCCTGCGGGAAGACGGCGGGGGCCTCTCCGGCCTCCCGCACCCGGCCGCCGCCTTCTCCGGGCCCTCCTGCGGGTCCAACGCGATCCGCCAGTTCTTCCGCGACATCCCCCAGAAGCTCTCCGGCTCCAACGCGGACCTTGGGGAGGTCGGCGTCACGACCTTCACGGCAAGCCTCTCCACGGTGTGTTTCGCTTCCACGACGGTCTCCTACGTCGGCGTCTTCGGGGCCGTGCTGAGGACGCGATCGGCCGAGGGCCGGGCCAAAGCCTTCTCCACCTGCCTGCCCCGCCTGGCCGTCGTGACTTTTTTTATATCCACCTCGGGATTCGCCTATCTGAAGCCTCCCTCGGACTCCCCCTCGACGCTGGACCTCCTGGTGTCCGCGTTCTACTCCGCGGTGCCCCCGACCTCGAACCCCCTCATCTACAGCCTGAGGAACGGGGACGTGAAGGCCGCCATCTGGAAGACTCTGAGCGGGAGATCATCTGACTAGGATCATTTTTCTTCCGCGTGGCATTTGCCGAGGACCGAATTAGGCTCCGGGCTTGGCGTGAGCTAATCAGCTTGGACACGGTCCACGTCCCACGTGGGACGGCCTTAATTCCCACTTGACAGAGAAGGGCACCGGGGTACGGAGAGGTGAAGCAACTTGCCCAAGGTCACACAGCAGACAGGTCCTCTGACTCCCAGGCCCGGTAGGTCTTTCCACTAGGCCGCCCTGCTTCCCCACCCCGATGAGCATGGTACCATTAATAGGGGTAATAAAGATAGAGACGATGACCGTATTCAGTCGGCGCTTGCTATGGGCGGAACTCTGCGCAAAACGCTGGGCTAGATCCACTTCCGTCACGTCTTACCGATGAGGAAACCGAGGCCCGAGAGATCGAATGACTTGTCCTAAGGGTAAACAGCAGGCGAATGGTGAAGCCGGGATTAGAACCCAGATCTGTTGACCGATGGTGGTATTTTAGGACTAGCAGGGGGAGCAGGAGTATCACTCTTACTCCTCCTCCTCCTCCTCCTCCTCTTTCTCCTCCTCCTCCTCGTCCTCGTAAACTACCCCAAGGCAAAGTAGCCACCACTTTGGCGCAGTGATTTATAGTAAATGCGTGGGAAATTTTAACGGACAGAAGCGACACATTCCCTACCTATTAGAGAGTTCCTGGGATGTCGGGAAGAGATGGGGAACCGCGGTCTTCCACTCACCCCCCCCCACGGCTCTGTACCCTTTGCACGGATCAATAGATGATATGCCGCGAACTATTTATTTATAGCAATGTCTTTTTCCTCCTCTCGACTGCGAGCTCGTTGCGGGCGGGGAAGGGGTCTTCCGACTCTGTTGCATCGTACGCTTAGAACGGTGTTTGACACGTAGTAAGCGCTTAACGAGTTCCATAAAACAAACAGACGATAGGCTGGGAAGCTCCTGAGACTCTGGGGGTGACAGTTCCCCCACCCAGCGAGTCCCCGTAGAGGGGCATAACGTGGAAGCATAACGAGCGGCAGTTAAGCAACCTAGCGCGCGAGGCCTCGGCAAACATATCCCGTATTTCCCGGCCCCGATCCGAAAACTCTGGGCTCCTCGATCGGTATTCCCGGCCGGAGGAAGGCCGCCGATAAAGAATAATCGCATCCCTCAACCGGACGCAGACCGGGCCGACTGCGAGCGTAGTCCTGGCTTATCTCACGGACCGAGGACAAACGCAAAAGTCTGGACCGCGGGGAGATTCCGGATTTGGTTGGGAAACCCATGTCCGTAACACCCCCTCCCTATTCTTCCGTATCGTGTTGTGTGTTGGGGCCCGGCAAAGTCCCGGCGTTGGGCCGGGCCTGTCGGGAAGCCACTGTGACCGATCCTGACATGGATGTCTGTTGCGTTGCCTGCACGGCTCAGGGTGTGACTATTGCTTCCCTATTAAATCTTCTTTTTAAACGTAGCCTCCGCGGGCCTCGCGTCGTCGGTACCTTTGCGCGTCGCGTTTCGTGCTCTTCCGGGCCGCCTGGCTCACCCCCTCACGTGGTGTCCCCAGCGGGGACGGCCTCAACCGGCGGCTGTCCGGGGAGGGGTTCGTTCAGTCGTATTCATTGAGCGCTTACTGTGTGCAGAGCGCTGGACTGAGCGCTTGGAAAGTACAATTCGGCAACAGAGACGATCCCTACCCGACCCCGGGTCCACCGTCTAGAAGGGGGGAGACGGACAACGTGACTAAAGAAACCAAATAGACGGGCGTCAGTAGGAATAGATAGAACGATAGATCTATATGCAACATGAATAAAATAAATAGAATAACGAATATGGACATATAGACACAAGTGGTGTGGGGCGGGGAGGGGGGTAGAGCAGAGGGAGGGAGTGGGGGCGATGGGGAGGGGAGGAGGAGCGGAGGAGACGGGGGGCTCGGTCTGGGAAGGCCTCCTGGAGGAGGTGAGCTTTGAGTAGGGCTTGGAAGGGGGGGGGGGCTCCCAGCTGCTGACTGGCTCTGGGTTCCAGACCCGGCTCCTAGGAGGGCAGAAGACTCTGACTGAAATCTCGGGCCCACGGGACGCGGCCCCCATTCCGTCATCTCGCCCCTCACGGGCGGGTGGGGTCGTGACCGCTGGATCAGTTAGCAACGGATGATTCCGGCGGGGAAGCTCCCGCGCCGGGACCCGGGGAGACCGGGCCCGGCCGGAAACGTCCCAGCCGAGTGTCAGAGCCCATCACCGCTTACGCTCTCTCACTTAACCGCCGCCCGAGGGACAGAGCGGCGGGGGGGGGGGGGGGGGTCCGTAAATCTGCCACGAGCAGCCAGGGAGTGACTCCGTGGAAGCTTCAACCCTTCGAGAGGATGGACGGAGGAGAGGGCTGGGTGCGAGGAAAGTCACTCCCCTGAGAGGGAATCTGGGACAATCGAAGTCTGGTCGGACTACTGGACGCACACAGACCAGGTGAATTTTTATTCTTCTCTCCTCTGTTGTTGTCCATCTCGTGCCGCACGGCTCTACGTGGACTACTGTGCTTCAGTGAGCTTCTTTTTTCCTATAATAATATATATATATAATAAATAAATAAATACTATTCGCCCTTTCCTAGATACCAAGCACTGGAGGAGATACAAGTCAATCGGTCAATTGTATTTACCATCTCTCTGGTTTTCTCTCTCCTTTCCTCTCCCCACATGGCACTTGAGAAGACCTCGCCGGTCCCGCCTGAAAATTCAAGACGATGAAGGCGACCGACTGGTCTTTTGGGATGGTGATTCTCTTACGGCTCCTCGTCGGGGGTCTCGGCGAACGTCTCCCTCCTCCTGTTTCATGCCCACGCGGTCTCCACCAGCCTCGAGCCCGGCTCCTCCGATCTGATCCTCGGCCACCTGGCCTTGGCCAACGCCGTCATCCTCCCGACCGCCGGAATCACCGAGACCCTGTGGGCTTGGGGGCTGAGAAATTTCCTGGATGCCGTCGGCCGTAAAACCCTCATGTACCTCTACCGGGTGGGCCGGGGTCTCGCCATCTGCACCCCCTGCCTCCTGAGCGTCTTCCAGGCCGTCACCCTCGGCCCCGGGACCCCCCGGTGGGCCCGGATCAAAGGCAGGTTACCCGAATACGTCTCCCCCTCCTGTCTCCTCTCCTGGGGGCTCAATCTCCTGGTCGATTTGGACACGGTGCTGTACATGACCGGCCCCCAGAACGGCAGCAGCGGCGTTGGAACCGTACTGGACCTCCGGTACTGCTCACAGGTCGTCGACAGCGCGGAGACGACGCTGGTCATCGCGATCGTGAATTCCTCCTGGGACCTCTTCTCCGTGGGGCTCATGAGCTTGGCCAGCGGCTACGTGGTGTTCGTCCCGCGCCGGCACCACCGGCGGGTCCGGCACCTCCGCGGGCCCGGACGCTCCCCCGGGGCGAGGCCCGAGGTCCGGGCGGCCAAGAGGGTCGTCGCCCTGGCCACCCCCTACGTCCTCCTCTACGGGCGACAGGCAGTCACGCTGAGCGTTGTATTCAACGTGAAATAGGTGACGAGCCACCTCGTACTTCTACTCGCCTTCTCCGCCGCCAGTCCCTTCCTGATGATCCAAAGCGACAGGAGAACGCGAATGTTCTGGAAAGGGAAACCTGGTTTCCTCAAAGAGCCCTCCTAGGCTCCCGAGGCGGGGCTGAAATCCGTCAGCGCCCGTTGGACTCGGTTATGGGACTGTAGGCTCATCGTGGCCGGGGATGGGTCGGTTACCTTGCTCTCCTTGGCGCTGAACAGAGTGTTTTGCACACAGTGAGTGCTCAGTAATTACCGCTGACTGACTTTGGAGAGAAGAGGGCGAAAGGGTGGACTACAGTGGGCGGTGAAGAGAGTCGGAGGAAAGGGAGTTAAGGAAGAAAGTCTTTCCAACCCCCTCGGGGACTGGGAACGAGAATGGGAAGAGGGAGATGGGGTATTAGTTGGAGGGGGCTGCCCAGGTTTTAGGGGGGTGGAGAGGTTGAGTACTGGAAGACTTTAGCGTGCTGGAAGGAAGAGGGAAAAGAGTCTCACATGATAATTTTAATAATGTTGGTATTTGTTAAACGCTTCCCGAGCGCTGGGGTAGATCCAGGGTAATCAGGGTGTCCCCCGTGGGGCTCACAGTTAATCCCCCTTTTACAGATGAGCTGAGGCCCAGAGAAGCGAAGTGACTCGCCCGCAGTCACACAGCCGACAAGGGGCAGAGCCGGGATTCGAACCCACGACCTCCGACTCCCAAGCCCGGGCTCGTTCCCCCGAGCCACGCTGACAGGAGGGAGAGGGAAAAATCGAAGACAGCGATCGGGGAGGCGAGGATGAAGGGAGCAAGAGGGGTCAGGGACACGGGTAGAAGAGGGAGAGTTAGAAAGTAGGTGGAAGATCTTATATCGAGAGGCAGCCAGGACAGAGGAGAAGAGCAGAAGGAGAAAGAGGCTGGGGAGCGGAAGCAAGGAAAGGAAGAAGAGGAGGAGAAGAGAGTAGAAACAGTGACGGTATTTGTTAAGCGCTTACTATGCGCCAAGCACTGTTCCAAGCGCTGAGTAGAGAGGCCGGTACATATCGGTATGGGTATTGGAGAAGCAGCATGGCTCAGTGGAAAGAGCCCGGGCTTCGGAGTCAGGGCTCATGAGTTCGAATCCCAGCTCTGCCGCTTGTCGGCTGTGTGACCGTGGGCGAGTCACTTAACCTCCCTGTGCCTCAGCTCCCTCATCTGTAAAATGGGGATTAAGTCTGTGAGCCCCACGTGGGACGACCTGATTCCCCTATGTCTACCCCAGCGCTTAGAACAGTGCTCGGCACATAGTAAGCGCTTAGCAGATACCAACATTATCATCATGCGATTATACCTCTTGTATTTTTTATTGCTGCTCTTTAAAAGTAACAACAATAATGTTGGTATTTGTTAGGCGCTTACTATGTGCAGAGCACTGTTCTAAACGCTGGGGTAGACGCAGGGGAATGAGGCTGTCCCACGCGGGGCTCCCGGTCTTAATCCCCATTTTACGGATGAGGTCACTGAGGCCCAGAGAAGTGAAAGGACCTGCCCGCCGTGACACAGCTGACAAGCGGCAGAGCCGCGATTCGAACCCATGACCCCTGACTCCAAAGCCCGTGCTCTTTCCACTGAGCCACGCTGCTTCTCAATAAGTAATTAGTAATAAGTAATAATAGTGATCCAAATTTGAGAACCATTTCCTGCCCTTCTCCTCCTTCTCCTTCTTTTCTTTCTCCGTCCCTTTCTTCCACCGTTATCTCTCAGAGGGGCAAAAGGCAGCGTCGGGGGGACTCCGAGCAGCGCCGGCGGAGAACCCCGAGGGAGTGGATCCCCCCGACGTTGTGTCGGTTCTCCCCCCGGGGATCGATTCCCTGACTTGGCCGGACCGGGGATCCTGGGCTCCGCTCGGCTCCGGGACGCCACCCGGCCCCGCGGACGAGGTCACAGGAGGGACGAAGCCACAGGTTTTTGCCCCTTTCTACCCACCCGGATTTCCCGAAAGGAGGACGGGGCGATGAGGTAACCGAGTCTAGAAGGGAAGGGCCGTGCAGAGGGATCCGCCTGGCGTTATCCGAGCAGCTACTCGGAGCAGGAAGCCGGCCATAGGAATCCGGAGGGATCGCAGAGGAGCAACCAGGCCCCGCGAACACGTCGTGAGCCTGACAGGAGGACCTAGGTTCGAATCCCGCCCCCGCCGCTCGTCCCCCGTGGGACCTCGGACGAGTCGCCTCGCTTCTCCGGGCCTCGGTGACCTCGTCTGTAAAAGGGGGATTACGCGGGACGGGGACTGTGTCCAACCCGCTTTCCTTATCTCGGTGTCCGGCACACAGTAAGGGCTTAACAAATACCGGAATTATTTATGGTCATCATCATCATCATTATTATTACGCGGTGCCTGGCACGTAGTAAGCGAGCAGCCGATACCGCGGTTTTTGTCACGATGACGGGCGGCCTCGTCGAGGCAGGTCTTCCCGGAATCTCCGTCTCTCTGGAGGTGACTGTAGACGTGGGAAAATTGGCCTCTCTTTCTTGCTGTGTTATACTTTCCGAGCGCTCGGCGCGGCGCCCTGCCCACGGTGAGCGCTCAATAAATACGACTGAATGAATTAGATGAGCCCCAGTCTCCATCCCCCACGGGCCTCTCAGTTTAAGAGGGAGGGAGAAAAGGGATCACATTCCCATTTTACCGACAAGGGACTCGAGGCACAGAGAGATTGGGATTTGCCCCAGGTCACCCACTGTAGTCACTGAGCCAACCCTCTCCCATCTTCCTTTTGGCAGTCTTGGCTCCTCCCCGGGTGTATCTGTGCTTCTCTTCCTTCACTTCTCCTTCCCCACGTCTTTGAGGGGAAAACGTCCAGTCTCACGGCGGCGAGGGGATTCCTGCCGCTGGGATTCTCGGAGGTCCGGGAGCCGCGGCTGGTCCGGGCCGCGCTGCTCCTCCTGGTCTGCCCGACGGGGAATCTCCTCATCGTCGCCGTCCTCGGCCGGCGCCTCCGCGCCCCCGTGTACTTCTTCCTCGGGAACCTGGCCCTCGTCGACCTCTGCTACGTCGCCGTCCCCGACAGAGCCATCTCCATCTCGTCGTGGACCGAGGGGCCTGTGAGAAGATGGCGGCCGCCTCCTGGCCGGGCGGAGGGGCTCAGGATGGAGTGGAGGCCTTTGGATTTGGCCAGGAGGTCACCGGTGACCTTCGAGAGGGCCGTTTCGGTGGAGCGGAGGGGACGGAGGCCAGATCGGACGGGGGGAGGTGTCCAGGAGAGCATCGGAGGAGAAGGATTTGAGACGGCGGCGTAGACGACTCCCTCGGGGAGTTTGGAGAGGAAGGGCCCGGGGGAGACGGGGCGATGACGGGAGCCGTGGGGTCAGTGGAGCGCAGCGTGGCTCAGCGGGAAGAGCCCGGGCTTGGGAGTCCGAGGTCGTGGGTTCGAATCCCGGCTCTGGCGCCCGTCAGCTGGGTGACTGTGGGCAAGTCACTTCACTTCTCTGGGCCTCAGTTACCTCATCTGGAAAATGGGGATTAGAACCGCGAGCCCCCCGTGGGACGACCTGCTCACCCTGCATCTACCCCAGCGCTTAGGACGGTGCTCCGCACGCAGTAAGCGCTTCACAGATACCAGTATTATCATCATTATCATCGTTCTCGACTGCGTCTCGAACGGTCAGATTTCATCCAGCCAACCCACAGAGCAACAGGACGCCGTCACGGCCGATCGATTTGCATCCACTTGATCCACTCAACGAAAGGACCGTGTCAGGGACGGTAAACGTTCGTGCGCTTAATCAACCGTATAGTAGACGTTCATAGACGACCAATTATTTATTCACAGTAATGCCTGTCTCCCGCTCTAGACCGTCAGCTCGTTTCGGTTGACGCGGAGGTGGGCAGGCAACCACTGGAGGTTTTGGAGGAGCGGGGCGACGTGGCCCACAGAGTTTCTGTAGGAAGATGATCTGGGCAGCAGAGCGCCGTGGGCAGGGAACGTCCGTTTATTCATCCTCTCCCAAGCGCTTAGCACAGTGCTTCGGACACCGTAATCGCCCCCTAATAACGGTGGTCTCTGTTGAACGCCTACTATGTGCCCAGCACTGTTCTGAGCGCTGAGCACTGAATACGACGGAACGAATCTCCCCGCCGCCGTTGTGGGCGGGGGAGGCGTCTGTTCAGTCTTCGGTCGTCCTCTCCCCAAGCGCTCAGCGCAGTGTTTTGGACACAGCAAGCGCTCGGCCGGGAGCAGGAAATGCGTTTGACGTTAGAGTATCTCTTCTTCCAAGTGCTTCGTACAGGGCTTCGCACACAGTAAGCACGCCGTAAATACGATGGATCAAATGCGATCGAACGAATGAAATGTGATTGGTCGAATGGGTGGAATGTGATTGATCGAATGAATGAAATGTGACTGGTCAAATGGATGGAATGCAAGGTTGAGTGAATGAATGAATGAAATACAGTAGAATGAATGAGCGAAAACGGATGAATGAAATACGGCCGAAGGAATGAAATACAATAGAATGAATTATGATGGAATGAATGAATGAAATACGGCCGAAGGAATGAAATACAATAGAATGAATTATGATGGAATGAATGAATGAAATACGAATGAATGAATGAATGAATGAATGAAATGCGATTGATCGAATGAATGACTGAAATATGATTGAATGAATGAAATACATTCAGATGAATTAATTACGATTGAACGAATGATTGAAATGTGATTGAATGAAGGAACTATGATTGAGTGAACGAATGAAATACGGCTGAACGAATGAATGAAATATGATTGAATGAATTACAATCGAATGAATGAATAGATGGGAGGGAACGAATGACACACGAGTGAGTGAATGAATGAATGAAATACGATCGAATGAATTGTGATTGAATGAATGAATGACACGGGAGGGAATGAACGAAATACGATCGAATAAACGAATTGTGATAAATGAACGACCTGGGAGGGAATTAATGGAATACGATGACTGAATGAATGAATGAAATACGCTGGAATGAATGAATGACATGGCAGGGAATGAATGACATACGGTTGAATGAATGAATGAAACACGACCGAATGAATGAATAGCGATTGAATGAATGAATGACATGGCAAGGAGTGAATTAAATGCGATTGAATGAATTAAATATGACTGAATGACAGAATGAATGGCGACTGAACCAATGAATGAATGACATGGGAGGGAATGAATGAAATACGATGAATGAATGAAATAGGAATGAATGAAATACGATGCAACGAACGAATGACTTGGGGGGAACGAATGAAATACGATGAATGAATGAATGAAATATGACTGACTGAATGAATGGCGATTACTGAGCGAATGACAGGGCAGGGGGCGAGCGACCGCGCGCGGCTCCTCAGGAGGCCCTTCCGGCCCCGCCCCTCCCCTCCCCCCTCCCGCGTCACATCCGGTCAGCCCCCCCCCGCCCCCTCCCTCCCCCTCTGGCCGTCTCCAGCCTCCCCCCCTTCGCGCCCTCCGCGCCCGCTTCCCCCCCGCCGTTTCCAGGCGCCCCCTTCCCCCCCCCCGGCCGTTTCCAGCTTCCCCTCCTCGCTCCTTCCGGCCCCGCCCGCGTCCCCCCGGCGGTTTCCAGTCCCCCCCCCCCCCGGCTCTTCGGGGCTTGGGGGCGGGCGCCCCGCGGGCCCCTGGCCGTTTCCAGGCTCCCCGCCCGCGCTCCTTCCGGCCCCTCCCGCCCGCGCGCGCGCGGTTCCTCCGGGCGACCACCGAGGCGGCGGCGCGTGCGGCGGCCTAGAGCGGCCCGGAAGTAGCGTCCGGCGGCCGGAGGCCCCTCGCGGCCCGGTGAGGGGGCGCCCGGGCCCGGGTCCGGGCGGGGGGGGGGGGGGGGAGAGGGGAGGAGGGGGGGAGGGGAAGGGAGGGGCCCTAAGCCCTGCGCTGAGCGCTGGGGCCGCCGCGAGGCCATGGGGGGCGGAAGGGGCAGGCCCGGGGCCGGATTAGAACCCAGCTCCTCCGCCCTCCCCCCCGGGTGGGATCGGAACCCAGGACCCCCGGGGCCCGGAGGCCGCGTGACTCCCCAAGGTCGCGCGGCGGGCCGGGGCCGGATTCGAACCCGGCTCCCGGAGGGTCTGCCCGCCAGGCCCCGCGACTCGGGCAAGGTCACCCGGCGGGCCGGGGCGGGATTCGAACCCAGGCCCTCCGGGGGGGTGGGGGGGGAGGGGGTCCGGCCACGAGGCCCCGTGACTTGCTCAAGGTCACCCGGCGGGCCGGGGCGGGATTCGAACCCAGGCCCTCCGGCTCCCGAGCCCGGGCTTCATCCGTCGGGGACGTGACGCGCCCAAGGTCACACGGCACACTGGCAGCGGGGGCGGGATTGGAACTCAGGACCTCGGGCTCCCAAGCCCGCGCTTCGTTCCTGCGATCGCACTCACGGAGTGCTTACTGTGTGCGGAGCGCTGTGCTGAGCGCCCACTTTATCCATAAGGCTACGGGACTCGCCCAGGGTCACCCGGCAGATGAGGAGCGGGGGCGGGATTGGAACTCAGGACCTCGGGCTCCCAAACCCGGGCTCTGTGCCTACGATCGTCCTTAGCGAGGGCTTACCGTGTGCGGAGCGCTGTGCTGAGCGCTGACTTGCCATCCATGAAGGTACGGGACTCGCCCAAGGTCACCCGGCGGAGCGGGAGCGGAGGCGGGATTGGAACCCAGCACCTCCGGCTCCCGAGCCCGGGCTTCGGCCCTTGGATGGCCCTCATCGAGTGCCTACCGTGTGCGCAGCGCTGTGCTGAGCGCCCGCTTTATCCGTGAAGACGCGGGACTCGCCCAGGGTCGCCCGGCAGAGCGGGAGCGGAGCCGGGATTAGAACCCGGGTCCCCCGGGCCCTAGCCACGAGGCCGTGTGACTCATCCAAGGCCACCCAGCAGACCGGTAGCCGAGCTGGGATCAGGCCGGGGACCGTCCCTCTCGGTGGCCCCGTTCTGCTCTCCGGGCGCTCAGTCCAGCGCCCCGCACGTAGTAAGCGCCCAACGGAGACGACCGAATAAACCCAGGCCCTCGGCCTCCCGAGCCCGGGCTCCCTCCATCAGGCTACATAATGGACCGATGGCGGATGGGGGATTAGAACCCAAGACCTCCGACCCGCGAGCCCGGCCTCTCGCCACCGAGCCTCGCTGCTTCTCGCGTGACGTAGCGAGCGCCTCCCTCGGGCGCCACATCGGACCCCCCCCCCCCCACCCCGAGGGACGGGGGCCCCGTCTAATCCCCACCTCTGTATTCTTCTTTCCAGCGCTCAGTACGGCGTCCCGCCCCCAGGGCCGGCCGAACCCGATGACCACTAAGGACGGCGCGGCGGGAAGTCCCGACCGAATGGATCCCGTGAGTCACTCTTGGTCCTTTCCTTCCTTCCTCCCCTCCGCTCGCGTGAGGCCGGCGGAGCGCCGGGGACGTTCCGGGCCCCGTCGCCCGTGCTGGACGTGGCCCGCGCCGTACCGAGCGCTGGGGCGGGGGGCGGGGGGGATGGAGGCGAAGCGTCCGGGCGCCGGGTACGGCGCCCCGCACGTGGCGAGCGCTCGAGGCCGGGGTCTCGCTCCGGGACGCGACGGGGGTGGGATCGGGCCCCGGGCCCCGGGCCGCGCCCCGCGCCAGATGACCCCCCCGCTCCCCGCCCCGTGGCCGCAGGCGGCGTCGAGGACGTCGGAGGAGGAGGAGGAGGGGGAGGAGGAGGACGGGGCGGCGCCCCTCACCCGGGAGGAGTGGGGACGCCTGGATCCCGCCCAGCGGGACCTCTACAAGGACGTGATGCTGCAGAGCTACGGGAACCTCGTCGCCCTGGGTAACGGGGGCGCCGGGCGGGGCGGCGGGGGGTCCGGCCTCGGTCTCCCGGCGGGGGCGGGGGTCCCCTTCCCCGCCGGCCAAGCGCGGCGTCCGCTCCCCGAACCAGACGTCATCTCCGTGCTGGAGCGAGGGGGAGAGCCGTGGTTCCTCAACTGGCAGCGGGCGGACGACGGAGACCCCCCGGGAGACGCCTCCGGAGACCCCTCGGGAGCCGCGGATCCCGCCGGGGACCCCGGCGCAGGTGAGCACCGCCGGTCCGGGGGTCGGGGCCGATTCGGAGCGGGGGGCGGCGGGGCGGGCGGCCGGATCCGGCCCGGGGAGCCCGCCTGGCTCTTGCGCGGCGTCCGGGCGCCCGCTACGAGACCGGCGCCGCCCTGAGCGCCGGGCCGCATCCCGGGCGGTCACGCGGACGCCGCGCCCCCGTCGGAGGAGGGAGAGCGGCGATCGGATGGCCGTCTCGGAGATGGGGGAGACCGGGGCGCCGGGAGGCGACTTTGCGGCGCCGCCCCCGCCCCCGACGGCCCCTCCCCCCGTTTGTCTCGCCAGATGGGGCCGCGGAGGCCCGGGGCGCCTCGCCGCCGCCCCCCGCCTCGCCGGAGCCGGAGCCGGAGCGCGGCGCCTCGCCGGCGGCCGGGTCGGGGGCGCCCCGGGGCGAGGCGGGCGCGGGCCGGAGGCCCGGCCGGGCCCCCCGCGGGAGGGCCCCCGGGAGGCGGCGGGCGGCGGGGGGGCCGGGGCGGGGGGCGGCCCGGCCTGCCCCGAGTGCGGGCGGCCGGCCGGGGCCCCGCGGGGGCCGGGGGCCGGGCCCCGTGCCCCGCCTGCGGCCCGGCCCGGGCCCACCCCTGCCCCGACTGCGGCAAGGCCTTCGCGCGCGGCGCCTACCTGGCCCAGCACCGCGCCACCCACCGCGGCGAGCGGCCCTTCGGCTGCGGCCAGTGCGGGAAGACCTTCCGCCGCGTCACCCACCTGGCCCAGCACCGCGCCACGCACACGGAGGACCGGCCCTTCTCCTGCCCGGACTGCGGGCAGGCCTTCCGCCAGCACGCCAACCTGGCGGCCCACCGGCGGACCCACACGGGCGAGCGGCCCTACGCCTGCCCGGACTGCGGCAAGGCCTTCGCCACCTCGTCCAGCCTCTTCAAGCACCAGCGCACCCACACCGGCGAGCGGCCCTTCGCCTGCCCGGACTGCGGCCGGGCCTTCGGCGTCAAGTCCAACCTGGTGCAGCACCTGCGGACGCACACGGGCGAGCGGCCCTACGAGTGCCCGGCCTGCGAGCAGACCTTCACGGACCGCTCCACGCTGACCCGCCACCGCCGCATCCACAGCGGCGAGAAGCCCTACGCCTGCCCCGACTGCGCCAAGGCCTTCAGCTGCAGCTCCAGCCTCATCCAGCACCGCCGCATCCACAGCGGCGAGAAGCCCTACGCCTGCCCCGACTGCGCCAAGACCTTCCGCTGCAGCTCCCACCTGGTCAAGCACCAGCGCATCCACACCGGCGAGCGGCCCTACGCCTGCCCCGACTGCGGCCGGGCCTTCCGCTGCAGCACCACGCTCATCCAGCACCAGAAGACGCACACGGGCGAGAAGCCCTACCGCTGCGGACAGTGCCCCAAGGCCTTCGCCTGCAGCTCGGGGCTCATCAAGCACCGCCGCGTCCACGGCGCCGACCGCCCCTTCCCCTGCGACCTCTGCGGCCGGGCCTTCGCCACCTGCCCCGCCCTCGCCAAGCACCGCGAGACCCACGCCCCCGCCCCCGCCCCCGCCGACTAGGCGGCCGTCCCGCTCCCCGTCCTGGCGGGCGGGGGGGGGGGGGCCCCGGAGACGGGGGGGCCGGGCGGCGGGGCCGGGATGGGACCCCGGGCCCCCCCCGGCCCCGACCGTCTCCCCCCGCCGTGTCGCGCCGTCCTCCCGAGGCCCGGGGGGGGGGGCCGAGCGGCCGTTGGACCCGCGGACGAGGAAGCCGGGGCGCAGAGAGAGCCGGGCCCCGACGGGGGGAGGGACGGGCGGGGGGGGGGGGCGGGGGCGGTTTCCCCGAAGCGGGGAGGGCGCCCGGGGCCCCGCGGGGACCGACCGGAGGCCGGCGCTCGGCGCGCGGTCCCCGTCGGGCGGCGGTATCGGCCGAGCGCTCCCTTCGGGCCCCCGGATGCGAGGCCTCGTCGGCCCCCGGGAGGGGGACGTATTTATCCGGCGCTCGCCGTGCGTCCGGCACCGTTCCCCCGGCGCCGCGGGGGACGCGGACGGATCGGGCCGGGGCCGGCGGTCCCCGTTTTCCGGTCGCCGAGGCCCCGGGGCTGTGGGGTGACTCGCCCCCGCTCTCCCCCCGCCCCCGCGGACGGGCGGCGGGGTGGGGATTCGAACCCGTCCCGGCGCCCGGGGCCGGGCGCCTCCCCCCCAGGCCTTGCTGCTTCCCCCAATAAACCGGTTACGACACGTATCGGGCGGAAGTTTTTCTTTTCCCCTCCAGCCTCCCCCCTCTCGGTGGCCTCCGCCCCGGCGCTCGGTACGGTCCGCCGTATCCGTCGACCGCTTACGGCGTGCGCGGCGCTGGACTAGACCCCGGGGAGGGGACGTGATGAGACCCGTCCCCTGCCCGCAGCGAGCTTACGGTCTAGGGGGCGAGACGGTGATTTCAGGAAACGGCAGACGTCGGTCGCATCGGAGCGCTTACTGTGTGCGGAAGGCCGGTCCGAGCACTCGGGGGAGGACGTGGTAACGGGCCCCTTCCTCTGCCCGCAGCGAGTTTACGGTCTCGGGGGGGGAGACGTTAAGTCCCCGCACGGCCGTCGGTACCGTGGGGACGACGCATATTCTTAACACCCGTCCTCAACTCTCGTCCAACGCTCGGCCGAGCGCCTAGCGCGGGTGCCGCGCGCTCGGCCGGCGCTCGGTAGGTAGCGTCGACGACGGCGATGGATGGAGCGGAGGGGCGACGGTCGTCTCCGGTCCGCGTCTTCCCCGGCCCCGAGTGATCCGTTTTGGGGTCGGCCTCTCGGGCTCGGTCGGTGGTATTTATCGAGCTCTTGGGGTGTGCCGAACGGCGTGCTGAGCGCGCTTGGGGGAGTACAAGACCTCCCGCTTGGCGGAGAGAATGAGGGAAAAGGGAGAAAGGAAAAAAAGAGAGTGAAAGAAAAACAGATAAAAAGGAGAGAGAAAGAAAAAGATGGAGAAAAGAGAGACAATGAAAGAAAGACAAACTGGCGAGAGGGAGAGGGAGGGGAGGAAGGAAGGAAGGAAGGAAGGAAGGAAGGAAGGAAGGAAGGAAGGAAGGAAGGAAGGAAGGAAGGAAGGAAGGAAGGAAGGAAGGAAGGAAGGGAGAAAAAAGAAAAGGGAGGGAAGGAAGGAAGAAAAAGAAAGAGAAAGAAAAGAAAGAAAAAGGGAGGGAAGGAAGGAATAGAAAGAAAAAGAAAGGAAGGAGGGAGGGAAGGGAGGGAGGAAGGAAGGAAGGAAAAGAGAAAAAAGAGAAAAGGGAGGGAAGGAAGGAAGAAAAAGAAAGAGAAAGAAAAGAAAAAGGGAGGGAAGGAAGGAATAGAAAGAAAAAGGAAGGAGGGAGGGAAGGGAGGGAGGGAAGGAGGGAAGGAGGGAGGGAGGGAGAATGAAAGAAAAAACAGGAGAAAGAAAGTATGAATGAATGAGTGATTGAATGAATGAATGAATGAATGAGGGCTGAGGTCGCCGCCCAGCGCCCCCTCCCGCCCGGGAAGCGGCGGCGCAGGCCCTTCCGTCCCCTCGCCTCCTCCTCCCCGGGCGGAGCGGCGGCGCGCTGGCCGCCGCAAGGGGCCGCTCTAGGCGGGCGGGAGGACCCGCCTCTCGTTGGTCGTTGGCAGCTGTTCCTCTCCCTTCCCCCTTCCCCCTCCCTCCTCCCTCCCCCCTCCCGCCCCCCGGCCATTTGCCCGCCGTGTGACCTCGGACAAGTCACTTTACTCCTCTGGGGCCTCAGTCCCCTCACCTGGAAAAGAGCGATGGAGACTCTGTGGGCCCCAAGGGGGACCGAGGGCTGGCTCCGGCCTGATGAGCAAGCGCTTACAACAGCGCTTGGCACCTACTAAGTGCTTAATAATAACGATAATTAATTCTGAACAATCATTAAGCGCCTCGCCCGCTGGCCGACCTCGGGCTCGGGAGTCAGAGGTCGTGGGTCCCAATCCCGCCTCGGCCACTTGTCCGCTGGGTGACCTTGGGCCGGTCACTTCACTCCTCTGGGCCTCAGTGACCTCATCTGGAAAAGGGGGATGGAGACCGGGAGCCCCAAGGCGGGGGGGACACCAGGGCTGGGTGCGACCCGATTAGCAGGCGCTTAGAACGGTGCTCGGCACATTTTAAGTGCTTAATGATGACAATGATGAATTATTCCCAGTTATCGAGCACCTCCTAACGTATCGGTCAAGCGCTTACTATGTGCCGGGCCCCGTCCACCAGTCGATCAGGTTGGACACCGTCCCCCTTGGACCGATGAGGTCACCCGGGGCCCAGAGACGCGAAGTGGCCTGGCCAAAGTCGCGCATCCATCCATTCGGTAGTATTTATGGAGCGCCTACTGTGTGCGGAGCACCGGACCGAGCGCTTGGAGAGGACAGGCCGGCAAGGGGCGGAGGCGGGATTAGAACCCACGACTCCGACCCCCCCCCCCAGGCCCGGGCTCTTTCCACTGAGCCCCGCCGCCGCTCTCGCGGAGGACGGCGACTCCCCCTCCAAAGACGGCGACTCCCCTCTCAGAGCCTTCGGAAGCCGTGGGTTCGAATCCCGGCTCTGCCACTCGTCAGCCGTGTGACCGCGGGCGGGTCGCTTGGCTTCTCGGGGCCGCGGTTCCCTCATCTGGAAAATGGGGATGGAGACCGGGAGCCTCACGTGGGGACCCCGTGTCTCCCCCCCCCGGCGCTTAGAACGTAGTAAGCGCTTAACAGATACCGACGTTCTCATTCTCGAAGGGACACCTCCTCCGAGCAGCCTTCCCCGACCGCGCCCTCCTCTCCTCCCGCTCCCTTCGGCGTCGCCCGCCCTTCATCCCCCCCGTCCCGGCCCCCGCGCCGCTCGTCTCCACACCCCCTATTTATTTATTTCTATTAATATTCTGTCTTCCCCCTCTGGTCGGTAAGCGCGTCGAGGGCCGGGAAGCGTCTCGTCCATCGTCCCCTCCCAGGTGCTCGGTACAGTGCTCTGTACGCGGCAAGCGCTCGGTAAACGTGATGGAGTCGGGAGACCCGAGTTCTGATCCCCGCTCTGCTTCGTCCCTTCGCCTCTCTGTGCCTCGCTCCCTCCGTCTGCGAAATGGGGACCCGGTTCGTTCATTCGATACTATTTATTGAGCGCTTACCCTGTGCAGAGCACTGGACTCCCACTTAGACTGTGACCGTCTGGTGGGTCCCGATCATCTCGCATCCACCCCAGTGGTTAGCGCGGCGCTTGGCACGTAGTAAGCGAGCACTTAACGGACACCCAGACTGTTGTTATTAATACAAATAAATACCGCCGATCAGTCGAGACTAGAGAGGCGGCGTGGCTCGGGAGCCCCGGGTTCGAATCCCGGCCCTGCCGCGCGTCGGCCGGGTGACCGTGGGCGAGTCGCTTCACTTCTCTGGGCCTCAGCGACCGCATCTGGAAAACGGGGACGGAGACCGGGAGCCCCGCGTGGGACAACCTGACGACCCCGTTATCTCCCCCCGCCGCTCAGAACGGTGCTCAGCACGTAGTCGGCGCTTAGCAAATACCCAGGTTATTATTATTTACGCCGTCCTCGCCGTCCTCGTCTCCCGCCTGAGGAAGGAGGAGGTCAGGGAGGCCCTCCGCACGTTGCCGGGATCTCCTGGGCGCCCAGACTGGCTACGGACCGGACTCCCCCGGGGAGGCGAAGCGTAACGGGAGACTCCTTCCCTCGGAAGGAGCGAGGCCCGGTGGAAAAAGCTCACGCAGCCGGCTGTCGGAGGACCGCATTCGTCCCTTGATATTTGCTGAGCGCTTCCTTCCGTTCCTTCGGCCGTTCAGTGGTACTTAGCGAGCGCTTACTGTGTGCGGAGCACTGGACGCGAGGCGCCGGGCAACGGAGCGATGGAGAGACCCTTTCCCTGCCCGCACCGAGCTGGCTGTGGGTTCCGATCCGGACGCCGCCCCTCCCCTGCCGGGCGACCTTGGGGGAGTCACGTCCCTAGACCGGCTCTACGCCGAAGGCTCGCGGCGGGCAAGGAATCATTCGTTCAGTAGCACTTACCGAGCGCCTACTATGTGCAGAGCACTGTACTGAACGCTGGGGCAGATACGGGTTAATCCGGTTGGAACAGTCCGTGTCCCACGTGGGGCCCACGGTGAATTTTATAGTCTAGAGGGGGAAACCGAGTCTCCCAAGCCTCGATGCTATTTATCTCGATTCTATTTATTGCTATTGTTTGTTCTCTTGATTCTCTCCCTCGCCACTGTCCTTGTCCGTCCGTCTCCCCCGATCAGACCGTGCGCCCGTCAGAGGGCGGGGACCGTCTCTGTCTGCTCCCGATCTGTCCATTCCAAGCGCTCAGTCCGGTGCCCTGCACGTAGTAAGCGCTCCGTAAATACTGCTGAATGAATGAATGAATGAAGAAGAAACTCAATAATTGCTATCGACGGAGCGACACGTGTGAATATTAATCGTCCCGCTGATCCTTACGCTTTCCATTCTTCATTCAACCATTCCCGGCACCTTTCCCGTTCAATCCGCATTTTTCCTTCCGCTTTTATTCCTTTCAATCCTTTTGATCGCTCTCTTTTCCTGTCCAACCCTCATTTTGCCTTCTGCCTCTGTTCTTTTAAATCCTTCCGATCTCTCTCTTCCCACCATTAAACTGTAGGCTCCGTGGGAGCCAGGGACTCCGTCTCCGGCTTGTCTCCAACTCTTCTCGGTGCTTAGTACTCCGCGCTGAAGGCTTAGCTCGGCGTTAAGGACCCGGTCGGCTCTGAATCAACGTGGCCGGTCGATCGGTCGGTCGGTCGGTCGGGGAGGAAGACCAGCCGGGAACCAAACTCGTCCTCTACGGAAGGTCGGTGAACGGCCACCCTAGCGTGCGGTCATGCGTAAATAACAATAACCGTGGCGTGGGTTGGTTCGGTAGTATTCACTGAGCGCTTACTACGTGCAGAGCACTGCGCTAAGCGCTTGGAATGGACAGATAGCGACAGGCGGAGACGGTCCCCGCCCGCTGACGGGCCGCGCCGACGATGTGCCGAGCGCCGTTCCAAGCGCCGGGGGAGGATGCGAGGTCGTCGGTTTGTCCCCCGGGGGGGGGGGGGCTCCCGGTCTTCATCCCCATTGTGCGGACGAGGTCACCGAGGCGCCGAGAAGCGAAGTGACTTGCCCAGGGTCGCACAGCGGACAGGCGGCGGAGCCGGGATTAGAACCCACGACCTCTGACCCCCGAGCCCGGGCCCTCTCCGCTGAGCCGCGCCGCTTCTCTTAATGCCTGCGCGCGGGCACGTAGGCATCAGCGCCCACGCACGGATGCCCAAACTCAATCATATTTCATCCGGTTATATTTTATTCAGTCGCCCTTGAGCCCGTCCCGGGGGCAGAGCACCGGACTGAGCGCTTGGGAGAGGACGATTTGGCAACAGAGGGAGAGAATCCCCAGCCAACAGCGGGCTCGCGGTCTAGAAGCGGGGAGACGGACAACAGAACAGGCGTCGACAGCCTCAAGAGAGATAAAGGGAATTGTAGATTGTCCATTCCGAGCGCTCAGTGCAGCGCTCCGCACGTGGTGAGCGCTCAATAAAGACGATCCAACGAACGAATCTAGACGCGTCAAGTATGCGACGTGCACAGGATGTATATGACGCGCGTGGGCGTGTGACCGAGTCCCCTCTCCGTGGCCCGGTTCCCTCGTCTGTAAAACGGGGCCGGAGGCCGCGAGCCCCACAGGGGACGACCTCGCTGCCCGCCATCTACCTTAGTGCTCAGAACGGCGCTCGGCGCAGGGCGTCGCGCCGGTTCTCGATCGTGCGCGCGGAGGCAGGGCCGCACGCCAACGGAGGCCGGGGGGTCCGCCGCCCACGTGTAGGGGTGAGGGCCCGTTTCGGGGGGCGGGGGGCTCTGCGCGTGTGGACGAGTGTGGAGACGTACGGGGGGGGGGGGGTCAACTCGGTGACCTCGCCTCGGATCCGGCCCGTCGGCCCGAAGGCCTCCAGAAGCGTCGCCGTGAGGCTCGGCCCTCCCCGGGCTCGCTGGAGACGGGCGACGGCCCCGGGGGCCTCGTTAAAAGTGCGACGCGCCCTTCGAAAACTTATTAACGAGACGCCGGGGGGGCGATTAGGCAGTTGGCAGCCTCGTACCCCCCCCCTCCCCCGGGACCGGCCCGCCTAACGAGGTCTCCGGGGCCCACCGGCTCGGCGGAGCGCCGGGGGGGAGGAGGAGGGGAGACGGCGGCTGCCGGAAAAGTTTCCCCCCCCGGCTCCCGGGAGGGAGATGGAGTCAGCGGAGGCCCCGGTTCACGGGCCGTCGAGGAGGGAGAGGCGGGGGAAACGGGCAGCCTCCGCCGAAGAATGCTGGATTTTCATCCCCGGGCCCGCTTCCCCTCCAGATTCCCCGGGTCGCCGGACCCCGGACGGCTCTGATTTTCCGGAGCGGGAGAGGGGGCCTGGCCGAGTGGCCGGAGCCCGGGCCCGGCGGGCGGGAGGACCTGGGTTCCGATTGCGCCTCCTCCTCTCGTCTGCGGGGTGACCTCGGGCCCGTCTCTATCCGTCCTGTCTCAATCTGTTACCCGTCTGTCCGTTCCAAGCGCCTAGTACAGTGCTCTGCGCTTAGCGAGCGCCCCAGTAAATACTATCGAATGAGTCACATCTCCGCGCCTCGGTCCCCCCGTCTGTAAAACGGGGATCGAGACCGGGCCCGACCCCGTTAGCCTGCCCCGGTCCTTAGCACGGTGCCCGCTGCACGGTGCCCAAATGTCTAGTCCAGCGCTCTGCACACAGTAAGGCGCGCGATCGATCGCGCCGATCGACCGACTGATCATCCTCGGCGATACCGTCACCTGCGACTTTACAAATCCCGGCCCGGGCCGGGACCGGAAGACGTGAGATAGGGGTTCGAGAGCCGGCGCGGCTATTTTCGGCCGGGCGGCTCTCGGGGAGCCCCTTAATGACCACGTGGGTATCTGTTAAGCGCTTGCTGTGTGCGGAGCGCCGTTCTAAGCGCCGGGGTAGACGCAGGGGTCATCACGTTGTCCCCCGTGAGGCTCACGGTTAATCCCCATTTTCCAGATGAGGGAACTGAGGCCCAGAGAATTGAAGCGACTCGCCCACGGTCACACAGCGGACAAGTGGCAGAGCTGGGCTACCTTAACTTCTCTGTGCCTCAGTTTCCTCGTCGGCCAAACGGGGATGCGACGCCCGTTTTCCGGGACCGTGTCCCATCGGTTTCTCCCGTATCGATCTCGGCACTTACGGCACAGGGCCGGGCCCCTAAATAACAGCGTTCTAAAAATCGCACGGGCCGAGGAAAGGAGAAGAGTGCAAAGATGTGTCGGAAGGAAAAGTTGGGAATCCGTCCGAGACGTCTTCCTGGAGGAGGTGGCCTCTGTTTTCTTTTTAGGGAGGCTTTATTTAATAATGTTGGTATCCGTTAAGCGCTTACTATGTGCCGAGCACTGTTCTAAGCGCCGGGGGAGATACGGGGTCATCGGGTCGTCCCACGTGGGGCTCGCAGTTAATCCCCCTTTTCCAGATGAGGTCACTGAGGCCCAGAGAAGTGAAGTGACTCGCCCACAGTCCCACAGCTGACAAGTGGCGGAGCCGGGAGTCGAACCCATGACCTCGGACTCCGAGGCCCGGGCTCTTTTTCCACTGAGCCACGCCGCTTTGAAATCGCCAGTTCTCTTCTGTCGCATTAAAGGTATTTATTAAATGCCCATCGCGGGCAATGCACCGTATTAAGCGCTTGGGAAAGCTCCACAGGAAGCGAAGCGCTTAGTACGGGGCTCTGGGTTCCAATCCCGGCTCCTTCTGCCCCGTGGCTTTGGGCAAGTCAGGGCCTCATCTTCCTCATCTGTAAAATGGGGATTGAATACCCCTTCTCCCCTCTAGACTGGGACCTCACGGTGGGCGGGGAATTCGTTCAGTAGTATTTATCGAGCGCTTACTGTGCGCAGAGCACTGGACTGAGCGCTTGGGATGGACAGATCGGTAACGGAGACCGTCCCCGCCCTCCGACGGGCTCACGGTCTAATCGGGGGAGACGGGCAGACGAGAACAACAGCGATAGATAGAATCTAGGGGATGAACGTCTCGATAAAACGATAGCAGATAAATACCTCCTCTGTTCCGTTGGACTCTCCCAAGCGCTTAGTACAGTGTTCTGCACGCGGGGAGCGCTCATTAAATACGATCGGTCGACTTGTCGACTGACGGATCCTCCCTCCTACTGAGACTGTGAGCCCCCGGGTCAGACGGGAACCGTGCCCGGCTTGATTAGCTTATATTTCTCTCAGGGTTTAGTGGAGTGATTGGCACAGAGGAGGCGCTTATCAAATCCCACCGCTATCATTATTGTTATGAGATGATTTATACCGTTAATAAAAAGTTATTTATGAAGTTATCGTTATCATCACCTTGGCAATCACAACCTCCCCCGGCCTTTTTATTCCCGTTGATTTGCCTCTCCGGCTACGTCGGCCAATCGATCAAATCCTATTTATCGAGCTTTTCCGGGGTGCGGAGCCCTGCGCTGAGCGCTTGGGAGAGTAGAGTATAAGAGAGTTGGCGGATATATTCCCCTCCCTCCACGAGCTTCCGGTCTAGAGGGGCTGACGCGGCCGACAAGGGTGGAGCTGGGATCCGAACCCAGGTCCTCCTGACCTCCCCCAAGCCTGGTCCATTAGGCCACGCTGCTTGCAGCGCTCAGAACAGGGCTCGGCACATAGTAAGCGCGTAACGGATGCCGGAGCAGGCAACGTATTCGCTTCGAGCCTCAGTGCTGTAGGCGCGGAATCCTTTCCCCACGCCCCGCTTCTGGTGGACAGGGTCTCTTGGGATCGATCAGGACGCCAATTGATAATAATAATAATAACGATGATGGTATTTGTTAAGCGCCTACTATGCCCAAGGCACCGTTCTAAGCGCTGGGGGGGATACAGAGTGATCAGGTTGTCCCACGTGGGGCTCCCAGTCTTCACCCCCATTTTCCAGACGAGGGAACCGAGGCCCAGAGAACAATAATAATGCTAGTATCTGTTAAGCGCTTACTATGCGCAGAGCACCGTTCTAAGCGCCGGGGTAGACACAGGGGAATCGGGTCGTCCCACGTGGGGCTCACGGTCTTCATCCCCGTTTTACGGACGAGGGAACCGAGGCCCAGGGAGGTGGAGTGACTTGCCCACGGCCGCACGGCTGACAAGTGGCAGAGTCGGCGGCATTCGAACCCGCGACCTCGGACTCCAAAGCCCGGGCTCTTTCCACTGAGCCACGTTACCTACCCCGTTTTCCAGATGAGGGAACCGAGGCCCAGAGAAGCCAAGCGGCTCGCCCCAAGTCGGGTGACGAGCGGCGGAGCCGGGATTGGAACCCACGACCCCTGACTCCCGAGCCCGGGCTCTTGCTGCTAGGCCGTGCTGCGTTCCCAATTAATCGATCGGTCAATCGATCGATGACCGATAGCGTCTACTGAGTGTCTTCTGAGCGCTAAGCACCGCGCTAAAGGCTCGGGAGGATAAACAGAGACAAGACCCAGGGTCAAGTGATGAGTGACATTTACTGAGCACCCACGACAGGGAGAGGACTGTGCCGCTTGCTGCTGCCCCTCCTCCTAATTACGATATCTTTTAGCGCTTACTCCGTGCCGAGCCCTGGGGGAGATACGATAAATACGCTCAATAAATACGACTGGATGGATGAATCAACGGTCCTCACCCTCCAGAAGCTTACGCTTTAATAGGTTGGGCGCCGACTGCGTCCGGAGCGCCCGACCGAGCGCTTGGGAGAGTAGAATGATGAGGTCGGGATTTGTCACGCGCTTACTGTGTGCAGAGCGCCGTTCTAAGCGCCGGGGTAGACGCGGGGGAAGCGGGCGGTCCCACGTGGGGCTCGCAGTCTTCACCCCCGTTTTACAGATGAGGGAACTGAGGCCCAGAGAAGGGAAGGGACTTGCCCACAGTCACACAGCTGACAAGTGGCAGAAGAGAGGTAGGAGATGTGATTCCCTGACCTCGGGGAGCTTTATACGCTAGTAGTATTAACTGAACACCTCCTGGGTACGGACCACTGGACTGAACATCGCTCTGCCCGTAGTAAGCGCTTAACAAATATCATTGTTATTAATATTGGGGGACAGGGACCGTGGCCAACCTGATGAGCTTATAATAATAATAGTGTCGCTATCTGTTAAGCGCCTGCTATGTGCCGAGCACCGTTCTAAGCGCCGGGGGGGGGGGGGGGTTACAGGGTCATCAGGTGGTCCCACGGGAGGCTCGCAGTCTCAATCCCCGTTTTACAGAGGAGGCAACCGAGGCACCGAGAAGTGGCGCGACTTGCCCGAAGTCACACAGCTGACGGGTGGCGGAGCCGGGATTAGAACCCACGACCTCTGACTCCCAAACCCGGGCTCTTTCCACTGAGCCGCGCCGCTTCGTGTAGCCGCCCCAGCGCTCAGAGCAGTGCTTGGCCCGAAGTAAGCGCTTAAGAAATGCCATCGTTATTATTATTATTATTAACAGGGAAGGAATACCGGAATTCACGGATTTACAGACGGGAGGAAGAGATGGCTAAAATGGTCACGTACGGAAACGGCGGCGTCCGAAAGGCCTACGGGAGAACCTGGGCGCGGGCGGGATGAGGCTCTCGCGCGGGAGAGCAAAGGTGCGGACCTTCCCGTCGAGTGCCAGCGGATTTGGAAATTTTCCCTCCAGCTGCCGAACGGGAAGGGATTTTGGAGCGCGTCCAGCCTCCGAAGAGATCAGATCCCGAGGATGTGGGTTCTGATCCCAGCTCTGCCGCACGTCCGCCGGGTGACCCCGGCCAAGTCGCTTCACTTCTCTGGGCCTCGGTTCCCCGACTGTAAAATAGTCCAAGGCTCTGCACGTCATAAGCGCTCAGTAAATACAATCGAATGAATAAAATGGGGATTAAGAACGTGGGACAGGGACCGCGGCCGGCCGGCCGGCCGCGGATCTGTCCCGGAATCCAGAGCAGCGCTCGGCCCCCAGGAAGCTCTCCACGAGTGCCGGAATGAGAAAACGATGGCGTCTGTGATCGTCATCGTCGTTCCCGGCGCTTCGGGGAGGGGAAGGCCTTCCGGAAGCCCGGCTGGATCTCTCCGTCGCGGAGGCCGCGGACGACGGGGTGGAGGGTCGGCGCGACCAGCGTGTAGAGGGTCGCCACCGCCTCGTCCCGGTCTAGGGAGTGGGAGGAGGCCGGTCGGACGTAGGTGTAGATGACGGGGAAGTAACGGAGGCAGACGACGAAGAGGTGGGAGGAGCGGGTGGAGAAGGCCCTCCTCTTGCCCTCGGCCGTCCGGACGCGGAGGCCGGCGGCCCCGATGGAGCCGCAGGGCAGGCGGGTCGGCAGGAGGTCCCCCGCGGCCAGGGCGACGTCGGCCACCAAGACCATCGCCGCCTCGGCCCGGACGGGGCCGCGGGAGAGGGCCAGCGGGGCGGGGGGATCTCGCAGAAGATAGCGGTCGACGGCGACGAGGTCACCCGTGCGCACCCAGGCGACGGCGACGAGGAGGGCGGAGCGGGTCGTAGGCCGTGGCGGTGAAGAGGACCACGTCGGCCCCCGGGGACCAGGTGAAGAAGGCGAGCCGGCCCACGGGCCGCCGTAGGAGATGGTCTTCCGGGGCCCCGGCGCGGTCTCCGGCGTCTTGGGGACGACGGAGGTCGCGCACACGACGTCCGCCGGGGCCGGGGCCGGCAGCGGGCCGCAGGCGGGCCGGTGCGGGGCCGCGCCGAGAGAGACCGCGGCCGCCGGGTGGACGCCCGGGAAGACGGCGGAGGGGAGGGGCTGCGCCTCGGGCCGGTCCCACGGGCCCGGGGTGACCGACCGGGACACGGCGCCGTGGTTCGTCCGACTCGGGGGAGGGGAGAGGGGGAGCTGGCCGAGGAATGAAGCGGGGGAGCCGGCGGGAGAGGGGAAAGGGAGAGTCGGCGGCCGAGGCGCAAGGGAGAGGCGATGGAGGAGGGCAGGGCCGAGGGGGAGAGGGAGGAGGCCGAGCCGGGGGGCGAAGGGGCGGAGGAGAGCTGGCGGCCCAGGTCGAAGGACGGGCCGTTGGCCGCTTCTTCGCTCTCCTCTGTCGCCCCCGGCTCTGGACGCCGCCCCTCGACGATGTTCGCCCGGGAGCAGCGAGGAACCCAGAGAGACCGAGGGAAGAGCGCAAGTGGTTGAACTGTTACTATTTCCAGCCCCACCTCCACTGATAACGGTCTCTGTTAAGCGCTTACTATGTGCCAGGCACTGCTCTAAGCGCTGGGGTGGGTACAGGGAAATCAGATTGCCCCACGTGGGGCTCGCGGTCTTCATCCCCGTTTTCCAGATGGGGGAACTGAGGCACGGAGAAGCGAGGTGGCTTGCCCGAGGTCACACAGCAGACGAGCGGCGGAGCGGGGATTAGAACCCGTGTCCTCCGACTCGCAAGCCCGGGCTCTTTCCACTAAGTCGTCGTCGTCTTCTCCTCCTTCTCCTTATTTCTTCTTCTTCTTCCTCTTCCCCTTCTTCTTCTTCCTCGTCTTCTTCTCCTCCTTCTCCTCCTTCTCTTTCTCCTTCTTCTCCCTTCTCCTTCCTCTTCCTCTTCTCCTCCTCCTCGTCCTCCTCCTCCTCTTTCTTCTTCTCCTTCTCCTCCCTTCTTCTCTTTCTCCTTCTTCTCCCTTCTTCCTCTCCTCCTCCTCCTCCTCCTCTTTCTTCTTCTCCTTCTCCTCCTTCTCCTTCTTCTCCTCCCTTCTTCCTCTTCCTCTTCTCCTCCTCCTCCTTCTCTTTCTTCTTCTCCTTCTCCTTCTTCTCCTTCTTCTCCTCCCTTCTTCCTCTTCCTCTCCTCCTCCTCCTCCTTCTCTTTCTTCTTCTCCTTCTCCTTCTTCTCCTCCCTTCTTCTCCTTCTTCTCCTCCCTTCTTCTTCCTCTTCCTCTCCTCCTCCTTCTCTTTCTTCTTCTCCTTCTTCTCCTCCTCCCTTCTTCTCCCTTCTCCTTCTTCTCCTCCCTTCTTCTTCCTCTTCCTCATCTCCTCCTCCTCCTTCTCTTCTTCTCCTTCTTCTCCTCCCTTCTTCTCCCTTCTCCTTCTTCTCCTCCCTTCTTCTTCCTCTTCCTCTTCTCCTCCTCCTTCTCCTTCTCCTCCTCCTCCTTCTCTTCTTCTCCTTCTCCTTCTCTTCTTCTCCTTCTCTTTCTTCTCCTCCTCCCTTCTTCTCCTTCTCCTTCTCCTCCTCCCTTCTTCTCCCTTCTCCTTCTTCTCCTCCCTTCTTCTTCCTCTTCCTCTTCTTCTCCTCCTTCTCCTTCTCTTCCCTTCTTCTTCTTCTTCTTCTCCCTTCTTCTCCCTTCTCTTTTCTCCCTTCTCCTTTCATCTTCTTTCAACTACGCATATGTGAGCGTCCATAGGCGTATGTGGGGATGAGTGCCGGTGAGTACGCGTGTGGGTATGTGAGTCTGCGGCCTTACGGGGGTCAGCGGGAGAAGTGGGGGGGGGCGGTTTGGGAGTGTGCGTGAGACAGTAGACGTGTGCGAGTGAGGGTGTGCAAGGGTGAACGTCTAGGTGTTCGGGGAGTATGACCGAGTGCGCGTGAATCCCTCCCCAGCCCCCCCAGACCGAGATTCCCCGAGCTTTCCACGAGAGCGGCAAGCATCCATTCGTTCGATCGTATTTACCGAGCGCTTAATGTGTGCGGAGCGCTGCGCCGAGCGTTTGGAAAGGACAGTTGGGCAACGGATAGAGACAACCCCTGCCCGCAGCGGGCTCGCCGAACCCTTCAATAACTACGATTGATGGCTGGCCGGCTTTCGCGGGGCTCTTTCGAAAGGCCGGAGGGTGAGTTTCCGCTACAGCTACAGTCGTTCTTCTCGTGGCGTTGGTTAATAATAATGTCGGTGTTTATTAAGCGTTTACTATGTGCAGAGCGCCGTGCCAAGCACTGGGGTAGATAAAGCGCTGGGGTTCGTCAAGCGCTCGCTACGTACCGAACTACGCGCCGGGGCGGATCCGAGCAGTCCCTGTCCCACGTGGGGCTCACGCTCTTCATCCCCCCATTTTACAGGTGGGGGAACTGAGGCCCAGAGAAGTGAAGCGACCCGCCCGGGGTCGGGCAGCAGACGAGTGGCGGCGCTGGGATTAGAACCCGGGTCCTTCCGATTCCGGCTACTCGCCCCCCAGATCCTCCGATGAGCCCGTCGATTTGTGGTGTTTATCGAGAGCTTCCTGGGTGCAGTGCGGTGGAGCCGCAGGGGTAATTCCTCACTCGGATGTAACTGCCCGAGCCGTGGACTGTTCTTCCAGCTCTTTCGTGTTCTCCCGACGACGCAGTGCTCTGTGATGAACGCTATCGATCGATTCCGGGGTGGCCCGGTGGAAAGACCCCGGGCTGGCTCACTTCGGTCAAGTTACTTCAATTCTCTGGGCCTCGGTTCCCTCCTCTGCGAAAGGAGGATTGAGACCGGGAGCCCCACGAGGGACGGGGGCTGGATCCGAACTCATCGGCTCGAACCCACCCCAGCGCTTAGTAAATACCCGGCACATAGTGAGCGCTTTACAAATACCGAACACACACACACGCCCGAATCGATCCATCGGTCTATGGTATTTATCGGGAGCTCGCTACGGGCCGAGCCCTGTACTCGACGCGGCGGGGGGGGGGGGGAGAGGATGATATAACGGAGATGGTGGGCACGTTCCCTGCCCCCCCAGGAATGAATCGATCGATCTGTGGTGTTTATCGGGCGCTTACGGTGTGCAGAACACTTGACCCAGCGCCCGGCAGAGTCCCGTACGGCAGACCTGGGAGACACGCTCCCTGCCCACGTCGAGCTGACGGCAAAATATGGCAAAATACGGCAAAATAGCACGGGGGAGCAGATGGCCTTGCGGTCAGTTAAGCCGTCGGCGGTATTTATTGAGTGCCTACCGCGTGCTGAGCGCCGTCCTATCCTCGGGAGAGTACGATAAGATAGAATTAGCAGACCCGCTCCTTGCCCACAGTCAGTGACTGAACGAATCAGGGGTGTTTACTGAGCGCTTACGATGTGCGGAACTCCGTAGTAATATCTGGGAGAGCACGGTACAGTAGAATCAGCAGATGCGTTTCCCGCCCGCAGTCGACTGATTAATCAACGGTATTTACCGAGCAGTGGGGCTTAATGGAAAGAGCCCGGGCTTGGGAGTCAGAGGACGTGGGTTCCAATTCCGGCCCCGCCGCCTGTCTGCTGCGTGACCTCGGGCGAGCCGCTTCGCTTCTCCGTGCCTCAGTGACCTCACCTGGAAAATGGGGATTAAAAACGTGAGCCCCACGTGGGACAACCGGATTATCCTCTATCCACCCCAGGACTTAGAACAGTGCTTTGCACAGGGTAAGCGCTTAACACATACCACTGTCATTGTTATTACTGAGTGCTTACTATGTGCACGGTACTCTACCAAGCATTTAGTAGTGATAATCACGTTGGTATTTGTTAAGCGCTTACTATGTGCGGAGCACTGTTCTAAGCGCTGGGGGAGAGCCGGGGTCGTCGGGTTGTCCCACGTGAGGCTCGCAGTTAATCCCCATTTTCCAGATGAGGTCACTGAGGCCCAGAGAAGTGAAGCGACTCGCCCGCAGTCCCACAGCTGACAAGTGGCCGAGCCGGGATTGGAACCCATGACCTCCGACTCCCAAGCCCGGGCTCTTTCCACTGAGCCGCGCCGCTTCTCTCTGCACACGGGAAGCGTTCAATAAACACGATGGATCGACTGATCCTCCGGGCCGTAAGCTCACCGTGGGGAGGGAATACGTCTGCCGCTCTACCGCGCCGTGCGCTCCCAAGTCCTCAGTTGGGCGTTCCGCCCGCGGGAAGCGCTCGATAAACACCGCCGATCGATCGAGGTTGACGATGCTGCCGGGAGGGGGATGAAGGGTGTGATAAGCGCTTGGCGCAGTGCCCCGCACGCCGGAAGCGCTCGGTCAAGGCGACGGAACGAATGTCGTCTCGGGGCAGACGAGGCGATGAGGCCCCCGGGGCCATCCGGAGGGGCCAACTAAACCTGGCAGCCTCAAAAGCCAATGCAGCGACCTTCCCCGCGCCCAGGTGCCCCAGCAGGCCCACGGCCTCTTCGGCAGTTCAGTCACGGCGCGTTCCGGTTTTATTTCCGCGAAAGGCGGCGGCCCCTCAGGACCCTCCCCAGGGCGGCCTGCACGTCGCCGTTCCTCAGGCCGTAGATGAGGGGGTTGAGGGCCGGGGGCACCGCGGCGTAGAACGCGGACACCGGCGGGTCCGGCGTCGACGGGGAGAGGGACGGCGGCTTCAGGTGGGAGGAGGAGGCCGCGGCGAAGAAAACCGCGGGGGCGGCCAGGCGGGGCAGGCGGGCGGAGAAGGCTCCGGCCCGGCCCTCGGCGGCCGGCATCCTCAGCACGGCCCCGAAGATGCGCGCGTACGCGACGACGACGGAGGCCAGGCACGCCACCCCCAGGGAGATGCCGGTGGTCATGATGGCGTCGAGGGCCGCGTGTTCGTCGGAGCAGGAGGCCTTTACCAAGGAGGGGATAGCGCAGAAGAACTGGTGAAGCGCCGCGGAGCTGCGGAAGGACAGGGAGAAGGGACCAGCTGAGAACAAGACTCCAAACAGGCCCCCGCCGAGCCAGGAGGCGGCCGCCATCTTCCCGCAGGCCCCCCGGCCCACGACGACCCCGTAGCTCAGGGGGCGGCAGATGGCGGCGTAGCGGTCGTAGGACGTGGCCGTGAGGACCAACAGCTCCGAGCCGGCAAACCGGACCACGGAGAAGACTTGCGCGGCACGGCCCGGGAGGGAGACGGATCTCCGGTCGGTCAGGGAGTTGTGGACGGACCGGGGGACGGCGACGGTGACGAGGCAGAGGTCGAGGACGGACAGGTGCCCCAGGAAGAAGTACACGGGGGCGCGGAGGCGCCGGTCGAGGGCGGCGACGGCGGGGAGGTTCCCCGTCGGGGCCGCCGGGTAGACCGGGAGGAACGGCGCGGCCTGGACCGGCCGCACCTCCCGGACCTCCGAGGATCCCAGCAGCAGGAATCCCGTCCCTCCGGGCAGGTTGACCATCTCTTGGAGGAGCCTTCCTGTGGGGACGACAAGAAGGAATTTGCTTCAGACCGGTGGTGCCCGGCGACGGGGCCGGGATTGCTTCGGGATTTATTAAATGCCCATTGTGTCGGGCCGCCGTTTTAAGTAGGGAGGTGGACTGTCCGCTAGTCCCAGGGGCCGAAGGGCATCCCGGTGGAAAGGGCGCCGACTCGTCAGTCCGTAGATTAGGGTTCCGATCTCTGCCCTGCTAGTGGCCTGAGACCTGGGGCCGGTCACCTATTCCCTTGACGCCTCGGTTTTCTGGCCCGTAAACTGGGGAGGTTTTATCTGCGCTCCCTACGTGTTGGCCTGGAAGCCCCATATGGGTCGGGGACCGTGTCCCGTCCGTATATTTTCAGTCAGTCAGTCAGTCAGTCAGTCAGTCAGTCAATTCCTCCGGCCCGGCAGGCCCTCCCTCCTCAAATCCGCCAGACTGACCCGCTTCCCCCCTTCCGAGCCCTACTGAGAGCTCCCCTCCTCCAGGAGGCCTTCCCAGACTGAGCCCCCCTTTTCCTCCGCTCCCCGTCGCCCCTTCTCCCCCCCGCCGCTCTCCCCCCCTCCCCCTCCCCACGGCACTCGGGTATCTGTGTACGTATTTATACTAATTCTATTTATTTCTTATTAATGGCGTGTGTATCTCTATGATCCGATTTATTTATAATGATGCCATCGATGCCTCTCTACTTCCGCTGCTGTCCGTCTCCCCCTCCTAGACCGTGAGCCCGATGTGGGCGGGGGTTGTCTCTATTTGTTGCTGGACTGTACTTCCCAAGCGCTCAGTCCAGGGCTCTGCGCACAGTCAGCGCTCAATAAATACGATTGAATGAATGAGGCGTATTTAATTGAGCGCGGACAGTGCGCAGAGCACTGGACCGATTGCTAGGTCGAGTACCACATGACAGTATGACCGACACATTCCCCGCTCACGGCAAGATTACGATCTAGAGTCTACAAGCTCACAGTCTCCCGTAACGACCTCGGCGTTTCGAACGGTGTTCAGCCCGTTTTGAGTTCTCAATAACCGCGGGGAGCAAGAATCGTAACAGAGGCTTGACTTCACCCCACCCTCCGGTCCTTTTCTATCCCAGCAGGGCTCTCCGGCTCCTTGCTCTGCCGCTCTGCTGTGTGATCTTGGGCAAGTCACTTCACTTCTCTGTGCCTCAGGGCTTATTCCGGGAGGGCCTCTTGGAGGAGACGGTCCTTCGGTAGAACTTCGATCGGGTGGGGGTGGTCGGGTCAGATCACAGCTCTCTTCACCTCTTCAGCGCCCTCCTAATATTTGAATTTCCCTCGGTGAGCACCTTCTCCTCCCCTCTCACTCAGTGGTATTTACTGAGCGCTTAATAAGCGCTAGGGAGAGTAGAAGAGAACAGAATCAGCGGACGCGTTCCCCGCCCGGAACGAGCCCCCGGCTCAGACTCGCCAGGTGGGGCCCGAGCCGGGCTTCTCCGGTCTCCCCTGGCTCGGGGTCCCGTCGGCATTCCCCCGACCCCCCGGGGTCCCCCGGGTTGTCGGCGAGCCTTCTGAAAGGGGAGAGGGCACGAGCCCCCGCCCCGTTCTCCCTTCGGCGGGCGGTGACGTCTTCTTTCTTTCCCAGAGCTCCTGGGTCGCCCCTGGGCGATGCTCCAGAGGGAAGAGCCCTTCGGAGGAGTCCGTGCGCATCGTGGGACGGGCTCTCCGGGGTCGTCCGGGCCCCTCGGTGGCTTCCATCTCGGAGGAAGGCGTCGCGGCGGCCGGCCCAATCCGCGAACGTACTGGTTCCTCCTGATTTCCCGGGTCAGTTGCTTTCACGTCCGTCTTGCCCCGCTGCGGCCCAGCCCGCACGCCTCGCTCCCCTAATAATAATAATAATAAGGTCGGTATTTGTTAAGCGCTTCCTAGGTGCAGAGCACCGTTCTAAGCGCTGGGGGAGATACAGGGTAATCAGGTCGTCCCCCGTGAGGCTCCCGGTTAATCCCCGTTTTACAGATGAGGTAACCGAGGCCCAGAGAAGTGAAGTGACTCGCCCACAGTCACACAGTTGACGAGTGGCAGAGCCGGGAGTCGAACCCATGACCTCTGACTCCGAGGCCCAGGCTCTTTCCACTGAGCCACGCCGCTTCCCTAATGCCAGCTTACTCCCCGTGCCCCCCACCTCGTCCATCTCACCGCCGACCCCTTTCCCTCATCCTGCCCCTGGCCTGGGACTCCCCCGCCGCGGACACCGGAACACCACCCTCTCCATCCCCGAGGTCTTATTAAGGTCACATCTCTAAGAGGCCTTTCCCGAATAAGCCCTCTCTTTCCCGGCTCTCCCTCCCTTCTGTATCCTCTCGGCACTCGGATCTGGGACCTCTGGGGGGGCCCGATCTTTCTTTGCCCCACCTTTAATCCCCTAGTATTTATACATATATATATATATATATTTCAATTACAGACTATTAATCGGGTATTTGTAATCACGTATTTATATTTACGTCCGTCTCCCCCTCTAGACGGTGGGCTCGTTGTGGGAGGGGAGCGCGTCCGCCAACTCCGTTGTATCGGATTCTCCCAGACACTCAGTACGCTGTTCCCTAGCTAACAACTCTTGATCATTGGCTTAAAAACATCTCACCAACTCTCCCCATCTCACCCACCATCTCTCTCCATCCCCCTCCCCCTGCCCCCCCCCATCCCACCGCCCCCCGTTCTCCCGCCTCCCACTTTTTGCTCCCCTTCCCGAGATCGCCCTCCAACTCTATCTGGCTCTTGCCTCCCCACTCCGACCCTCCACCCTTCTCCAGATCCCGCTACTGTTTCCCTAACCCAGAGCTCCCTCCCTTCCAAATCCTTTACCTTCAGAGCCTCCTTAAAATCCCGCCTCCTCTGAGAAGTTTCCCCGATGAATTCGCCTCGCCCCCACGGTCTAGTCCATTTAACACCTCTCTTACCCGTGACGAGCGCCATTCCTACGCCGAGCACCGAGGGATCTGCTTTCGGTCTCTCTGCCTATCTGTCCGGGTATTTCCGTGCACTGCGATTATTTATTTATTTGCTCCGGATCCGTTTTACGACTTCCCGCTTTATCCTGCTCCCTCTGTTTCGGGGAGGTATCTGTTAAGCGCTCGCTATGTGTCGAGCACTGGTGCTGGGGTGGATACGCGTTCGTCGGGTCGGCCGCGGTCCCCGTCCCGCACGGGACTCACGGTCCACGGACTGAATCCCCGTTCTGCGGTCGAGGAAACTGCGGCACGGAGAAGCGAAGTGCCCGAGGACCCGCAGCGGGCGAGGGGCGGAGCCGGGATTAGAACCCAGGTCCTTGGGCTCTCAAGTCCGTGCTCCCTCCACCGGGCCACACTGCCTCCCTTCCCGTAAACTCTTAGCTCCTTGGAGACAGGGTTTGTATGTCTTCCTTCTTTCCTGGTATTCCCTAAACGCTCACCGTGTGCCAGGCACTGTTCTAAGCGCTGGGATAGATTCAAGCTAATCGGATTGGACACGGTCCTTGTCCCACACGGGGCTCACGGTCTCAAGTCCCATTTCACAGTTGAGGTCACTGAGGCACGGAGAAGTTAAGTGACTTGCCCGAGGTCACGCAGCAGAGAGACGGCGGGGCCGGGATTGGAACCCACATCCTCTGACTCTCAAGTCCTGTTGCCACCAGGCCACCCTGCTTCTTAGTACAGGATATAGTATAAATAGATAATAATGTTGGTATTTGTTAAGCGCTTACTGGGTGCAGAGCGCTGTTCTGAGCGCTGGGGGAGACACAGGGTCATCAGGTCGTCCCAGGTGAGGCTCACAGTTAATCCCCATTTGACAGATGAGGGAACTGAGGCACAGAGAAGTTAAGAAGTGACTTGCCCACCGTCACACAGCTGACCTATCTCTATCAATACCCATCTCTATATCTAAGAGGTACCAGCTCCTTATAGACAGGGGACTTATCCGCCGATTCTGTTGTAATGCGCTCGCCCAAGTGCTTAACGCAGTGCTCTGCACGCAGCAAATGCTCCCTAGATACTCACCGTGTTACGGTCTAGAGTAGATGGGGGATGATCAGATCGCACCCACTCCCCGGTCCACACGTCCAGGAGTGAGGAAAAGCAGGGATTTTGTCCCCAGTTTCCAGATAGGGAAATCGAGGCTCGGTTCAGTGAAAGGGCTGGAATTAGAACCTCCGACTCCTAATTAGTCAATCATCAGTCAGTGGTGCATATTAAGTGCCTACTCTGTGCCAGGCACTGTGCTAGGTGCTGGGATGGAGACAAGCAAATCGGGTTGGACGCAGTCCCCGTGCCGCCTGGGGCTCACACCCTCCGACCCCACTTTACAGAGGAGGTGACTGAGGCCCGGAGAAGTCAAGCCACTCGCCCGGGGTCACTCAGGAGCCGCGAGGCCGAGTCGGGATCAGAACCCATGACCTTCTGACCCCTAGGCCCGTGCACCATCCGCTGTGCCAGTTGGCAGTCACGTTCCCCGCTCGCGAGACGCTTACGGCCTCGAGGGGTAGACGGGCATTCAAATACAGTCCACCCGCTACGCTCCTCTCCTCTGCCGCCGCTCACCTCCTCACCGGGCCTCCTTCTCGCCGGTCCCGCCGTCGACCCCCGGCCCGCGTCCTCCCGCCGTCCCGGAACGCCCTCCCTCCTCACCTCCGCCGAACTCACTCTCTTCCCCCCTTCCGAGCCCTACTGAGAGCTCACCTCCCCCGGGAGGCCTTCCCACACTGAGCTCCCCCTCTCCCTCCGCCCCTCCCCCCCATCGCCCCGACTCCCCCCCCTCCTCTCTACCCCCCTCTCCGCCCCACAGCCCTCGTGTCTATTTGTACATATTTATCATTCTATTTATTTTGTTAATAATCATACCTCTAATTCTATTTAGCTATTTTGATGCTATCGATGCCGGTCTACTTGTTTTGTCGCCTGTCTCCCCCCTCCGAGACGGCGGGTAGGGATTGTGTCTGTCCGTTGCCGAGTTGTGCTCCCCGAGCGCTTAGTCCGGTGTTCTGCACACAGTAAGCGCTCAATAAATGCGACGGTGAATGAACGAATAATTTACGGAGACGGACAGAAGGGCCGTGGGCTGAGGGTGGGGTGAAAAATATCACGTGCTGAAAGGGGACGGATCCGAGTTCACAGATGATGCAGAGGGAGAAAGAGGAAGGGAAACAAGGACTTAGTCTGGACGAGCCAGGGATTTTATACCGGCGGGACGTCGGCGAGAAGGCGAGGGGAAGGAGGCGGTGTCGTAGGAGGAGAGGATCTGGGAGCCGGAGACTGGACGTATCCCGGAATAGGTCACGGGGTGGAGGGGAGGTGGAGGGAGAGGAAGCAAACGGCCCAGACCAAGAGTGGACCCCGGATCAGACCGGGCAGAAGGTTTGGGGACAGAAAGTAGAGACAGCGGTGAGGCCGACTGGAGTTTCTCCGGGTGAGATACTCGTCGGTGTGACCGGTCGCGTGTTCCCCATGGGCTGGTCGCGTGGGGCAGGGCCCCCGAGATGCCGGCCCCTAGGGAAGCCGGCCCCGAACAGGACATAGTAGGCCTCTCGGCCCAACCTGTGGCCCGCCTCCCCCCCCCCCCCCCCGGGGGGAATCCCCCAGGAGCGGCGGGGAGTTTTTCCAGAAAGGCCCGGCCTCGCCGAGAGCCCGTCGCTTTCCGAGCGGGAGGGAAGAGGAGCCGGGACCCCCCCACGCCTCCCGGAGACCCTCCCGTGGCCGACGTCCGGGAGCTGAGGGGACGGGGGTCGTAGGACAGCAGAGACCGGCGCCCGCTCGCCCCGGTCTGACCGGTGAGTCTGGGCCGGGGAGTACACGGATGGGAAAGGGCTCACGGGGGGACGGGGAACGAGAGAAAACTCCCCCGTCTCTCGGCACTCCGTCCTCCAGATCCCCCGGGTGGGGGCCAGGAACGGGCGGGGATTTATTAAGCGCTTGTTACGTGCTATGTACCGTGTACTAAGAACTGGGGTAGATGCAAACTTATCAGACCGGACACAGTCCCTGTCCTGCGTGGGGCTCACAGTCTTCATCCCCATTTTCCAGATGAGGAAACTGAGGCACGGAGAAGGGAGGTGACTCGCCCACCGTCGCCCAGCAGACGAGCGGCGGAGCCGGAATTAGAAGCCGGGTCCTTCTGACTCCCAGGCCCGGGATCCGTCCGCTAGCCGATGCTCCTACTCGTTGTGAGCGGGCACGGCCTCCTCCGGACCCCCTCTCCCTTCAAGGAGCTTACAGGGCGGGGGGGCTAGACCTTAAATGAATTACAGAGAAAGGACGGCGGAGTGGAACAGTGACGGACACGCGTGCTCCAGGGCCGGGAGGGGACGAGTATCAAAATCCTGAAGGGTTATAGACCCGCGTGCAGAGGCGACATGGAAGAGTGGGCCAATCGTGTAGTCTGGGAAGGCTTCCCGGCAGAAGTGAGATCTGGGCAGGGATTTGAAGACGGGGACGGCGGTGGCCGTCTGTAGGATATGAAGGGGAAGGGAGGTCCGGGCCAGAGGGAGGAGGTGGGCCGGGGGTCCGCCGCGAGACCGACGGGATCGAGGTACGGTGAGTAGGTCGGTGTTCGAGGAGGGAAGGGTGTGGGAGATCAGGGAGGTGAGGCGGGAAGGGGAGAGCCGACCGAGCGCCTTAAAGCTGATAGCGAGGAGCCTCCCTCTGACGCGGAGGCCGACGGGCGGTTATCGGAGGCTTCTGAGGAGCGGGGAGACGTCGACGGGACGTTTTCGGTAAAGTGATCCGGGCGGCAGAGTGAAGTACGGACCAGAGAAGGGGGAGGCCGGAGGCGGGGAGGTCGGCGAGGAGGCCGTCGCGGTAATCAAGGGGGGATAGGAGAAGGCTCTGGACTAATGTGTTAGCCGTTTAGACGGAGAGGAACGGGGGGGGGATTCTCGGGATTTCGGGAATTCGAGGCCGACGGGATCTGGTGACAGACTGAAGTGATGGGGAGGACGGGGGGGATGCTGGTGTCGTCTACAGTGATTGAAAGGTCTGATGGAGAACGGGGGTCGGGTGGGGAGACGAGGAGCTCTGCTTCAGACGTATTTGGTTGGAGGTGTGAGTGGGATATCCAAGAAGAGATGTCCCGAGGGCCACGGTGATTGAGAAGTCTGGGGGAAGACAGGGTTTGGGAGGGAAGATGAGACGCTCTCTTTAAGGCATGTTAAATTTGAGGTGGGAGTGGGCCATCCAAATAAAGATGCCCTGGAGGAGTCGGAGATCACGGGTTCGAATCCCCGGCTCTGCCGCTTGTCAGCTGTGTGACTGTGGGCGAGTCACTTCACTTCTCTGGGCCTCGGTTACCTCCTCTGTAAAATGGGGATGAAGACTGTGAGCCCCACGTGGGACAACCCGATGACCCTGTGTCTCCCCCAGCGCTTAGAACAGTGCTCCGCCCAGAGTAAGCGCTTAACAAAGGCCAACGTTACAACCCGAAGGGAAGGGGAGCGTGCAGGGGCGGAGATGTAGATTCGGGAATCTTCATCTGTGCCGTGGAGGGTGAATGAAGGAGCAAGTAAGAGCGGCTTAGAAGGGAGTGAGAGATGTGGGAATCATCTGTGGAGAGACGGGAGTCGAAGCCACGAAGGCGAGCGGAAGAAAGTGGCTCAAACTGAAGCGCGAGAGACGCGGGGAAAATATCCCGGACCGGAGGAGATTTAGAGATGGGATTGGGGTGGCTGTTTACACGGGACGGCCTGGTTTAAAGTCTGTCTGTCCCGTGTCAGGTACGGACGTGTGAGAAAGCCGTCTTCTGTCCCGAGCGTCTAATTCCAGCTTCGGCCTCGCTCCGCCTCCGATCCCGCTACTGATTTCTGCAGTTCGGGCACGGTGCCCGTATTCCAAGATCCCGGGACGGCGACCTACTGGCTTGGGAGCGAGTGACAGGAGACGATCAGCTGGCCCCCGGTGACACGTTTTAGGGGTGATTGTTGCCAAATGGCGCGTAGGGCGACCCCATGCTACCCTAGGGGCCCACCATCAGGTATGTGCTCCCTCTCTGATCCCCTCTCCTGTCCCAGGAGCCCCAGCTCGCACCCTTAGACCCTTTGAAGCCCTCCTACTCACTGGGTCTCGCTCTCCTGTCTCCCACCTCCGTACCCCGGTCTAAAATCACGTCTCCTCCGGGGAGACACCCCCCCCCCCCCCGGTTAATTTTTACTTTCCCCTGGTTTTATTCCCGAAACTACCAACTCACACTTTATGCCAATCGCACGCTTATTTACACCGAACATCCTGTAGCACACACCCTATTTCTTTAAACCCCACTCTTACGTAGTCACTTTCCTTCTTCCTCCTATAATGATAATAATAATTGTTGTGTTTGTTGAGTGCTCACTACGCGCCAGAGACTGTCCTAAGTGCCGGGCTGAATACAAGCAAATGAGGTTGGCCACGTGGTCCCTGTCCCACCTGGGGCTCAGAGTCTTCACCCTCATTTTACCAATGAGGGAACGGAGGCACGGAGAAGTAAAGAGACTTGCCCAAGGCCACGGAGCAGACAGGTGGCAGAGGCGGGATTAGAACCCATGACCTGACTCCCAAAGCCGGGCTCTCTCCATTACGCCGAGCTGCTTCTCCGATATATTTTCTCTGTAATATGTTTTAGGGTCTGTCTTCCCCACTGGACCGTCAGCTCCTAGAGAGTAAGAATCACGTCTGCTAAATCGATTAGAAACTCCCGGAGCGCTGAGCATGGTAAGTACATTCCAAGCGCTTGGTACAGTGCTCTGCACATAGTAGGCGCTCAGTAAATACTATTGAATGAATGAATGAAAGTAGAATTATTGATGGGCACTTGGTTCTGAATCCTTTGGGTGTTTCAAAGCCATACCACATCTGTCCATAGCTGTAATTTATTCATTTATATTAATGCTTGTCTCCCGCTCTAGGCTGTAAAGCTCGCCGTGGGCAGGAATTGGATCTGTCAACTCTGTTGCACTGGACTCTCCCAAGTGCTTAGGACAGCGTTTCTCGCCCAGTAAGCCCACTAAATACCTTTGATTGACGGGCTAATTTCTCTAGGTTGAAGGTTCGCTGTGGACACGTCCCCCGTGTCCACCAGTTCTGCCGTACTGTTCTCCCCCAAGCGCTCAATGCGGTGCTCTGCATATAGTCAGTGCTCAGTCTAACGGCGGAGCCAGACATTAACGTGAATAAATAAACTCTGGCTATGGACATAAATGCTCACAGGCGATCTCCACAGGTGATCTCGGCAATCCCCCGGAAATGGTCAACGCCACCAAGGTGACGGGATTCCTGCTGCTGGGATCCTCGGAGATCCGGGAGCCGCGGCCGGTCCAGGCCGCGCCGTTCCTCCCGGTCTACCCGGCGGCCCCGACGGGGAACCTCCTCGTCGTCGCCGTCACCGTCCTCGACCGGCGCCTCCGCGCCCCCATGTACTTCTTCCTGGGGAACCTGTCCCTCATCGACCTCTGCTACGTCTCCGTCACCGTCCCCAAATCCATCCACGACTCCCCGACCGACCGCAGAGAAATCTCCTTCCTGGGCTGTGCCGCCCAGGTCTTCTCGGTGGTCCTCTTCGGCGGTTCCGAGGTGTTCCTCCTCACGGCCATGTCCTACGACCGCTACGCCGCCATCTGCCTCCCCCTGCGCTACGAGGTCGTCATGGACCGAGGGGCCTGTGGGAAGCTGGCCGCCGCCTCTCGGCTCTTCGGAGGGCTGTTTGCAGTGATGTCCTCCTCCGGGACGTTCTCCCTTCCCTTCTGCGGGTCCTTCCTGATCCCACAGTTCTTCTGCGATATCGTCTCCGTGGTCCGGCTCTCCTGCTCCGAAACGCACCTCGTCATCGATGCGGTCGTAGTCACCGGGACCCTTTTGGGCGTCCTCTGCTTCGTCTCCATCGCCGTCTCGTACGCGCGCGTCTTCCGGGCCGTGCTGAGGATGCCGGCCGCCGAGGGCCGGGCCCGAGCCCTCTCCACCTGCCTGCCCCGCCTCGCCGTCACGACCGTGTTTTTCACCACGGCTGCCTTCGGTAGCTTACATCCACCTTCGGACTCCTCCTCAGTGCCCGACCTGCTGGTGTCCGTGTTCTACTCTGTGGTTCCCCCCGCCCTCAACCCCCTCGTCTACAGCCTGAGGAACCGCGACGTGAAGATGGCGATGGGGAGGGTCCTGGTTGGGAGTCTTTTCTCCAGAGGTAGACAATTTCACTTCACGTTCTGACTCCGTGATTTCTCTCCCCCAGGACTCTGGACAGACTTGAGCGGCCTGCAGGGATCTGAGATATTTGTCGTTAGAGACTTTTCCGGCCTTCCCGCTGCCTATGATCGACGGCTTTGACTAGTTTGGTAGAAGAGTTTCTATCCGGCTGCCCCTGACGGTATTTATATCTAGTTCCCATGCCCGAGGACGGGTCCCTGCACTTGGATTCTTCCCCTTTACTCACCAGCAGCAGAGTGGAGAGCACGGGCCTGGGAGTCAGGAAGACCCGGGTTCTAATCCTGATTGTGCCACTTGTCTGCTGTGTGACCTTGGGCAAGTCACTTCACTTCTCTGGGCCTCAGTTCCCCCATTTGTAAAATGGGGATTAATACCGTGGGCCCCGTATGGGACATGGACTGTGTCCGACCCGATCACCTTGTATCTACCCCAGTGGTGAATACAGTGCCTGTGTGCTTTTCATTCATTCATTCAATGGTATTTATTGAGCGCTTAACAAATATCATTAAGTGCTTAATAAATACCATTAAAGAAAATTGAAGAGGTAGCTGCGGAAAGGTGGTTTAGACTTAATTGTCATCCTCAAATCTGCCCCAGAAACTGGGAGCAGGGGTACAGGTGGACTTTTTCCAGCCACTGAATTCTCCCACTTGTCACTCAGTAAACAACACCACTGTGATTTCTCTTGCTACTATTATTATTTATGGTAAAATATATTTCAATAATCAAGTATTCAATCAATCTGTAGTACAACAGAAGGCCAAGGTCCATCCTTTGCACCCAAGGAGCTTATACTTTTCAGAAACGTTACAGGTGCCCGGGACACACCGCCGTCAGTATCAAAACTGGAATGAGATCTTGAGGTCCTCTTCTTTTTTCTTTGTTTCTGCCAAGTCAGTCGGAATATCGGATTCAGCCGTGACTAACCAGACGGACTAGGGCGCCTGGTCTCCCTACCGCGCTATATCTCCATTCCCCTGAGTTGAAACAGAAAGCTATTATCGGTCACGGAAAGAGAATGATGAGTCCGTCGAGGTTGTTCTAGGAAGGAGTCCCCGAGGGGGAACCACGTGGGACTGGGCACTTATTTAGGTCGGCTATTCCCGGACGGTCATTCGTCTCAGAGGAGCCCTGTCGTCCCAGGGGGACTCCTCCAGGAAATAATCCCGCCGTCGTCCGAGGGGACGGCGCAGCCGGCCGCGGAGCGGCGAGGGGGAGGGAGGATCCCGACAGCTCCCACCCCCTACCCAGATCTTCCTGTCACCCCCACCGGCCTCCAGGACCGACGAGATGGAGTGAGCCTCTCTCTCAGCCGAGCTCGGTGCTCCCCAGCCCAGGACGGGCCCGGTCACTCCGGAGAGGAGCGGGGGAAAGGTGAGGGGCAGAATAAGAGGATCAAAATTAGAATTTCTCCCGTTCTTTCACGTTACTCCGCTGAGGAGAGATGAACCATTCCAGCTAGTACCCCTTCCAGGGCCAGATGAGGGGGTTTGGGATCTTTGTGAGCGAGGGGAACTCAGCCACCAATCAGTTGTCAGTGGAAAGAGCCAGGTTCTGGGACTCAGGAGACCCCCATCCCTGCCGCTGGCCTGCCGGGTGACCTCGGGAAAGCCGCTTATTCTCTCTGTGTTCCAGTTTCCTTATCTGCTAAGTGCTTAGTACAGTGCCTAGCACCCGGTAAGTGCTCACCCGATATCCTCGATCGATCCATCACTCAAGCCTCGTAGCTTTCGGCAAGCATCGTGGCCAAGTGGACAGAGCGCGGGCCCGGGAGTCAGAAGGACCTGGCTTCTAATCTCGGCTCTGCCGCGCGTGTCTGCCGTGTGACCCCGGGCGAGTCACTTCACTCCTCGGAGCCTCAGTTACCTCATCTGTAAAATGGGGATCGAGAGCGTGAGCTCCATATGGGACAGGGACTGCGTCCAACCCGATAAACTTGCATAAGCCCCGGGGTTTAGATCAGTGCCTGGCCCATAGTAAGTGCTTAACAAGTACCGTAAATATTATCGTTATTACTATTCCCTGTGTCTTCACTCATAAACTCCCCGGAACCCTAGTTACTTTCATACACTTTGGGCAGAGATCCAACGATCCATTTTACTGTCAGCTCCTCGAAGGCAAGGATATCATTTTTGCTCTCCCTCTCTCTTAGACCGTAAGCCTCAGGCGGACCAGAGACCGTGTCCACCGTACCTATCCCAGCGCTCGCCATACAGTAGGAGCAAAATGGAGATTCAACATCAGTCCTCCCTCATCCTGAGACTGGGGACCCTAAAAGGGACCTGTTTATCTTGTTATCCACCCCAGTACTTGGCATAATGCTTGACACCTAGTACTCGCTTAACAAATACCACGGTTAATTATTACATTATCTACATGATACATTAATATATATTCTTATTATAGTGTTCATAACTTAGATATGGATAGATAACATTACATTATCTATATGATGCATTAATATTTGCATTCTTATTACAGTGCTTATAGCTATCTTACTGATAAAGTAAGGAAAAGGGGCAGGTTTGAGCATAGGGTGAGGGATAGAAATAAGTCAAACTGATCTCTAGACTGAGAGATCACTGTGGGTAGGGCAAACGTCTACCAGTTCTGTTACATCATCCTCTCCCAAGTGCTTAGTACAGTGCTCTGCACACAGTAAGCACTCGATAAATACCATCGAACGATTGAATGTGGGCAGGGAACGTGTCTACCAACTCGGATGGATTCTCCCAGCCACTCGGTTCAGTGTTCTGCACACAGTAAGCCCTCAGTAAATACCACTGATTGATTAATTGTTTGATTGTGGGCAGGGAAGTTGTCTGCCAATCATGTTGCATTGTACTCTCCCAAGTGCTTAGTACAGTGTTCTGCACTGTAAACGCTCCATAGTTATCGCTGAGGGATTAGGGTTGTCTTCTGGTTTGAGACGGGTTTAGGGATCAGGAAGAAGTCACGGTTAAGTGTTGGCCTAGGGGAAGCACAAGACCGGTCGTGACACGCTCCCTGCCCACAGAGAGCTCGGACTCCGATCAATCCATCGAGCGATGGTATTTATCGAGCGCTGACTGGGTGCAGAGCACCGTCCTAAGCGCTTGGGAGAATGCCACGGAGCAGAACTGGTAGGCACGTTCCCTGCTCGCAAGCTTACAGTCAGAAAGGGGGAGACAGACTTAATAAAAATAAAGGAAAGGGGAGATAGACATAGAAGCATTTACAGCACAGCAAACCAGAGAGTTGGCCGTGTAATGGCGTAAAACAACATACATGGCAAGGAGTCGGTTCATGATGGGTGGAGATGGACGATGGATTTGTCCGCCTGAGAGGTAACTGGTAAAAGCTCGTTGGAGGAGACGGGCTTTTGGGCGGGAGTCGGAAGGTGGAGGGACTGTGGTCTGTCAGGAGGAGCAGCGTGGTGGAGTGGATAAACCACAGGTCGGGGAGTCGGAAGGTCACGGGTCCTACTCCCGGCTCTGCTACTTGTCCGCTGTGTGACCTTGGGCGAGTCGCTTCACTTCTCTGGGCCTCAGTTCCCTCACCTGGAGGTTGAGACTGTGAGCCCCGCGTGGGACCGACCCGATTTGCCCGTACCCGCCCCGGCGCTCCGTACAGCGACTCGCACATAGTAAGCGCTTGGCGCATACCGTGATTATCGTTTGAAGGGGAGGGAGTTCTAACCCGGGGGAACGGCCCGAGAGAGGGGAGAGACGCGGGAGTAATGAGGGTGAGGCGGAGCTGGAGGATTGGCCAGGGATGAACTAAAAGAATATGTTGGGGAATAGAAGGTGAGACGAATAGATATGAAAGTGGTTTAGACTGTGAGCCCGTCATCGGGCAGGGGTGGTCTCTATCTGTTGCCCGATTCTACGTTCCAAGCGCTTGGTACAGTGCTCTGCACACAGTAAGTGCTCAATATATACTACTGAATGATTGAAAGGTAAAGGAGCTATTGAATAGGTTTAAAGGAATAGGAAGGGATTTAACTAGTTCACGATAATAATAATAATACTGGTATTTGTTAAGCACGTACTATGCGGTAAGCCCTGTACTAAGTGCCGGGGTAGAGACAAGTTAATCGGGCCCCTCGTGGACCTCACAGTCTAAACAGGAGGGAGAAGAGGTACCGAATCCCCACTGTGCAAATGGGGGAACCGAGGCCCAGAGAAGTGAAGCGACTTGCCCAAGGTCACACAGCAGGTAGATGATAGAGCGGGGATTAAAAGCCATTCTCATTCCCGGGTCTGAGCTCGCGACTTGCCCAAGGTCACACAGCGGGTAAATGATAGAGCGGGGATTAAAAGCCATTCTCATTCCCGGGTCTGAGCTCTTTCCTCTAGGCTGTGCTGCTTCTTAAATGACGGGGAGTTATGTGACTACAGTCCTTGCAGATATTTGCTAATGGAACAGACACCTAGGAGTCGGGAATGGTTTCTGTGCAGGCAGGTGAACTGAGGGAGATGAACAGCGTGACTAGTTCGCAGCTAGCCTAGCGCTTAATTCGGTGCTTGGTACATAGGTAGAACTTAACCAATACCACAAAACCCCCCAAAATCTGAGATTTCCCTCCAACCCAAAGATTTCCTCCTCCTCTGCGCACTTTTCTCTGGATGATTATTCTCGTCCCTAATTGCATCTACTTCTCTTTTCTAAATGTCCTTGGGCGGTCCGTGTCAATTCCCAGAAAATGACCAACGTCACCCTGAAGACAGAATTCCTGCCGCTGGGATTCTCGGAGGTCCGGGAGCTGCGGCCGGTCCAGGCCGCGCCGTTCCTCCCGGTCTACCCGGCGGCCCCGACGGGGAACCTCCTCGTCGTCGCCGTCACCGCCCTCGACCGCCGCCTCCGCGCCCCCGTGTACTTCTTCCTCGGGAACCCGTCCGTCCTCGACCTCTGCCTCGTCTCCGTCATCGTCCCCAAGTCCGTCCACGACTCCCTGACCGACAATAACTCCATCTCTTTCCTAGGCTGCATCGTTCAGCTCTTTCTGTGGATCTTGTTTGCGGGTTCTGAGTATTTCATCCTCACGGCCATGTCCTACGACCGCTACGCCGCCGTCTGCCTCCCCCTGAGCTACGGGGTCGTCATGGACCGAGCGGCCTGCGGGAAGATGGCCGCCGCCTCCTGGCTCGGCGGAGGACTGATCGGGGTCTTGTTTTCAGCTTCGACCTTCTCCCTGTCCTTCTGCGGGACCAACGTCGTCCCCCAGTTTTTCTGTGACGTCCCCGCTCCGCTGAAGATCACCTGCTCCGAGGACCACGTCGCCACGGACGTGAGCATGGCCACAGGGGTAGCCTTAGCCGTCGTCTGCTTCGTGCTCATCGTCGTCTCCTACGTCCACATCTTCTGGGCCGTGCTGAGGATGCCGGCCGCCGAGGGCCGGGCCGGAGCCTTCTCCACCTGCCTGCCCCGCCTCGTCGTCGTCATTGCTTTTTTCTCTATGGGGACTTTTGCCTACCTCAAACCGCCCTCGGACTCCCCCTCGACGCCGGACCCGCTGGCGTCCGCGTTCTACACCGTGGTGCCCCCCGCCCTCAACCCCCTCATCTACAGCCTGAGGAATAAAGATGTGAAATCTGCCCTGGGGAGGATCCTAAAGGGTACACTCTCCCGACTCCCTCTCTGGCGTAAAATATCTCTGCCTCCATGCCAATGATCCCGGCTGTTGTCAGGGGGATCGTTCACGGATCGGTCCGGATTTACAGCCGTCCTCCGGGTCTAAAGACAGAGTCCCGACAGGGAAGGTTTTCCGACGGGTGCTGCTCTGGCTGAGAAGGCCCTTTTCGGGATCGAGAGACCTTTCCTTGATCCCTGTTAGATCTGCACGGGAGAAATGCTAGGTAGCCCTGTAGACTGTAAGCGTCACGTGGGCAGGGAGCACGTCTACCGACTCTGTTGCATTGGACTCTCCCAAGCACTTAGTACAGAGCTCTACACACAGTGAGCACTCAGGAAATACCATTGATTGATCGATTGTTTTGCACAGTGCTCCACCCAGAGTAAGTGCTCAATAAATAGCACCGATAGATTGTCTGATTAATATCCGTATTCTCTTGTAGATCGTGAGCTCACTGTGGGCAGGGAACGTATCTGCCAACTCAGTTACGCTGTACTCTCCCAAAGGCCCAGGGCGGTGCTCTGTACATGGAAAGTGCTCAATCAATACCGATGATTGAGTGATCGATTGATTAATGTCTCTATCCCCCCAGCCTGTAAGCTCAGTGAGGACAGAAAACCTGTCTACCAGCTCCGTATTACTGTACAATCCCAAACAGTACAGTGCTCTGCACACAGTGATCGCTCAATAAAGACCATGGATGGATTGACTGAGTGTCTGCTGAGCTAGGGTGAAGCGGGGGCAGAGAAAGGGGGTGCAGAAGAGGGTACCAAGACCCAAGAGACGCGGTTGCCGTTTCCCCAGTTCCTGGAAGTCTGTCCCAAGAAACTCACGACAGTCCAGACGGTCACCCCTCATCCCGATGTATGCTTTCACACTCCCCGTTTTGACCTGTATATGGAATACCGATTGTATATTCGGTTAGTGACGAATCTACTTCATCCTGGCACCGGTACCCCTCCTGGTAAAATCCTTACGTTCTCTGATGAGAATCACCGGCGTCTACGCTCTTCACCAAACTGTGAATTCCCCGAGGCCAGAAAGTGCGTGTCTTCCCTTTTTTGGAATTTGTTATGTGCTCAGTACGTGCCAGACATTGTACCAAGATACGAGATAATCGGTCAGTCGGTCAGTTGTATTTATTGAGTGCTTATCGTGTGCAGAGCACTGTACTCTCTACTTAGGAGAGTACAATAATGCAACACAATAATACAATATAAAAGACGCATTCTCCGTCCACCACGAGCTTACAGGCTAGAGGGGGAGAGAGACGTTAATGTAAATAAATAAGGGATATGGGGATGAAGCGGGCTGAACGAAGGGAGGAAATCAGGGTGACCAGAAGGGAGTGGGAGGAAAGGAAATCACGGCTCATTCGGGGAAGACGTCTCGGAGGAGATGTGCCTTAAATAGGACTTTGAAGGTGGGGAGAGCGATCGTCCGTCGGATGTGAAGAGGGCGGGCACTCTGGGGCAGAGACAGGATGTGGGTGATGGGTCGGCGGTGAGGTGGACTAAATCGAGGTACAGTGAGCAGGTTGGCACTAGACTAGAGGTTGGCAGGGTTGCAGTAGAAGAGCAGTGAGGTGAGGAAAGAGGGGGCGAGCGGATCGAGGGCTTTAAAGCCAGCGGTAAGGAGTTTCTGCTTGATGTGGAGGTGGATGGGAAGCCCCTGAGGCTCCTGAGGAGTGGGGAAACCCGGCCCGAACGTTTTTATAGTAAAATGTTCCGGGCGGCAGAGTGAAGTATGGGCTGGAGTGGGGAGAGACAGGAGGCTGGGAGGTCAGCGAGGAGGCTGATGCAGTAGGCAAGGTGGGGCAGGATAAGTGACCGGATGAACGCGGTAGCCGTTCGGATGGAGAGGGAAGGAAATGGTTTTATGTACTTCAGTGTTTAAGTACTAAGTCAATCAAACTGAAGCACAACAGAAGGGCAAGATATATTCTTTGCGACCAAGGAGCTTACACTTTACGTGAGTGTCACGGGTGCTCGTGAACGGCCGGCTTCTAAAATGACAGGTGGGAAAATTGAATTTAATTGGGAAATCCTCCCGGATGGGGTGGGCTTCCAAGAGGGATTTGAAAATGGGGAGAAGTGAGGCTTGGCAGGTTTGATGGAGGGAGGGAGCTCCAGGCAGGAGGAAGGGTACGATCCAAGGTGGTGGTCAGGGAAGTTCGGAACAAGACGTGGTAAGAAGGTTTGGGGGGATTGGAGAGGGTGAGCTGAGGTGTAGTGGGAGAAGGGAACGGTTAGGTGAGAGAGAGAGAGAGAGCTGATTTTGGATGGTCCACGGTCTTGGCCTGATGTATCTCCAGTCCCCAGAGTTGAAACAGAGACCAGTTATTCAACACGGCGAAGGAATGATGATGAGTCCATTGAAGTTGTTCTAGGAAGGAGTCCCAGAGTGGGAACAACGTGGGGCTTGGCGATTATTTAGGTTGTGGGGGCCGGGACCGCAGAGACCCCACCATCCCGGCCTTCCGAGAATCCCGGGTGGTCAGGTGCCTCAGCAGAGCTCCGGGCCCGTCCTCCCGCGAGGAATCCCCAGGAAATAACCCGGCCGTCGTCTGGGGGACGGCGCAGTCAGCCGGAGAGCCGAGAGGCGGAGGGAGGATCCCGACAGCTCCCACCCCCTACCCAGACCTTCCTGTCACCCCCAACCGGCCTCCAGGACCGAGGAGATGGAGTGAGCCTCTCTCTCAGGAGAGGTCAGCGCTGCCCAGCTCAAGACAGAACGCGGTGACTCCAGAGAGGAGCAGGAGAAGGTGAGGGGCAGGGAAGGGAAACTTCAACGAAAGCCCGGGAAATAAGAAGCAGTTTCCTCTTCTTTCATCATAATAACTGTGGTATTTTCTAATCTCTTACTACGTGCCAGGCACCGTACTCAGCCCTGGAGTAGGTACGATATAATCAGGTTGGACAGAGTCCCCCGGCCCACACGGGGCTCAGTTTGAATCCCTATTTTGCGGACGAGGAAACCGAGGCCCGGAGAAGAGGAAGTGACTTGCCTCAAGTCACACAGCAGGTAAGCGGCAGAGCCAGGATTAAGTCCCAGTCCAGAAGCAGCGTGGCTCAGTGGAAAGAGCATTGGCTTTGGAGTCAGGGCTCACGAGTTCGAATCCCAGCTCTGCCACTTGTCGGCTGTGTGACCGTGGGCAAGTCACTTCACTTCTCTGGGCCTCAGCTCCCTCATCTGTAAAATGGGGATTAAGACTGTGAGCCCCAGGTGGGACAACCCGATTCCCCTGTGTCTACCCCGGCGCTTAGAACAGTGCTCGGCACATAGTAAGCGCTTAACAAATACCAACGTTATTATTATTATTCTGCTCTTTCCACCAGGCAGTGCTGCTTTTCAAATTATGTGGAATTATGTCATCACAATCCTTGCGGTTGTTTGTCCGCATCACCTCCACTCGCTCCCTTTGCTCTTCCCCCCGCCCCGCCCCACAGCACTTCGGAATACATATATATATATATATATATCTATAATTCTGTTTATTTGTATTGATGCCTGTTTACTTGTTTCGGTTTCTGTCTCCCCCGCTGTCGACCGTGAGCCCGTAGTGGGCAGAGATTGTCTCTCTTTATTGCTGAATTGGTCACGCCAAGCATTTACTCTGCACACAGTAAGTGGTCAATAAATACGACTGAACGAATGAATACCTCACCTCGCAACTCTCCTACCTCAACCCAGCTCTCCCACTTCACTCCTCCAAGGCCAACCTTCTCACCGTACCTCGATATCATCTCTCTCGCCGCCAAACTCCCGCCTACATCCCGCCTCTGGCCTGGAACACCCTGCCTCTTCATATGAGACAGATAATCGCTCTTCCCATCTTCAAAGCCTTATCGTCGGCCCGTCTCCTCCAAGAAGCCTTCCCTGACCAAGTCCTCCTTTCCTCCTCTACGTCGCCCTGGCCTGCTCCCTTCATTTATCCCCCCGCTCCCTTCATTTATAGGTATAGAGCTGTAATTTATTTATTTATTTGCTAATAGTAATGGCTGTCTCGCCCTCTAGACCGTGCGCTTGTTGTGGGCAGGGAACACGTCTGTTTGTTGTTGTATTGCACTCTCCCAAGTGCCTAATACAGAGCTTTGCACATAGTAAGCACTCAAAAAATACAACTGAATGAATGAATGAATGAATGATGAGCTTCTATCTACTCCAGTTCTTAGGTCAGCGTCTGGCACATGGTGATAATAGTAATAATTATGATATTTGTTGGAAAGAGCACGGGCTTTGGGGTCAGGGCTCATGAGTTCGAATCCCAGCTCTGCCACTTGTCGGCTGTGTGACCGTGGGCAAGTCACTTCACTTCTCGTTGCCTCAGTTCCCTCATCTGTAAAATGGGGATGAAGACTGTGAGCCCCACGTGGGACAACCTGATTCCCCTGTGTCTACCCCAGCGCTTAGAACAGTGCTCGGCACATAGTAAGCGCTTAACAAATATTTGTTAAGCGCTTACTATGTGCCAGGCGCTGTACTAAGCGCTGGGGTGGATACAAGCAAATTAGGGTGGATACGGTCCCTTGTCCCGCATGGGGCTCACGGTCTCAATCCCCATTTTACAGACGAGGAAAGTGAGGCCTAGAGAAATTGAGTGAGTTGTCCCGCGTCGCACAGTACACAGACCGGCAGAGTGGGGATTAGAACCCATGACCTGGTGACTCCCAGGCCCGTGATCCATCTACTACGCCACGTAAGTGCTGAAAGAATAGCGGAGAACCGAACCGAAAGCCTAAGATTCCGTCCAACCGGAAGATTTTTCTCCTCTCTGTGCGCCTTTCTCTAGATCATTCTCATCCCTACTTGAAACTACTTCTCTTCTCTAATTGTCTTTAGGCAGTCATCGTCAAGCCCCTCAAAATGGCCAATCTCACGGCGGTGAGGGGATTCTTCCCGCTGGGATTCTCGGAGGTCCGGGAGGTGCGGCTGGTCCAGGCCGCGCCGTTCCTCCCGGTCTACCTGGCGGCCCCGACGGGCAATCTCCTCGTCGTCGCCGTCGCCGTCCTCGACCGGCGCCTCCGCGCCCCCGTGTACTTCTTCCTCGGGCACCTGTCCGTCCTCGACCTCTGCCTCGTCTCCGTCACCGTCCCCAAATCCATCCTCGACGCCCTGACCGACTGCAGCTCCGTCTCCTTCCCGGCCTGTGTCTCTCAGCTCTTGCTGGTGATTCTGTTCGCCGCCTCGGAGATGTTCATCCTCACGGCCATGTCCTACGACCGCTACGTGGCCATCTGCCATCCCCTACGCTATGAGGTCGTCATGAACCGAGGGGCCTGTGAGAAGATGGCGGCCGCCTCCTGGCTCACCGGGGGTCTGTTCGGGGTCTTGTTTTCGGCTTCGACCTTCTCCCTGTCCTTCTGCGGGCCCCGCGTCGTCCCCCCAGTTCTTCTGCGACGTCCCCTCCCTGCTGACCATCTCCTGCTCCGAGAACCACGTCGCCGTCGACGTGGGCGTTGCTATTGGTTCCTGTTTGGGTTTTGTGTGCTTGGTCTCCATCGTGGCATCGTATGCCTCCATCTTCTCCACCGTGCTGAGGATCCCATCCGCCGCTAGTCGGTCGAAAACCTTCTCCACCTGCCTGCCTCACCTTCTGGTGGTCACTGTCTTTTTCACGACGTCCGCCTTCGATCACCTCAAGCCGCCGTCAGACGCCTCCCCGACCCCGGACCTGCCGGTGTCCGTCTTCTACACCGTGGTGCCCCCCGCCCTCAACCCCCTCATCTACAGCCTGAGGAACCGCGACGTGAAGGCCGCCCTGGGGAAATTACTAGGCGACTACTGATTGATTGATTGGTCCCAGAGAAGCCTACGGGACGTACCTATCAGATTCATGGTTTTCACTCCACATCATCTTTCCCCGAAGATGCCCAAGCGCCCGAGACCCTCGATGATTTTGCTTGCCTCGAGCACCGCCGGGGCCAAGAATCAGGTTTCCTCTGGAGGCAGAATGACAGAAATGAAGGGATCCAGGGAAAGGAAATGTGAAAAATTCACTCAGGAAAATATGTTTTCCTGAAGGCAGTAGGCCCAGATTTCCCAGCGGCGTTTGGGCATGGGAGCCAATCAAGTATCTAATTAAGAAACCCTTCCTAGTAACGAAACACTGGAAAAGTCACAGGGTTTATGTTATTGGGGGGGCGTCACGTTATACGGTCTCTAGACTGGAAACTCCCCTTGATTCTATTTACTGCTACTGTTCTTGTCCGTCCGTCTCCCCCGATTAGACCGTAAGCCCGTCGGTGGGCAGGGATTGTCTCTATCTGTTGCCGAATTGTACATTCCAAGCGCTTAGTACAGTGCTCTGCACATAGCTCCGTAAATACTGTTGAATGAATGAACGAATGGAAACTCATCTCTAAGCTCACTGTGGGCAGGGACCGCGTCTGTTATATTGTACTCTCCCAACCGCTTAGTACAGTGCTCTGTGAACAGTAAGCGCTCGATAAATACAGTTGACTGACAATTTGGATTCGACACTAACTTTCTCCTCCTCTCTTTCTCTTCTTTAAGAGGGAAGCAGCGTGACTTAGCGGCAAGAGCCCGGGCTTGGGGGTCAGAGGTCTTGGGTCCTAACCTCGGCTCCGCCGCTTGTCGGCTGTGTGACTCTGGGCAAGTCGCTTCACTTCTCCGGGCCTCAGTGACCTCGTCTGGAAAACGGGGGTGAAGGCCGCGGGCCCCGCGTGGGACAACCTGATGACCTCGTATCCCCCCCCCCAGCGCTTAGAACGGTGCTCGGCACGTGCTAAGCGCTTAACAAATCCCGTCATTATTATTGTGATTATTATCGGTTGCCACTCGGGTCCACCTGGGGAGCGATCACTGGTCCGTCGACGTCATTCTAGGAAGGAGTCGCAGAGTGGGAACCTCCAGGGAACGGGCAGTTATTTAGGTCGCGAGGGCCGGGAGCGCAGCCTTCGGAGATTCCCGGAGGGTCAGCTGTCCCAGAAGAGCTCCGGGCCCGTCCCCCCGCGGGAATCCCCCAGGAAATAACCCGGCCGTCGTCTGAGGGGACGGCGCAGCCAGCCGGAGAGCAGCGATGGGGAGGGAGGATCCCCACCGTCCCCTCCCCTCACACAGACCTTCCTGTCACCGCGTCCGGGACCGAGGAGATGGAGTGAGCCTCTCTCTCAGCAGAAGTCGATGCCCCCCAGCCCAGGTCGGTCCCGGTGACTCCGGAGAGGAACGGGGGAAAGGTGAGGGGCAGGGAAGAGAGAATCGAAAGGGGAGTCTGAGATGAGAGGACATCTGAGCTGAAATTTCTCCTGGTCCTTCCTGTGAGTTCACCCAGTCGAGCGATCTATCAGTCAGTGGCGTTTATCGATCATTTCTCGAGTGCAGAGTCCCTTACTGAGCACTGCGGCGCCGGGCCCATAGTGAGCGCTTGACGATACCATTGATATCATTTGGTCAGGGGTTCGAATGCCGGCTCTGCCGCCTGTCAGCCGTGTGACTGTGGGCAAGCCACTTCACTTCTCTGGGCTTCAGTTCCCTCATCTGGAAAATGGGGATGAAGACTGTGAGCCTCACGTGGGACAACCTGATTCCCCTGTATCTCCCCCAGCGCTTAGAACAGTGCTCTGCACCTAATAAGCGCTTAACGAATACCACCGTTATCATGACTGTTGAGAAAGTGCAACACAGAAGAGCCTAGTACGGTGCTTTTTTGTGGTATCTGTTGAGCCCTTCCCATGTACCGGGTTTTCCACTAAGCGCTGCGGCAGACACAAGCTGCTCAGGTTGGATAGAGGACATATCCCACAGGGAATTCACGGTCTCAATCCCCGTTTTACGGGTGGGGCAACCGAGGCACAGAGAAATGAAGGTCACCCAGCGGACGGTGTTTGATACGTAGTTGGCATTTGACCTTATCTAATTCTCCGCAGGGGAAAGGGCAAAGTTCAGCCGCGGTGGAGCTGACAGACGGAGAGAGAATTGGAGAATAATATATTGCGGCTCCAGTCCGTTCCGCCTCGCTTCGGTGGGTTTTGGCTAGAGCCGGCGACTGGATCTGTACCCTTCGAGCGCTTGGGGTTCACCCCGCCTTCGTCGCCCCCACAGCACTTGGGTCTCTATCTGTAATTGATTTATTTATTTCTATCGACGTCTGCCTCCCCCGCGAAGCTGTAAGATCTCTGGGGGAGGGGGACGTGTTTAGCAGCTCTCTTCCGTCGTGCTCCCCCCGAGGAGCTGGTACGGTGCTCTGCGTCGTAAATGCCACTGATTGCCTGACTGATTGAGAGAACGCTTTCGGGGAACTTGGGAATTTCAGAATTCCCTCCCCACGTCGGCCGGGGAAAGGGTCCCACCGGCCTACAGCACATCCAGTGCCCGGCGCATCTCAACCGATCAGTCGGTGGTATTTATCGAGCGCTTCTTATGTGCAGAGCACCGTTCTTAGCTCTTGGGAGCAGGCATGTCCCCTGCCCCTTTGAGCTTACAGTCTACGTGGTAAGCGCTTAGCAAACACCACGATTTATTTATCATTATTACGACTGCTATTATCCACCTCGGTGAACCTATCCTTATACGTTTTAGAAAGAAAGGCTGCCTCCGTGTGCTTAGTACAGTGCCCTGCACACAGGGAGTGCTCAGTTGATAGCACCGACGGGGACGAGGGCGGCGTGGGAGGCGATGAGTGCTGCAGCGGGGCTCTCTTCCGGGAGAAGACGACCAGGGCATTGTAGGAGAAGCGGGCGAAAATGACGAGAGAAGGGCGGGGAGTTGTATAGCCGCAATCCCCGCTGATGTTTAGAGCGAACTAAGCGTCAGTAAACTGTGGAAGGGTTTCTGCCTGGTCCTAAATAATTATGTTAATAACGTTGGTATTTGTTAAGCGCTTACTATGTGCAGAGCACCGTTCATTCATTCAGTAGCATTTACTGAGCGCTTACTATGTGCAGAGCACCGTACTAAGCGCTTGGAACGGACAAATCGGTAACCGATAGAGACGGTCCCCGCCCTTTGACGGGCTCACGGTCTAATCGACGGGCTCAAGACACCAAAATGATCCCATCCCACCAGGAGAAAGTCTCGGAGAAGCCCTCAGCCAACTGGAGAGTGGGGCTGGGGTGGGAAGAGGGGGAAGGAGAGAGAGAGGGGAACAGGGAGGCAGAGGAAAGGGGTGGAGGCGGAGAGGAGTAAGGGGAGGAGAGAGGGAACGAGAACTAAGCGCTGGGGTTGATACAGGGGAATCAGGTCGTCCCACGTGAGGCTCACGGTCTTCATCCCCATTTGACAGATGAGGTGACTGAGGCACAGAGAAGGGAAGTGACTCGCCCACACTCACACGGCTGCCAAGGGGCAGAGCCGGGATGCGAACCCGTGACCTCTGACTCCCGAGCCCGGGCTCTTGCCCCCGAGCCGGGCTAAAGCAAGCCGGGAGGCCGGCCGAGGTGGGCGGATGAGGCTTCTCCAGGGACGGAGGAGTCACTGTCCCGTTGTGCAAACTTCTCCCTGAAGGTTGTCATCTTCCTCTTAATCCGTTGGTTCTTTTTTATAGTTGTGGTTAAGCACTTACTACGTGTCGGGCGCTGTGCTGGAGAAGCGGCGTGGCTTAGTGGAAAGAGGCCGGGCATGGGAGTCGAAGGACATGGGTTCTAATCCTGGCTCCGCCGCTTGTCTGCTGTGTGACCTTAGGCAAGTCACTTCACTTCTCTGAACCTCAGTTACCTCATCTGCCAAATGGGGATGAAGACTGTGAGCCCCACGTGGGACAATCTGATTACGCCGCTTCTATCCCAGCGCTTGGCACATAGTAAGCGTTTAACAAATACCACAGTTATCATTATTATTATTACTAAGCACAGGGGTCGATGCAAACTGATCCGTCTGGACACAATCCGCGTCCCACCGGGGGGCTCGCAGTCTTCATCCCCATTTGGCAGATGAGGGAACTGAGCCGCCGAGGAGATAAGTGACCCGTCCAAGGTCACCCAGCGGACAGGTGGCGGAGCCGGGATTGGAACCCAGGGGTTAGAACCCACGTCTTTAAATGCGATGGCCAAAGGACCATCCCAGGACGTGGCCAACACCACCACGGTGAGGGGATTCCTGCTGCTGGGATTCTCGGAGGTCCGGGAGCTGCGGCTGGTCCAGGCCGCGCTGTTCCTCCTGGTCTACCTGGCGACCCTGACGGGGAACCTCCTCGTCGTCGCCGTCACCGCCCTCGACCGGAGCCTCCGCGCCCCCATGTACTTCTTCCTCGGGAACCTGTCCGTCCTCGACCTCTGCTTCATCACCGTCACCGTCCCCAACTCCGTCCTCGACTCCCTGACCGACTGCAACTCCATCTCCTTCTTGGGCTGCGCCACTCAGGTCTTCTTGGTGGTGCTGTTTGGCGGTTCAGAGTTTTTCATCCTCACGGCCATGTCCTACGACCGCTACGCCGCCATCTGCCACCCCCTGCGCTACGAGGTCCTCATGGACCGAGGGGCCTGCGTGAAGATGGCCACCGCCTCCTGGCTCGGCGGGGGCCTGTTCGGGGTCCTGTTTTCGGCCCCGACCTTCTCCCTGTCCTTCTGCGGGTCCCACGTCGTCCAGCAGTTCTTCTGCGACATCCCCTCCCTGCTGAAGATCACCTGCTCCGAGGAGCACGTCACCATCGACTTGAGCGTCACCGCCGGGGTAGCGACAGGCGTCGTCTGCTTCGTCTCCATCGTGGTCTCGTACGCGCGCATCTTCGGGGCCGTCCTGAGGATGCCGGCCGCCGAGGGCCGGGCCAGAGCCTTCTCCACCTGCCTGCCCCACCTCGCCGTCGTCACTCTCTTCGTCGTAACTTCGTTCTGTGCTTACTTGAAGCCTCCGTCAGGCTCCCCCTCGGTCCTCGACCTGCTGGTGTCCGTGTTCTACGTCGTGGTGCCCCCCGCCTTCAACCCCCTCATCTACAGCCTGAGGAACCGCGACGTGAAGGCCGCCCTGGGGAGGGTCCTTGGAGGGAACGGCTTCCATTAAGGGGAGAAAACCGTCATCTCCTGACTTGAACGATCCCAGTATCGGTCAGGGACCGGATCTCTGTACCTAAGCGTGAGTTACCCAGATTTTCCCAGAGGAATCAGTGAATCCATCAATTAATCACATTCACTGAGTGCTTACTATGTGCAGAGCACTGTACTAAGCACTTGGCAGAGGACGGTCTAACGGAGCTGATAGACACGTTCGCTGTCTATCACTCAGGAGCACTTATTGTGAGTCAACTGAGCCTGAGCACTGTAGTAGGTGCTTTGAAGAGAACAGTGGACGTCGTGGGCGTGATCACTCGGTCAATCGGTGGCATTTATTAGACCCTATGTGCAGAGCACTGTTCTAAGCACTTGGGAGACTACAGAGAGCAGACACAAGCCCCGCCTTCAACAAGCTTACAATCTAACGGGGGGAAGGGGCACCCGAATAAACCACAGACCGAAGGAAGAAGGAAAGGGGGATATTTTACTGTGTAAATACTAAGGTGTCTATAAAATATTTACGCAGACGCTAAGGGGGTTTGTGAGTCCTCGAGTTCATGGGCGGTACAAGATTCTGACCTGGCAAGCCATTCATTCATTCCATCGTATTTATTGAGCGCTCACCGTGTGCAGAGCACTGTACTAAACGCTTGGAAAGTACAATTCGGCAATAAAGAGAGGCAATCCCTGCCCACGGCGGGCTCACAGTCTAGAAGGGGGGAGACGGAAAACAGGACAAGGAAACAGGCATCAGTAGAAATAGATGGAATTAAAGATACATACGGAGCAAAACTAAAAAGGCGTTAATATAAATGAATAGAATTATAGGTATGTACGTAGATACCTAAGTGCGGTGGATCGGGGAGGGGGGGAGAGCAAAGGGAGAGAGATGGGGGCGACGCGGAGGGGAGGGGGAGCTGAGGAAAAGGGGGGCTTAGTCTGGGAGGAAAGAGGGGCTTGTAATAATAATGGCGCTATTTGTTAAGCGCTTACTATGTGCTAAGTGCTCTAATAAGCCCTGAGATGGATACGGGATCATCAGATCCCAGCAGGAACGAGAACAGGCATCGAATTCCCATTTTTGCAGATGAGGGAGCCGGTGCACAGAGAAGTTAAGTGACTTGTCCAAGGTCACACAGCAGACACACGGTAGAGCCGGGATTAGAAACTGTGAGCAGGATACCAGCAGTGGAAAATAGGAAGGCAAAGGAGAGTAAGTGGGTTGCCTTGAAGGGCAGCACTGCCTAATGGATAGAGCACGAGCAAGGGAATCAGAAGGCCCTGGGGTCTAATCCTGGCTCTGCCACTTGGCTGCTGAGAGACTTTGGGCAAGTCACCTCACTTCTCTGGGCGTCAGTTACCTCATCTGTAAAATGGGGATGAAGACTGTGAGCCCCACGCGGGACAGGGACCGCGTATAACCCAGTCTGCTTGTATCCGCCCCAGCGCCCAGTACGGGGCCCGATACGTAATAAGTGCTTAAGAAATGCTACCCATTTTACAGATAAGGAGACTGAAGCACAGGAGAAGTAAAGTGACTTGTCCAAGGCCACCCAGCTATCATGTGGCTAAATGCTGGGGCAGATACGAGGTGATCACGTTGGACACTCCCTGTCCCACATGGGACTCGCAGCCCCTCAGACGGGGGTAACTGAGGCACTGGGAAATGAAGTGACTTGCCCAAGGGCACACAGCAGATGAGCAGTGGAGTCAGGATTAGAACCCAGGCCCGGGCCCCTTCCACTAGTCTCCAGACCCAGACGGAGCTTGTCACTCCCTACCCCTGTGGTGAGGGCCCCGATTCTCCACCGGCTCCTCCGAGTGACCAGTCGTACTCTCCCAGCGAGGCTACGAGGATATATTCTATTTTCGCTACGGTATTTGTTAAGCACCGAAATCCCGTCAAGCACTGCTCTAAGCGCCGGGATAGATACAGATCTATCCGGTTGCACACAGTCCCCGTCCCGCGTGAGGTTCACGGTCTACGGGGGAGAGAGACCGGGTTTCGCATCTCTATTTTACAGCTGAGGAAAATGAAGGCCGGAGGGGTGAAGCGGCTCGTCCGAGGTCACCCGGCAAGCATTCGGGAGAGCCGTGATTAGAACCCAGGTCTTCTGACTCCCGTGCCCAGGTTCTTCCCGCTGAAACGTGCTGCTTCTCCTATTCGGAAACATTATCACTCTCTCCCCGTCTCCCTCTCTCTCTGGATACGGGCATATTCACGTAGAAGAAGATGCTGTCGACGCCTTGGGAGCGTCACGGGGCAGGATAGTTTCTGCAGCGGGGAGGGCCGGGTCCTCATCTCCGCGGGGCCCCTGGGGCCAGAAGGTCCCGGCGTCTCCCGGCCCGAGAGGTCCCTCCCGGGGGGCCCGGGCCGGTCCTCCGGGGAGCCCCCTCGGAGCAGTGACTGCTTTATCTACGGGGACGGGGCCCGTCTGCAGGGCAGCTCAGCATCCCGGGGAGAGCGGAGAGGGGCCGAGGGCTCCCGGCCGTCCCTCGGTGGCTGACCGATCCCAGGAATCCGAGGAGGACGACGAGACGACCGGCTCGGCCCAGAGGTCATTGCCCCTGGCCGGCCCCAGCCGCCCTGGTGAGAGCGAGAGGGGGTGGAGAGAGGCAGGAGGATGAAGCCAGAGATGGAGCCATTCTGCGGAGATTCTCGCACGCGGGGAACGGGTTGGAGTTCATTCAGTCAGTGACAGAGTTCATTCAGTTCAATCAACAATAGCAATTATTTGCTATCGTTTTAATGAGACGTTCTTCCCCTCGATTCTATTCATCGCCATCGTTCTCGTCCGTCTCCCCCGATTAGACCGCGAGCCCGTCGAAGGGCGGGGACCGTCTCTATCTGTTGCCGATCGGTCCGTTCCGAGCGCCTGGTACAGTGCTCTGCACAGAGTAAGCGATCAGTAAATGCTATTGAATAAAATCGCATCTACGGAGCTCTTACTGCGCGCAGAGCGGCGCGACTCGGCGGCAAGAACCCCGGCTCGGGAGCCAGAGGTCACGGGTTCGCATCCCGGCGCTGCCACTTGTCAGCTGGGTGACTGTGGGCAAGTCACTTGACTTCTCTGGGCCTCAGTGACCTCACCTGTAAAAGGGGGACTAACGGTGAGCCTCACGTGGGACAACCTCATTCCCCTGTATCTCCCCCAGCGCTCCGAACAGTGCTCTGCGCCTAGTAAGCGCTTAACAAATACCAACATTATCATCATTATTACTAAGCGCTTGGGAGAGTACAATTCAGCAACGGATAGAGACGATCCCTGCCCACAACGGGCTCATAGTCTAGAAGGGGGGAGAGATCAAGACCGTACCCCAAAACAGGGCAGGCTTGTAGGCGGGGAGTGGCTTGCCAGCAGTGATAAATAAATAATTCTGGTACATGTTGAGCGCTTACTGTGTGTCAAGCACTATTCTAAGCGCTGGGTTAGATGCAGGTTAATCAGGCTGGACGCGGTCCCTGTCCGTCGAGGGGCGAGGTAACCGAGGCCCGGGGGAGTGAAGTGGCTTGCTCGGGCTTGTGAGGGAGCCGGGATTAGAACCCGCATCCTTCTGACTCCCAGGCCCGTGCTCTATCCACCGGTGGCCCCGTCACCGACCCAGCTCTCCTCCCTCGGGCATCCCCACCCTGGCTACCGCGGCAACCGCCCGCCAGGCTCGGATGCTACAACCGAGCATCGGCCCGACGCTCCCGTCGCTTCGGCTGCCAGGGGTTCCCGCGGGTCAGAAACGTTTTTCGGCGGGAACGTGACCGACGGGGATGAGAGCGCGCGACTGATTCTGGGAAAAACCCCGGGTCCCTCATCGATTCTTCTGAACGGAACTTCTCCTACCAATCAATGCCTCACCGCGCCAGGAGAGTGGGCCTAAGCCAGTGAAGAATAATAATAATAATAATAATGATGATAACGTTGGCATTTGTTAAGCGCTTACTCTATGCCAAGCACTGTTCTGAGAGCTGGGGAGGATGAAAGGTGATCAGGTTGTCCCACGTGGGGCTCACACACGCTCTTAATGCCCATTTTCCAGATGAGGTCACTGAGGCTCAGAGAAGTGGAGTGACATCCAAAGTCACACTGCTGACAGGTGGCAGGGGCAGGATTTGAACCCACGATCTCCGACTCCCCAGCCCGTGCTCTTTCCACTGAGCCACGCCGTGCCGTCGAGAGATCCTCTGGCTAGGGTCGCCCGTGACGGAAAGCGGAAGGGTCAGGCGTCATCCCCCGTCAGCAGCGGCAGGGGAGCAGACGATGAGAAAGGGGATCGAAGACCACGGCAGGGACTCGGGTCTTCGGCGCGTGGAAGGAGGTGACGGCAAACCGCTTCTTTGTATGTTTACCAAGAAAACTCTCCGGATGCACGTACCGGAATGACTACTGGGCGTTTATCCATAAAGTCTTCTTGGTGTGCATATGGCAGTGGTTGACCGTTCCCTTCTTCCGTGCGGGAAACTCGGGTCGCCGCCCTCGACTCTCTCCCGGGCCGCCGCTGCACACTCTTCCGCTCGCTAACCACTGGCCGGGCTAAGGATGGCGCGGACAGGCCGCTGCCTGCCTCTCCCGCCCGTAGCCGAGACCGGGAGGGGCCTGGAAACCCTCCAGGTGCCACCCCGAGCGGACCTGAGGATACCAGGCGGAGTATGAAATCACTTCTAGACTATAAGCGCGTCGTAGGCAAGGAACCAACTCCATTGTGTTGGACTCCCCCGAGCATTTGGTGATAATAATGTTGGCATCTGTTAAGCGCTTACTATGTGCAGCGACAGAGTCGGTCCCTTCCCAACAACGGGCTCACGGTCTAGAGCGCTCAGATACCATTATTATTATCATTTTGAATAATAGCTATTAAATAGTAAACACTTGAACAGATACCATAAAAATGTAAGTCTGAAAGTGTCAGATAATAATAAAATTATGGTGTTTGCCAAGTGCTTACTCTGTGCCAAGCACTGTTAATAATAATAATAATAATAATAATAATGGTATTTGTTGAGCGCTTGCTATGGTCAAAGCACTGTTAATAATAATAATAATAATTATGATATTCGTTAAGCACTTACTCTGTGCAGAGCACTGTTCTAAGTGCTGAGGGAGATACAGGGTCATCAGGTTGCCCCCCTTGAGGCTCAGAGTCTTAATCTCCATTTTTACAGATGAGGGAACCGAGGCACGGAGAAGTGAAGTGACTCGCCCCCAGTCACACAGCTGACAAGTGGCAGAGCCGGGATTCAAACCCATGACCTCCGAATCCCGAGCCCGGGCCCTTTCCACTGAGCCACGCTGCTTCTCTGCACACAGCAACTGCTCAATAAATACGTTGAGTTCATCTCTTTGGGCTCTCTGGAGGTCTCCCATCTGCAAATCAGTTTAGGTTTCTGTCTCCCCAAATAATAATAACGTTCGTGTCTCTTGTTAAATGCTAATTATACACCGAGCACAGTAGTACGTGAGGGACAGATGCACAGAAATCGGGAGGACACAGTGTCTACCCCACACGGCGCTCACAGTCTCAGTAGCGGGGAGCAAAGGCCTCGAATTTCCATTTTAATAATGTTGGTATCTGTTAAGCGCCTACTCTGTGCCGAGCACTGTTCTAAGCGCCGGGGGAGACACAGGGGAATCGGGTCGTCCCACGTGGGGCTCACGGTCTTAATCCCCCTTTTACAGATGAGGTAACTGAGGCACCGAGAAGTGAAGTGACTCGCCCAAAGTCACACGGCTGACAAGCGGCCGAGCCGGGATTCGAACCCATGGCCTCTGACTCCAAAGCCCGTGCTCTTTCCACTGAGCCACGCTGCTTCTCTGCTTCATTTTATAGATGAAGAGTCGGAGGCTCAGAGAAGTATGCTGCCCAAGGTCACAGACCAGGCAAGTGTTAGAGCCTGAATTAGAACCCAGGTCTTCCGACTCCGAGGACTGTGCCCTTCCCACTGCACTGCGCCGCTCCTACAAGACTGTGAGCTTGGAACTCCTTGACGGCAGGGATCATTTGTACCAGTGCTGTTGAACTCTGCAGATGCTCGGTACCTACTAAGGGAGTTAATGTCGATTCCTTTATCGAGGCCACCGAGGCCTGTAAATTGATGCCTTCCCTCTTCCTGGGCAGGGAGTCGACATCGTCCCCCAGAAATGTCCAACACCTCCACGGTGAGGGGATTCCTGCTGCTGGGATCCTCGGAGGTCCGGGAGCCGCGGCCGGTCCACGCCGCGCCGTTCCTCCCGGTCTACCCGGCGGCCCTGACGGGGAACCTCCTCGTCGTCGCCGTCGCCCTCCTCGGCCGGCGCCTCCGCGCCCCCGTGTACTTCTTCCTCGGGAACCTGGCCCTCGTCGACCTCTGCTTCGTCTCCGTCACCGTCCCCAAATCCGTCGCCGTCTGCCTGACCGACTGCCGATCCATCTCCTTCTTGAGCTGTGCCGCTCAGCTCTTCCTGGTGGTCCTGTTTGCCGCCCCGGAGTTTTTCGTCCTCACGGCCGTGTCCTACGACCGCTACGCCGCCATCTGCCTCCCCCTGCGCTACGGGGTCGTCGTGGGCCGAGGCGTCTGCGGGAAGATGGCGGCCGCCTCCTGGCTCGGCGGGGGCCTGGTCGGGGTCTTGTTTTCAGCTTCGACCTTCTCCTTGTCCTTCTGCGGGTCCCACGTCGTCCGGCGGTTCTTCTGTGACGTCCCCTCCCTGCTGAAGATCACCCGCTCTGAAGACCGCTCCGCCATCGACGCGAGCGTGACCTTGTCGCTAACCGTAGGTGCCGTCGGCTCCGTTTCCATCGCCGTCTCGTACGCGCGCGTCATCGGGGCCGTGCTGAGGATGCCGGCGGCCGAGGGCCGGGCCGGAGCCTTCTCCACCTGCCTGCCCCATCTCCTCGTCGTCACCGTCTTCCTCTCCTCAGGCGTGTTTGGCTATCTCGAGCCGCCCTCACACTCTTCCTCGGTCTTCGACCTGCCGATGCCCGTGTTCTACGCCGTCGGGCCCCCGGCCCCGAACCCCCTCATCTACAGCCTGAGGAACCGGGACTTGAAAGCGGCTCTGCGGACGATCTTGAAAAGGGGATTCCCCCAGACTCTTCTGTAGGTCGAAATGTCTGTTTCCCTGCGCCGATATTCAATCCATCAGTCAGTCGATCATATTTACTACAGGAGCGACGCGCGCCGACCGGGTCGTAGTAGGAGAGTAGCGAGGGGAGGTAGGAGGGGGCGAGTTATCGAATGCTTTAAAGCCAGTGGTGAGGAGTTTCCGCTCGACGCGGAGGTGCATGAGCAGAAGCTGGAGGTTCTCGAGGAGTGGGGATACGCGGACCGAAGGTTTTCATAGAAGAATGATCCGGGCAGCGGGGTGAGGTACGGCCTGGCGTGGGGAGAGACAGGAGGCGTGGGACGTCAGCCAGGAGGCTGATAAAGTAATCAAGGTGGGATAGAATAAGGGATTGGATTAACGCGGTAGACGTTGGGATGGAGAGGAAAGGGCAGATTTTAGCGGGGCCGTGAAGGTCGAACCGACAGGATTTGGTGACGGATCGAATCTGTGGGTCGAATGAGAGAGAGAGTCAGGGAGGGAGCCAAGGATACGGGCTTGTGAAGGAAGAACGGCGGGTCATCTACGGTGATGGGAAAACCAAGGGGAGGACAGGGTTTGGAGGGGAAGATGAAAGATTTGGTAAGCGTGTTTCCTGCCCACGAGGAGCTTACAGTCTCGAGGGGATTGATCATGCCGCCGGGAGCCGTGACACTCGCCTTCTAATGCCGACCCTGCCGCTGACCGGCTGTGTGACCTTGGGTGACCAGCTTAACCTCTCTGGGTCTCCCTGTGACATGAGGATTTAAAAGACGCTCTTTCTCTCTCATATTCTGAGCCTCTTACGGCCAGGGACTTTGTCTGAGCTGATCATTTTGTTTCTACTCAGCACTTGTTACAGCCTTTTGCGGGTAAACTGTTAATAAAGACTATAATGATAACGCCGATGATTACGGTAATGAGAATTAATTATGAGTATGATCAGGAGCCCATAATAATAATAATAAGGATAATGTTGGTATTTGTTAAGCACTTCCTATGTGCAGAGCACTGTTCTAAGCACTGGGGTAGATAGAGGGTAATCAGGTTGTCCCACTTGAGGCTCACAGTTAATCCCCATTTTACAGGTGAGGTAACTGAGGCACAGAGAAGTTAAGTGACTCGCCCACGGTCACACAGCTGATGAGTGGCAGAGCCGGGATTCAAACCCATGACCTCTGGCTCCCAAGCCCGGGAATCTTTCCACTGAGCCATGCTGCTTCCCCATGAATTTGTACTTCTTGGGTTAGATCCAGCTACCCCCTGCAGAGTCTTGCCACAGAGTATTTAGAGGGATCTTGTAATTGCTTTCTAGGGTCTCTTCCGGGTGGGTTAATTATTATTATTATCATTATGGTATTTGTTAAGCGTTTTCTTTGCGCCGGGCACTGTACTAAGCACTGGGGTGGACACAAGCAGATCGGGTGGGACACAGTCCCCTGTCCCACGTGGGGCTCACAGTCTCAATCCCCATTTTACAGATGAGGGAACTGAGGCCCAGAGAAGTGAAGGGACTTGCCCAAGGTCACACAGCAGACCCGTGGCAGAGCCGGGATTAGAATCCGGATGGGTGGACCGCAGCGATTCCCTGCAATGCTTTGATTTTTCCTAAAGTACTGGGAGTAGGAGGGACGGGCTGTGGAATCCCGATCTAATAGCCAAGACATTTCGGCGTCCCAACCGTCCCAGGTCTGGGTGGTTTCATCCGGCGTGCTGACCAAAAATTCAATCAGGTGGTCTTCTAGACTGCCAGTTTGTTATGGGCAGGGAACGTGCCGGCTGATTTTGTTGAATTGTACTCTCCCAAGATTTTAGTACAGTGCTCTGCACAGAGTAAGAGCTCAATAGATACCTTTGACTGAGGATGAGGATGATAATAATAAAGATACTTTAAGAGTCAATAGTATTTACGGAGTGCTTACGGTGTGCAGAGCCCTGTACTAGGCACTTGGGAGAGTGTAGTATAACACTATAACAGACACGTTCTCTGCCCCCAGTGAGCTTAGAGTCTGGAGTGGGAGACAGGCCTTGATAGGAATAAACTACGGATGTGGACATAAGTGATGCGGGGCCGGGAGGGGGGGGTGAATCAAGAGAGCAAGTCAGGGTGACGCAGAAGGGAGCGGAAGGAAAAGAGGGCTTAGTCAGGGAAGGCCTCTTGGAGGAGATGGCCTTCAGGAAAGCTCTGAAGAGGTGGAGAATGAGGCGCGCTCCGAGGGTAGGTACGACCGTTGGAAGACGGGAGGCAAAGAGGGAAACAGATCCCAACCAGAAGACCAAGGGGAGATGGAGGTCAGGGCCCGTCAGACCCACGCTGCCCCTCTCAGTGACTTTGGGTGGAAGGACAGGGAGCCGATGGAAGAGTCGGAGCCGGTCTGGGGAGACGCTCACACTCGGGACCTATTTTGGGGATCGGTCCCGGGCCGCGGCCCCCGATGGGGCAGGGGGGCTTGCAGGAGGTGGGCGCTGTCCAGGCAGTGACCCCCAACCGTCACGAGCCCCTCCATTCTGATCGGCTTGGATCCCCCCGGTGCTTAGTACGGTGCCTGGCACATAGTAAGAGCTTAACAAATACCATTATTATCATTATTATTGTTACCCGCTGCCCGACGGTGGCTACCACGCAGCCGCCTGCCGCGTTTTGGCACTGGGGCACAGCCTCGGCGGTTTGGACGAGCTCACGGTCTACCGAGGCGCTCTGACGGTGCTCTGCGCACAGTAAGCGCTCAATAAAACGGTCGAATGAATGAATGACTGACTCTCGGCCCCCTGCTCTTCCCACTAGATCACACCACTTCGCGCGTCACGGCGCCGATAGACCGTTCACTCTCAGAAAGGAAAAGTAGCAAGTCGGATAGATGAACTTTATTCGGAAGGAGACGCCGACACTAAGGAATGCAACGCAAGGAGGGAGTTTTTCCACGTCGGGTGAGACCGAGAGATTTTTGGAGAGCTTCGTTGGTCTGGGGGCGAAAAATAATTTTGTAATGATGAAGGTTAAATGACTTGCCCAAGAGAAGCAGCGGGGACATGTGGCTAGAGCTCAGGCCGGGCCGTCAGAGGGACCTGGGTAAAGATCCCGGCTCCGCCACTTGTGTCCTGTGGGACCTTGGGCAAGTCACTTGGCTTCTCTGTAGTTTCAGTTTAATCTTTTGAAAAATGGGGATGGAGATCGAGCCCCTTGTGGGATATAAATGGGGGTCCAACCTCGTATCGACCCCAGCGCAATGCCCTCTGAGGCGGGATTATCCGTCATAAACCTGTTCTACCAAACCCCCCTCCAGACCCTGAGAAAGTCTCCTATCAGCCAGAAAAGACAACTGCTCATATGCACCCCTCTGTCGGGTGTCTTAGGGAAGTGAGTGAAGGCAATATCAACACAAGGAGACGGTTTTTTTCCAGAGAAAGGGGTGGGAGAATCTCTCCTTTATGACTCTCCCGACGGCGGCCTTCACGTCGCGGTTCCTCAGGCTGTAGACGAGGGGGTTGAGGGCAGGGGGTACCACTATGTAGAATACGGACACCAGCAGGTCCGGCGTCGAGGAGGAGTCCGAGGGAAGCTTCAGATAGGCGGTGACGGCCGTCAAAATGACAACGATAACAATGGTGAGGTGAGGCAGGCAGGTGGAGAAGGCCCTGGCCCGGCCCTCGGCGGCCGGCATCCTCAGCACGGCCCGGAAGATGCGCGCGTACGAGACGACGATGGAGACGAAGCAGAGGATGCCTAACGCTACCGCGACGGCGACGCTCACGTCGATGGCGACGTGCTCCTCGGAGCAGGCGATCTTCAGCAGGGAGGAGACGTCACAGAAGAACTGCTGGATGACGTTGGACCCGCAGAAGGACAGGGAGAAGGTAAAAGATGAAAACAGGACCCCAATCAGTCCTCCGCTGAGCCAGGAGGCGGCCGCCATCTTCTCGCAGGCCCCTCTGTCCATGAGGACCTCGTAGCGCAGGGGGAGGCAGATGGCGACGTAGCGGTCGTAGGACATGGCCGTCAGGACGAAATACTCCGCAGCGGCAAACAAGGTCCCCAGTAAGAGCTGAGCCACACAGCCCGGGAAGGAGATGGAGCTGTTATTAGTCAAGGAGATGGTGACGGATTTGGGGACGGTGACGGAGACGAGGCAGAGGTCGAGGACGGACAGGTGCCCGAGGAAGAAGTACATGGGGGTGCGGAGGCGGCGGTCGAGGACGGTGACGGCGACGATGAGGAGGTTCCCCGTCAGGGCCGCCAGGTAGACCAGGAGGAACAGCGCGGCGTGGACCAGCCGCAGCTCCCGGACCTCGGAGAATCCCAGCAGGAGGAATCCCCTCACCGTGGAGACGTTGGGCATTTTGGGGAGGCAGCATTGACTTTTCTGCGATGGACGGGGGAAGAGTCCAAGTTAGAGTGCATCGATGAGACGAGCGAAGAAAGCGACAGGACATTTGCTAGTGATTCTCTAGGGAGAGGAGACAGTTATTGAATTCAAAACGATCCCTGCTGGATAAGGAAAGATCCAGATCTTCACATTATTTTGGTGAATTTAAGGGGAATTCCTGCGACTGTCCCCCCTCGGCCACCCCAACAGGGGTGGCAGACACATTCCCCGCCCGCATTGAGTTTACGGTCTGATGGGAGATCTTTTTCCATCTTCGCCTTCAGCTTTCCCCACTGCTTCCACTACCCAATGCTTTGCGTGCACACCCCTAAAGACACAAACACACACGGTTTCCAGCACAGGCAGCAGCTCCCCTAAAGTGGAAAACCAATTGGTTCAGTAATATTTATTGAGCGCTTGCTGTGTGCAGAGCACTGTACTAAATGCTGGGGAGAGTGCAAGAGAATACTAAACACAGTCCCCGCTCACAACGAGCTTACAGTCTAGAGGAATGACGGATTGTAGTTGGGTCGATTTCGGCGAATGTCTGATCACTGGCTTCGGCGCCATCCGCCCGTTCTAACTCTCCTCCTCATTATCCGCTTTCTTCAACCAACCCTCCAAAAAAAGCCTTCTTCCCGCGACTCGCTTTCGACGCTTCCTCCTCCCACCTCCGGCTCCCACCCTTCCTTTGGCCTGGAAATCCACCCTTTTCCGTTCCCCGGCCCGAAGATATCCCACCCTCAAAAACCCTCTGGAATTCCACCCTCTCAAGGAGGGTTTGGCTAATTCGCTTCTTCCCACCACCTGTCAGCGACCATCTCCAGACTTGATGCGTCCTCAGACCCTCAGGATATCGCTGCTGAAGGTAAGGTACGTTACTCTCGACTGTAAGCTCCTTGAGGAAACGTGTCTACCAACTCAGATTGTATTCCTCCAAGCTTTTAGTGCAGTGCTCTGCGCACAGTCAGCGCTCGACAAATGTCTCCGATTGATTGATTAATGTCTGCTTCTCCCCTAGACAGGGAGCTCCTTGTGGGCAGGGAACACGTCTACCAACTCTTTCACAGTGTACTCTCCTCGGCATTCAGAATAACGCTCTGCACACATCGAGCACTCAAAAATATGATTGTCAAACACTGATAATAATAATGATAGGATTTGTTTAGCGCTCACTATGTGCCAGGCACTGTTCTATGCACTGGGAGAGATAGACGGAAATCAGGCCGTCCCACCCGGGGCTCCCAGTCTCAATCCCCATTTTCCAGATGAGGTAACGGAGGCCCAGAGAAGTGAAGTGACTTGCCCAGAGTCACACAGCTGACAAGCGGCGGAGGCGGGATTAGAACCCACGACCTCTGACTCCCACGCCCGGGCCGTTTCTCATCCACATTCCATTCTTTTCTCCTCCCAGTTGTAAATGACATTTTGCCTATCTAGCCTATGAGATTGGGAAGTCTTTGAGGGCAGGGATCATGACTTTTCCCTCTCTTTTTATGGCATTTCTTAAGCTCTCATTATGTGCCAGGCACTGTACGAAGCTCTAGGGGGAATACAAGAAAATCGGGTGGGTCACAGTCCCCGTCCCCCACAGGGCTCACAGTCTCAGTCCCCATCTTACAGATGAGGGAACTGAGGCACAGAGAAGGGAAGCGACTTGCCCCAAATCACCCAGAAGAGTAGCGGCCCGGCCCAGTGGAAAGACCATGGGCCTGGGTTCCGATTCCAGCTCTGCCAACTGCTTGCTGTGTGACCTTGGGCAAGTCGCTTCTCTTCTCGGTGCCTCAGTTCTCCCGTTCTCCCTCCTGCTCAGACTGTGAGCCCCATGAGGGACAGGGATTGTGTCCAACCTGATCGACTTGCCCGGGGCTTAGAACAATGTTTGATACATAGCAAGTGCATAAGAAATACCATTAAAAAAATATAAAAAGGGGGGAGCTGTTATTAGAACCCCAGTCCATCCCTCCCAGCCCATGCTCTATCCACTAGGCCACACTGCTTCTCTTTTGCATCCACCCAAGATTCGGTGGGGGAAGTGCCGTGAGGACGAATCAGGCCGGGGCAGTTTCAGCAATACCCTCTTGTCCCTTCCCCGGGGGGTTGAGCTGATGGTTGAAGTCACCGGGGCACGGAGCAGCCACGGGAGCCGGGGTTTGGGCGGTGGATGGGGGGGACCGGGGGCCACCGTAGGGGCAAATGTTTTCCCCTTGCTGGTGTACTCAGCCCTGGGTCCAACTCCACCCTAGATCCGGGTCCGAACGTCTTCCCAAGGTGACCCTCGCCCTCACATCGATTAGCCTGTTGGTCCCTCCCTGGCCCTCCGCACCCCCGGTCACTCTCACCGGGCCAGCGTGGGGCTGGGGGATCCCTCACCCGCTCTGGGCTGGGCTGGTCCCCCCTCTCTCCTCGCACTCCTGGATGCAGCGGCCACGGAGGGTCGGCGTGGATCCGTCAGCCCCCCTCCGCTCTCCCGCGGACACCGAGACGCGCTTTCCAGGCAGGGCTCCCGTCCCCTTAGATAAAGCCACCGCTGCTCTGAGGGGGGGGGGGGGTGTCCCCGGAGGACCGGATCACGGCGCCTCGTCCCCACAGAGATGAGGATCCGGTGATGACACTCGTCTGCAGGGTTCCCATGGCAACACTAACGGTTCCGTTGTTAGTGACCGTCTGGGTCAGCGGGTGGGTGCTTGAGCTTCTTTTTTTTCCTCTTCGATGGTACTCGTTAAGTGCTTACTATGCGCCAGGCACTCTATTAATTCCTGGGATTCGATACAAGCTCATCAGGTTGGACGCAGTCCCTGTCCCACGCGGGGCTCACAGTCTCAATCCCCATTTTACAGAGGAGGGGACTGAAACCCGGAGAAGTGAAGAGACCGGCCCAAGGTCGCACGGCAGAAAGGTAGCAGAGCGGAGATTAGAACCCAGGTCATTCTGACTCCCGGGTCCGTGCTCTGTCGACTAGGCCGCGCTGCTTCTCTGAGTTTCATCTTGTTCATCGCCTCAGACAGTCAGTCGGTCACTTTATCGGTCGTATCGTCTGACATCCCCTGATTGCAAATCTAGAGAGAAGGAGAAATGACCCTAAATCCATCGGGGATCAACCCAGAGAAGCAGCATAGCTTAGTGGCAAGAGGCCGGGCTTGGGAGTCAGAGGGCGTGGGTTCTAATCCTGGCTCCGCCACCTGTCTGCTGTGGGACCTTGGGCAAGCCACTTAACTTCCCTGGGCCTCGGTTACCTCATCTGGAAAATGGGGATTAAGACTGTGAACCCCAAGCTGGACAACCTGATTATGTCGTATCTCCCCCAGCACTTACAACAGTGCTCGACACATAGTAAGCGCTTAAGAAATGCAATTATTATTATTATCAGTTTGGGAGGGGCCGAGGGGTTCTGAGAACGGGGTGACGGGAAGGAATCCCTGATACTGGGTGGGTGTGCACGACGGGAAAATCCCTGGTTTCAGAAGGAATAGGTTGGAGCCTAGGCTTCGTCCTTTTCTATCTCCGAGACGCTGTACCGGACTGGGATGAGGAGGGCAGGGCATTCTCTCCTCTGAAGGCCCTGTTCCCTTTCAAAATACCTCAGTGGTGGCAAATGGAGAAATAATCTGCCAGTCCAAATTTCCTCTTCCCCATCATTTCCTTCCAGCCCATCAGAGCACAGCTTTTCCCATCTTTAAAGCCCTTCCGTCATCCCACCAGTTCCAAGATGCCTGGCACGATTCATTTTTCTTCTCCCTAAGTCATCTGCTCCCAACTACCAATCAGCATCTCAAACCACTTCTCCATTTTTGCACTCACACCCACCATTATAGTTTTGTACCTAGTGGCTTTTAGAAAATGTACTCTCTAAGCACATAGTCATCTATTTACCATGCTTTCCATTCTCTTCTCCGACCTCTCATTAATTAATTCTGCGTCTATCTCCCCTGTTAGATTTTAAGCTCTGGGAAAGCAGGGGTGGTGTTTAATTTTCTTTTTTGATCTCTCTGAGGAGTTCACTACGGTACTTTACACCCAGGAGGCATTCAACAAGTAGCATCGATTGATGGGTGGATGGATAGATTGATGCATGGTTGGGTTGTTGGATGGATGGTTGGATGGAAGGGTGGGTGGGTAGATGATTGGATAGATGGATGGATGATGGTTGGATTGTCTGCTGTGTGACCTTAGGCAAGGCACTTCACTTCTCTGTGCCTCAGTTATCTCAACTGTAAAATGGGAATCGAGACTGTGAGCACCACGTGGGACAGGGACTGTGTAAAACCTGATTAGCTTGTATCCGCCCCAGCGCTTAGTACAGTGGCTGGCACATGGTAAGCGCTTGACAAATACCACTATTATTATTATGGATGGATGGATGGGTGGACGGGTGGGTGGATGGACGGACGGATGGTCGGATGGCTGGCTGGCTGGATGAACGGATGGATTCGAGGCAAGGATTTGATCGGTCAAATTCATTCATTCATTCATTCAATAGTATTTATTGAGCACTTACTGTGTGCAGAGCACTGTACTGAGCACTTGGAAAGTGCACTTCAGAATAAAAAGAGACAATCCCTGCCCACACCGGGCTTACAGTCTCACACGTCTTATCAGCCGCTGTCTCAGTCATTGACAAATCCTCAGAGGCTGGTCGTTCTCTCTGGACAGCCCTTTATATGGACGCCCCCACGGTCAGAACCCTGATGAGGAATGGGATAGTCAGGAAAAGGAAACAGACATTCTGTCCCTTAGAGGAGGGAGGAGGAATCTGCCCTTTAGGACGCTCCCCAGGGCGGCCTTCACGTCGCGGTTCCTCAGGCTGTAGATGAGGGGGTTGAGAGCGGGGGGCACCACGGTGTAGAACACGGACACCAGCAGGTCCGGCGTCGAGGGGGAATCTGACGGAGGCTTCAAATAAGCACAGAAACAAGTCACGACAAAGAGAGTGACGACGACAAGGTGGGGCAGGCAGGTGGAGAAGGCTCCGGCCCGGCCCTCGGCGGCCGGCATCCTCAGCACGGCCCCGAAGATGCGCGCGTAGGAGACGACGATGAGAATGAAGCAGACGACGCCTAACGCTACCCCGGCGGCGACGCTCACGTCGATGGCGACGTGCTCCTCGGAGCAGGTGATCTTCAGCAGGGAGGGGACGTCGCGGAAGAACCGTTGGACGGCGTTGGACCCGCAGAAGGACAGGGAGAAGGTCCAAGCTGAAAACAAGCCCCCAAACAGGCCCCCGCCGAGCCAGGAGGCGACCGCCATCTTTCCGCGGGCCGTGTCGGTCGTGATGAGCTCGTAGCTCAGGGGGCGGCAGTTGGCGGCGTAGCGGTCGTCGGACATCCACGTGAGGATGACCGGCTCTGAAGTGGCCGAAACGACCACCAGGAAGACCTGGGCGACACAGCCCAGGAGGCGGATGGATCTACGATCGGTCAGGGAGATGACCACAGACTTGGGGACGGTGACCGAGACGTGGCAGAGGTCGGTGAGGGACAGGTTCCCGAGGAAGAAGTACATGGGGGTGCGGAGGCGGCGGTCGAGGACGGTGACGGCGGCGACGAGGAGATTCCCCGTCAGGGCCGCCAGGAAGACCGGGAGGAACAGCGTGGCCTGGACCAGCCGCAGCTCCCGGACCTCCGAGAACCTCAGCAGGAGGAATTCCCTCACCGTGGAGACGTTGGGCATTTTGGGGAGGCAGCATTGACTTTCTGCGTGTGATGAGGGAAGAGCCAAAGTTAGAGTCCATTGAGGAGATGAGTGAAGGAGTTGACTTGCTGCTGATTCTCTATGGAGAGGAGACAGTTATTGACTTGAAAATGACTTCTGAGTTCACCGTGGAGACATTTCTGGGGAACGATGTCGACTCCCTGCAGAGGAAGAGGGAGGGAAAGCTTCAATTTGGAGACCTTGACACTGTGGGTGAAGGAATAGGACTAAATCAACTCTATTTATTGAATACCTACAGAGAACACGGTATTAGTACATATTAGTACATATGATCACTGTCCCCGAGGACCTTCCATTCTCTTGGCAGCACAAGCAGGTTGCTAGTGAGAAGAACACAGGCCTGGGAGTCAGAGGATCTGGGTTCTAATCCCAACTCTGCCACTTGTCAGCTGCGTTGCCGGGGGAGAGCGACTTAATCTCTCTACGTCTCAGTTTTCTCAATGGTAAAATGAGGATTCAATACCTGTTTTCCCTCCTACTTAGTCTGCAAATCCCTTGTGGGGCACGGACTGTGTTCTACCAGATTGTCCTGACTCTCCCCCAGCATTTAATATTTTTCTTGGAACGTAGTAAGCACTCAGTAAATACCAAGAGAATTATTTTGGTTGAGGAGACTGAAAGTAAAATGAATAGCGGTAAGCATAGTATGAAACGATAGGACTCAATAAATAGCAAGAGAATTATTTTTGGTTGAGGGGACTGAAACTAAAATGAGTGGCAGTAAGCACATAGTAAGCACTTAATAAATATCAAGAGAATTATTTTTGGTTGAGGGGACTGAAACTAAAATGAATAGCAGTAAGCACATAGTAAGCACTTAATAAATATCAAGAGAATTATTTTGGGTTGAGGGGACTGAAACTAAAATGAATAGCAGTAAGCACATAGTAAGCACTTAATAAATATCAAGAGAATTATTTTGGGTTGAGGGGACTGAAACTAAAATGAATAGCAGTAAGCACATAGTAAGCACTTAATAAATATCAAGAGAATTATTTTTGGTTGAGCGGACTGAAACTAAAATGAATAGCAGGTAGAGGTCAGAGAACATAAAGATATGTTCATGACTGTTATGAAATTTTTTCAGTGGTTTTAGAGTCAAACAACAAGTGCTTTTATGTATATTCATCCATTTAGTGGAGAGAGAATGGGCCTGGTAGATAGAAGGACCTGGATTCTAATCCTGTCTCTGCTTCTTGTCTGCTGTGTGACCTGGGGCCAGTCACTTACCTTCTCTGTGCCTCAGTTACCTCATCTGTAAATGGGGGATTACAACTGTGAGCACCCTAGGGGAATCTGGTTATGTCCAAGCTGATCAGTTTGTATCCCTCCCAGGGCTCAGTCAAGTACCTGGCACATAATAAGCACTTAACGATACCATAAAACAAACAACAACGGTAAAAAAGCCAGGAATACTCCAGTTGGATTCCATCTGCTCACAGATCTGCATTCACTCCTGCACACACGCAAACAGGAGCGTAACTCTCAAGGAGGAAGGAGGAGAGGTGTTTGATGGTTGGGAGGTAACTGAACTGGAAAACCCCTCCTGCTAGCACCCCTGCCCCCCCGGGGGCCGCGGCCCTGGTCCGAACCCCAATTTAGGCCCCAGACTGGCTCCAACTCTTCCATCCTCATCCTCCCCTGCCCCTCCATCCCTCTCACCCCCGGTCGCTCTCACCGGGGCAGCCTGGGGCTGGGGGTCGCTCACCTCGGCGGGGCTGGGCCGGTCCCCTCTTTCTCTTCAGACTCCTGGGTTCGGTCAGCCAGAAAGGAACAGAGAGGAGCCCTCGGTCCCTCTCCGTTCTCCCTCAGACCCCGAGAAGCCGTCCAGACGGGCCCCCACCCTGTAGATAAAGCGGGAGCTGCTCCGAGAATGGCTCGGGGCCCTGCCGAGGGACCTCGTGGCCTGGACAAGCCAAGCATCCCCTGGTCACGTGGTTCCCGAGGCCCCCCGGGAGATCAGCGATGGTGCCGGCCCTCGGGGTTCCCATGGAAACAGCGGCATCTGCATCCCAGCGTCCCAACGGTCCTTGTTTCCAACGACTGCCTTTAGCCACCGTGAACGGATTCGCCTTTGACTAATTCACAACCTGAGGCACTCAGTCTGTCGATCAGCCACCCGTAACGTTTTCTTATGGTCTTCGTGAAGCGCTTACTATGTGTCAGGCGTCATACTAAGTGCTGGGGCAGATACAGGCTAATCAGATCGGACAGAGTCGGCGTCCCCCGTGGGGCCCACATCTCAATCCCCATTTTACAGATGAGGCACGGAGAAGTTGAGCGACCCTGCCCGAGGTCACACGGCAGACTCGTGGTGGAACCGGGATCGGAACCCACGGCCATCTGAATCCCAGGCCCGCGCTCCACGCGCTAGGCGAAGCTGCTTCTTCTGACTTGTCCTGATTGCTGATCGGTTGAAGCTCTGTTCATACTGACTATATAACTGTACTCTTGAGTGGAGCGTTCGTCCACTTCCTCGACTTTCCCTTCTCTCCTTCCTCCTCTACGTAATTTATTCTGTATCTACCTCTCCCATTAGATCACAATCTCCCGGAGAGCCGGAACGATGCAATTATATCTCTTTTCGCCTCTCCTGAGAGCTTACTACAGTGCCTGGCACCCAGGATGTGGTCAATAGATACCTTTGATGATAATAACAGGAATAATTACGGTCTTTGTTAAGCGCTTACTATGTGCCACGCCCTGTTCTTAGTGCTGGAGTAGATACAAGCAAATCAGGTTGGACACAGTCCCTGTCCCACATGGGGCTCCCCGTCTCAATCCCCATTTTACAGATGAGATAACTGAGGCACAGAGAAGTGAAGTGACTTGCCCAAGGTCACACGACAGGGAAGTAGCGGAACCGGGATTAGAACCCAAGACCTCTGACTCCCAAGCCCGTGCTCTGGGTGGATGGAAGGATGGATGGACCAATGGTTGGAAGGATGGATGGGTGGAAGGAAGGAAAGATGGATTGATGAGAGAGGATGGATTCAACAAGAGAAATGGAGCTGCGGTCATTCTCTCTTCCCATTTTCCAACTTTCATATCCACCCCCAGAGTCATGCTAAAGAGCGTTTCGTTATATTTTCATAATCATTATAACGATATCGTTATTGTGTTTATTAAGAGTTCGTGTGCCTAAATTGTTCCACTTGCTGGAGTAGAAACCGAAGAATCAGTTCAGACACAGTTCCCGTCTCACAGGGGATCAGGGTGTAAGAGGACGAGAGATCCTAGGGAGGTTAAGTCACTGCCCCGAGGTCACACAGCAGCCCGGTAGCAGAGCTGGCTTCAGAGCTCGTCTCAATCAATCAGTCCTTCGATCATATTTATTGACTACTTACTCTGGGCCCAGCACTGTGCTAAGCACTTGGAAAAGTTCAGGATAGCAGAGTTGGTAGACACTTTCCCTGCCCACAGCGAGCTTACGGTCTAGAGCGGTTCCCATTCCTTTAGGCCGTGATAAAGTTAAAAGAAAAAATGATGGTGCTTGTTAAGCACTTGCTATGTGTCAAGCACTGTTCTTAGCACTGGAGTAGATACAAAGGCCATCGGGTCGTCCCACGTGGGGTTCACAGTCTCGATCCCCGTTTTACAGATGAAGTAACTGAGGTAAGGAGAAGTTAAGTGGCTTGCCCAAGGTCACACAGAAGACAAGTGGCAGAGTGGGAGTTAGAACCGCCCCCAAACTGGATTTACTGTACTTGGGAGAATTCAGTTTAACAGAGTTTATTCATTCATTCAATAATATTTATTGAGCGCTTACTCTGTTCAGAGCACTGTACTAAGCGGTTGAAATGTACAATTCGGTAACAGATAGAGACAATCCCTGCCCATTGACGGGCTCACAGTCTAAGCGAGGGAGACAGACACATTCCCTATCCATAGTGAGCTTACAGTCTGTGGGGACTTCCCTTCCTTTATTCATTCAAAAGCATTTACTGAGGGCTTACTATGTGCAGAGCACTGTACTAAGCGCTTGGAATGTAGAGACGCCTCCCCCAAACCAGATAGTCGGTCATATTTCAGTCTCAGCCGCCTCCCTCCCAGACCCGGACAATTAATTCATCAACGTCCAGCGCTTTCTGTGAACCCTGAAGGGCCGGTAAGTCCATGGTTAGGTCCGAGGACAACTCCTTGGTTAAGTGGTGGTGTGAGATTATCTACACAAGGAAGGAGACATTCTGTACCAGAGCAGAGGCTGGGTGAGTGACCTTTTTAGGATCCTGCCCATCGCCGCCTTCATGTCGCGGTTCCTCAGGCTGTAGATGAGGGGGTTGAGGGCGGGGGGCACCACCGTGTAGAACACGGACACCAGCAGGTCTACGATCAAGGAGGAGTCTGAGGGTGGCTTGAAGTAGACAAATATACCCGCGGAGAAGAAAACAGTGACGACGACGAGGTGGGGCAGGCAGGTGGAGAAGGCTCTGCCCCGGCCCTCGGCGGCCGGCATCCTCAGCACGGCCCCGAAGATGCGCACGTACGAGACGGCGATGGAGGCGAAGCAGACGACGCCTAAGGCTGCCTCAAAAATGAGGGTCGCGTCGATGGCGATGTGCTTCTCGGAGCAGGTGATCTTCAGCAGAGGAGGGATGTCACAGAAGAACTGGGGGACGGTGTTGGACCCGCAGAAGGACAGGGAGAACGTCCCAGCTGAATACATTGCTGCAAACAGACCCCCGCCGAGCCAGGAGGCGGCCGCCAGCTTCCCACAGGCCCCTCGGTCCATGACGACCTCGTAGCGCAGGGGGAGGCAGATGGCGGCGTAGCGGTCGTAGGACATGGCCGTGAGGACGAACAGCTCCGAGCCGGCAAACCAGGCCACCGAGAAGACTTGGACGGTACAGCCCACTAGGGAGATGGATCTACGGTCGGTCAGGGAGTTGTGGATGGAGTTGGGGACGGTGACGGTGACGAGGCAGAAGTCGAGGACGGACAGGTTCCTGAGGAAGAAGTACATGGGGGTGCGGAGGCGCCGGTCGAGGAGGGTGACGGCGACGATGAGGAGGTTCCCCGTGAGGGCCGCCAGGTAGAACAGGAGGAACAGCGCGGCCTGGACCAGCTGCAGCTCCCGGACCTCCGAGAATCCCAGCAGGAGGAATTCCCTCACCGCGGAGATGTTGGTCATTGGTAGATCCCTGTACGGGAGAAAGACCTTGATGAGGTGAAGAAATCAATAGGAGTCTTACCCGTGAGTCTATGGGAGGAGCTACTTATGGTATATCGGAAGAGTTATACATTACGAAGTGACCTAGAAACTTGGTAAGAGACTTTCCCACGTAACTAGGAGGTAATTCCGCAGGAAGATCGACACTAATTCTCCGAGTAGGGACAACAAGATGACAAAGATAGAAGACGGGAAAGCAGCCACAGTAATAATAGCAATAACAGCAAAAACCCTAGTGAAAGTTAATAATGTTGGTGTTTGTTAAGCGCTTACTATGTGCCGAGCACTGTTCTAAGCGCTGGGGTAGACATAGGGGAATCAGGTCGTCCCACGTGGGGCTCACAGTCTTAATCCCCATTTTGCAGATGAGGGAACTGAGGCACAGAGAAGTTAAGTGACTTGCCCACAGTCACACAGCCGACAAGTGGCAGAGCTGGGATTCGAACTCATGAGCCCTGACTCCAAAGCCCATGCTCTTTCCACTGAGCCACGCTGAAGTTGTCGCATCAATCAATCCAGCAATTAAGAAATCGTATTTTTGAGCATTTTTCTGTGTGCGGAAGCACTGTACTAAGTACTTGGGAGAATACAATGTAACCAAGTTGATAGACGTGTTCCCTCCCCACAGTAACCTTACAGTCTAAAGGGGGATAAAGATGTTAATATAAAATAAATTACGGATACGCACAGAGACTGTAAGCTCGTTATGGGCAGGGAGCGTGTCCGTTACATTGTTATAGCGTACTCTCCCAAGCGCTCAGTACAGAGCTCTGCACACAGAACTCTGCTCTTAGCTTAACAGATATTCATTCATTCAACTGTATTTACTGAGGGCCCACTGTGTGCGGAGCACTGGACTGAGCTGATCGACCGGTAATTGTAATAACGGTGTTTATCGAGCCCGCGGTGGATACGAAAGGCAAGGATCTACCAAGCCCAGAAGGCCCCCTGAAGCACACGAATCCATTCTCGCGCACAGAATTACGGCTGAACATCCACGTATCCCAACACTTAATGCCCTCACACGTATTCCCGCTCCCTCACAGAACGGGGTTCTCCCACAGACGGACAGTCGGCTCGGAGTCAGTCGTATTTGTCGAGGGCTTAGTGCAGAGCACTGTGCCAATCACTTGGGAGAGAACAATACAAAGAAGTTGGTAAACACTTACACACATAAACGTATCTAGTCACTCATTCGGCTCTTCCCTGATCCCCAAACCTGTTGCTTAGGGAGAGATGGAGAACATTCCCCGCTGTTCCCTCCCCGGATGTCCCCTTTCCCTAAAATCTGGGATTTGCTCCCTGATTTTCCTCCCCTACCCCGACCACACGCACACAGACGCACAAAAAAGTCTGCGGGTCCGGGGAATCCAACTGCAGCCGCCTCTATACGAGGAAAAAGAACTGCGGCGTGAAGTCTGGCTAAACACGGAAGGGTCTGGCGTGGGACCCCCGTCACATACGTCGCCTCGGGCTTGGCAGAGGGCAGGAAGAAGTGATGAATCGAAGGTATTTACTGAGCGCTCACTGGACTAAAGCGTTCAGGAGAGGGCAATCCAACAGAGACGGTGGACACGTTCTCTGCCCATAAGGAGCTGACAGTCTAGGGGGATGGAAGGATGAGGGGGCGTTGATGAGGGGACGACGGCGGGACGATGGAAGGACGAGGAAGGGATGTCGGCGAGAGGATGGGGACCGCGGTGGGGGTGAGGGGTCCTAGAACAAACAGCAGATGAGTGCTGGTCCAGGCACGAGCAGAGGAAGTGATTCCAGTACCAGTGGCTTGTCTGCTCCCGAAAACCCGCCCGCAATGCAGCCCTGGTCCGAACCCGGGGACCGAGTGTGAGATTCTCCACAGACTCACTACGGGCTGCTGGCCTCCCCCCGCCCCTCCATCCCCATCCAGGGCTCACTCACCGAGGCGGCGTGGGGCTGGTGGTCGCCGACCTCTGCCAGGCTGGGCTGGTCCCCCGTCTCCCCTCGGACTCCTGGGTTCGGTCAGCCAAGGAGGGACATCGAGGAGCCCTCGGCCCCTCCCCGCTCTCCCGCGGACACCGAGATGCTTCTGCGGATGGACCCCGTCCCCAAAGATAAAGCAGCCGCCTCTCCGAGGGGAATCCCTGGAGGACCGGCTCCAGTCCCTACCCAGGGACCTCAGGCCCCGGGTGACGTGACAACCCTCTCGTCACGTGGTTCTTGGGCCTTGGAACCGGTCTTCGGGATGAAGCATCGTCTCAGACGTTGTTCTGCCGTCTGCCTCCTTGTTTTCAGTTTCTGCTTTCCATTCAGTAGCTGTTTCGGTAATCTGCGGTTGCTCGTTCTCCTTTCATTAATCAATCAATCAACCGATAGTATTTAATGAATGTTAACTGTGTGCGGAACTCAGTACACCACCCCACATAGTAGTGTTCAGGTGAATATAACTTTGAGGCTGGGAGACTTTCTACCTTCGTTGTTCATGGAATTCATTAAGCACTTACTATGTCCCAAGCACCGTCCTGAGCACGAGGGTAGGTCCAAAACGATCAGGTTCCACCATGGGGGTCGCAATTTAAGCAGGAGGCGGGAACAGGAATTGAATCCCCATTTTACACATGAGGAAACCGAGGAGTGGAGAAATGAAGTGACCTGCCCGAGGTCACACAGCGGGGAATTGGCAGAGTTAGGATTAGAACCCAGGTCCTCTGACTTCCGGGCCGGTGCTCTTTCCACTAGGCCATGCCGCATCGCTGACCTTTTCTTGTAGTTTGAGAGTTAATCCTGAACTATCAGTGATGCTGGTGGAACTCTGCTTCAGAAGGTGTGGTGACTGGATGGCTTAGTGGCTAGAACAAGGGCCTGGGAGTCAGAAGGCTATGGGTTCAAATCCTGGCTCTGCCTCATGTCTGCTGTGTGATCTTGGACAAGTCACTTCACTCCTCTGGGCCTCAGTGACCTCATCTGTAAAATGATGACCCAGGTGGGCCAGGGACTGTGTCCAACCTGATTAACTTGTATCTACCCCAGCGCTTAGTACAGTGCCTATCACATAGTAAGCGCTTAACAAATACTAGTTAAAAAAAAACCACAAAAAAAATCGATTGATTGATCACTCTGAGCGCCAGGGAAAAAACAAAACACAAATTAACTAATCACTCAGGAAAAAAACTACTTTTGTTTGAGCCATACTGTGCACAAACTTACAAGCACGCACTCACACACATTTAGGCACGGAACACTCTAAAGAAATGCAAAAGTGGAGCAAGGTACGTTCTGCAACTTGGTAATTGGGCAGCGTAAAGTTTGGAAGTCTCAGGTCGGGCTCCACAGCAGGGAGAGGAGTCATTTCGCATGACATTATTTCTCGGGGAAAATCGGTTCCCACTGACCAAGTGCCGACTCTGTCACCTTCCATTAAGGCTTGTGCCCTCCTTCGAAGGGTGGCCTTCAGCTCAAGAGACAGAAGACGAATCGAGTGTGACCCAATCTGTCTGTGGAAACGAGGAGCTTGCTCTAAATAAGTGTTATAGATGGTTTTCCCTTCCCCTAGGGTGGTCTGTGGGTGAAACACACAGAGATCTGGTTTCTGGAAGTTGCCGGGGTCATTCACTGTGGCCACGTTAACTCCAGCAGGCAAAGAGTGGCGACTTCACGTCCGCAAGACGGAGGCCATTCCCTGCTTAGCCCCCTCCCCAGGGCGGCCTTCACGTCCCGGTTCCTCAGGCTGTAGATGAGGGGGTTGAGGGCGGGGGGCGACACGGTGTAGAACAAGGACATCAGCGGGTTCAGTACCGAGGGGGAATCTGAGGGTGGCTCCAAGTAAGCACAGAAAGAAGTGATGACAAAGAGAGTGACGACGGTCAGGTGAGGCAGGCAGGTGGAGAAGGCTCCGGCCCGGCCCTCGGCGGCCGGCATCCTCGGCACGGCCCGGAAGATGCGCGCGTACGAGACGACGATGAGAATGAAGCAGACGACGCCTAACGCTACCCCGGCGGCGACGCTCACGTCGATGGCGACGTGCTCCTCGGAGCAGGTGATCTTCAGCAGGGAGGGGACGTCACGGAAGAACTGCTGGACGACGTTGGACCCGCGGAAGGACAGGGAGAAGGTCGAAGCTGAAAACAGGACTCCGAACAGGCCCCCGCCGAGCCAGGAGGCGGCCGCCATCTTCCCGCAGGTCGCTCTGTTCATGACGACCCCGTAGCGCAGGGGGAGGCGGATGGCGGCGTAGCGGTCGTAGGACATCGCCGTGAGGAGGAAATATTCTGCACCCGCAAAGAAAATCACCAGACAGACCTGTGTTGCACAGCCTAGGAAGGAGATTTCTCTAAGGTCGGTCAGGGAGTTGTAGAAGGATTTGGGGAAGGTGACGGAGACGAGGCAGAGGTCGATGAGGGACAGGTTCCCGAGGAAGAAGTACATGGGGGCGCGGAGGCGGCGGTCGAGGACGGTGACGGCGACGACGAGGAGGTTCCCCGTCGGGGCCGCCGGGTAGACCGGGAGGAACAGCGCGGCCTGGACCGGCTGCAGCTCCCGGACCTCCGAGAATCCCAGCAGGAGGAATCCCCTCACTGTGGAGACGTTGGGCATCGCGATAGGACCTGATTTCAGACAGGGATTAAAAACATTCAGGGAGAAACTCCCACGGCAAGATAACGCCTTTGTCCTGAGATGAACCTCAACCAAAACATTAATCAATCAGTGGTATTTATTGAGTGCTTACTGTGTTCAGAGCACTGTACTGAGCACTTGGGAGAGTCTAGAGAGTTGGTAGACACTTGGCTCAGTGGAAAGAGCACGGGCTTTGGAGTCAGAGGTCATGGGTTCGAATCCCGGCTCGGCCACTTGTCAGCTGTGGGACTTTGGGCAAGTCACTTTACTTCTCCGTGCCTCAGTTCCCTCGTCTGTAAAATGGGGATTAAGACTGTGAGCCCCACGTGGGACAACCCGATTCCCCTGTGTCTACCCCAGCGCTCAGAACAGTGCTCGGCACCTAGTAAGCGCTTAGCCAATACCAACGTTATTATTAGACACGTTCCCTGCCCACAGCCAACTTGCAGTCTAGAAGGGGCACCTCACGAAGTCATCTCGTCCTGCCTCCTGTCTTAATTCAGGACAAAACGGAAAACTTTCCACGTTGATGATGTCTATTTTATTCTGAAACATCAGCAGAGATCGTGTCCAGTACCCTGCACACAGTAAGCGCTCTATACGTTCCCCTGATTGATTTGGGCTATAAAAATCAAGAACGCGGGGGTTGGGTAGTCACCGGTCTACGTGTTTAGAGCCGGTGCTGAACAATTCACTTTGTCAGACACTACACACACAAGCCATTTCTTCCTTCAACAGAGCACACCGCGTTCAAACAGGCTCGTAGTGTAGAATGGAAGTTTGCAAATTCTCAGAAGGGTTCCTAGCCAAGTCACGTCTCAGCGAAAACAAGGATTACGGCAAAATTGAGTGTATCGACGAGCTCTTACTCTCAGGATTATTTTATGGAGCTTATTAAGCGCTTACTATATGCCGGGCACTATACTAACGCACTGTGGGGGATCCAAGCAAATCGGGTTGGATGCCGTCCCTCTCCCACACGGGGCTTACGGCCTTAATCTCCATTTTATGGATGAGGTAACTGAGGCCCAAGTGAAGTGACTTGCCAGTGTCACATGCGAGATAAGTGGAAGAAATGGAATTTGAACCCAGGTCCTCTAGACTCCCCAGCCCATGCTCTTTCCACTAAGCGACACTGCTTTTAATTTAGAGAAATTGTGACTCTGAGCCCTGTCATCCCAGTTCCCTATTGAAATTTCCCTCACCTTTCCCCTGCTCCTCTCCGGGGTGACCGGGCCCGTCCCGGGCTGGGGAGCACCGACCTCTGCTGAGAGAGAGGCTCACTCCATCTCGTCGATCCTGGACGCCGGTGGGGATGACAGGAAGGTCTGGGTGAGGGGAGGGGGCTGTCGGGATCCTCCCTCTCCCTCTCGGCTCCCCGGCTGGCCGCGCCGTCCCCTCAGACGACGGCGGGGTTATTTCCTGGGGGATTCTCCGTGGGACGACGGGCCCGGGGCTCCGCCGAGACGGCTGACCCTCCGGGAATCTCGGAAGGGCCGCGTCTTGGGCTCCCTGTGGTCCCGGCCCCCACAACCTAAATAACTGTCCATTCCCACGTGGTTCCCACTGTGGGACTCCTTCCTACGACAACATCGACGGACTAATCATCATTCCCTCTCTGTGATTAATAATAGCGTTCCGGTTAAGCTCTCAGGTTTGGAGCATCCTGCCGTGCCAGGGCTTGGGACCATCTGAAATCCGCAGAAATCCATCTGAGACATTCCCCTCTAGACTGTGAGCTCATCATGAGCAGGGAATGTGCCTACCGATCCTGTTTTATTGTTATATCTTACTCTCCCAAGAGCTTATATGATAAGCAATATGATCGATTGATAGGCATTATTTTCCCCTACTGGAGTCCTATCCGCATTCTCCATTCCTCCCAAGCTCACCATCTCACTGTGCCTCGTTCCCAACTCCCCCGACTCAGACCCCTACCTCGCCACCTTCCCCCCGCTTGGAATTCCCTCTCCCTTCACATCCACCGGACCGCAGGGCTTCCCATCTTCAAAACTCCTTCCAGAAACTCTATTAAATCCACGGGACCGTCCCTGATTTTTTTTTCATAATGGTACGTGGTAAGTGTTTTTCTGTTTTCCAGGGACCGTTCTAAGCACTGAAGTTCATACGAGCTAGTCGGGTTGGAGACAGTCCCTGTCCCTCGTAGGACTTCCAGTCTTAATCCCATTTTACAGATGAGTTAGTTGCGGCAAGAAGTGAAATGACCTGCCCAAGGTCACGTGGCAGACAAGTGGTGGAGGCGGAATTAGAAGCCAGGTCCTCTGACTCCCAGGTTCATGCTCTATCGACTGGGCCATGCTGTTTCCCTGAGCTTCCCTGTATCAGGGTGCTTAATTGTCCTGGTCTGGACCTGTGTAAAAAGCCCATCCCCATTCTTATTAATAATAATGAGTCATAATAATAATTGTGGTATTTGATAAGCATTTATTATGTGCCAGGAACCGTACTAAGCGCTGGAGTGGATACAAGCAAATTGGGTCAGACAAGTCCCTGTCCCACATGGGGCTCCCAGTCTTAATCCCCATGTTACGTACGAGGTAACTGAGGCCCGGAGAAGCGAAGCGACTTGCCCAAGGTCACGCAGCAGACGAGTGGTGGAGCCGGGATTAGAACCCAGGTCCTTCCGTATTCTATCCACTAGGCCACACCGCTTCTCTTGGATTGTTGCTGCTGGGATCAAGATACTTGGCCTCTTTGCCCGAGCGGGATTTAATCGGAATGGAGGACGGGAGCTTCCCTGGGAATCTATGGAAAATCTACGTTAGAACCAGGTGATTCCTTTTTCCAGATCGCACTTATCCTCCGGTCGCTCTGAATAATCAGAAACGGGCAGACGACCGGAAAGGTGAACGCTAACACCATATGGCAGTTCACCAGCAGAGGAGATTTTTCTTTCATGTTGAGTATAATGCTCAGCATGATGGTCTGTCGTACGTAAAAGAGGCCATAGACAGCGACCAGGACCACCACCCTCTTGGCCGCCCTGACCTCGGGCATCTCCCCGGGGGAGCGTCCGGGCCCGTGGAGGTGCCGGACCCGCCGGTGGTGTCTGTACAGGACGAACACCATGTAGCCGCTGGCCAAACTCATCAGCCCCACGAAGAACAGGTCGCGGAAGGAGAACACGACGGCGATGAGCAGGGTGGTTTCCGTGCCGACGCTGACTTTTACGCAATATCTGAGGTCCAGCACGAGTTTAACGCTGCTGCCGTTCCTGGGGCCCGTCACGTGCGACGCCATACTTAAATCTACGAGCAGACTGAGGCCCCAGGACAGGAGGCAGGAGAGGACGACGCCCCTGGGCAACCCGGCTTTGAGCCGGGCCAACCGGGGGGTCCCGGGGCCGACGGCGACGGCCTGGAAGACGCTCAGGAGGCAGATGGCGCAGATGGCCAGCCCCCGGCCCACTCGAGAACCGTACATGAGGAATTTACACCCCACGTCGCTCAGGAAATTTCTCCAACCCCAGGCCGAGAGGGTCTCCGGGATTCCCAGGGTGAGAAGATTCATGGTGTTGGCCAAAGTCAGGTGGCTGAAAATCAGGTCCAGGGAGCTGAACCCGGGGCTGACGCACAACGCGCGGATGTAAAAGACCAGGAGCAGTACGTTCAGCAAGATCCCGATGGTGATCTGAAACAGCATCACGGTCCCGAAGGACGTGGAGATGCCATCCATTCTCTTTCATTTTTCCTCAAAACCGGAAGGGGCCTCCTGCAGAGAAATTTGGGAAGAAGGAGAGAGGAAGGCGAGATGGGAAATCTACCGCTGAATCTGCTCTGCAATTCATTTATTTATATTAATGTCCGTCTCCCCTTCTAGTCTGTGAGATCGTTGGGGGCAGGGAGCGTGTCTATCAATTCTGTCGTCTTGTCCTCTCCCAAGTGCTTAGTACTGGGCTCTGCGCACAGTAAGCGTTCAATAAGTACAACTGATGGATTGAACGATTGACTGTGGAGCGATCGCGCTGTGCCCTGACGCTTGGAAGAGCTGCCCGGCTCATTTTTCTACGAAAACGTTCAGAACGTGTTTCCCCCGCCTCAAAAAACTCCAGTGGTTTGCCCATCCACCTCCGCGTCAAACAGAAACTTCTTGCCATCGGCTTTATGACGCTCAACCACCTTGCCCCCTCCTACCTCACCTCGCTGATTTCCTACTACAGCCCAGCCCGCACACTTCACTCCTCTAACGCCCACCTACTCACTCTACCTCCATCTCATCTATCTCACCACCGTTCCCTCACCTACGTCCTGCCTCTGGCCTGGAACTCCCACCCTTTTCGTATTCAACATCCCCCCCATAACCCATCTTCCCGTCTTCGAGGCCTTATTAAGAATCACACTTCATTCAATAATATTTATTGAGCACTTACTATGTGCAGAGCACTGTACTAAGCGGCCTTCCCTCACTAAATCCTCATTTCCCCTCCTCCCTCGCCATACTGTCATCCCACACTTAGGATCTGAATCCTTTAAACTTTTGATATGCACCCCAACTTCACCCCTAAGCACTCATGTCCATATCTGTAATTTATTTTAATGTCGGTCTCCCCCTCTAGGCTGTAAGCTCCTCGTAAGCTCTGTTCCACCGAGCTCTCCCAAGCACTCAATACAGTGCTCCGCACCCAGGACGTACTCAGGGACTACGATCGGGATTGAATAGTAGAGAAGCAGCAAGCCCTAGTGGATAGGGCCCGGGCCTGGGAGTCAGAAGGAAGTGGGTTCTAATCCTGCTTCGGCCCCTTGTCTGCTGTGTGACCTGGAGCAAATCACTGCTCAGGGCCTCGGTTTCCACATCTGGAAAATGGGGATTACGACCACGAGCCCCGTGTGGAACAGGGCCGACGGCCGACGCGGTCATCTCGTAGCTACCCCAGAGCTCAGAACGGTGCCCGACACAGAGGAAGCGCTTAACGGATGCTATTATTAATGTTATTATTCCCCTCCAACTCTCTCGCCCTCCCTCTTTCTTTCATTTACCTTGGTTACTCCGCTCCTCGCTGCCTTCCCCACAACGTGGTCACCAGGGTGGAAGTGGAAAGCAGAAACGGGGGCAGAGGATAATGTGGGCTGGAGTTGCGAGGCGGGGAAGACGCCTCTTCACCATCTTGCTGACATCTGGGAGACCTTTCCGAAGTCACTCTGCCGCTCGTCTGCTGAGCGACCTTAGGCAAGTCACTTCCCTGAGCCTCCCAGTTCCCTCATTTGCAAAACGGGGGTTCACTACCCGTTCTCCCTCCTACTTAGACTTTGAGCCCCGTGCGGGACCACAGCGCTTGGCACACAGCAAGCGCTTGACGAATAGCACGGTCGCTATTATCCGGAGCGGAAGATGAAAGCGGAGTCTTTTCCGAAACCTCGGAGTCCTTGGAGTCCCGGGAGAAGGGAGAGGGTGACCGGCCCTGGTCCCCATCCCAGTTGGAAGGGGCTAAAGCGGACTCTCCCAAGCCTTCAGCACAGTGCCCCGCATAGAGTGAGCGCTCAATAAATACGACGGAAGCTACCCAGAGCCCCGAGAAGCCGCTGACAGGGACGGCTTTAGGCCACTCACCCATCTCCGTCGGTCGGGCTGGCTTGAAGGGCCGGTCGCGGGCAGACGCTGACAGATGGAAGGTGAGGCAGCCAGTTTTCACGGCTCTCTGCCCTCGGGGACTGATTAGTGACTCTGCGGGGTTGCGTTTGTGTGTACGGTGTCTGCGGTGTTTGTGTGAGCGTGATTAACCCGCCCTGTCAGTTGTACCCACCGTCCCTTCCCTGATGACACCTAAGCCCGGGACAAAATGAACCCAGAGTCCTCCCTGCCATTATCCACTCAGCGTCAACCCATCAGAGATGATACCTGTGGTGTTCGTTAAGCGCTTACTACGTGCCAGGCACCGTACTAAGCATGGGGTAGATAGAGGCTAAACAGATTGGACACGGTGCACGTCCCACTTGGGGCTCACAGATTAATCCCCATTTTACAGGTGAGGTAACAGAGGCCCAGAGAAGTGAAGTGAGTTGCCTGAGGTCACGCAGCAGACAGGTAGCGGAGCCGGGATTAGAACCAAGGTCCTTCTGACTCCCGGGCCCGGGTTCTATCCACTAGGCCACGCTAAGAGCCCGGGCTTGGGAGTCAGAGGACGTGGGTTCTAATCCCGGCCGCGCCTCTTGTCTGCCGTGTGACCTCGGGCAAGTCACTTCATTTCTCTGGGCCTCGGTGGCCTCATCTGTAAAACGGGGATGAAGAGCGTGAGCCCCACGTGATGACCTTGTATCTACCCCAGTGCTTAGAACGGCGCTCTGCACATAGAAAGCACTTAACAAATACCATCATCATCATCATCATTAATATTATAATTATTAAAAGATGCCTTCGGCGAAACATGGCAACATCAGAACAGCAGCCTGCAGGCTTCAGAGATGGCACAGGCCCTACTATGGGTGGTATTTATTAAGCCCCTACTAGGTGTCAGGCACTGTACTAAGCACTGAGGTAGAAACAAGCTGCTGGACGCGGTTCACATCCCACACGGGGCTCACGGTCTTAATCCCCGTTTTACAGATGAGGTTAATGGAGGCCCAGAGAAGTGAAGCGGCTAGCCTGAGGTCACCCAGCAGACAGGTGGCGGAGCCGGGATTAGAATCCAGGTCCTTCTGAGTCGCGGCTGTGGGCTCTAACCATTAGACGACGACGCTCCCTCCCTGTCTGGGGAGGACCCGTGGCCTGAAGCGGGGCAGGTAGCCCGGTCGGCCCGGGGCCGGAGATTTGCGGAGCCTTAATGAGGCTCCCTGGGGCAGAATGAGGACTGGCCCCCGTTTGCGGGAGCCCCCCCAAGGGCCCCCAACCCCCGGGGCCGTTCGTGGATGAGACCGGTCCAGTCAGAGACCAGTACCGTCCCTGGGGGAGAGTCTGCCGGGCTTAAAATCCGATTTATTTCCTGTCCTCCACCTCAGCGAGCCAGGGCTGATGGACCTAAGACCGACCGATCGGCGAGGAAAAGGAGAGAGCGGCGGAGACCAGAAGACTCCAGACTACCGCATGTAAGCGAGGTTAGCCGTCGTCGAAGGTATTTATTGATCGCCTGGTGTGCGCAGAGTACTGTACTAAGCGCTTGGGAGAGTACAATGGAACGGAGCTGGTAGACACGTTCCCCGCCCCCGACGAGCTTACGACCCGGGGGGTGAGCGGTCGACGAGTCGGTTACGCCGTGTATCGTAGCGGGCGGTTATTCGGGCAGCCCGGCCTGGAGGTTGGGAGACTTGGATTCTAATCCCTCCTCCACCGCCTGTCTGCCGTGGGACCTCGGCCAAGTCACGTCGCTCCACCCCTCCGGGCCTCGGTTCCCTCCTCGGTCGAAGCGGCCTGGGGTTGAGATGTGGGAGTTCGCAAGGGGTGGCCTGTTGGAAGAGGTGAGATTTGAGGGAGTCTGGTGGAGTTTTGGGGGACGGGACTTCCAAACTGAGAACGCTGCGCGGTTGGGGATGCAGGGGAGAGGATTAAAAGGGAGTTAGCTTGCATGGAACAAGAAGAGAAATGATACGTAATAATAACGGTGATATTTGATGAAGTGATTATTCCTTCATTCATTCAATAGTATTTATTGAGTGCTTACTATGTGCAGAGCACTGAACTAAGCGCTTGGAATATACAACTGGGCAACAAATAGAGACAGTCCCTGCCCGGGGACGGGCTTACAGTCTAATCGGGGGAGACAGACAAAAACAAAATGACATAAACACGATAAATAGAATCAAGAATACTGTGTACCAAACTCTATAGTAGATATAGGATAATAATAATAATGCTGGTATTTGTTAAGCGCTTACTATGTGCAGAGCACGGTTCTAAGCGCTGGGGTAGACACAGGGGAATCAGGTTGTCCCACGTGGGGCTCACAGTCTTCATCCCCATTTTACAGTTGAGGGAACTGAGGCACAGAGAAGTTAAGTGACTGGCCCACAGTCACACAGCTGACAGGTGGCAGAGCCGGGATTCGAACTCATGACCTCTGACTCCAAAGCCCGTGCTCTTTCCACTGAGAAAGTCAGACCTGGGGACGGGCTTAGGGTGGAAGGCGAGTAGCTTGGTTTTAAACCGGAAGCAGTGTGGCCTAGTGGGAAGAGCCCAGGCCTGGGAATCAGAGGACCTGGGTTCTTATCCCGGCTCTTTCAGTGGCTGACTGTGTGACCTTGGGCAAGTCAGTTCACTTCCTCTGTGCCTTAGTTCTCCTGTTGTCCCTCCCATTTAGACTGTGGGCCCCCCGGGTCCAACCTAACCCAGCGTTCAGAAGAGTGTCTGACAGATAGTAAACGCTCAACAAATACCTCTAAAAAAGAAACGTCGTGGAGGAGGTAGCTGGATATCTCAAGGGGAGGAGTTTGGAGCCAAGAGAGCTGGGAGTGGGGAGGTGGATGAGGAATTCTACCGTGAGCCCCGTGTGGGACAGGGACTGCATCCAACCTGCTTAACTTGTCTGTACCCCGGCGCTCAGAACAGTGCGCGGCCCGTAATTGGAACTGTTAAGCACTAACTATGTGCCAGACTCCGTACTAAGCACTGAGGTAGACACCAGATGATCACGTTGGACACCGTCTCTGTCCCACATGGGGCTCACGGTCTTAATCCTCATTTTACAGATGGGGAGAGTGAGGCACAGAGAAATTAAGTGACTTGCCCAAGGTCACAGGCGGTGGAGCCTGGATTAAAACCCAGGTCCTCTGACTCCCAGGCCTGGACTCTTTCCTCCAGTCGGTCACGTTTACTGAGTGCTCACTGTGTGCAGAGCACTGTACTAAGCACTAGGGAGAGTACAATACCCTCTGTGGGAGCGGCATGGCTCAGTGGAAAGAGCCCGGGCTTGGGAGTCACGGGTCGTGGGTTCTAATCCCAGCTCGGCCACTCATCAGCTGTGTGACTTTGGGTGAGTTACTTAACTTCTCTGCGCCTCAGTCACCTCAGCTGGAAAATGGAGAGTAAGACTGTGAGCCCCACGTGGGACAGCCTGATTACCTTGTACCTACCCCGGCGCTTAGAACAGCGCTTGGCACCTAGTGAGCGCTTAACAAATACCAACTCTATTATTATTGCAACGGACACATTTCCTGCCCCCAGAGAACTGACAGTCTAGAGAGGGAATGAAGCCACGCTGCTCTTCAAGTAAGCATATTAAGTACTTAACAGATACGATTACAGAAATGATGGGTCAATCGATCTTTTTTATTGAGCGCTTACCGGATGCAAAGCACTGCGCTGAGCGCTTGGAGAGTGCGATGTAACGGAGTCGGTAGACGGGTTCCCTGTCGGCAGGGAGCTTGGCTCGGGCTGTGGATTCTTTATCCTGACAATTCTCCGTCTGTCTACAGGAAGCCCTCCGCCTCTCCCCGCCATGGTCCTCGTCTCCGGGTTAACCGAATCCCGCTCAGGCCCGGAGGTGGAGGGAGAAGGGATCTGAGGCGTTCCAGCCAACCCGCCGATTTCATCTCTCCGACGGTGCCGTCCTTGGGCGGACGCTCAGGTTCTCAGCGGGGGCTTCCGGCCAGATGTCAGACGACACGGCCAACCGCCCGGCGGCGAGGGGATTCCTGCTGCTGGGATTCTCGGAGGTCCGGGGGCTGCGGCCGGTCCAGGCCGCGCTGTTCCTCCCGGTCTTCCTGGCGGCCCTGACGGGGAACCTCCTCATCGTCGCCGTCACCGTCCTCGACCGCCGCCTCCACACGCCCTTGTACTTCCTCCTCGGGAACCTGGCCCTCGTCGACCTCCGCTACGTCTCCGTCACCGTCCCCAAATCCATCCCCGACTCCCTCTCGAACGGCAACTCCGTCTCCCCGCCGGCCTGCGCCGCCCAGGTCTTTCTCGTGATCTTCTTGATCGGATCGGAGATGGCCCTGCCGACCGTCACGTCCCACGACCGCCTCGTGGCCGTCTGCCGCCCCCTGCGCTATGACACCGTCGTGCACCGCGGGGCCTGTGCCTCCGTGCTGGCCGCCTCCTGGCTCAGCAGCGGCCTGAACGCCGCCCTCTACGCGACCGGCGTCTTCTCCCTGTCCTTCTGTGCCCCCAACGTCGTCCACCAGTTCCTCTGCGACGGCCCCCAGTCGCTGAGGCTCGCCTGCTCCTCCGGCCAAGGGGCCCAGAAGCTGAGTTTAGCCACGACCGTCGGCTTACCCTTCTTCTGCTCCGTGCTCGTCGTCGTCTCGTACGCGCGCATCTTCCGGGCCGTGCTGAGGATGCCGGCCGCCGAGGGCCGGGGCAAAGCCTTCTCCACCTGCCCGCCCCACCTCGCCGTCGTCACCCTTTTGGTCACCTCCGGCTCCTCTGCCTACCTGAAGCCGATATCCGACTCCCCCTCCGCGCTGGAACTCAAGCTGTCCGTGTTCTACTCCGTGTTGCCCCCCACCTTGAACCCCCTCATCTACAGCCTGAGGAACCGCGACGTGAAGATGGCGATGGAGAAACTCTTAGGGCAGAAGCCCCCCCCCCCCGGGGGGGGCTTTCCTTTAGATGATCAGCTCCTTGGGCTCAGGCCTGCCGTCTGCCGAAATAAAAACAATAAAAACGAATGATTAAGGTATTTGCTACACGCTTACTGTGTGTCAAGCACTGTTCGAAGCTCTGGGTAGATACAGAGTGACCGGGTTGGCCCGCGTGGGGCTGTCTTAATCCTCATTTTACAGATGAGGAAACTGAGGCACAGAAAAGTTACGTGGCTTGCCCAGCAGACAAGTGGCGGAATCGGGATTAGAAGCCACGTCCTCTGACTCCCCAGCCCGGTCTCTTTCCACTGGGCCACGCTGCTTCTCATGGTAAAAAATCTCACGAAAGGCAGCGACTATCACATCCCCATTGCCCCAAGAGTCATCCGGGTCCACCTAGTAGGAAACGTTTCTAGCCACTTACCGATTTATTTCAAAAAAACGCGTTGAGTTAGGCCTGAGATCAAAATTTCTATTGTTTTCAATTTTCAGGATCGAGTACAATTTGAGTAAATGTCCAGTTGTTTCTATCTCTGTCGCTCTGCTATCTCTCTGTCATGGAAACTTTAGTCCATTAATCAAATCACCTGTAAATAAGGCACATAAAATAAAGGAACGGGTGGGGCCTACGAACAGTATTATTATTATTAATAGTGATAGTAATAGTTACTATCACCGCTTAGGACAGTGCTTGACAAATAGTAAGTGCTTAACAAATGCCATTCAAAAAAACTCTCTGGCACTTACTATGCGTTAAGCACGTAGTAGATTCAAGGTTATGAGATTGGAAAGAGTCCCTGGCTCACACAGGGTTCACAGAATCTATCTTAACCCCATTTTACAGATGAAGAAACTGTGGCCCAGGAAGGGAAACTGACTTGCTTAAGGTCACCCAGAAGATCAGAGACTTGAACAAGGGTCGGCTGAATCTCAAGGTCACTAGGCAACACTATCGATCGATCAACGAATGGGTGGTATTTTTCGAGCGCTTACCGTGCGCAGAGCGCTGTGCTGATTACTTGGGTAAGTCCAGTGGAACAGAATTCCCACTATTCTCTGTCCTGGGTTTTTCTGCCCTTTTATCGAGTCTCACCCTTGGCGGGTATTTCCAGGATATTCACCTCCATAGCTACATCTTTACCGAACGATGGCGTACGATAACCTCGTCCGGGCTTACGTACTGCAATCAATCCACGATCGGTGATATTTACTGAGCACTTCTTGTGTGCAGAGCCCTGTACTAAGCACTTGGGAAAGTACAGTACAACAGAGAGGGTAGACGCGTTCCTTGCCCACATGGACCTAAGAATCTTCAGGGGAAGACAGGCATAAAAAGAGGCTGCGGAAGAGGGAAATAGTGGAGGATTAAGAAGATTTGCTGAGATAAATATCAATCAATCGATCTCTTAATCGTATTTATTGAGCGCTTTCTGGGTGCAGAGCATCGAACTAAGCGCTTGGGAGAGGACAGTAAAACAGAGTTGGTAGCCACAGTCCCTGCCCACACCGAGCTGACAGTCCAAAGGGGGAGACAAGACATTCATCTCTCCATCAGTGGTATTTATTGAACGATTACTGTGTGCAGAGCACTCTGCTGAGCACTTGGGAGAATACAATATAAGAGACACGTTTTCTGCCCACAAGGAACTTGCAGGCTAGACGGGGAAGCGTAGCGAAGGTGGGAGAGTTGATTAACACGCATCCCGGAGCATAGAGCGTCTCAGCAACGGATACGCACATCTCTGAGCGTAATTCAGGATACGAAGCTTAGGATTCCTTGGATGGATGCCCCCGGGGGTACTTTAGAGACGCAGCTTGGCCTAGTGGAGAGAACGCGGGCCTGGGAGTCAGAGGATCTGGGTTCTAATCCTGGCTCTGCCACCCACCGGCGGTGTGACCTTAGGCGACCGACTTAACTTCTCTGCGCCTCAGTTGCCTCCATACCCGTCCTTCCTCCTCCTTAGACCGTGAGCCCCACGTGGGACCTGCTTATCTTGTGCCTAACCCAGCGCTTAGTTCGGTGCTAGGCGCACGGTGAGCGCTCAACAAACACCACGATTATTCTCATTGTCGGATTTTTGTCCAGACATCTGTTTTCCTTCAGTGGACAGCTACTTTTCCCGCCCTTCTCAAGAACTCGAGAACAATTTGCTTCAAGACGTTAGCCCTTTTCTGAGCTCTGGCCTTTTCCCAGAATCCTCCTCACCGCCCCCTTCATGTCCTTGTTCCTCAGGGTGTAGATGAGCGGGTTGAGGGTGGGGGTGACCACGGTGTAGAAGAGGGTCAGAAACTTGTCCCAGGTCCCAGAGAAGGAGCTGCCGGGCCAGACGTAGACCGCCGTGATGGAGCCGTAGAAGAGCGTGACCACCAGGAGGTGGGACCCGCAGGTGCCCAGGGCCTTCCTCCAGACCCGGGGCGACTTGATCCTCAGCACGGCCCGGGCGATGGACCCATAGGAGACCGTGATCAGGCTCAAGGGCAGGAGAATCAGGACCAAAGTGCCCACGAAGAGCTGGATCTCGTTGGCCCGGACGTCCACGCATGCCAACTTGAGCATGGCGGGCATTGAACCCCCATTCTGCAGATGAAGAAACAGGAGGCATAGAGAAGAGGAGCGATTTGCCCTGGAGTTACACGGCAGATGGCAGGCAAGTGGCTGGGCCGGGATTAGAACCCAGGTCCTTCTGACTCCAAGGCCTTGGCTCTAGGGCCACGCTACTTCTCACCCCTCAGCTCTTCCTTAGCGCCTTCCACTCCTCAGCTCCCCGAGGTCAATGGGAAGCCCAGCTCACACTCTTGGGTCCCTTGTCTCCCAAGCCACTCCCGGACTTAGATTTAGAATTGGATCAGGGCTAGTAATCGTGGGCTAGTGATGGCCAAGGCTTTCTCCCCGATCGCCGACTGAGCCCCCCTCTTTTCCTCTGCTCCTCCTCCCCTCCCCATCTCCCCGACTCCCTCCCTCCGCTCTACCCCCTTCCCCTCCCCCTCGGCACTTGTGTATTTTTTTATGTATTTATCACGTTAACGACGTGTATATATCTACAATTCTATTTATCTCTTTTGCTGGCATTGATCCCTGTCTACTTGTTTTGTTTCGTTGTCCGTCTCCCCCTTCTAGATCGTGAGCCCGTTGTTGGGTAGGGACCGTCACTATCTGTTGCCGAATTGTACTTTCCACGCGCTTAGTACAGTGTTCCGCGCACAGTAAACGCTCAATAAATGCGATTGAATGAATGAATGCAGATAGGATGGAGTTTTGAGGCAGACTAGACCGCAAACTCCTCGAGGGTAGGGATCCTGCCCTATATTGCACTTTCCCTGCTCCGCACAGGAATGCTCAATAAACACTCTGGATTAGTAGCACATATACCCAATTTCCATTTTCCCAAATATCAAAGAGGCTACGGATTGGCCGGGGGGAAGGGAGGGGTCGGGGGGGTCTCTGTTTCATCCCTGATCACGACTCCTGGTGCGAAGAAAAGGCAGATTCCCACTCTGATCTAGAGAAATGATTCCACTGGATGGGCTGAGCGGAAGCCAGTGTTGGAGATTCCATCCTTACCCTCGTGAGCGAGGCGGTGAGAAGGAAGCTGAGCAGGGAGGCAGAGAAAGGATCCTCCCCCAGCCCCTTTTTCCCAAATCTCTCCAGCAGCGGGTGGCCGGTGGGAAGATGGTCGGGGGTCGGGCCGACGTCCGAGGAAAATTGATTCCTCCCGTCGCCCCTGCTCTACATCCCTTCGTCGGTCCAGGCTCCTACTGCCCTTTCCGTAGGATCTCGGGAACTGAGAGAGGCAATGGGGAGCTGAGGACCGGAGTGTCTGTCCGGGTGCTCTTCACATCTGGGGGTCGGGGGAAGCAATGTTTCTGGAGCACGGGATCTATGAAGAGAGAGACGCAGATGGGGAGGGCCCCTGTGGGATTCTCACGCCCTCCAACTGCAACAATTAGTCGGGCACAGAGGAGGCCAGAGTAGGGACTCCTTGGGGAGAGCCTTGGGGAGAGAGATGCTTCAGCTATCAGCTTCCCAGCACTTCAAAGCATTCGCAAATTCATTAATCCCGGCCCTGGACTGGTCAGCTGTGTGACTTTGGGCAAGTCACTTAACTTTTCTGTGCCTCGGGTACCTCATCTGAAAGATGGGGATTAAGACTTTGAGCCCCACATGGGGCAACCTGTTTACTTTGTATCTTCCACAGTGCTTGTCATACAGTAAGAGCTTAATAAATACCAATATTATCACTATTATTATATATGATTGAATGAATGAATGAACAATGGGGTGGACTGCCCGACGAGGGGCTTCATCCTCGACCTTCATCCTTCATCTGGATCTTCTTGCGAGGCCTGGAGAACGGCTGAACCACCATCTTTCTTAATTATCCCCACCCCTTGCTCCCACCAGATCCCAATTCTTCCGGCAAATTCTTCCGGCTGCAGGCTCTCTTTCCCTCCTCTCCTCTTGTTTCCCCTGGCACTGGCAGAACTGGGCTTGATGTGAGGAGCTCTAGGACCACTGGGAAGGGTTCGGAGTCTCTCGTTTTCATTTATGACTTTAATTTCTGCTGAGACAAAGGCGAGTCTGTTTACGGACACACCCTTGATTGCTTCTGATTCTTTCTCCTGCTTCTTCTTCTTGTTGTTCTGGTGCAACCTGAAGAGTTTAGAGTCTCTCCTTTTCCATTTATGACTTTAGTTTCTGCTGAGACAAAGGCCGGCCTGTTTACGGCCACACACCCTTGATTGCTTCTGATTCTTTCTCCTGCTTCTTCTTGTTGTTGTTCTGGTGCAACGTGAAGAGTTTAGAGTCTCTCCTTTTCCATTTATGACTTTAGTTTCTGCTGAGACAAAGGCGGGCCTGTTTATGGCCACACACCCTTGATTGCTTCTGATTCTTTCTCCTGCTTCTTGTTGTTGTTATAAAACCCTTACTATGGGATAGACACTGTAGTAAGGGCTGCGGTGGATGCAAACTAATCAGGCCCCACGCTGGATTCCCAGTCTTAATCCCCATTTTTCAGATGAGGCACAGGGAAGCGAAGTGACTTGCCCAGGGTCACACAGCAGGGAGGTGGTGGAGGCGGGATTAGAACTCAGGGCTTTCTGACACGGGGACCTGGGTGCTTTCCACTCTTCACACTGCTACTATGCTTTGCTTTAAAATTACAGGTCTGGGTGGTTTAGTTCAGCGGTTCCTGTTTACCTGATTTGCTCGACGTGGGCAGGGAACGTTTTTTCCGACAGTGTTGTATTGTCCCAAGTGCTCAGTACAGTGCTCTGCACGGTAAATGTTCGCTAAATGCCACTGAGACCGTTAAATGGAGTTTGTGTCCGGGTTCCACTAGTGAATTGGGAGTGATCACCCTGTGGGACAGGGACTGTGTCCGACCTGACGAGTTTCATTCATTCACTAGTATTTATTGAGCGTTTACGATGTGCAGAGCACTGTACTAAGCACTTGGGATGTACAATTCGGCAACAGATAGAGACAATCCCCGCCCAGTGACGGGCTCACAGTCTAAACGGGGGAGACAGATGGCAAAGCAAAGCAGAACGAGACAAAAACAAGACAACATCATCAGGATAAATAGAGTCAAGGAAATGTACACCTCATTCAGAAAATAGAGTAATAAATAATATATACAAAATGATATCTACCCCAGTGCCTAGTTAAGTGCCCGGCACGTAGTAAGTGCTAAACGACCACCGTTGAAAATATCTGATAGTTTAATTGAGTGATGGATTGGCTGAGCCTTCCCTAGAAGAAGGGGAACGTGTTTCCTACAGGATTTCTTCCCCCCCAAATTACAGGACGAACTTCATGCGGCCCTGTTTCTCAGAGCCATCCTCTCACTCCCGGCAGCCTCCCCAGGGCGGCCTTCACGTCCCGGTTCCTCAGGCTGTAGATGAGGGGGTTGAGGGCCGGGGGCACCACGGTGTAGAACACGGACACCAGCAGGTCCGGTGTCGAGGAGGAGGCTGAGGGCGGCTTGAGGTGGGCGACAGTTCCCGTGGAGATGAATAAAATCACCACGGCGAGGTGGGGCAGGCAGGTGGAGAAGGCTCTGGCCCGGCCCTCGGCGGCCGGCATCCTCAGCACGGCCCCGAAGATGCGCGCGTAGGAGACGACGATGGAGACGAGGCACGAGACGTTCAGAATGGCAGAGAAGACCGTGACTCCAATCTCCTGGAGGTTCCCACCGGGGCCTGAAAGTTCCATCATCTGGGGGGTGTCACAGAAGAAATGGCGGATGACGTCGGACCCGCCGAAGCCGGCGGAGAAGGTGGCGGCCGCGTGAGTGGCGGCGCTGACGGTACCACCCAGCCAGGAGGCGGCCGCCATCTTCCCACAGGCCCCTCGGTCCATGATGACCCCGTAGCGCAGGGGACGGCAGATGGCCGCGTAGCGGTCGTAGGACATGGCCGTGAGAAAGTACAGCTCAGAAAAGGCGAACAGCAGGAGGAAAAACAACTGAAAGACGCAGCCCAGGAAGGAGATGGATCTGTTGTCGGTCAGGGAGTTGTGGACGGACTGGGGGACGGTGACGGAGATGTAGCAGAGGTCGAGGACGGACAGGTGCCCGAGGAAGAAGTACATGGGGGCGCGGAGGCGCCGGTCGAGGGCGGTGACGGCGACGACGAGGAGATTCCCCGTCAGGGCCGCCAGGTAGACCGGGAGGAACGGCGCGGCCTGGACCAGCCGCACCTCCCGGACCTCCGAGAATCCCAGCAGCAGGAATCCCGTCACCGCCGTGCGGTTGGCCATTTCCTTCCCAGTGATAAGATGTCCTAGCTGTGGAGGAGAAGACCGTTTTGAACCATTACCAGTGTGTCAAATCATCACACAGTAAGCTAGTCCTACTTTCTTCTGATGGGCAAGATCACGGTGACACGTATTTAATAATGTTGGTATTTGTTAAGCCCTTACTATGTGCAGAGCACTGTTCTAAGCGCTGGGGTAAACACAGGGGAATCAGGCTGCCCCACGTGGGGCTCACAGTCTTAATCCCCATTTTACAGATGAGGGAACTGAGGCACAGAGAAGTTAAGTGACTTGCCCACAGTCACCCAGCTGACAAGTGGCAGAGCCGGGATTCGAACTCATGAGCCCTGACTCCAAAGCCCATGCTCTTTCCACTGCGCCACGCTGCTTCTCTCCCAAGTGCCTAGGACAGTTCCCTGCACATGGTCGGCGCTCAATACAGGCTATTGATCGATGCCTCGATTAATCAATGGCTGCTTCCCCTTCTAGACTATAAACTACTGGTGGGTAAGGAACGTGGAATCAACTCTGTTGTACTACTCTCTCCCTAGCGCTGAGTACAGTGTTCAGTAAATACTATTAATTGATAGAACTCAATAAATACCATCGATTGATCGATTGATTGACAGCCGGTTTGAGGTTACCCATTTTTTATTAGACTGTAAATGCCCTAATACTAATAATATGTTCGATTCACCAGATCTGAATATTACCTGTGGTATTTGTTGAGCACATACTATGGAATGGATAAAGTCCAATCAGATCCGTCACAGTTCCTGTCCCTCACGGGGCTCATAGTCTAAAAGGAAGGAAAGCAGATGTTTTAATGGCCATTTTACAGATGAGGAAACCGAGTCATAGAGAATTTAAGTGATTTGTCCAAGATCACACAGCAGGCAAGTGACTCTCAGCCCTGTGCCTCCCAGCCCTCTGCTATTATACACCTTTTATCCCCACATCCATATCGATCAACCAGTGGTATTTATTGAGCGCTCACTGTGTGCTATACTAAGCACTTGGGAGAGTACAACAGAGTCGATAGACACATTCCTTGACCACACTGAGCTTGCCTTCCCTCCTACTTAAACTGTGAGCCCTATGTGGGGCCGGAACTGCGTCCAAACAGATTAACTTCTACCTACCCCAGTGCTTAGAACGGCGCCGGACACGCGGGGAGCGCTTAATAAAGAATAAATAAGTAAAAATAAATTAACGAGCATACAGTCTAGAGGTGCATGGAGACTGTCTGGTTCCTTTCAGAAAAAATATCTTTTTGATGGTATATGTTGAGCTGATCAAGTTGGACACGGTCCCCGTCCCACACGGGGCTCACAGTCTTAATCCCCATTTTACAGTTGAGGTAACTGAGGCACAGAGAAGCCAAGCGACTTGTCCAAGGCACAGAGCAGACGAGCATCAGAGCCGGGATTAGAACCCAGTTCCTCCTGGCTTCCAGGCCCGGGATCTTTCCACTAGGCCACCCAGCCGTGGCCGCTAAACCCCACACCCGGCACTTTTCCTGACAACCTGATAGAATAGCAGAGTCCTCACCCACCGCTCACCAACTGAGATGGGAGGGATTGAGTCGACCGACCTCGTCCGCCTCCGAACGTCGGAACCCCAAGAGCCAATCTCCGATTTTCACCTCCTCTCCGTTGGACGAGAGGCCGGATCGAGCCGAGCCGTGGGGAGGGTGGGTTGTTTTATCCCTCTCCGGTTGGGAGGCGTTGCGGGGCATCGGTGTATCACTGGGTTCCCCCCCCACCACCGCTTTTACTAGTTGGGGTGCTAGTCCGGGGAGACCCAAGGAGCTCAGAGACGGAGTGAAACCACTTGAGACACTGCATTTCCTGCCAGGCCTTTGCTAATCTCCTGGCACACCTGGAGTTCTTTCGTTGGTTTGTTTTTATGGTATTTCTTAAGCCTTTTCTATACAACGAACGCTATTCTAAGCGCTGTCTGGACACTCCACTTTAACCAGCGGCCCGGGAGTTCACGTTTCAGATACGCAGTAGAAGTCGTAATAATATTTATAAAGTGCTTACTATGCATCAAACGCTATTCTAAGTGCTGTTTGGACAATCCACTTAACCAGCGGCCCGGGAGTTCACTTCAGGTACATAGTAGAAGTCGAAATAGTATCTATTAAGCGCTTACTACGCGTCAAATGCCATTCTAAGCGCTGTCTGGACAATCCGCTCAACCAGAGGTCCGGGAGTTCACGTTCAGGTACATAGTAGAAGTGGTAACTGTATTGATTAAGCACTTACTATGCATCCAACACTATTCTAAGCGCTGTTTGGACAATCCATTTAACCAGTGGTCCAGGAATTCACGTTCACGTACATAGTAGAAGTCGTAATAATATTTAAATAAGTGCTGACTAAGAATCAAACTCTATTCTAAGCGCTATTTGGACCATCCACCTAACCAGTGGTCCAGGAATTCCCATTCAGGTACCTAGAGGACGGCGTAATTGTATTCATTAAGTGCTTACTGCGTGCAGAGCCCTGTACCAAGCGCTTAGCGCAGGGCTCTGCATATAGTAAGAGCGTAATTAATACGGCTGAATAAATAATAAATGATAGAAAGTACACGGGTGGAGGATTAAACACAATCCCTGTCCCTCATGCAGATTACAATCTAAAAATGGACAGGAATCACATCTCTGCCACTCTCTACCTCTGCCACTCGTCAGCTGTGTGACTGTGGGCAAGTCACTTAACTTCTCTGTGCCTCAGTTCCCTCATCTGTCAAATGGGGATTAACTGCGAGCCTCACGTGGGACGACCTGATTACCCTGTATCTACCCCAGCGCTTAGAACAGTGCTCGGCACATAGTAAGCGCTTAACAGATACCAACATTATTATTATTATTATTACCTACCAACCCTGTTGTGTTGAATGCCCCCAAGCGCTTAGTACAGTGCTCTGCATCGTCATCATCATCAGCGGTATTTATTGAGTGTCTACTCTGTGCGACCGCTGTACTAAGCACTGAATTGCTTAGCAGATACCATCAAGTAACTGATAGTTGTCCTTCATCCTTGAAGAAGATTCCATACTGATAATAAGAATATAGTAAGTGCTTCACGAATGCCATAATAATATAGAAAGTGCTTAACAGATGTCGTAATAATAACATAGTGAGTACTTAAATACCATAATGATAACATAGTAAATGCTTAACAAATGCCATAATCATGATATAGCGAGTGCTTAACAAATGCTGTAATAATAATATAATGAGCGCCTAACAAATCCCATATTAGTAATATAGTGAGTGCTTAACACATCCCAAAGTAATATAGTGAGTGCTTAACAAATTTCATAAGATAGTGAGTGCTTCACAAATGCCATAATAATAATGATAATAGAGTAAGTGCTTAACAAATACCACAATAATAATATAGAGAGTGCTTAACAAATACCACAATAATAGCAATATAGTAAGTGCTTAACAAATGCCGTAATAATAATGTAGTGAATGCTTAACAAATACCATAATAATAATATAGTAAGTGCTTAACAAATGCCACGATAGTAATATAGTGAGTGCTTAACAAATGTCATAATAATAGCAATATAGTGAGTGCTTGACAAATGCCATATTAATAATATAGTGAGTGCTTAATATATACCATAGTAATAATATAGTGAATCCTTAATATATGCCATAATAATAGCAGATTGAGTGCTAAACAAATATCATAATAATCTAGTGAGCGCTTAAATACAGCAGCAGTGATGATAATATTAATAATTATTATAAATCTAGGCGGATAAATCTAGGTGGACCAATCTCTCCTTTGAGTTTCGCGATTTTTCGGCTTCTAAGGGGTTGCGCCTAACGGCCCACTGGGAATCCTAGCCTCTGTGAGCGGGCGGGATCCCTAGGGGATGGGAGAAGATGAGAGTCGTACGTTTTTCAGGAGTTCATAAAAGCGGCTCCTCTGTGCAGCACGTTGTTCTGAGAGTATCCGCCACCAGTTCTGGGCTCAGATGGGAAGGCCGTCAGAGATCTGGAGCACTTTCTGGCGATCGTGAGTGCGAGGCCTGAGTCCCGGGTAATTGTGAGAGCTAAGGAGAGGATTCATCAATCAATGGGTGCGTATTGGGTGCGGAGCACTGGGCTAAGCTCTTGGGAGAGTAAGCTAGTAGAGTGGGTAGACACGTTGGCTGCCCACGACGAGCTTACAGTCTAGAATTAGAGTCGGACGTCGGTCGAACAATCAGTGGCATTATCCAGTGCTCACTGTGTACGGAGCACTGAACGGGGGATTGGAAGCGTCTAATATAACAGAGTTGGTGGACGTGATCCTTGCCTCAGCAAGTTTACACTGTAGTTGGGCAGGCATCAGTCAATGAATAAGTGGTATTTATTGAGCGCCCGTGTGAGGAACACTGAAGTGAGCAGCTGGAAGAGGACCATATAACGGAGTCGGTCGACATTTTCCCAGTCCGCAACGAGCCGACCGTCTAGAGGGAGCAAGCAAGCTCTCTCATTTCATTCCAGACCTGATTCTAAGAAGACCCGTGAGGAAGGCGAGCTTGATTTTCCTGATTTTAATAATCGGGGTACCAAGCTGAGGAAATTGAGATGCAGAGGAGCGAAGGGGCTTGCCCAAGGTCACCCAGCAGGCAAGCGGCGGAGCCGGGATTATGCTCTTTCTCTTAGACCAAGCTCAGGGTACAGTTTACAGGAGAGGGGACGATTGGACTGGAGAGAGATGTTCTGGTTTGAAGCAGGGACCGAGAACGGAGAGGCTTTGTCTTATGATGACGATGGTATTTGTGAAGCGCTTACTGTGTGCCCAGCACTGTTCTACGCCCTGGGAGAGATACAAGGTCATCGGGTTGAAGCTCACGGTCTTCACCCCCATTTGACAGATGAGGGAACTGAGGCACAGAGAAGTGAAGTGATCTGATGGACGAGTGGTGGAGCCAGGATTAGAACCCACGACCTCGGACTCCCAAGCCCCGGCTCTATCCTCTAAGCCACGCTGCTTCTATCGGTTGAGTGCTTACTATATCGTTGTCATCATTGCTAAATCATTATCACGGTAGAATATTACTATTATTATTCTAATAACTGTTCTATTCTACTGCTCTGCATTCTGGGCTGTTCCACTGTTCTATTATTACTCTTCTAAGAGCTGGAGTAGATTACAAGTTCATTAGGTTGGATTCAGTCCCTGTCCTGCACTGGGCTCACAGTCTAAGTAAGGGAGAGAAGAGGAGAAGTGAGGCACCGTGAAGTTGAAGCGACTCGTCCAAGGTCACGCAGCAAGCAGTTGGCAGGGCCAGAATTAGAACCCAGCTCCTCTGACTTAATGGTCTTTCCACTAGGCCATGCTGCTTCTCCCAGACTTCTTAGTCTGGGGGTCCCTTGGAGCTGCGGAGACCCTGCTCTGCGAAGACTTAACCCGCCCTCCATCCCGCCGTGGTCTCCCCCGATTAGCCCCATTAGTCAATGGGCAGGGACCGTCTCTATCCGTTGCCGAATTGTCCATTCCAAGCGTTGAGTACGGTGCTCTGCGCATAGTAAGCGCTCAATAAATACTATTGAGTGAATGAATGAACGAATGGCCCGCGATATGGTGCCTCGTACCATATTTATTGATTTATATTCATGTCTGCCTCCCCCATCGTGGGTAGGGAACGTGTCTGCTAACTCTGTGCTATCGTAGTCTCCCAAGCATTTAGTACGGTGCTCTGCAAATAGCCAAGAAATACCAATGATCGATCGACTGATGGATTTTGAGAAGCAGCGTGGCTTCGTGGAAAGAGCGCGGGCTTGGGAGTCAGGGGTTGTGGGTTCTAATCCCGGCTCCACCACTTGTCCACCGCGTCACACTTCACTTCTCTGTGCCTCAGTTACCTCATCTGTAAAATGGGGATGAAGACTGGGAGCCCCAAGTGGGACAACCTGATTACTTGTATCTACCCAGTGCTTAGAACAGTGCTTGGCACCTAAAAAGCACTTAACAAACGCCATTATTATTATTACTGGACGCAGCGGTACTGAAAACCGGAGGAGGTCGGGTCCAGCCGTAACGGCAGCTTTCCTCGTTCTGGAGAAAAATTGAAATTGCTGGGATTCTTCTCAAATATTTCCCCTCGGGGACGGCATTTCCCAGTAGTCAATCCATCGATCAATCAATAGTACGGATCGAATGGCTTTCAGTTGTAGACGCCACGCCCTGGGTAGAGGGGAGCGGAGGAGAAAACGCAAAGGAGGAAAGTCCGAGGTCATGGGTTCGGGTCCCAGCTCTGCCACTTGTCAGCTGTGTGACTGTGGGCAAGTCCCTTCACTTCTCTGGGCCTCAGTGACCTCATCTGGCAAACGGGGATTAACTGTGAGCCTCACGTGGGACAACCTGATGACCCTGTATCTACCCCAGTGCTTAGAACAGTGCTCTGCACATAGTAAGTGCTTAACAAATACCAACATTATTATTAAAGAATGGGATTTAATCCTCATTTTACAGTTGAGGAAACTGGGGCCTAGAGAAGTGAAGTGACTTGCCCAGCAGACACATGGCAGAACTGGGATTAAAGCCCAGGTCGTCTGACTCCCAGGGCCGCGCTAGACCGTATTGCTTGGATAACTTGATATTTCCACCTCCGTCCATCGCACAGGACCCTGTTTCCTCACAAGGAAGAAATGGCCAATTGCACAGCGGTGAGGGATTTCCTGCTGCTGGGATTCTCGGAGGTCCGAGAGCCGCAGCCGGTCCAGGCCGCGCCGTTCCTCCCGGTCTACCCGGCGGCCCCGACGGGGAACCTCCTCGTCGTCGCCGTCACCGCCCTCGACCGCCGCCTCCGCGCCCCCGTGTACTTCTTCCTCGGGCACCTGTCCGTCCTCGACCTCTGCCTCGTCTCCGTCACCGTCCCCAAATCCATCCACGACTCCCTGACCGACCGCAGGGAAATCTCCGTCCCGGGTTGCATCTCTCAAGTCTTCTTAGTAATCGCCCTGGCGGGTGTCGAAGTGGCCCCGCTCACGGCCACGTCCTACGACCGCTACGCCGCCATCTGCCTCCCCCTGCGCTACGGGGCCGTCGTGGACCGGGGGGCCTGCGGGAAGATGGCGGCCGCCTCCTGGCTCGGCGGGGGGCTGAACGGAGGCATCCACACCGCCGTGACTTTCTCCCTCCTCTTCTGTGACTCCAGCGCCATCCGTCAGTTCTTCTGCGACGTCCCTTCCCTCATCCGGCTCTCCTCTTCCAGGCGCCACGGTGAGGAGATGGCCGTGCTGGGCCTCAGCGTGTTCCTGTGCCTCGGTTGTTTCGCCTCCATCGTCGTCTCCTACGCGCGCATCTTCGGGGCCGTGCTGAGGATGCCGGCCGCCGAGGGCCGGGCCAGAGCCTTCTCCACCTGCCTGCCCCACCTCGTCGTCGTCATCTTGTTTCTCTCTACTGCCTCATTTGCCCACCTCAAGCCTCCCTCGGCCTCCCCGTCGACGTCGGACCCGCCGGTGTCCGCGTTCTGCGCCGTGGTGCCCCCGGCCCTCAACCCCCTCATCTACAGCCTGAGGAACCGCGACGTGAAGGCCGCCCTGGGGAGGGTCCTGAGGTGGAAGTTTTTCACGTAGAACGGAACGCCTCTAGCCTGTTCCAAAGTGGACGGTGACACCGACCACCCACCAGTCGATCGGCTGGACTTACTGAGCGCTCACTGTATGCAGAGCACTCTACTCAGCGTAGATCCACTGGAGGACGGAGGATATGTGCAATCGGGAGATCTTGGCACCTAGGTATTCAATCGATCGTATTTATTGGGTGCTTTCAGTTTTTTAATGATACCCATCAAGCGCTTACTACGTGCCGGGCTCCGCTCTAAGCTCTGCGGTGAATACAAGCTCCTCGGGTTGGACACAGTCCCCATTTGACAGATGAGGAAAGTGAGGCCCGGAGAAGTTCACTGGCTTGCCCATAATCTCACAGCAGAGCCGGAATTAAAACCCTTGTCCTCTCCCATATTTATTGAGTGCTTACTGTGTGCCAAGCACTGTACTAGAAAAATAAAAATACCCTCCTGCTAGATTAGGATAGATAAAGGCGGACGGGGAACGTATCTATCACCTCCTTCGTAATGTCCTCTCCCAAGTGCTTAGTAATAACAACGATGATAATAATTATGGTATTTGTTAAGCGCTTAACTATGTGCCAGGCACCGTACTAAGTGCTGGAGTGGATACAAGCAGATCGGGTTGGACACAGTCCCTGTCCCACTGGGACTCACGCTTAGTACGGCGCTCCGCACACAGTAAGCACTTAATAAATACCACTGATTGACTGATTCAAGTAGTACAACTGATTGGGAGAAGCAGCGTGGCTCAGTGGAAAGAGGCCGGGCTTGGGAGTCAGAGGTCGTGGGTTCTAATCCCGGCCCCGCCACCTGTCTGCCGGGTGACTTTGGACAAGTCACTTCACTTCTCTGTGCCTCAGTTACCTCATCTGTAAAAATGGGGATAAAAAATGTGAGCCCCCCACGTGGGACAATCCGATTACCCCAGCGCTTAGAACAGTGCTCTGTACATAGTAAGCGCTTAACAAATACCATAACTATTACTATCATTACAGTTTGTGCCTCGATCTTGTCTAGCTCACCGCCAACCCCTCGTGCATATCCTGCCTCTGGCCCAGAACTCCTTCCCCGTTTATATCCGACAGACCACCACCCTCCCCACCTTCAAAGCCTTATTAAAATCCCGTCTCCTCCAAGAGGCCTTCCCTGACTAAGCCCTCATTTCCTTTTCTCCCTCTCCCGTTTGCCTTGCCCCGATCCGCTCCCCCAATTCACCTCTCCCTCAGCTCCACATATCTGGAATTTATTTATCTCGATCAAGGTCCGTCTCCCCCTCGAGGCCGTAAGTCTGTTGTGGGCAGTGAATGTGCGTCTTATTCCCAGGAGAAGCAGCGTGATGTAGTGGATAGAACCCAGGCCTGGGAGTCACGAGGTCATGGGTTCTGATCCCGCCTCTGCCACTCGTCTGCTTGTGACCTTGGCCGAGTCCCTTGACTGCTCTGTGCCTGAGTTAGCTCATCTGTAAAATGGGGATTGAGAGTGTGAGCCCCACATGGGTCCAACCCAATTTGCTTGTATCCGTCACAGTGCCCGGAGCATAGTGAGCGCTTAACAAAAACCATAATTATCAGTCTTATTAATAGCAGTGGTATTACTATTATTATAATAATATGATGGCGTATAATAATAATATTTAGTAACAATATTACTATTCTATCCAACCCTCCCGAGCTCTGCCTACTCTAAGCGTTCGATAAATGCGATCGACTGACTGAATGACTAAATGCTTAGGAGAGATAAGTTGAAGAAACCGAGGTACGGAGAGGCTAATGAACTTGCCCAAGTTTATAGCGGGCAAGAAGCCAAACTAGGCTTCCCGTTCCCGGGCCCTTCCCGTTCCGGTAGACTGCCCCGCCGAGACCCTCATTTCCCACCCCATCGGGTGCAGGGTCCAGAGGGGCTAATCAGGGCTGGTAACTTCCCCCTCCTCCCCCATACCAACTCTCCTCACGCCTGTGGGGCTCCTCTGCAGTCACCTTGGGCGAGTCACTTCACTTCTCGGAGCCTCAGTTCCCTCATCTTTAAACGGGGATTAAAATGCGACCCCCCCCGCCCCCTCCGTGGGACAGATACAACCTGAGGAGTTTGTCTCTACCCCAGCATTTAGTACAGGGCCCGGCACATAGTGAGCGCTGAACAAAGACCGGAAAATTAAAAAAGGACAGCCCAGTCACTCTCGCAACCGTTTCATCCTCCTCAGGCATCTCAGCAGCCTGGGGAGTTGGGACGCCGGGGAGATCTGAGAGCTGATGTCATCCCTTCCCCGGTTTCCACTGCGGCGTCCTCTGGGGCCGCGCAGGTATGCGTTCTGGACTCACCCCGGGGGTGCCGACCCCCTTGCCCCTGAAGCCTTCGGGGTAATAAAGCCCAAACTTCCCCCCCTGTACCTTCAGGCCCCCAAACAACCAGACCCACCTACGGGTTGTCCTTCTTCGACCAGCCACCCGTTCAGACGGAGGCCGGAGCCTTACGGAATTTACCCAGCAGAAACAGGTGAGCCCAGCAAACCGCACCCACCACCTATCACTGATCAATCGATCCATCTATGGAGTTTTTAATGGGCGCAGAGCACTCTGTTAAGCATTTGGAAGAGTGATGATAATAATTCTGGTTTCTGTTAAGCGCTTACCACATGCCAAGAGCCGTTTTGCGATATAACGGAGTTGGTAGACGTTATCCCTGCCCACAAGGTGCTTATAGTCTAGAGGGGGAGACAGACATAAACATAAATAAATCGATTCTGGGTGGAATTCGTGAATCATGATATATAATAAAATAAATCTGCGGATATAATAAACTGGGATTTACATCCTTTATTCACCCCTGCCTCAGCCCCACAGAATTTACATACAAAGATGTAATCTGTATGTTAATACCAATGTCCATCCCCCCCTCTAGACTCTAACCCTGGATCTCCTTGTGGGTAGGGAATGTGTCTCCCAACTCTGTCACACTGTACTCTCCCCAAGCGCTTAGAACAGTGCTTTGCATATAGTAAACACTCCCTAGACATGATTGAATGATGGGAATGTACATAAGTGCCCACTCGACGGCACTTAATTAATAAATAATAATAATTCCACCACTAGATTGTACGATTCTTTAGGGAAGGGATCGTGTCGACTTGTTCTCTCGTACTCTCCCAAGGGCTTAATACGGTTCTCTGCACACAGTAAGGGCTCAGATACCACACACTGACGTTGTTAGGCGATTCTAAATGCCTATTTACTAGACGGTTTCTCCCAGGCTGAAAGGGGGACAAGTGCAGAGATCGAGACACCCCCCCCCCCCAACCCTAGAGTAATTCTATTCCTCTATCGTGTCCTTGGAAATCTACCAGCCTCGGTTTTCAGTAGTAATGAAATTAAAAATCCGGGACACGTACCGGGAAACCAGACCATCCCGTCTGAGACACCACTCTAATAATAATGTCGGTATCTGTTAAGCGCTTACTGTGTGCCAAGCACTGATCTAAGCGCTGGGGAAGATACAAGGTAATCGGGTTGTCCCACGTGAGGCTCACGGGCTTCATCCCCATTTTAGAGATGAGGTGACTGAGGCACAGAGAAGTGAAATGACTTGCCCAAGGTCACAGAGCTGACGCGGGGCGGGGGCGGATTTGGAACCCACGACCTCTGACTCCCAAGCCCCGGCTCTTTCCACTGAGCCACGCTGTTTCTAGTGGAGATACACACAACGACTCAGTTGAGAAGCGGCGTGGCTTAGTGGAAAGAGGCCGGGCTTGGGAGTCAGAGGACATGGGTTCTGATCCCGGCTCCGCCATTTGTCCGCTGTGAGACCTCGGACAAGCCACTTAACTTCTCTGTGCCTCAGTGACCTCATCTGTAAAATGGGGATTAAAACCGTGAGCCCCTCGTGGGACAGCCCGATGACCCGGTATCTACCCCAGCACTTAGAACGGTGCTCAGCACATAGTAAGCGCTTAAAAAATACCATAATTATTATTATTATTGAGCCCATACTAAGCTTGGGAGAGTACAATACAACCGAGTTGGTGGGCGCGATCAACGCAACCAGGGGTATCGATTGACGGCTTGCCTTGTGCAGAGCACCGTACTAAATGCTTGGGAGAGTCCAGTACAACCGAGTTGGTAGACACGTTCCCTGCCCGGAGCGCGGAGACAGTCATTAAAATAAATCACGTCTATATACATAAGCGTTGTGGAGCTGAAGGTGAGGTGATGCAATTCCAGGTGAGTAGGTGACACAGAAGAGGGAGAGAAAGTCAGGAAAAGAGGGCTAATTTGGGGAAGGCCTCTTGGAGGAGATGTGACTTTATGAATGTTTAATGTTTTATTACATTTTTACATGTATTTAAACATTAATGTTTAATGTATTAATGATTTGAAGGAGGGGAGAGTGGGGGTCTGCTGCGTAGGGAGAGGGAGGGAGTTCCAGGCTAGGGGGAGGTCTTGGAAAAGGGGTCGGCGGCGAGATAGACGAGATCGGGGCACGGTGAGTAAGTTGATGCTAGAGGAGTGGAGTGGGAAGGTTGGCCCGTAATAATAATAATAATAATGATAATAATGATGGTATTTGTGAACTGCTTATTATGTGCCAAGCACTGTTTTAAGCGCTGGGGGAGATACGAGGTAATCAGGTCGTCCCACGCGGGGCTCACAATCTTAACCTTCATTTTACAGACGAGGTCGCTGAGGCACAGAGAAGTGAAGTGGCTTGCCCAAGGTCACACAGCTGATAAGTGGTGGAGCCGGCATTAGAACCCACGACCTCTGACTCCCAAGCCCAGGTGAGGTAATTTCAGGAACTGTCTAGTACCTCAGAAGGCACTGTTACCTTCTGAGGTAAGAAGGGAAGAATAAGTAATGTGTTAGTGCCTCCGAAGACCTGGATATTACTTGGAAAAGACACCCATTTGACTTCTCATTTCCCACTGCCCTCGCATCCAACCAGACTGGATAAAACCGTCTTCCACAAGGAAATGGCCAATCTCACGGCAGCGACGGGATTCCTGCTGCTGGGATCCTCGGAGGTCCGGGAGGTGCGGCCGGTCCAGGCCGCGCCGTTCCTCCCGGTCTACCCGGCGGCCCCGACGGGGAACCTCCTCGTCGTCGCCGTCACCGTCCTCGACCGGCGGCTCCGCGCCCCGTGTACTTCTTCCTCGGGCACCTGTCCGTCCTCGACCTCTGCCTCGTCTCCTCCACCGTCCCCCAGTCCGTCCACAACTCCCTGGCCGACCGTAGAGAAATCTCCCCCCTGGGCTGTGCTTTCCAAGTGTTTGCGTTCAGACTCTGTGCCTGTGCAGAGACTCCCCTGCTCACGGCGATGTCCTTCGACCGCTACGCGGCCATCTGCCTCCCCCTGCGCTACGGGGTCATCACGGGCCGAGGGGCCTGTGAGAAGATGGCGGCCGCCTCCTGGCTCTTCGGTGCACTGAGCGGCCGTGACGCACACCATCGCCACCTTCTCCGTCCCCGTCTGGAGGTCCAACGTCCTCCCCCAGTTCTTCTGTGACATCCCTCAGCTCATCCGTCTCGCGGGGCCCAGTGGAAATCTCCGGGAATCTGTGACAAAAACCGTCTCGGTCGGCCTCACCTTCGGTTATTTCCTCGCCATCGTCGTCTCCTACGTCCGCATCTTCGGGGCCGTGCTGAGGATGCCGGCCGCCGAGGGCCGGGCCGGAGCCTTCTCCGCCTGCCTGCCCCGCCTCGCCGTCGTGACTTTATTCGTAGCAAATGGTGCCTCCGCCTACCTCAGGCCCGTGTCGGACTCCCCCTCGGCCCTGGACCCGCCGGTGTCCGTGTTCTACACCGTGGTGCCCCCGGCCCTCAACCCCCTCATCTACGGCCTGAGGAACCGCGACGTGAAGGCCGCCCTGAGGAGGAGGATAGCGGGGAAATGCCTCTAAAATGGCACGGTGAAACATCTTTCTCCACGAGGGTAACCCGAATGACGCCGGGTCCCCACCCCTTGGCATCGGTCCCGCGGGAGTCACCGGCGATGAGGAGGTCACCCGGGGAGAAAGATGGCTGGCCTGGTCGCTGAGACCTCAGGATCAAGGTCCCCCACGCCCGAATCGATCGCAGCGGTGGCCGCGGAGATCGGCTATCGGCCTGTAGTGTCTGTAAAGCGCTTATTACCGATCGGTCGGCGACATTTATTGAACACTTCCTCTGTGCAGAGCACTGTTCTAAGCGCCTGGGAGAGCGCAGTAGAACCATAAACGGACATTCCCCGCCCACCACAAGTTTCCAGTCTAGACGGGGAGGCAGATAGTACTATAAACAGATTAAAGACACCAACACAAGTGCAGGGGGGTGAAAGCGGGGGGAATAAAGGGTACAAATCCAAGGGCAACCCGGAAAGGAGTAGAAGAAGAGGAAATGGGGGTTTAATCGGAGAAGGGCTCCTGAGGAGAGGTGCTCTTACTAAATCTCTAAAGGTGGAGAGAGCGAGAGCTCAGAGGAGGGGCGTGTCACTAGTCGTTCGTTATCGGAACGTCTCTGCGTTATAAATTCATCGTGAACGGTGACTGTGTCTGTTTACTGTTGATAGTAATGGTATTTGCCAAGCGCTGACCGTGTGCCGAGCGCTGTTCTGAGCGCTGGGGTAGATGCAAGGTCATCAGCTTGTCCCATGTGGGGCTCACAGTCTCCATCTTAGAGAACGCTTAGAGAAGCAGGGTGGCTCAGTGGAAAGAGCGCGGGCCTGGGAGTCAGAGGTCGTGGGTTCTCATCCCGGCTCCGCCGCTTGTCAGCCGGGTGACCTCGGCCAAGTCACCTCCCTTCTCCGGGCCTCAGTTCCCTCGTCTGGAAAATGGGGATGAAGACTGTGAGCCCCACGTGGGACACCTTGATGACCTTCTCTCTCCCCCAGCGCTCAGAACGGTGCTTGGCATATAGAAAGCGCTTACCAGATACCGCTATTATTATTAATCTCAGTCTTAGACTTAGTCTTATTGTTGCATTCTACTCCCCAAGCGCTTACCACAGTGTTTCGCACGGGCCGTACAAAGACAGTCGAGTGAATCCGTGACCGTGGGCGTTCTCGTGGGGGAGGGAGGAAACAGCCCCGCTGAACGTCGGGGATAATGTCACCTCGGGAGTCCTCAGCCTTCCAGGGAACGAGTCTCTCGGGGCCAAGCCGGGGCGGCTCCTCCCAAGGGAACCCCGTCCCCGCCGTCCCGCCCAGAAGAGCGTCGGCTGTCTCCGAGGAGCCCGGAGCACTGGTTTTATGCCGGGCTCTTTCCCGTCACGGCCACGGACCCGCACGAGGAGACGAGGAGGAGGAACTCGGCATCCCCAACCCTGGACGGCCCCGGTGAGTCAAAGTCAATCGCTCGATCCGTCCCTCGTAGTTACTGAGCACTCACTGGGTGCGGAAGAGCACTGTAGTGAGCACTTGGGAGAGCACGATACAATCGAGTTGATAGGGTCTGTGCCCGCACGGAGCTCACAGCTGACTGTGTGCAGAGCGCTGTACTAAGTGCTTGGGAGAGTCCAGTACACCAGAGGAGGTAGACACAGTGCCCACCCTCAAAGAGCTCACAGTCTAGTGTGAAAAATAGATGTTAAAATGAATTACAGAGAGGAGAAGCATCAGAGTTATAAGAATATTCATTCAGTCGTATTTCATTCAGTCGCATTTATTGAGCGTTTACTGTGTGCGGAGCACTGTCCTCGTGTGAGAAGCAGCTGAAAAGTAGCGTGGCCTAGGGGAAGGCGGGGGACCTGGGTTCTAATCCCAGCTCCTCCACTTATTTACTTGGTGACCTTGAGCAAGTCACTTCACTTCTCTCTGCCTCAGTTACCTCATCCGTAAAATGGGGATTAAGACTGTGACCCTCATGTGGAACAGGGACCGTGTCCGACCTGATTAGCTTGTATCTACCCCAGCGCTTAGGATAGTGTCTGGCACCTAGTGACCGCTTAGCAGATACCGCCAGAAAGAGGGTAGGTGGTGGAGCTGGGATTAGAACCCAGGTCCTCTGCCTCCCACGCCCGTGGACTTTCCATTTAGGTTATGCTGCTTCCCAGTCACAGACTGGAATGGAAGATATAGAATACGAGATAGAATGAAGAGAAGCAGCGTGGCTCAGTGGAAAGAGCCCGGCCTTGGGAGTCAGAAGTCACGGGTTCGAATCCCAGCTCCGCCGCTTGTCAGCCGGGTGACTCTGGGCAAGTCACTCTGTGCCTCAATTACCTTCATCAGTAAAATGAGGATGAAGACTGTGAGCCCCACGTGGGGCAACCTGATCACCTTGCATCCCCCCCCCAGCGCTTAGAACAGTGCTTTGCATGTAGTAAGCGCTTAACAGATGCCAGCACTATTATTATTAAGTCCAGGTTGTAAAGAAGGGCCAGATAAAAAGCCAGGGAGGCAGAGAAGATGGAGCGGGAAGGCTAGGTGTGAGAGCAGTGGCCAGACGTGGGATGTGGGTGGCGAATCAGTCGCTGTAAAAAAAGATACCGCCCGAAGAAGAAAAGTCTGAGTTGGGAGGGGTGGATTAATGATAATTACGGCATTTCTTAAGCGCTAACTATGTGCCGAGCACTATTTTAAGCGCTGGGGTAGATCCAAGGTAGTCAGGTTGTCCCATGTGGGGCTCATAGTCATAAACCCAGTTTTACAGATGAAGTCGCTGAGGCACAGAGACGTTAAGTGAATTGCCCAAGGTCACCCAGCAGATAAGTAGCGGAGCCGGGATTAGAACCCACGTCTTCTGACTCTCGAGCCCGGGGTTTTTCAACTAAGTCCCGCTGCTAACCTCTGGTTGAAATCGGTCTAGACCAAGCCGCCAGGATGCCAGGAGGAGGTCAAAGGACAGTGAAACGGAGGTTAGACTGGCCTGGAAACTGGCTGCTGGCAGGGTTTGAGGCCACCAACTCTGTTCTACTGTACTCTCCCGACCGCTTAGTACGACGCTGTGCACACAGGAATCGCTCAATATTGATCAATTATCCACCCCACCCTCAGTCCCAGAGCACTTATGCACATTTCCATCATTTACCGATGGATATTAACGTCAGTCTCCCCCTCTAGACTGTAAATTCATTGTGCGCAGGGACTAAATCTACCACGTTTGTCCTACTGTACTCTCCCAATCGCTTAGTACAGAGCTCTGCACACAGGAAGCGCTCAACAAATACCACTGAATGATCGAATGAATGAACGGAATCAATTTTCTGCGCCTCCATGGGCAATCCACAGATTCTCCGAGAAAATGACCAACACCACCAAGGTGAGGGAATTTCTGCTGCTGGGATCCTCGGAGGTCCGGGAGCTGCGGCTGGCCCAGGCCGCGCTGTTCCTCCCGGTCTACCTGGCGGCCCTGACGGGGAATCTCCTCGTCGTCGCCGTCACCCTCCTCGACCGCCGCCTCCGCGCCCCCATGTACTTCTTCCTCGGGCACCTGTCCGTCCTCGACCTCTGCCTCGTCTCCGTCACCGTCCCCCAGTCCGTCCACAACTCCCTGGTCAACGGCAGAGCCATCTCTCTACGGGGCTGTGTGGCTCAGGTCTTTTCTGTGATTTCAATAGCCGCCTCCGAGCTGTCCATCCTCACGGCCATGTCCCACGACCGCTACGCGGCCGTCTGCCGCCCCCTGCGCTACGGGGCCATCGTGGACCGAGGGGCCTGCGGGAAGATGGCGGCCGCCTCCTGGCTCGGCGGGGGCCTGTTCGGGGCGATGTACACAGCCGGGACGGTGACGCTGAGCTTCTGTGGCTCTAACCTGATCCAGCAGTTCTTGTGCGACGTCCCTTCGTCGCTGAAGATCTCCTGTTCCGAAACGCACGTCGTCATCGCCGTCAGCGAGGCCACCGCCTTTAGCCTGGCTTTCGTCGCCTTCGTCTTCATCGTGGTCTCGTACGCGCGCATCTTCGGGGCCGTGCTGAGGATGCCGGCCGCCGAGGGCCGGGCCGGAGCCTTCTCCACCTGCCTGCCCCGCCTCGCCGGCGTGACTTTATTCGTGGCCAACGCTGCCTTTGTCTATCTCAAACCCCTGTCTGACCCTCCCTCAGCCCAGGACCTGCTGGTGTCCGTGTTCTACGCCGCGGTGCCCCCCGCTCTGAACCCCGTCATCTACAGCCTGAGGAACCGAGACATGAAGACCACCCTGAGGAGAATGATAGCGGGGAAATGCCTCTAAGATGGCGCAGGACCTTCTTCTCCCTGAGGCCGGAGGCCCTTCTTGCCTGGGGGATGCTGAGTCCCCACCCCTTGGGGTCGGTCGCTTGGGATCCACTGGTGACCACGGAGTCTCCCGCGGAGAAAGATGGACAGCCAGTGGCAGAGACCTCAGGATCCCGGACCTCCACGCCCGAATGGATCATAATGCCAGCCGTCTACAGGGAGTGGTGGCCGTGGGGGTTGCCTTTCTGTAGCATCTGTAGAGCGATTATTATCAATCGGTCGATGGGTCGAGTGCTTGCCGTGTGCAGAACCCCGTACTGAACTCTTGGGAGAGTTCTCTCGGTAGAGAAGCAGCGTGGCTCAGTGGAAAGAGCCCACGCTTGGGAGTCAGCGGTCGTAGGTTCTAATCCCCGCTCCACCACGTCGGCTGCGTGACTTGGGGCAAGTCACTTACCTTGTCTGTAAAATGGGGATGAAGACGGCGAGCCCCCGTGTGGGACAACCTGATGACCTTGTATCTACCCCAGCGCTTAGAACAGTGTTTGGCACATAGCGCTTAACAATATTATTATTACAATATAACGGAACTGGTGGATTCGTTCCCGTTACGTGCCGGGCACCGTACTAAACGCCGTGGAAGGTACGAGACGATCGGGTCGTATCCGATCCCTGTCCCTCACGGGGCTCTCATTCTTAATCTCCATTGCATAGATGAGGTAACTGAGGCTCAGAGAAGTGAGGTGACTTGCCCAAGGCCACACAGCAGGTACATGGCGGAGCAGGGATTAGAACCCAGGTCCTCCTCTGACTCCCAACCCCGTGTTCTTTCCATTAGGCCCACCCAGTGCATCAGCGTTAACTGGGACCAGACCAAGATCAGTCTTGGACTGAGATGGCGTGAAAATGAGGTGACCTTTAATCATCGATCAGTCTGTTAATCGGATTAATTGAGTGCTCACTCTGTGCAGAACACTATTCTAAGTGCTTGGGAGAGTACAGTATAACAACATAACGGACACATTCCCCGACCACAGCGAGCTTACGGTCTCGAGGGGTAGGCGGACGTTAATAGACGTAAATAAATGAGAGCTATGGACGTAAGCGGGGTGGGGCTGGGACGGGGGGATGAATAAAGGGAGCAAGTCAGGGTGACGCGGAAGGGAGCGGGAGAAGAGGAAAGGAGGACTGTAAGGGGAGATGGAACTGTAAGAGAAGACTAGAAAAGCCGATAACCACGGCACCCAACTGGACGTTGGGGTTTGGGTGCTGTTAGACGAAGGGGCAGAGAAAGGGCGAGGGTGGTCGACGGGGTCGCTCATGGATCCTGGGCAGGAGACAGACCAGCCAGAAACCAGACTGTCCAGTACAAAACCAGATGCGTGGTCAGTGCTCTGTACACTTAAGCACTCAATAAATACGACTGAATGAATGAATCAATCGGTTGAATTTACTGAGCACTTACCGTGCGCAGAGCACCGAACTAAGCCGTTGGCTGCAGAGTGGGTAGACCAGTCCCCTGCCCACAGTGAGCTTACAGACTAGCGGGAGAGACGGACGTTAATCTAAATAAGGAAGTTATGGAGATGGACACAAGTGCTGTGGGGAGAGGGTGGGGTGAGTGAAGGGAGCAAATCCTAGGACGAGGGTGACGTGGAAGGGAGTGGGAGAAGAGGGAATGAGGGCTCAGTCAGGGAAGGCCTCTTGGAGGAGATCGGCGTAAGGCCGTGAAGGTGGGGAGAGTGAGAGCTCGGAGGAGGATGGCGTAACTGCTCAGTTTGCCAGAGTTTCCTTCGTTATTGAATTTCTCTACCTTATAAATTCACTGTGAGCGGTGACTATCCCTGCCTATCGCGGTACCGTACGCTCCCGAGCGCTTACTACGGTGTTTTACACGCAGCAAGCACTAAACGAAGACAACCGAATGAATCTGTGATCGTGGGTGAGGGAGGTAACATCGGTGGGGCTGAACGTCGGGGATGATGTCACCTCTGGGACCCCTGAGTCTTCCAGGTAACGAGTCTCTCAGGGCGGAGCCGAGGAGGGTCCTCCCCGGGGAGCCCCGTCCCCGCCGTCCCGCCCAGAAGAGCGTCGGCTGTCTCCGAGGAGCCCGGGGCACTGGTTTTATGCCGGGCTCTTTCCCGTCAGGGCCACGGATCCGCAGGAGGAGACGAGGAGGAGCAGCTCGGCATCCCCAACCCTGGACCGCCCCGGTGAGTCAAAGTCAATCGCTCGATCCGTCCCTCGCAGTAACTGAGCGCTTACCGGGCGCAGAGCACTGCAGCGAGCACTTGGGAGAGCACGATGCAATAGAGTCGATAGACAGGATCTGCGTCCGCACGGAGCTTACAGCTGACTGGGTGCCGAGCGCTGTGCTAAGTGCTTGGGAGAGTCCAGTACAACAGAGTAATGATGATGACGATGGCATTTGTTAAGTGTTTATGACACGCAAAGCGCTGTTCTAAGCGCTGGGATAGTTACGAGGTCATCGGGTTGTCCCACGTAGGGCTCACAGTCTCAACCCTCATTTTACAGATGAGGCGGCTGAGGCACGGAGAAGTTAAGTGACTCGCCCAAAGTCACACAGCTGATAAGTGAGGGAGCCGGGGTTCATCCGTGCGTCTGATCGTATTTATTGAGTGCCTACTGTGTGCGGGGCACTGTACTAAGCGCTTAGAAAGTACAATTCGGCAACAGATAGAGACGATCCCTCCCCGACACACGGGCTCGCGGTCTAGAGGGGGGAGGCAGGCAACAGAGCAAAAGAAGTAGACAGGCATCAGTAGCGTCAAAATAGATAAATGGAATCATAGCTATCGACACATCATTAATAAAATAGAGCAATAAATATATACATATATACGCCAGTACTGTGGGGAGGGGAAGGGGGTAGAGCAGAGGGAGGGACTAGGGAGGGGAGAAGGAGGAGAGGAGAAGGGGGGCTCAGTCTGGGAAGGCCTCCTGGAGGAGGTGAGCTCTCAGGAATAATAATAATGTTGGTATTTGTTAAGCGTTTACTATGTGCGGAGCACTGTTCTAAGCGCTGGGATAGACATAGGGGAATCAGGTTGTCCCACGTGGGGCTCACAGTCTTAATCCCCATTTTCCGGACGAGGTAACTGAGGCACAGAGAAGTGAAGTGACTTGCCCACAGTCACAGAGCTGACAGGTGGCAGGGCCGGGATTCGAACTCATGACCCCCCACTCCGAAGCCCGTGCTCTTTCCACTGAGCCACGCTGCTTCTAGGGCTTGGAAGAGGGGAAGAGAGCTTGGTGGACGTGAGGAGGGAGGGCGTTCCAGGCCAGAGCAGGACGTGGGCCCGGGGCCGACGGCGGGACAGGCGCGAACGAGTCCCAGTGAGGAGGTGAGCTGCAGCAGAGGGGCTGAGTGTGCGGGCTGGGCTGGACAAGGATTAGAACCCACAAACCCGGGCTCTTCCCACTGTACTAAGCGCTTGGAAAGTACAGTTCGGCAATAAAGAGAGACCTAGTGTGAAAAAGAGACATTAAAATGAATTACAGATAGGGAAAGTAGCAGAATAGAAGGACATGTACCTGTGTGAGAAGCGGCGTGGCTTAGTGGAGAGATCACGGGCCTCGGAGCATCTGGGTTCTAATTCGAGGTCTGCTTTGTGACCTTGAGCGAGTCACTTCACTTCTCTGTGCCTCAGTTACCTCATCTGTGAAATGGGGACTAAGGCCGTGACCCTCATGTGGAACAGGGACCGTGTCCAACCTGATTAGCTTGCATCCACCCCGGCGCTTAGGATAGTGCCCGGCACACAGTAACCTCTTAAAAAGACCACCCGAAAAAGGGTAGGCGGTGGCGGTGGGATTAGAACCCAGGTCCCCTAGGCCGGGCTGCTTCCCAATCCCAGACCAGGATGGAAGATACAGAGTGCAAGGCCGGGCTGTAAAGCGGGGCCACGTGAAAAGCCAGGAATGCGGAGGAGATGGAACGGGAAGGACGGGTGTGAGACGAGAGGCCGGGCGTGGGGTGTGGGTGGAAAAGCCGCCGTTGTGGAAAAGATACCGACCTCCCGAAGAAGAGCGTTTGGAGGGGTGGACTGCAAACGTCTAGTTGAAACCGGTTGAAACCAGTCGACACCAAGTGAAGGACAAAGGTCAATGAAGCTGAGACTCGACTAGCCTCGAAGCTCTCCGCCGGCAGGGAACGTGTCTTCCGATTCTGTTCTACCGCACCTCCCCCCCCCCCCCCAAGGCTCAGTACAGTGCTCTGCACCCAGGAAGCGCTCGATAAATACCATCGATCCATCGATCGATTGCCCACCGGACTGCCTTTTAGGTTAGGCATAGCAGAAACCACCTGGATCCGATTCCCTCAGTCATTTTTGGTTGGGTTGAAGAGGAGCCTACCTGCGGAATTCACTCAAAATAAGGAGAGAAACTTATATGCATTTTATTCATTCATTCAGTAGTATTTATTGATCCCTTACTGTGTGCAGAGCACTGTACTGAGCGCTTGGAATGTACAGTTTTAGTAACTTAGATATTTATACGAGTGTCCGTCCCCTCCACTGGACGTAAACTCGCTGAGGGCGGGGCACGTTTCCTCTAACTCCGTTCTACCGCAGTCTCCCGAGTACTCAGTACAGAGCCCCGCACCCGAAAAGCGCTCAATAAGCACCACTGATGTTGAAGAAATATAAGGCAGTACAGGTAATTCATTGATTTCTAGACTGTCAGCCCGGCGTGGGCGGGGATCGTCTCTGTCGCTGAATTGTACTTTCTGAGTTCTTTAGTACAGGGCTCTGCACACAGTCAGCGCTCAATAAATACGATTGAATGATAATATCAGGAGGCTCTTATGACACACACCCAGAAGGTGTTTGAGGAAAGGATCGGTTAATCAGTGACATTTCCTGAGCTCTTACTGTGCGCCGAGCCCTGAGCCAAGTGCTTGGGAGAGTGAAGTAGAACAGAGTTGGGAGAATACAATAGATGAGAGTCGGTAGACCATATTAAAAATATATCTGTAAAGTGCGCGTGTGAGTGAGAGAGGGAGAAAGGGGTGGGTGGGGTGTTAGGACCCCCAGACCCTATTTCATTTCTCCAAAGCCAAACCCTTCCCATCCCGGGTCTCTGTGAAAGCAAAAATGCAGACCTAGAAGCCGAAAGGGAGGGAGGCTTCGAGTTGAAAATAAAAATGGGGATTTTCATATTCCTCCCCGTAAATGAGCTCCTTTTCTTTGCCTCCGTGGGAAATCCACAGATAACCCATGAAAGCGGGAAACGCCACCAAGGTGACGGGATTCCTGCTGCTGGGATTCTCGGAGGTCCGGGAGCTGCAGCTGGTCCACGCCGCGCTGTTCCTCCTGGTCTACCTGGCGGCCCTGACGGGGAACCTCCTCATCGTCGCCGTCACCGCCCTCGACCGGCACCTCCACACGCCCATGTACTTCTTCCTCGGGAACCTGTCCGTCCTCGACCTCTGCCTCGTCTCCATCACCGTCCCCAACTCCGTCCACAACTCCCTGATCAACGGCAGAGCCATCTCTCTATGGGGCTGTGTGGCTCAGGTCGTTTTGGTGATTTCGTTTGCTTTCTCGGAGCTGACCGTCCTCACGGCCATGTCCTACGACCGCTACGCCGCCATCTGCCTCCCCCTGCGCTACGAGGTCATCGTGGACCGAGGGGCCTGCGGGAAGCTGGCGGCCGCCTCCTGGCTCGGCGGGGGCCTGTTCGGGGCGATGTACACAGCCGGGACGGTGAGGCTGAGCTTCTGTGGCTCTAACCTCATCCAGCAGTTCTTCTGCGACATCCCTTCCTTACTGAAGATCTCCTGTTCCGAAACGCACGTCGTCATCGACGTCAGCGTGGCCACCGCCTTTACCCTGGCTTTCGTCTCCTTCGTCTTCATCGTCGTCTCCTACGTGCGCATCTTCGGGGCCGTGCTGAGGATGCCGGCCTCCGAGGGCCGGGCCAGGGCCTTCTCCACCTGCCTGCCCCACCTCGTCGTCGTCACCGTCTTCCTCTCCACCGGGGCCGTCGCCTACCTCAAGCCCGTGTCGGACTCCCCGTCGTCCCTGGACCTGCTGGTGTCCGTGTTCTACACCACGGTGCCCCCGGCCCTCAACCCCCTCATCTACAGCCTGAGGAACCGGGACGTGAAGGCCGCCCTGGGGAGGGTCCTGAGGGGGCATCGGTTCCTCCGGAATAAAGCCTCCCTCTTTTTGACCTGACATTTGCCCCCAGAATCTTTCCAACCCCCCTGGTTGTGAACTGTGCTGTACAAAGTGATCTCCTTCCCTGGAGATCAATCTGCGGTCAGGCCGTGAACCCTGCTCACGCATCTGGGTGCTTAGCAAATAGCATCGTGATCCTTAGTGTCATTATTAGGAGTAACATTACTGTCCCTGGGAATGTACACTGATAGTTGTATCGAGTTCCGCCCAGGAGAACGACAACTAGCCAGGCCGGGGCCCACCTTATCGACGCCCTTAGCGACAACCGATCACGGAGGGACCAGTGGACGGACGGCCGCCCGTAGTCCCGAGACCCCCAGATTATCAGCAGCCCCGGCGGGGGTGAATTGCCGGCCGCCGGCCGCGGCCTCGAAACCCAACACCCACCCTCGCCGAAGACCTCTTCGGCCACGGAGTGTCCGCCGGATGACCCAAAGCCGATGGTGAAGGAGCTCGGCCTGTGCCGAGAGGCCGGTGAAGAAAACGACAGACGGGGACGGAGCGGCAGGCCGTACGCCGATCCGGCCCGCGAACCGATAGGACTTGATGGGAGGGGTCGGACGAGAGGGAGGGACGGGGCTCTGCGTCTCCCGGGGAAGCGGGACCGGCGGGAAACGTAAGGACGGGCTCATCCTCACTTCTTCGTCTTTGGCTACCAAACAGCCACCGACCTTTCGTTGCAACTAAATGAATAAAAGGCTGGCCTAACCTGCCTCGTTACTTGGGATATTTTCCAACAGTTCCATCGGCGGTGTTTACTGAGCGCTTACTCGGCGCAGCGCACTGTACTAAGCTTTTGGGAGAGAACTGGCCGAGATGTTCCGCTCCCGCAAGGAGCTTAGAGGCTTCACCCCTCCTTTCTAACCCTATCTCCCTTCCCTTGACTTCCCGGATTCCCAATCCTTTCCTGACTGAACTGCTACTCACCCAGTAGCGTAAGGGACGTTCCGTCGTCAGCTGATCTATCCCACGTCCGCTACAGAGCACCCTCCCCGCCTTCACAGATCTCCTCCAAAGCGGCCTTCCCCGGCCAAGCCCTCATTTCCTCTTCTCCCACTCCCTTCCGCCTCCCCTTGGACTTGAATCTGCTCCCTTTCCTCCCCCCTCCCTCAGCCCCTTACGTCCTCATCCGTCGTTTATTTATTTATATTCATTTCCGTCTCTCCGACCAGTCCGTGAGCCCGCGGTGGGCGGGGAACGCGTCTACCGGTTCCGTCACGTCGTACTGTCCCAAGCGCTTAGTACGGCGTTCTGAACACGGTAAGCGCTCGATGGATACCACGGATCGATGGATTGGCCACTGTGGTCCCGGATGACTTTCCGTGCGATGTTTTACCGTTAAGGGGCCGGCGTCCTCCTCTCCCGAATCCAGCTGCTCTCCCAGAATTGATTCCCAATGCTTGGGAATATTGCGATGTGATACTCGGGGTGGTTGGGATAGGTGGGTTTCCCCCGCCTCCACCCACCCTATTTATTCACCGTCCCTTCTGGGTTTCCTGGACCCTCGGCAATAATAATGTGAGTAATAATGTTGGTATTTGTCAAGCGCTTACTATGTGCCGAGCACTGTTCTAAGCGCTGGGGTAGGCACAGGGGAATCAGGAGGTCCCACGTGGGGCTCACAGCCTTAATCCCCATTTTCCAGATGAGGTCACTGAGGCACAGAGAAGTGAAGCGACTTGCCCACGGTCACACAGCCGACGAGTGGCAGGGCCGGGATTCGAACTCATGACCCCTGACTCCAAAGCCCGGGCTCTTTCCGCTGAGCCACGTTGCTTGGATACCTATCCCTCAGAGCGCTTATGTCCAAATCCTGACGTTCTGCTGCTTCCCGTCTGTAATCCACTCGAACGTCTTCCTCCCCCATGAGGTTGCGAGCCCCTTGAGACAGGGAACCTGTTTAACAAGCCCAGTGTTTTCTCCAAGCGCTTAGTACAGTGTTCTGCACATAGTAAGCGCTCCATAAATACGATCGAACGAATGAACGACTGCTCCCCAAATATCTGTGGCCGAGTTGTCCATTCCAAGCGCTTAGTACAGTGCCCCGCACATAGTAAGGGCTCAATAAATGCTATCGAATGAACGGATGGAGCCGCAGAATAGCCTAGCGGAAAGAGCCCGGGCCTGGGAGTCGGAGGACCTGGGTTCTAATCCCCTCTCCACCACTTGTCTGCTCTGTGACCTTGCTCAAGTCACTTCCCCGTGGTTCTGTTTCCTCATCTGTAAAATGGGGATGAAGACCGGGAGCCCCGTGTGAGACGGAGGAGGCTGCGTCCAATCTGCTTACCTTCTATCTACCCCCCAGTGCTTAAACAGTGCTTGGCACGTAGTAAGTGCTTAATAAATGCCACAGTTATTAGTATGATTATTATCTTCAGGGAATAAGAGGACAAAAACACAGAGAGAGAAAAGGGTCGGTTAAGGGGGGATCCTAGAGCACAAGGAGGGAATCAGAAAGAGACCCTTGATCACAAAAACGATTCCAGAGGACAGAAGAGTAGCTTCTGAGAAGACATCTTCGAATCTATGAGGAGACGGTCCTGGTAAAAAGAAATCATCCCAGCCTCCTCCACTTAAGGCCCTCAATCATCAGTCGTCACCATCGGAGGTGTTTATCGAGCGCTTACTGTGTGCAGAGCGCTGTACTGAGCCCTTGAGAGACTACAGTAGGCCAGAGAAGCAGCTTGGCATAGTGGATAGAGCATGGGCCCGGGGTCACGGGTTCTAATCCCGGCTCTGCCACCTGTCTGCAGTGTAACCTTGGGCAAATCACTTCCCTTCTCCGTGCCTCAGTTACCTCCCCTGTAAAATGGGGATGGAGACGTAGTGGGGCAGGGACTGTGTCCGACCCAGTTTGCTTCTATCCACCTCAGCGCTTAGTATAGTGTCCGGCACGTGCTAAGTGCTTAACAAATACCATCGTTATTATTCTTTCACCGCAGTACGGCAGAGTTGGTCGACACCTTCCCGACCCACAAGAGGCGAAAAGTCCAGCGAGGGAGCCAGGCATTAATCTAAACAAATCATTTACGACCTACAATTCGTAATTTGTAAATATGAAGTGCCGGGGGGGGGATGGAGGGGGGGCTGAGATTAGCTTGATTATCCTCGTGATGAAGCCAGGATGATTCACCGGTTGATTCAGTCGTATCTGACGGCACAGTAGATTCTGGGGGCTTTCAGCCACGAGGTCCCTCAGGACAAAAGAGGAATCCTGCTTTCTCCGAAGGGAACGGAGAGGCCACGTGGGAAGGATTATAATGGGAAGGATTCTAAATTGCCGCCCGAGTGGAGCGCAGAATGGGAGAGACACCATCTTTCGGGAACTCCTCAACAAGAGAGTGATGTCTCCCCCCGGGTGCAACCAGCGACCAGTCAATGGGATTAATTGAGCGCCTTCTGTGTGCAGAGCCCTGGACTAAGCGCTCGGGAGAGTACAATATAACAGAGTTGGGAGATACGTTCCCTGGCCACGGGGAACATACAATCCAGAGGGGCAGACTGACTTAAATTAATCCATCAGGGGTGTTTGCTGAACGCTTCCCGTGTGCAGACCTCTGTACTAAGCGCCCGGGAGAGTGCGGTGTAAGAGTTGGGAGGCCAGTTCCCTCACCAAGACCAGCTTGACGTCCAGAGACGGAGGGGCTGAACAGCGGAAAGGGAGAAATGTGACGAGAAATCGCCTGTTTCCAACCGTCGGCGAGTGCCAACGTGCGTCAGGAAATCCATTCGGGTGACCTTCATCGTTCATGTGAGTTCCTGCCCGATCCTTGACTTCCTCTAGCTTGATGAGCGCTTACTATATTCCAAGCACGGGGCCAGGGTCCGGCCCAGATACGAGATTGGACGGAGTCCACGTCCCACCTGGGGCTCGCAGTCTAAATTGGAGGGAGCGGAGGTATTTTTTTATGAGTACTGTTAAGCACTTAGTGAGTGTCTTCTAATAATAGTAACGATAACGATAATTACGGTATTGGTGATGCGCTTACTGTGTGCCAGGCACTGTACTGAACGCTGGAACTGTTCTAAGCGCCGGAGTCGATACGAGATCGGACCTAGCCCGTGTCCCATATGGAGCTCAAGCTCTAAGTAGAATGGAGAACCGGTATTTTTATTTTTTATTGATACTTGTTAAGCACTTAGTACGTGCCTGTTCTAAGCGCCGGGGGGGGGGATACAAGATAATAATAATGGCATTTATTAAGCGCTTACTATATGCCGATCACTGTTCTAAGCACTGGGGTAGATACAGGGTGGTCAGGCAGACCCACGTGGGGCTCACGGTCTGAATCCCCATTTTACAGATGAGGTCACTGAGGCCCAGAGAAGTGAAGTAGCAAGGTCACACAGCAGACAGGTGGCGGGGGGCGGGATTAGAACCCACGTCTTCTGAGTCCCGAGCCCGGGCTCTTTCCACTAAGCCAAGCTGCCTCTCTAATAATCAGCTCGGACACGGACCCTCTCCCAGACGGGGCTGGCAGTTTACGTAGCAGGGAGAAGAGGTAATTAATCACTGTTTGCAGATGAAGGAACTGAGGCCGGAGAAGTTATGTGACTGGCCCAAGGTCTCACAGCGGGTCACCCTACAAGCTGGGGGCAGAGCTATAATTAAAACTCTGTCTCTTGATCTAGGTATCTCCTTGCATTTTGTTTGGTCTCTGTGCTTCCGTCTCCTTATCTCCGTTTTTCTGCGTCTGCCTGTCTTTCGGTCACCCTGCCGCTTCGTGATTATCTTTGCGTCTATTCGGGAGAGGAGAGGGGTGGTCTGTCAGGGCAGAAAGGCTAGTGTGACTACATAAATAAGAAGAGTTGGAGTATCTCGAGCCTCACAAACATTTAAGGACAGGGAACGTTCCCGGGAGAATAAAGCCGTTTGAGTGCTTGCCTTCATTCCAGGCCGGAGGCAGGAGAAAGAGGAATCTGAGGCAACTTAACAATTTCACTTTTCCTATGTTTTTCTCGGGGTGATACTCACTTGTTCTCTTGGCACCCTCAGGCAGTCCTCAGACCACATGGCCAACCTCACGGCGATGAGGGAATTCCTGCTGCTGGGATTCTCGGAGGTCCGGGAGCTGCAGCCGGTCCAGGCCGCGCTTTTCCTCCCGGTCTACCCGGCGGCCCCGACGGGGAACCTCCTCGTCGTCGCCGTCACCGCCCTCGACCGGAGCCTCCGCGCCCCCATGTACTTCTTCCTCGGGAACCTGTCCCTCGTCGACCTCTGCTACGTCTCCGTCACCGTCCCCAAATCCATCCACAACTCCCTGATGGACAACAGATCCATCTATTTCAGAAGCTGCGTGGCCCAGGTCTTTTTGTTGTTTCCATTTGGTGGTTCAGAGCTGTTCCTCCTCACCGTGACGTCCTACGACCGCTACGCGGCCATCTGCCTCCCCCTGCGCTACGGGGCCATCGTGGACCGAGGGGCCTGCGGGAAGATGGCCTCCGCCTCCTGGCTCGGCGGAGGGCTCTTCGGGACGATGTCCTCAGCCGGGACGTTCGCGTTAAGCTTCTGCGAGTCCAACGTGATCCCGCAGTTCTTCTGAGACGTCCCCTCCTTACTGAAGATCTCCCGTTCGGAAAGGCACGTCGTCGTCGACGACAGCGTGGCTGCGGGTATCGGCTTCGGTTTCGTCTCCTCCGTCTCCATCGTCGTCTCCTCCGTCCGCACCTTCTCGGCCGTGCTGAGGTTCCCGTCCACCGAGGGCCGGGCCGGAGCCTTCTCCACCTGCCTGCCCCGCCTCGCCGTCGTCACCGTCTTTCTCTCGACCGGAGCCTTCGCCTACCTCAAGCCCGTGTCGGACTCCCCCTCGGCCCCGGACCTGCCGGTGTCCGCGTTCTACGCCGTGGTGCCCCCGGCCCTCAACCCCCTCATCTACGGCCTGAGGAACCGGGACATTCAGGCTGCCTTGGGGAGGCTGCTGGGTGTGAGAGGATGGTACCGAGAAACGGGGACGTGAGGGTCGCTCTGAGGAAACTTTTGAGCTAAGACCCATTTCTCCAGAGTCCAGTAATCCTTTCTAAATCACCTCGCCCCCGATTTCCTACTAGAACACGGCCCACACACGCTGCTCCTCCAACGCCGGACTACTCGCTGGACCTCGATCTCATCCATCGCCCCGTCGACCCCTCGCCTACGTCCTCCCTCGTCGTGTCCGACAGGCAGTGACTCTCCCCACCTTAAAAGCCATTTTGAAGGCGCACCTCCTCCAAGAGGCCTTCCCTGATTAAGCCCTCTTCCCCCACTCCCCTCTGCGCCGCCCTTTCAGTGGGATTTGTGTCCTTTATTCACCCCGCCCTCCGCCCCACCCCACTTATGCCCGTCTCTGTCATTTATTTATCGGTATTAATGTCCGTCTCCCTCTCTAGACCGTAAGCTCGCCGTGGACAGGGAACGCGTCTACCATCTCTGTCACACCGTGTTCTCCCAAATGCTTAGAACATCGCCCTGCCCGCGGTAAGCGCTTAATAAATATGATTGATTGCTACTGCTCCCCAGATGGTCGCCCCTTGTTGCATCCTAAAATGGTCCTGTATCAGATTTTCCTAAAATGGCTTCTGCTTATACTCGCCGCCAGAGTCTGCAATAAAGTTTTGGGAGATTACACAAGTGTCCATCCCCTGCCCTACTGCCTTTCCTTAAAACAAAGCCCACGAGCGGTGTGGTCTGCTTAGATTTCATTCCTCCAACCGTTCTCTTCTTCCCTCCTCTACCCTCCCCCCGGCTTTTTAAAAAATGGTATTTCTTAAGTGCTTACTATGTGCCAAGCACTGTGCCAAGCACAGGGATAGATACAGAATAATCAGATCGCACGTGGGGCTCGCGGAAAAGGGAAAACGGGTATCGAATCCCCATTTTTCAGAGGAGGCAACTGAGGCACAGGGCAGTGAAGCGACTTGCCCGAGGTCACGCGGCAGACCGGCGCCGGAGCCGGAATTAGAACCCAGGTCCTCTGACGCCCGGACCCGGGCTCTTCCCATTAGGCCTCGCTGCTTCCGCTGAGATATTCGGATGGTCCTAATTCCTGGCGTGAAATGAGGTTCAGATCCCCAAGGTTTTTATTAATTCCGGAAAGGGAATGATGATGAGTCCGTTGACGTTGTTCTAGGAAGGAGTCCCAGAGTGGGAACCCCGTGGGACTGGGCAGCTGTTTAGGTTGGGAAGGCCGGTGCTGCACGGTCCCGGCCTTCCGAGGTTCCCGGAGGGTCGGCCGTCGCAGAGGAGGCCCGGGCCCGTCCTCCCACGAGGAATCCCCCGGGAAATAACCCCGTCGTCGTCTGAGGGGACGGCGCGGCCATCGCGGGAGCCGAGGGGAGGAGGAGAAGATCCCGACAGCCCCCTCCCCTCACCAGGACCTTCCCGTCACCCCCGCCGGCCCCCGGGACCGACGGGGCGAAAAGAACCGTGCTACCGGCCGAGTGCTTCGTATATCCCAAGAACGGTCGGCGGGTGCTGTGGTAAATATCGGACCGTACGTTCTTTGCGGGCAGGGGAAGTGTCTGCTAACTCTGTTGCGTTCTCCCGATCATTTAGTCCAGTGCTCTGCTCACAGTAAACGCTCAGTAAATACCACTGGCTGATTTGGACAAGAAAATCACATCAGGAACAGTCTGAGAGGTGACAGTAAAGAGGTTTAGATGCACGCCTAGATCTTTATTAGGCTGTAAGCACGTCGTTGGGCAGGGATTGTCTCTATCTGTTGCCGAATTGTACATTCCAAGCGCTTAGTACAGTGCTCTGCACAGAGCAAGTGCTCAATAAATACCATCGAATGAGGGAATCTTTATAGCGGTACGAAGATCAGTAATTGTAATAACAGTAGTGTCAGTCAGTGGTATTTATGGAGCACTTACTACGGGAAGCAGCGTGGCTCGGTGGAAAGAGCCCGGGCTTGGGAATCCGAGGTCATGGGTTCGAATCCCAGCTCCGCCAGCTGGCAGCTGTGTGACCGCGGGCAAGTCACTTCACTTCTCTGTGCCTCGGTGACCTCATCTGTCAAATGGGGACTGTGAGCCTCACGCGGGACAACCCGGTTACCCTGTATCTCCCCCGGCGCTTAGAACAGTGCTCTGCACCTAGTGAGCGCTTAACAAACACCAGCATTATTATCATTATTCTCAGAGCACTGTACTAAGCCCGTGAGAATTATAGTTGACGGTGACAATTCCTGACCCAAAGAACCTTGCCATCTCATGATCTCTCTCTCCCCCTCCTTAGGGGCAGGGAACGTGTCTGCCAATTCTGTCGTGTCGTAGGCTCCCAACGGTTTAACACAGCGCTCTGCGCATGGTAAGTGCTCCAACAATGCCATTAGTTGGTTGGCGGGGGGAGCCAGGCATTAAAGTAAATTAGGGAGAGGGAAAAGAGTAGAGAAGAAGAATATGGGGATAAGTGCTTAAGGCCGGGCTGAGGATCAAAGTGCTGAGGGATATGAAGGGGGAGGCGAGCAAGGGGTCAGCGGCGAGATGGACGAGATCGAGGTACAGTGAATAAATTGGTGTTAAAGGAGCAAAATGTACGGGGGTGGGTTGCGGTAGGGGATCGGTGAGGTCAGGTGGAAGTCAGGCAGTTCGTAAACTCGTCGTGCGCAGGGAACGTGCCTGCTTATTTTTATATTATCCCCTCCCAAGCGCTCGGTACAGCCGTCACACAGAAGGCGCTCAGTAAGTACGACTGGCCGACTGACTGATCAGAAGGGAAGGAGGCGATTCGAGTGCCCTAAAGCTGAAGGTAAGGAGTTGGTGTTGGATGTGGAGAGGGATGGGCGACCACGGGAAGTTTCTGAGGAGAGGGGAGAGGGGTGGGTACGACAAAGCAAGCGGAGGATCTGCGTAGTCTCGGTCTTTCCCGCTATTTAAGAATAAAACGGGCGACTCGGCAGCCGAAAGGTCGTAGTCTCGTGCTGTCCGCAGTGACGAGATGAGGCTCCTTCCACGGTGCCGCCCCGTCGCACAATCTTCTGGACCTTACTGAGCGCTTACTATGTGCAGAGCGCTGTCCTAAGTGCTTGGGAGAGTACAGCGAGAGAAGCGGCGTGGCTTGGCGACACTACCCCGGGCCTGGGAGTCAGAGGTCGTGAGTTCTAATCCCCGCTCCGCCACTTGTCAGCTGTGGGGCTTGGGGCAAGTCGCTTCACTTTTCTGGGCCTCGGTTCCCTCATCTGTAAAATGGGGATGAAGACTGGGAGCCCCACGTGGGTCGACCTGATCCCCTTGTATCTAACCCGGCGCTTAGAACAGTGCTTGGCACATAGTAAGCGCTTAACGAATACCGCAGTTATTATTACCATTACACTGAGAGAAGCAGCGTGGCTTAAACGGCAAGAGCCCGGGCTTGGGAGTCAGAGGACATGGGTTCTAATCCAGGCTCCGCCCCTTGTCTGTTGTGTGACCTTGGACAAGCCGTTTCACTTTTCTGTGCCTCAATTACCTCATCTGTAAAATGGAGATGAAGCCTGTGAGCCCCACATGGGACGACTCAATTACCTTGTATCTACCTTAGAGCTTCAGACAGTGCTCGGCACACAGTAAGCGCTTAACAAATACCGACATCATCATCATTGTTATTATTACAGTACAACTAGGAATTAGCAAACACGTCCTCTGCCCATAATGATCTTACGGTCTCTAAGCTTCTCTCCGAGTATTTTCATCCTCGTCTTCATTCACCCCTTTATTCACCCCTCCCTCAGCCCCACAGCACTTACGTTCATATCCGTAATTTATTTATATTAACGTGTGTCTCCCCCTCAAGTCTATCAGCTCACTGTGGGCAGGGAACGTGTCTACGGACTGTTACAGTGTACCTCGGACTCTCCCAAGGGCCTAGTACGGCGCTCAGCACGCGCTGATCAATACGATTGACCGATCGATTGATCGATCGCCTGAAATCAGGTCCTATCACAAGATGTCGAAAGGCCTCCCGCCGGAGGTCGCCAACGTCTCCACGGTGAGGGGATTCCTGCTGCTGGGATCCTCGGAGGGCCGGGAGCCACGGCCGGTCCAGGCCGCGCCGTTCCTCCCGGTCTACCCGGCGGCCCCGACGGGGAACCTCCTCGTCGTCGCCGTCACCGCCCTCGACCGGCGCCTCCGCGCCCCCGTGTACTTCTTCCTCGGGCACCTGTCGGTGGCCGACCTCTGCTACATCTCCGTCACCGTCCCCAAATCCATCCTCGTCTCCCTGACGCAGGGCCACTCCATCTCCTCCCTGGGCTGTGGGACGCAGGTCTGTCTGGTGATCCTCTTCGCCAGCTCTGAGTACTTCGTCCTCACGGCCACGTCCTACGACCGCTACGCCGCCATCCGCCTCCCCCTGCGCTACGAGGTCGTCACGGACCGGGAGGCCTGCGGGAAGACGGCGGCCGCCTCCTGGCTCGGCGGGGGGGCCGATGGGAGTCGCGTTCGTGGCTTCGACCTTCTCCCTGAGCTTCTGTGACACCAAAGTCATCCCTCAGTTCTTCTGCGCCGCCCCGGCCCTGCTGAAGATCTCCTCTTCCGAGGCCCACGTCGCCATCGACGTGAGCGTCGCCGTGGCAGTCTGCTTGGCTTCGCTCTGCTCCGCGCTCATCGTGGTCTCGTAGGCGCGCATCTTCGGGGCCGTGCTGAGGATGCCGGCCGCCGAGGGCCGGGCCGGAGCCTTCTCCACCTGCCTGCCCCGCCTCGCCGTCGTCGCCGTCTTCTTCCGCACGGCCGCCATCGCCCACCTCAAGCCCGTGTCGGACTCCCCCTCGACCCTGGACCCGCCGGTGTCCGTGTTCTACGTCGTGGTGCCCCCGGCCCTCAACCCCCTCATCTACGGCCTGAGGAACCGCGACGTGAAGGCCGCCCTGGGTCTTCTCCTTGGGGAAATCTCTTCCATCTTGAAGAGAAAATGCCCATGCCCCCCGTCAGACTGACCGGAGACCCTGGCAAATGACCCCAGGACGAGTAATGATAATAACGATCATAGCGGCATTTGTTAAGTGTTTACGCTGCGCCAAGCACTCTACTAAATGCTGGGGCCGATAATCAGGCCCCACATGGAGGTCACGATCCAAGTAAGAGGGAGAACAGGGATTGAATCTCCATTTGGCAGATGAGGGGACTGAGGCACAGAGAAGTGAAGTGACTCACCCAATAATAATAATGTTGGCATTTGTTAAGCGCCTACTATATGCAGAGCACTGTTCTAAGCGCTGGGGGAGATACAGGGTCATCAGCTTGTCCCACGTCTTCATCCCCATTTGACAGATGAGGGAACTGAGGCCCAGAGAAGTGAAGTGACTTGCCCACGGTCACCCAGCCGACAAGAGGCAGAGCCGGGATTCGAACCCCTGACCTCTGAATCCCATGCCCCGCGCTCTTTCCACTGAGCCGCGCTGCTTCCGAGGTCACACAGCAGGGAAGTGGCGGAGCCGGGATCGGGACCCAGGTCCTCTGCCTCCCGGGCCCGGGCTCTACCCGCTGGGCCACACTGCTTCCCACTGGTTAGGGATCTTTACACCTTAGCGCGCTTTCTCCCCCATCAGGACCGCAAGCTCGTCGTGGGCAGGGACAGTCTCTGCTAATTCGGTTGCATTGCGTTCTCCCAATTGCTTAGTACAGTGCTCTGCACGTAGTAAGCACTCAATAAATACGACTGCTTGAAGGATTATTCCTCCTACGTGACGCCTGGGAGGGGAAATACATCAAGCCCGTTGTTGGGTGGGGAATGTCTCTATCTGTTGCCAAATTGTACTTTCCAGGCGCTTAGTAGAGTGTTCTGCACACAGTAAGCGCTCAATAAACGCGAGTGAATAAATGAACTAAGCGTGGTAGGGAGGAGACCCTCGTTTCCACAGACCAAAGCGGTCAGTCAGGTCGGACCCTTTTTCTTTTAATGGTATTTGTTAGGCGCTTACTACGTGCCAGGCACTGTACTAAGCGCCGAGGTGGAGACCAGCAGATCGGGTTGGACACGGTCCTTGTCGGCGTGGGGCTCCCAGTCTCCACCCCCATTTTACAGGTGAGGGAACTGAGGCCCAGAGAAGTGAAGTGACTTGCCCACGGTCACCCAGCAGACGAGTGACGGAGTCAGGATTAGAACCCGAGTCCTTCCGACTCCCAGGCCCGCGCTGGACACTTCTCCCGTTGGCCAGCTTCAGGCTTATGCCACCCGAGTGACCCGGAATTGCGCTGGAATTGATTTTGCCTCAGGAACGATTCTATCCCAAATGACCCAGGATTGTGTATTCAATCGGTCGATCAGTGGAAAATAGTGAGCACTTACTGTGTGCAGAGCACTGTGCTACTCCCTTGGGAGAGTCCAATACAACAGAGTTTCCTGCCCATCATCAGCTAGAGGGGAGCCAGACATCTATGTAAATATAAATATAAATCAATGATTTTTAGTGAGCACTAACCGTGTGCAGCACGCCGTACTTTCCACCGTCTAGACCGTAAACCCGTTATGGGCGATCGATCAATCAGTGGCATTTATCGAGCGCTTACTACGTGCAGGGCACTGTTCTGAGCGCTCGGCAGAGCACAGAACAAGAGAACAAGCGCAAACGTTCCCTACCCATAATGAGTTTGCAATCTAGGCAGGGAGGGCAGGGAGCATATCAACTGATCATGTTGTATTGTACATCAATCGATCAATAAATAGATAAAAACTACAGTTAAAATATCTATATCGAATCAGAGAAGCTCCACTGCAGTGAGTGACGAGAACGAGACTGTAAGGTTCTTGAGCGCGGGGAATGTGACTCCCAACTCGATCGTATTATACTCTCCCAAGCTTTTACCGCAGTGCTCCGCACGCAGTAAGCCCTCGATAAATACACTGATAAATAAATAAAAACATTCATTGACTGAATACACAAGAGAAGCGGTGTGGTCCCGTGGATAGAGCACGGGCCCGGGAGTCAGACGGGCGTGATTCTAATCCCAGCTCGGCCACTTTGTCCGCCGTGTGACCCCGGGAAAGTCCCTTTGCTTCTCTGGGTCTCAGTTCCCACATCCGTAAAATGGACATGAAGACTGTGAGCCCCACGGGGGACGGGGACTGGGTCCAACCCGATTAGCATGGATCTACTCAGTACAGCGTCTGGCATGTAGTAAACGCTTTGATTGCTCCGTCATTCTTCCCTCCTGACCCCACCTGGCGATGGGGTCGCCGATCCATTTATCAATCGTCGGTATTTAACCCTGCCCCTTCCCATCTCTCCTGACCTTCCTCGTCCCCCGGACTTCGAGCTTCCTCCCTCTCGCCCCTCTCGCCCCACTCCCCCGCTTTCAAAATTATTCCTCCTTTCCCTACGACCCCTGGAGCTAAATCCACAAAGCATCCTAGCACCGCAAAGCCGAAACCGGGCGTAACTGAGGAATTACTCGTGGTCGGGGCTGTCCGCGGGGGTGGGTTCAATCCGCCAAATCCTCAATCGTATTTTACTGAGTAGTTATTGTGTGCAGGGGGGTCTAACGGTCGGGGAGAGTACGGTGAAACAGAGTCGGTAGACACATTCCCCGTCCACTAAATCAATCGCCGGTATTTACTGAGCACTTACCGTACGCAGAACACTCTACAGAGCGGTCACGACCCGGTAGATTTGAAGAGGGAAGGCGTTCCAGGGCCGACGCGGGCCGTGGGAAAATACGACCGAGTCGATCAATCAGTGGTATTTATCGAAAACTTAACGTGTGCCTCGCCTGTGTTTTTGGGAGGTTTTTAGTGGTATTTGTCCAGCGCTTCCTAGGAGCCAGGTACCGTACTGAGCGTTTGGAAGAGTAGTCAGCCAGTCAGTCATATTTACTGAGCGCTTACCGTGTGCAGAACACTGTACTGAGCACTTGGGAGAGTACTCAGTCAGCCAGTCATATTTACTGAGCGCTTTCTGTGTGCAGAACACTAAGCACTTGGGAGAGAGCAACATCACAATAAACAGACACATCCCCTGCCCACAGCGAGCTTACAGTCTAGAGGGGGAGACAGACATTAATAGAAAGGAATAAATTAATTGCCGATGTGGACGTAAGATATGGACAGAAGTGCTGCGGGGTGGGGGTGAGTATCAAAATATTTAGGGCATAAAGGCTCAAGTGCATAGGTGACACAGTAGCGAAAATCTAGGGTGGGGAGATGAGAGGTTTGTTCCGCGAGACTATAATACTGTGTTCTGGGTACAGTCTGCACACCGTAAGCGCTCGGTAATCGGTTCACCATATTTATTCCATATTTATTGAGCGCTTACTGCGTGCACAGGACGGTATTAAGTGTTCGGGGGAGTACGATAGAGCAGAGTCGGGAGAAGAAATATGATAGTAATAATAATTTTGGTACCTGTTAAGCACTTACTATCCGCCAGGCACCGTTCTGAAAGTTGGGAATAGATACAATGATAAGAATAATGGAAATATATACAGTTGAGCGGACGAGTACAGTGCTGAGGGGATTATAGATACATACATGTCATTAATAAAATAAATACAATTATAGAAATGTACATAGATATGTGGGGTCGGGGGGGGGGGGTCGGGGAGAGCAGAGGGAGGGATTAGGGGCGATGGAGAGGGGAGGGGGAGCCGAGGAAAAGGGGGGCTCAGTCTGGGAAGGCCTCCTGGAGGAGGTGAGCTCTCAGTAGGGCTCGGAAGGGAGGAAGTGGGCTAGTTTGGCAGATTTGAGGAGGGAGGGGGTTCCAAGCCAGAGGTGGGACTTGGGCCTGGGGGCTCCCGCCTGATTACCTTGCATCCACCCCAAAGCTTCGAACATTCCCTGGCACGCCTTAAGCACTTAACAAATACCATGAAGAGATGGAGTTTCGATGAAAGGAAATTATAGAGACTTACTCCGAGGGGTGTCAGCAGGATCCCAGGAAGCTACTAAGGCGCCCCTGTCCCCTCTCCTCACTCCCTTTGAAAATGCTCATTAAATGTTAAGGGAAAATCAGTCCCATCCCTTTCGGAGACAGGGTTTTAGTCTCTGAACAGCAGAGAGCAGCCTTGTTGAGGTCGTCTCGGAAACGGGTGATTTTCTAAACCTCTCGGGAGACGCACGGAGCTCTGAAGAAAGAGAGTTTTCTTCCCGTGGGTGAAAAGGACGCAGTCAACCGTCCCCACGGGCTTGCCCGGCTGAATGATAATCGGGGTGTTTGTTTAGCGCTTGCTATGGGCCGAGCTCCGTACGAAGCCCCGGGGTCGATACAAGGTAACGGGGTGGGGGACAGTCCCTGGCCCACGTGGGGCTCCAGGTCAGAATCCCCATTGTGCCGATGAGAAAACTGAGACACAGAAAAGTGAAGTGACTTGCCCAAAGCCCCACGGTGGACGAGTAAAAGAGCTGGGATCAGAAAGCGGGTCCTTCTGCAGAGATGAGTTGAGGAGGATGTCAAGGCTTGTGAGACAGGGAGGATAGTGATATCGTCTATGGCGATGGGAAAGCCCCGGGGAGGACAGGGTATGGATGGAAAGCGTCATTCGTTCATTCAATCGCATTTATTGAGCGCTTACTGTGTGCAGAGCACTGTACTAAGTGCTTGGAAAGTGCAAGAAAGGGAGACCATCCCTGCCCAAAACAGGCTCACAGTCTAAAAGGGGGGAGACAGACATCAAAACAAGTAAACAGGCATCAATAATAATAATAGTAATGTAAATAAATAGAATTATACAGATGTACACATCAAAACAAGTAAACAGGCAAGTTGAGGGCGACGGAATGGACAACCGACCGATGAGGAGAGACGGAGCAATAAATACCCTCAGAAAATAAGACAAGGCCAAATACACACAATAGAAAAACAGATAAAACTGGAATCTGACCGGGACACTGAGGATAGAGGGGCGGAGGAGGAAGATCAGAAACGATGCCTGTCCTCCGTGGGGCTCATATTCTCAGAGGGCAGGAGAACGGGCACCTCATCTCCATTTTCCAGAGGAGGACGTGTGCCGGAGAGGTTAAGGGACTTGTCCGAGGTCACACACACAGCAGGCCAGAGGCAGAGGCAAGGGTAGAATGTGGTCTTCTGACTTCCAGTCCAACACTTGTTCCCCGCTGCCATGACGCCTCCCGAGTGAAACACAAAGGGACGATATTTTTCTTTTTCAGAACAGTTTCCCCCTAAGGAATTTCCTCAGAGCGGCCTTTATGTCGCGGTTCCTCAGGCTGTAGATGAGGGGGTTGAGGGCCGGGGGCACCACGGTGTAGAACGCGGACACCGGCAGGTCCGGCGCCGTGGGGCCGTCGGAGGTCGGCTTTAGGTGGGAGAAAAACCCAGTGGACAAAAATATGGTTATCACAGCGAGATGGGGCAGGCAGGTGGAGAAGGCTCTGGTTCTGTTCTGCGCGGAGGGGATCCTCAGCACGGTGGAGAAGATGTGGAAATAGGAAACCCCCATGAACAGGAAGCAGCCGAAATCCAACGTGACGCTGACGCCTATCAGGACCAACTCCGGCACCACGGAGGGAGAGCAGGACAGGGTTAATAACTGGGGGATGTCGCAGAAGAAGTGGCGGATCACGTTGGAGGCACAAAAAGGCGAGAGGAAGATGTTGACGGCGTGCACGAGACCGGAGAGAACCCCGCCGAGCCAGGAGGCGGCGGCCATCTTCCCGCAGGCCCCTCGGTCCATGATGACCTCGTAGCGCAGCGGGAGACAGATGGCCACGTAGCGGTCGTAGGACATGGCCGTGAGCAGGGCGATCTCCAGCGAAGCGAAACAGGCGAAGAAATAGAGTTGGGCGGCACAGCCCAGGAAGGAGATGGATCTACGGTCGGTCAGGGCGTTGTGGACGGACTGGGGGACGGTGACGGAGACGAGGCAGAGGTCGAGGACGGACAGGTGCCCGAGGAAGAAGTACATGGGGGCGCGGAGGCGCCGGTCGAGGACGGTGACGGCGACGACGAGGAGGTTCCCCGTCAGGGCCGCCAGGTAGACCAGGAGGAACAGCGCGGCCTGGACCAGCCGCACCTCCCGGACCTCCGAGAATCCCAGCAGCAGGAATTCCCTCACCGTGGAGATGTTGGCCGCGTCCGGCGGGAGGCCTTTAGGCATCTTGTGATAGGACCTGATTTCGGACAATCAATCAGTCGATCGATCAATTATATTTATTGAGCGCTTACTTGGGAGAGTACAATCTGAACAACGTAACAGAATTGATAGACACATTCCCTTCCCAGAAGGAGCTTCAGGCCAAAAGGGGACTGAATCGATTAATCAATCAGGCGTATTTATCGAGTCCTTACTTCATGCAGAACACTGTACTGAGCGTTTGGGAGAGTACAATTCAACAAGCTGATAGACACAATCAAATCAATCATTGAGTGGTATTGACTGAGCGCTTACTACTGAGCACTTGAGAGAGTACAATACAATCAGTGGTATTTAGTGAATACTCACCATTCATTCAGTCATATTTATTGAGCGCTTACTGGGTGCAGAGCGCTGTATTGAGAACTTGGAAAGTACGATTCGGCAACGGAAAGAGACAATCCCTACCCGACAGCGGGCACCCTGCGTAGAGCACTGTACTAAGCACTCGGGAAAGTACAATGTAGCAGATTTTCCTGCCGATAAGGAGCTTACAGTCCGGGGGGGGAGACAGAATTTACCAGTCTATTCAGGACACCTTCCCATCGCCGGGGAACGAACCCAGATTCCGAAACTCAAACTCGGTTCGGAACCCATTCATTCAATTCATTCAATAGTATTTATTGAGCGCTTACTTTGTGCAGAGCACTGTGCTAAGCGCTTGGGACGAACAGGTCGGCAACAGATAGAGACGGTCCCTGCCGTCCGACGGGCTTACGGTCTAATCGGGGGAGACGGACAGACGAGAACGATGGCGATAGATAGAGTCGAGGGGAAGAACATCTCGTAAAAACCGATGGCGACTAAATAGAATCGAGGCGATGTACAATTCATTAACAAAATAAATAGGGTAACGGAAATATATACAGTCGAGCGGACGAGTACGGTGCCGTGGGGAGGGGAAGGGAGAGGTGGAGGAGCAGAGGGAAAGGGGGAAAAAAGGGTTTAGCTGCGGAGAGGTGAAGGGGGTTGGTAGAGGGAGTAGAGGGAGAAGGGAGCTCAGTCTGGGAAGGCCTCTCGGAGAAGGTGAGTTTTAAGTAGGGTTTTTAAGAGGGGAAGAGAATCAGTTTGGCGGAGGTGAGGAAGGAGGGCGTTCCGGGACCGCGGGAGGACGCGGCCCGGGGGTCGACGGCGGGACGGGCGAGACCGAGGGACGGCGAGGAGGCGGGCGGCGGAGGAGCGGAGCGTGAGGGGTGGGCGGTAGAAAGAGAGAAGGGAGGAGAGGTAGGAAGTGGCGAGGTGACGGAGAGCCTCGAAGCCTAGAGTGAGGAGTTTTTGTTTGGAGCGGAGGTCGATGGGCAACCACTGGAGTCGTTTAAGAAGGGGAGAGACACGCCCGGATCGTTTCTGCGGGAAGATGAGCCGGGCGGCGGAGTGAAGAATAGACCGGAGCGGGGCGAGAGAGGCGGAAGGGAGGTCGGAGAGAAGGCCGACACAGTAGTCTAGCCGGGATATAACTAGAGCCCGTAACGGTAAGGTAGCCATCTGGGTGGAGAGGAAAGGGCGGATCTTGGCGATATTGTAGAGGTGAGACCGGCAGGTCTCGGTAACGGCTAGGATGTGTGGGGTGAACGAGAGAGACGAGTCAAGGACGACACCGAGATCGCGGGCCCGAGGGACGGGAAGGACGGTCGTGCCATCCACGGTGATAGAGAAGTCTGGGAGAGGACCGGGTTCGGGAGGGAAGATGAGGAGCTCAGTCTCGCTCGTGTCGAGTTTTAGGTGGCGGGCCGACATCCAGGCGGAGACGTCCCGGAGGCGGGAGGAGATGCGAGCCCGAAGGGAGGGGGAGAGGACGGGGGCGGAGATGTAGATCTGCGTGTCGTCTGCGTAGAGATGGTAGTCAAAGCCGTGAGAGCGGATGAGTTCACCGAGGGAGTGAGTGTAAATGGAGAACGGAAGAGGGCCGAGAACCGACCCTTGAGGAACTCCGACGGTTAAAGGATGGGAGGGGGAAGAGGCGCCGGCGAAGGAGACCGAGAATGACCGGCCAGAGAGGTGAGAGGAGAACCGGGAGAGGACGGAGTCCGTGAAGCCGAGGTGAGATAAGGTATGGAGGAGGAGGGGATGGTCGACGGTGTCAAAGGCAGCAGAGAGGTCGAGGAGGATGAGAATGGAGTAGGAGCCATTGGATCTGGCAAGAAGGAGGTCACGGGTGACCTTAGAGAGAGCAGTCTCGGTAGAGCGGAGGGGACGGAAGCCAGATCGGAGGGGGTCTAGGAGAGAATGGGAGTTAAGGAATTCTAAGCATCGATCGTAGACGACTCGTTCTAGGATTTTGGAAAGGAAGGGTAGTAGGGAGATAGGGCGATAACTGGAGGGGCAAGTGGGGTCGAGAGCGGGTTTTTTTTAGGATGGGGGAGACGTGGGCATGTTTGAAGGCAGCGGGGAAGGAGCCATCGGAGATTGAGTGGTTAAAAATAGAAGTTAAGGAAGGTAGGAGGGCAGCCATTTCCACGGCTGCCCCCGTCTGATTCCCCGCCGACCCCCAACTCAAAAGAACACACAGACCCTCTTACTGACTCCTTGGTCTTCAGGAAACTGCTCCTTTACCGTTCGGGTGCCCGGAAGCATCAGTCGATCGGGGATATTTATCGAGCGCCTACCGTAGGCAGAGAGCACTGTGCTGAGCACTTGGTAGAGGACAATGCAATGGAGTTGAAAACCTGCCCAGTCCTTAACCGCTTCTGGGAACGGAAAGTCAGTTTGCTTGGCCGGAAGGGAGAGGCTGGTGAGCCTGGATTCGTCTCCGGACCGCCGGGGTGGACGGTGAGGGGATATCTGCTCCGGGCGCTGAGTTTTATCCTTCCCCAAGGTCACGGGCAGGAGTCCCGCCCATAGCCCGGGAAGTCGGAGTCTCAGATGCCGTATGGCATCACGGCTTGGCCGTGTGGAGGAACACGAGGGAACGGCCCCCGAGAGATTGGGGTAATTACCTACCAGCCCATCTAATTGCCACTGATGCCCCCCAAGGAGGCGGGATTGGGAGACCGAAGAGAAATGTTCTTCTCCTCTCTCGGACTTTGATTCACAGAGATGTCCCTGATCTTCTCCTCTCTTGGACCCTGATTCCCAGATCTTTTTCTGATTTTCTCTTCTCTCAGATCCCGATTCCCAGACCTTTTCCCGATTTTCTCTTCTCAGATCCCGAGTCCCAGATCTTTAACTGATCTTTTCCTTTCTCAGATCCTGATTCTCAGAACTTTTCCTGATTTCTCTTCTCTCAGATCCCGATTCCCAGACCTTTTCCTGATTTTCTCTTCTCTCAGATTCCGAGTCCCAGATCTTTACCTGATCTTTTCCTCTCTCAGATCCTGATTCCCAGAACTTTTCCTGATTTTCTCTTTTCTAAAATCCTGATTCCCGGACCTTTTCCTGATTTTCTCTTCTCTCAGATCCCGAGTCCCAGATCTTTACCTGATCTTTTCCTCTCTCAGATCCTGATTCCCAGACCTTTTCCTGATTTTCTCTTCTCTCAGATCCTGATTCCCAGACCTTTCCTGATTTTCTCTTCTCTCAGATCCTGATTCCCAGACCTTTTCCTGATTTTCTCTTCTCTCAGATCCCGAGTCCCAGATCTTTACCTGATCTTTTCCTCTCTCAGATCCTGATTCCCAGACCTTTTCCTGATTTTCTCTTCTCTCAGATCCCGAGTCCCAGATCTTTACCTGATCTTTTCCTGTCTCAGACCCTGATTCTTGGACCCATCCCTCATCTTTGACTGTCTCGGACCCTGATTCACTGGCCAGTGCTCGATCTTCTCCTCTCTCGGACCCTGTCTCTTCTGGAAGGTCACGTCTCCTCCGAGAGGCCTTCCCTGTTTAATCCTTATGTACATAAGGCTTCCCACAGCACTCATGTGCATATCTGTAATTCATTTATTTATATTAATGTCCCTCTCCCCCTCTAGACTGTAAGCTCACCGAGGGCAGGGAACGTGTCTACCAATTTTGTTGTATTGTTCTACTGGACTCTACCAAGGACTTAGTACAGTGCTCTGCACACAGTAAGTGCTCAATAAATACGATTGACTGATCGATCCCTGCCCACAATGAATTTACAGTCTGGCTGGGGGGGGGGAGGATAGACATTAATATAAATAAAGAAATTACAGACATGTACATAAGCTCTGTGAGACTGACGGTGGGATGAATAAGCAGCCTGGTTTAGTGGAAAGAGCCCGGGCTTGGGAGTCAGAAGGTCATGGGTTCTAATCCCGGCCCCGCCACTTCTCGGCTCTGTGACTTTGGGCAAGTCACTTAACCTCTCTGCCCCTCAGTTACCTCATCTGTAAAATGAGGAGTAAGACTGTGAGCCCCATGTGGGACAACCTGATTATGTTGTATCTTAGAGCGGTGCTTGGCACATAGTAAGCGCTTAACATATACCATCATCACAGAGGGTACAAATCCAAGCGGAAGGGGGATGCAGAAGGGAGTGGGAAATGAGGAAACGAGGGCTTAGTCAGGGAGGATTTCTAAGAGGAGATGGGCCTTCAATAAGACAGAGAGGGGGTAGGTCAGATGGGAACGGGGAGGGAGTTGCTGGCAAGCGAGAGGGTTTGGTTCATTCACTCATTCATTCATTCAATCAGTCGTATTTATTGAGGACCTACTGCGTGCCAAGCACTGAACTGAGCGCTTCGGAGAGTACAGTATAACAGTATAACATTTCCTGACCGCAACAAGCTCACGGTCTCGAGGGGGAGACAGACATTAATATCAATAAATAAAATGACAGATTTGGACATAAGGGCCGTGGGGCTGGGAGGGGGTGAATAAAGGAAGCGAGTCAGGGCGACGCAGAAGGGAGAGGGAGAAGGGGAAAGGAGGGTGCAGTCAGGGAAGGCTTCTCGGAGGAGATGGGCCTTCAATAAGACTTTGAAGGGAGGGGAGTAATGGGTGAGAAAGACAAGCTTCCTTTCTTTGCCCCTCAAATCCTCCACCTTGTGACTTTTGGGGGCCCAACCGGGCTGAAAAGGGGGAAGGGAAATGATGCCGTGGGCGTCACACCATAGTAAGGACAGGAGATAATAAGATCTCGGGTTTTTTAGCATAAAACACATTTACACCTCCAAAGCACTTTCACGTCAGTGATCTCATTTCAGCCTTACAAGAGGTGAGCTCTGGGTTCTAATCCCGACTCTGCCTCTTGTCTCCTGTGTGTCCTTGGGCAATCCACTTCTCAGTGCCTCGGTTACCGCTTCTGTAAAAATGGGGATTAAGATCGTGAGCCCCACATGGGACAGGGACTGGTTCCAACCCGATTATCTTACCTACCCACGCACTTCATATAACGTCTGACACATAGTAAGCCATTAACAAATACCATCATCATCGTTATCAACTGGAAAATGGGGATTAAGACCGGGAGCCCACGCGGACGTGGACTGTGTCCGACCTGACTGGCTTGTATCTACCCTAGCATTCAGAACAGTGTCCGGCACCTAGTAAGTGCTTAAGAATACCATAAAAAAAGAAAAGATTGGCCACCGTCGTCAGGGAAGGGTGTGGAATCTGGGAGGTCAGTGAAGGGGGAGGAGAGAGAGAAGAGACGGGGGGAGATCAGCGCAAGGCGAGGGGGCTAGGAAACATCTCAGGGGGCCGCTGGCAGGGCAGAGAGAGAGGGTTTTTATTCTGGAGGAATGGAAGCCCCCCCAAAACCCTCCCCAGGGCGGCCTTCACGTCGCGGTTCCTCAGGCTGTAGATGAGGGGGTTGAGGGCCGGGGGCACCACGGCGTACAACACCGACACCGGCAGGTCCGGGACCGAGGGGGAGCCTGACGGAGGCTTCAAGTAAGCACAGAAAAAAGTTACGACGAAGAGAGTGACGACGGCGAGGCGGGGCAGGCAGGTGGAGAAGGCTCCGGCCCGGCCCTCGGCGGCCGGCATCCTCAGCACGGCCCCGAAGATGCGCGCGTACGAGACCACGATGGAGACGAAGGAGACGAAGCCCAAGACCGCACCGGCGGCCTCGCCGACGTCGACGACAACGTGGTTTCCAGAACGAGAGGCCTTCGGGAGGGAGCGGACATCACAGGAGAACTGCCGGACCTCGTGGAGTCCGCAGAAGCCTAAGGAGAACGTCCCGGCTGTGTACATCGCCCCGAACGGCCCCGCGCCGAGCCAGGAGGCGGCAGCCATTTTGACACAGGCCCCTCGGTCGACCAAGACCCCGTAGCGCAGGGGGCGGCAGATGGCCGCGTAGCGGTCGTAGGACATGGCCGTGAGGACCAACAGCTCTGAGCCGGCAAACGGGACCACCAGGAAAACCTGAGCCACACAGCCCCAATAACAGATCCAACGTTCATTCATTCATTCATTCAATAGTATTTATTGAGCGCTTACTATGTGCAGAGCACTGTACTAAGCGCTTGGGATGAACAAGTCGGCAACAGATAGAGATGGTCCCTGCCGTTTGACGGGCTTACGGTCTAATCGGGGGAGACGGACAGACAAGAACGATGGCGATAAACAGCGTCGAGGGGAAGAACATCTCGTAAAAACCGATGGCGACTAAATAGAATCAAGGCGAACGTTGGTCCGTCAGGGCGTCGAGGACGGATTTGGGGACGGTGACGGAGACGAGGCAGAGGTCGAGGAAGGACAGGTGCCCGAGGAAGAAGTACACGGGGGCGCGGAGGCGACGGTCGAGGGCGGTGACGGCGACGACGAGGAGGTTCCCCGTCGGGGCCGCCGGGTAGACCGGGAGGAACGGCGCGGCCTGGACCGGCCGCAGCTCCCGGACCTCCGAGAACCCCAGCAGCAGGAATCCCGTCACGACTGTGAGATTGGCCATTTTCCTGGAGAATCTGCAGGTTGCCTGAAGAGGCACAGAGAGGGGATTTATTTCCTCAAAGAAATCCGAAAAATCTCTCCTATGAAATGGGGATTTAATACTGTCCTATGACGATGATGATGCTAATAAGCACTTACTCTGTGCCGAGCCCCGTTCTAAGCACTGGGATAGTTACAAGGTAATCAGGTTCTCCCACGTGGGGATCAGAGTCTTAATCCCCGTTTTAAAGATGAGGTCACTGAGGCCCAGAGAAGTGAAGTGACTTGCCCAAGGACACACAGCAGACAAGTGGCAGAGGCGGAATTAGAACCCACCTCCTCCGACGGCCAAGCCCGCACCATTTCCACTAAGCCAAGCTGCTTCTCTAAGTGGGAGATGGACTGTGTCCAACCCAGTTTGCTCTTATCTGCCCCAGAGCTCAGTACAGTGCCCGGTACATGGTAAGCGCCTAGCAAATACCACAATTATTAATATTATCATTGCAGCAAGCAGCATGAGGAGCCTGGCAAGAGGTGTTAACTCATCGCCATTCGCCCCCCCGCCTCGGCCCCCGCCAGACTCAAGACTCACCGGAGCCGTCCGACATCGAAGACGGCGTCCGCGGACAGATTCGGGAGGCTCGCTCCCTGCCCCCGTCCCCTCTTGCGCACCTGTGGCCGCGACGGGAGAGGCTCTGTGAAGTAACGGGGCCTCGGGGGTCCCCCGGGGACCTCGGGGTCCCCTCGGAGAAGGCATCCGCCTGGAGGGGATCCCCGGGGAGGACCGGCCCTGGGCTCGGCCCGAGAGACCTCGTCACCCGGGAGGCCCCGGACCCCGGCGGTGAGTCCATCCCCGAGGTTCAACGGGACTCAGACTGGGACATTCATAATTACTGCGGTCTTTATCGGGCTCTCACTGTGTGCCGGGCACTGTTCTAAGCGCCGGGGTGGATACGATATTAATGATAGTGACATCTGTTAAGCGCTCACTAAGTGCCAGGCACTGTACTAAGCACTGGATGCGGTCCCTGCCCCACGTGGGACTCAGTCTCAATCCCCATTTCATAAATCCGACAAGTTCTCTAAGGGGTAGGGGCTTCCCAACTGCCCTTTTCCAAGACCACTGCATCTCCCTCTCCGCTCCCCGGGAACGCGACGCCACTCGGGAGGCAGGGGAACGCGAAAAGAGGACATGAAGCAAAGGAAATTGGGGCATTGAAACCGTTCATTCAATCGCACTCATTGAGCGCTCACCGGGTGCCCAGCACTAAAGTGATGAGACACGGAGGCGAATTTGTGCCAGACAGGGGACAGGCCAACTGGAAACAGTGCGGGCTAGAAGTCAGAACACAGACCTGTAAGCCTGAGGACCCGGGTTCTAATCCCCGTTTCGCCCCTTGTCTGCTGGGTGACCTTGGGCAAGTCACCTATCTTCTCTCCGCCTCCGTTTCCCCATCGGTAAAATGGGGATGAAATCCCATTCCCTCCTACTTCTTATAATGATAACTATAATATTTGTTAAACAGCTGCTACGTGTCAAGCACCGTTCTAAGCCCCGGGGCAGACGAGAAGTGGATCAAGTCAGACGAGGTCTCTGTCCCGTTTGGGGTTCACCGTCTAAGTGGGAGGGGGAACAGGTATCGAGTCCCCATTTTACAGTTGAAGAAACGGAGGCACAGAGAAAGGAATCACTTGCCCACGGTCACACCTGGAGCAAGTAGCGGACGTGGGATTCGAACCCAGGTCCTCTGACTTTCATTCAGTGGTATTTATCGAGCGCTTACTTTCCGGGCCCCCGCCTTTTCCACCAGGCTGTTTCGACTCTGAGCCTCGCGTGGGACGGGGACCGTGTCCGACCCCATCATCTTCTATCTACTCTGTCATTTAGAAGGGCGCTCGATACACAGTAAGGGCTTAATAAATAGTATTATTACTATTATTTTATTTTTTGAGACAGGACCGTCCAGTATAAAACCACTGCTGGCCAGCCGAGTCAGAGAGAAGGCCGGAATCCAGGAGAGGAGTCGAGCCGGGCGGGGAGAGGGAAGCGTGGGCATCGGGGAATGAGTGAGACCGGAGCAACCATCTGGGGAATTCTCGATGACTCCGTTCCCTGCTGCTAACCGTCGCGGCCGGCAAAGACCCGGGGGCTGGGGCACATCCCGGGGGATGCTGATGTCAGGACAGAGAGAGGGGGCTTTTATGCCGGAGGAATGGAGGCCCCCCCAAAACCCTCCCCAGGGCGGCCTTCACGTCGCGGTTCCTCAGGCTGTAGATGAGGGGGTTGAGGGCCGGGGGCACCTCGGCGTACAACACCGACACCGGCAGGTCCGGGACCGAGGGGGAGCCTGACGGAGGCTTCAAGTAAGCACAGAAAAAAGTTACGACGAAGAGAGTGACGACGGCGAGGCGGGGCAGGCAGGTGGAGAAGGCTCCGGCCCGGCCCTCGGCGGCCGGCATCCTCAGCACGGCCCCGAAGATGCGCGCGTACGAGACCACGATGGAGACGAAGGAGACGAAGCCCAAGACCGCACCGGCGGCCTCGCCGACGTCGACGACAACGTGGTTTCCAGAACGAGAGGCCTTCGGGAGGGAGCGGACATCACAGGAGAACTGCCGGACCTCGTGGAGTCCGCAGAAGCCTAAGGAGAACGTCCCGGCTGTGTACATCGCCCCGAACGGCCCCGCGCCGAGCCAGGAGGCGGCAGCCATTTTGACACAGGCCCCTCGGTCGACCAAGACCCCGTAGCGCAGGGGGCGGCAGATGGCCGCGTAGCGGTCGTAGGACATGGCCGTGAGGACCAACAGCTCTGAGCCGGCAAACGGGACCACCAGGAAAACCTGAGCCACACAGCCCCAATAACAGATCCAACGTTGGTCCGGCAGGGCGTCGAGGACGGATTTGGGGACGGTGACGGAGACGAGGCAGAGGTCGAGGACGCACAGGTGCCCGAGGAAGAGGTACACGGGGGTTCGGAGGCGCCGGTCGAGGGCGGTGACGGCGACGACGAGGAGGTTCCCCGTCGGGGCCGCCGGGTAGACCGGGAGGAACGGCGCGGCCTGGACCGGCCGCACCTCCCGGACCTCCGAGAACCCCAGCAGCAGGAATCCCCTCACCGCCGTGCGGTTGGCCATGACCTAAGAAACGTGAACCAGACACAGAGAATAGTTAATAATAATAATAATAATAATAATAATAATGTCGGTGTTGGTTAAGCGCTTACTATGTGCAGAGCACTGTTCTAAGCGTCGGGGTAGATACAGGCTAATCGGGTTGTCCCACGTGAGGCTCACAGTCTTAATCCCCATTTTACAGATGAGGGAACTGAGGCACAGAGAAGTGAAGTGACTCGCCCACCGTCACCCAGCTGACGAGTGGCGGAGCCTGGATTCGAACCCATGACCTCCGACTCCCAAGCCCGGGCTCTTTCCACTGAGTCACGCTGCTTCTCTAGTTACATTTCCAACAGGAAACTGGGACCCCTGATGAGGCGGGAGCCTTACGTTCCAACCCTTCGCCTCAACCAATCAATCAGCAGTATGTACTGAGCACTCACTCTGTGCCGAGCACTGTTCCGAGCGCCTGGAAGAAGACAGGGCGATAGAGTCGGTAGACTCATTCAATTATATTAGCGTCCGTTTCCCCCTCCGGACCGCAAGCTCATTCCGAGGAGGAGTGTGTCTACCGACTCTGTTGTTTTCATTCGGTCGTATTTATTGAGCGCTTACTGCGTGCAAAGCACTGTGCTAAGCGCTTGGGAGGGCACTGTATAACAGTAAGGAGCATAAGCACTTAGTGCAGTGCTCTGCGAAGGGTTAAACTCTCAATGAGTACCGTTGACGACGATGAGTGTCCTCCCCCAAGTGTTTAGTACGGTGCTCGGCACACAGTGGGCGCTCAATAAATACCACCGACGGTGATGATCGTACTCTCCCAAGAGCTCAGTACAGCGCTCTGCACACGGTGAGCGCTCAGGAAATCCTGTTAGTCGGTTGATAGATACAATCTGTGCCCACGGGGAGAAGCAGCGTGGTTCAGTGGCAAGAGCCCGGGCTTGGGCGTCAGAGGTCATGGGTTCGAATCCCAGCTCTGCCCCTTGGCAGCTGTGTGACTGTGGGCGAGTCACTTCACTTCGCTGGGCCTCAGTTACCTCATCTGTAAACTGGGGATAAAGACTGTGAGCCTCACGTGGGACAACCTGACCCTGTAAATCTCCCCCAGCGCTTAGAACACAGCATAAGCGTTTAACAAATACCGACGTTATTGTTATTACTATTATCTTTTCACCGCCTCACACCTCAAAGTCTCTCCTACCCTCATTCACCAATTACTTCGTTAAGGAAATCGAAACCATCCAGCGGGGTCTCCCCTAAACTCCACCCCGTCCCCTTTCCCCCTCAATTCCCTCCGCTCCCTAGAGCCGCTTTCCCCGGCATTTCTTCGGCGGGGGGGGGGGGGGGTTTCTCCTGGTATCTGTAAAGCACTGGCTACGTGCCAGGCTCTGTACTAAGCGCTGCGGTGAGCACAAGCTAATCGGGTTGGACACAATCCATGTCCCACTTGGGGCTCCCGGTTTGAATCCCCATTTGACGGATGAAGTAACTGAGGCCCGGAGAATAATAATAATGATGATGTTGGCGTTTGTTAATCATTCGTTCAGTAGTATCTATTGAGCGCTTACTATGTGCAGAGCGCTGGACTAAGCGCTTGGGACGGACACTCGGGCAGCAGAGAGAGACAATCCTTGTTAAGCGCTCACAGTGTGCCAAGCACCGTTCTAAGGTCATCGTGCCGTCCCCCACGGGGCTCCCAGCCTTCATCCCCATTTTACAGAGGAGGGAACCGAGGCCCAGAGAAGTTGAGTGACTCGCCCACGGTCACACAGCAGACAAGTGGCGGAGGCGGCATTCGAACCCATGACCTCGGACTCCCAAGCCCGGGCTCTTTCCGTGTGCTTTCCCAACGGCTCCCCAGATCTTTATCCAACCTGGCCTCGAGTAGCGGGGGAATCTCTGCCGCTCATACAGTCAGTAGTGTTTATTGAGCTCTTACTCTGAGAATAATGTCGGTATTTGTTAAGCGCTTCCTACGTGCAGAGCACTGTTCTAAGCGCTGGGGGAGACCCAGGGGAATCAGGTTGTCCCCCGTGGGGCTCACGGTCTTAATGCCCGTTTTCCAGATGAGGTCACTGGGGCCCAGAGAAGTGAAGTGACTCGCCCACCGTCACACAGCTGACAGGTGGCAGAGCCGGGATTCGAACTCATGACCTCTGACTCCAGAGCCCGGGCTCTTTCCACCGAGCCCCGCCGCTTCTCCTCGTGCCGGGCACCGTACTCAGCGCCACCTCCTCTCCCTACTAGCGCTCGAAGAAGAACCAGTAGTAGATGATCATTATCGTTATTACGGCATTTGGTAAGCACCTACTATATGCAAAGCACTGTTCTAAGCGCCGGAGGGGCATACAAGGCCATCAGGTTGTCCCCCTTGGGGCTCCCAGTCTTCATCCCCATTTTACAGAGGAGGAAACTGAGGCGCAGAGAAGTGAAGTGACCCGCCCACGGTCGCACGGCTGACAAGTGGCAGAGCCCATGACCTCTGACTCCCAGGCCGGGGCTCTTGCCCCTGATGTGCTTCCCATAATAATAATAATAATAATAATGATGATGATGACAGTATTTGTTAAGCGCTTACTATGTGCCAAGCGCTGTCCTAAGCTCTGTGGGGAGGGGGAGAGTCGCAGGCTGGGGCGAGGACCGGGGCCGGAGGGACGAGGGGGGGGCCCAGTGAGTGAGCCGAGGTGAGGGGAGCAGAGTTTGCGGGCCGCGCCGGAGGAGCCGATCAGAGAGGTGCTATCTGGTAGGCGCTTACTCCGCGCAAAGCGCTGTTCTAAGCGCCGGAGGGACGCGGGGCGATCAGGTTGTCCCACGTCGGGCTCACCGTTTTAATCCCCATTCTCCAGATGGGGGAACTGAGGCACCGAGAAGTGAGGTGACTTGCCCAAAGTCACCACAGCTGACAAGCGGCGGAGCCGGGATGAGAACCCGTGACCTCTGACTCCCCAGCCCGGGCTCCTCCCACTGAGCCCCGGGAGGGAGGAGGGGGTGAGTTGACTGAGAACCTTAAGCGGGGGGGGGGGCGCTCAGTGGAAAGAGCCCGGGCTGGGGAGTCAGAGGTCCTGGGTTCTAATCCCGCCTCCGCCCCCCCGTCAGCCGTGGGACCTGGAGCGAGTCGCTTCTTCTCTCGGCGCCTCCGTGACCTCATCTGGAAAAGGGGGATGAAGACTGGGAGCCCCACGGGGGACGGCTTCACGACCTTCCGTCTCCCCCGGCGCTCAGAATGGTGCTTGGCACGTAGTAAGCGCTTAACAGATACCCCCGTTATTATTATTATTATCAAGCCGATGGGGAGGACTCCCCGTCCAACGCGGAGGCGGACGGGCAACCACCGCGCGGACCTGAGGAGCGGGAAGACGTGAACTGAACGTCTGTGTTGAAACCAACCCTACGCGCTCAGTAAATACTCCGGTTAACTGGTCGATCCTCCGCACGCCGTCACACGCGATCCCACCTTCGCCCCTTCCTTCCTCTCCCTCCCTCCCGATCCCCAACTCACCTCCTCGGTCCCGAGGCCGGGATGCGGCCTTCTCTGGTCCGTGAGTGGGGCCCGATGGAGATCTCCGGGAAAGATGAAGGCTCAAAAGCATCCCGGGCCCCCTCGGAGACTCGTGGGGAAAAGTCTCCCCGGGCCCTCGCCGGGATTTCCCCTCGGGAAAAGCAGCCGCTTCGCCCCGGGGCCTCGAGCGGGAGACCCATTCAGGGGGCTGGGAGACGCTGAGCTCCCCGTGACCCGCACTTCCCGTCGATTAATTGGGAATCTCCCCCTGGGAATTCCCTCTGCCAACGTAATTAGGCAGAAGCAGGGTGGCCTAATGGGTAGAGCAGGGGCCTGGGAGTCAGAAGGGCCCGGGTTCTCGGCATCCCGACCCCGTCCGCGACCCGGGGCGAGTCGTCTTCGCTCTCCGTGCCTCGGTTCCCTCCTCTGTGAAACGGGGATGAAGACCGTGAGTCCTCCGGAGGGCAGGGGCTGGACCCAACCCAACGGGCTTGGGAGTCAGAGGTCGTGAGTTCGAATCCCGGGCCCTGCCGCTTGTCAGCTGTGTGACCGTGGGCAAGTCCCTTCACTTCTCTGGGCCTCAGTGACCTCATCTGTAAAATGGGGATGAGCCCCACGTGGGACAACCCGACGAGCCCATGTCTCCCCCAGCGCTTAGGACAGTGCTCGGCACATAGTAAGCGCTTAACAAATACCGACATTATTATTAAATACCAACAACCCGATTACCTTCTGATCTTGGAACAACGTCTGGCACTCAGTAACCACTTAACAAATACCATTTATTAGCATTATCACTGTCGCCATCAATAATAACGGTGTTTGTTAAAGGCTTCCTCGTGCCTTGATACCGTCACAGAACGTGCCCGTCATTCTGCCCAGCTCTACTCTCTCGAACGCTCAGCGCGATGCTCCGCAAACAGTAAGCGCTCGATAAAACACGACGGGTTGACCGTCCTAAACATTCCCCCATTTTGCAGATGAGGGAAATGAGGCACGGCGAGCCCGAGCGGGGATTAGAAACCAGGTCCTTAATTCATTAATTGATTAATGATGCTATTTGTTCAGCGCTTACTATGCGCAAAGCACCGTTCTAAGCGCTGGGCGCTCTGAATAACAGGTCCACGCTCGAGCCACTGAACCACGCTCCTTCCAAGGTCTATGCCCCGAAGCCGAAGGCCGGTAGACGCTTGTCAAGAGTTGGCATTTCTGGAGCTGCCGGGGTTCCTTGCTCTCCCGTCATTCAGACATTTTCAGGATTCCTTCCTTCCCCTGTCCCCCAGAAAGCAACCCGCGTGCTTCGAAGCCGCGTGGCGCGGCGGCAAGAGCCCGCGCTTGGGAGTCACAGGTCGCGGGTTCTAATCCCGCCCCGCTCGTCGGCTGTGTGACCTCGGACAAGTCACCCTTCACTTCTCCGGGCCTCGGTGACCTCATCTGAGAAAGGGGGGTGGGGACTGGGAGCCCCAAGTGGGACAACCTGATGACCTTGTATCTCCCCCAGCGCTTAGAACGGTGCTTGGCACATAGTAAGCGCTTGACGGATACCAACATTATTATCGTTATCAGGTACCTGTCTTCTGTAGAGAAGCAGCGTGGCTCAGCGGAAAGAGCCCGGGCTCGGGAGTCAGAGGTCAGGGGTTCCAGTCCTGACTCCGCCACTGGTCGGCTGGGGCCAGTCACTTCACTTCTCTGTGCCTCAGTTCCCTCATCTGTAAAATGGGGATTAAGACCGTGAGCCCCACGGGGGACAACCCGATTACCTGGTATCTTCCCCAGCGCTAAGGACAGGTACGTGGTAAGCGCTTAACAGATTCCATAATTATTATTTTTATTATTAAAGAGGTTGCCGGTGCCCTCTTATTCAATAGTATTTATGGGCAGGGCACTGTGCTAAGCGCTTAGCCGGGCCACGCCGGGGCAACCAGTGAAGCAGCATGGCTGAGCACAGAAGAACAAAGCTGGAAGAAACATTTCCTGCCCCCGCAAAAATCAGTAGTACTGACTGAGCGCTTCCTGTACGGAGCCCTCGGGAGAGTCCAATAAAACGGAGTTGGAAGAGCCGTTCCCTGCCCCCAGTGAGCTTACAGTCTTGAAGGGGAGACGGGCGTTAAAACAGTCACACGATCAGTGGTATTTATTGAGTGTTTACGTGTCTGCGGAGCACTGTGCTAAGCCCGGGGGAGAGTCCACTAGAACACAATGAGCTCGGAGCCTAGAGGACAGTGCGGCCGACGGACACAATCCCTGCCTTCCAGGAGCTGATAGTCCAGTGTCGATAATGATATCAATAAAACTAGCGATGGCAGGCGTTGAGCGCTTACTACGGGCCGAGCGCCGTTCTGAGCGCTGATGACAAAGGTCGTTGGGGAGAGAGTCAAGGGATTTTTTTTTTTCCGACGCTCCCTCTCCCACTCGCTCCCATTTGCGGTCGGAAAGACGGGAAGGACGGAGCTAGGAAGAGGGCCCGCTCGCCTCGTTGGGAGTGAGTGTCTCTATCTGTTGCCGGATTGTCCATTCCAAGCGCTTAGTACAGTGCTCTGCACAATAAATACTATTGAATGAATGAATGAATGAATGAGTGACCAGCCCCTCTTAGACTGGAAGCCGGTTACGGGCAGGGGACGTGTCTGCTAATTCTGTTGTATCGTACTCTCCCGGGTCCCAAGGACGGCGTTCTGCGCACATTCATTCATTTCGTCCTTCCTTCGATCGTATCTATCGAGCGCTTACCGTGTGCAGAGCGCTGGACTAAGCGCTCGGAAAGTACAGTTCAGGAATAGAGACAATCCCTTGCCCAGGCTTACAGTCCAGAGGGGGAGCTAGACATTATTATAAATAAACGCGTCGCTTAGTGGAAAGAGCGTGGCCTCGGGAGTCGGAGGGAGTGGGTTCTAATCCCAACCTCCGCCGCCTGTCCGCTGTGTGGCCTTGGGCAAGCCGCTTCACTTGGCTGTGCCTCGGCTCACCTGTAAGATGGGGATGAAGACGGTGAGCCCCACGTGGGACAACCTGATGGCCTCCTATCTACCCCAGCGCTTAGAACGGTGCTTGGCACGTAGTACGCGCTGAACAAATACCGTCATCACTGTTATTATGGTAAAGAAACTACAGTTATGTACCTAGGTTACAGATATTCGACCGCACGCGGGACGGGCTCAGCGAATACCGTCGATGGATCGACTGACCGAAGAGGGGGAGAGGCGGGTATGAATGAATGAATCCACCGATGGATCGGCTGCCGGGAGAGAAGGTGGGCAAGGGAGGTGGAACCCCGGATTCTGGGTATCCCGACGCTTGGAGACGCCCCGCAGGTCCAGCTTTCATCGGCTGGCTCGGCACACGCTCGTCCCGTGACTGGAGTGAGGCCCGCTGTTGTAGGCTGTTACCTCGGAGAGATCGGAGGCCTGGTCTCCTGAGACCGCCCCCCGGTCTGAAAGCCCAGGGCTTAGGGAATCCCAGTCCAGGCGGGGCACGGAGTCGATCCCTTAGGCACCGGGAAACGCCGCAGCTAAGGGAGGAACGAGGTGGGAGCTTTTAAGGGGAGAGGCGGTGTGGTTCTGAAGCACTCTTCCACCCTGGAGCGGGAGGCGAGGGAAGGAACGGGGACATGTTCTCCCTCTGACGCTTTCCGCTGGCCGCGGCGACCCCAGCGAGGCGGAGAGGGGAGACCCCCGCGGCTGGAAACCCCAGAGCCCCCAGGTAGGTCAGGACCCCCGAGGGAGACGGGAGGGCCTGGGGGTCTGAGAAGCAGCCTCTGTCTACTCCGTAACCTCAGCCGCTCATTGCGGATGGAGAATGTGTCTATTTTTATCCAGTTCTCTGCACATCGATAAATAACAATGGTAATTGTTAGGCGCTTACTCTGTGTCAAGCACTGTTCTAAGCGCTGGGGGAGATTCACGGTTATCAGGTTGCCCCTCGCGGGGCTCACGGTCTCCATTATCCAGATGAGGTAACCGAGGCACAGAGAAGTGGCGTGACTTGCCCGAAGTCACACAGCTGACGGGTGGCGGAGCCGGGATGAGAACCCATGACCTCTGACTCCCGAGCCCGGGCCCTCGCCACTAAGCCATGCTGCCTTTCTGCGACTGAATGTGAATGAATGAATGACTGGGCCTCAGTTTCCTTAGCTGTCGAATGAGGAGGAAACGCCTGCCTTCCTTCCCTCTTGGGCCGTGAACGCCGTGTGAGGCGGGGACTGAGTCTCATCTGGTCGCACTGTGCTTGGCACACAGTAAGTGCTCAGCAGATGCCGGAATTATCATTATTATTCTCATCATCATTACTAATCAGTACCACAACGAGGAGCCTTTCAGGACAAGACGGCATCCACCTCCGTTAAAGAAACGCATTCCGCTGTGGGAACGGGTGGATTCCCGTTTTCCCCAAGCGCAGTGAGACACACAGGGTCCTGCTGATTTTTCCCAAGCTGGGACCCTCCACCGTGGGATCCCCCCCATCCCAACCGCGGAGTCCGGCTCTCCTCCGACACAGCCCGGTCCCAATGACCCTAGGACGATGGGTAAGTGTGGGCTCCACTGGCCCGATTTTGGGGGGCGGAAGGGAGGTGGTCCTGTCATGGATCCAGACTTCTAGGACCGAGAGAGTGTCCCAGGACCATCGAAGCCCAGTCTGAAACCTACAACTGACAATCCATCGATCGATCGGCTTTAGAGAGCGCTTATTGTGTGCAGAGCACTGTTCTAAGCGCTCAATACAATAAGACCGCAGTGCTAGTTTAAAGCCGCCCAGTCCTAAACCCGGGTCCTTGAGGCCGAAATGGAATTTTTCAGGATTCTTTGGTGGATGGGGAAGATTGAGAGCTTCAGGAGGGAAGTTCAGCCGCAGGGTGCAGCTGCTATTTGGCTTCCACGTAACCCCCTCACTAAGCAGTTAGATCCTGGACCAGAAATACCCTTAAAGTCTGGAGGGAATCCAACATTGCTGGCTGCCTCTTTCCTCCTCAACTCCCCCTCAACTTTGGGATCTCCTCCGGTCTGCCCTTCCTCCTCCTTCTCCACCTCATTGTCCTTCCTTCTCTTCCTCCTCCTTCTCCTTCCCCTCCTCCTCCTCTTCCCCTCTTCCCCCTGCTCCTCCACCTCATTCTCTTGCTTCTCCTCTTCCTCCTCCACCTTGTCATCCTCTCCCTTCCCCTCCTTCTCCTTCTCTGTCTTCTCCTCCTCCTCCTCATCTTGCTCTTTCATTACATCCTCTTTCTTCTCCTCCTCTTCTTTCTTTCTCTTTTTCTTCCTCCTTTTCTCTCTTTCTTTTCTCCTTTTCTTCCTCCTTTTCTCTCTTTCTTTTCTCCTTTTCTTCCTCCTCCTTCTTCTCCTCATTCTCCTTTACCTTGTCCTCTTCCTTCTCCTTCTCCTCCTCCTTTTCCTCCTCCTCCTCCTCCTTTTCCTTCTCCTCCTCCTCCTCCTTTTCCTTCCTCTCTTTCTTTTCTTCCTCCTCCTGCTCCTTCACCTCCTCCTCTTCCTCCTCTTTCTTCTCCTCTTCCTTTTCCTTTTCCTTCCTCCTTTTCTTTCTTTCCTTCTTTCTTCCTTTTTTTCTTGCTTTCTTTCTCCTTTTCTTCCTCCTCCTTCTTCTCCTGCTCCTTCACCTCCTCCTCTTCCTTCTCCTCCTCCTCCTTTTCTTCCTCCTTTTTCTTTCTCTCTTTCCTTTCTCCTTTTCTTCCTCCTCCTTTTCCTTTTCTTCCTCCTTTTTCTTTCTTTCCTTTCTCCTTTTCTTTCCTCCTCCTTTTCCTCCTCGTCTTCTTTCTTCTCCTCCTCCTCCTCTTCCTTCTTCTCCTCCTCCTTTTCCTTCCGCCTTTTCCTTCCTCCTTTTCTTTTTCTTTGCTTTCAGACACAGATAAACTAAGTAACTCATCCCACCTCTGCTATTTGCCTGCTGTGTGTGTGACCTCGGGCAAGTCACTGAGCATCGCTGGGCTTCAGTTTTCTCCTTGGTAAAATGGGTATTCAATACCATTTCTCCTTCCTACTGAGATTTGGAGCCCCGTGTGGGACAGGGACTGAGTCCAACCTGATTGTAGCAGCGGGGTCTAGAGGATTGAGCCTGGGGCTGAGAGTCAGAAGGACCTGGGTTCTAATCCCGGCTCCGCCACTTGTCTGCTGTGTGACCTAGGGCAAGTCACTTCACTTCTCTGGACCTCAGTTCCCTCATCTGTAAAATGGGGATGGATGCTGTGAGCCCCATGTGGGACAGGAACTGACTCCAACCTGATTAACTTGTCTCCACTCCAGCGCTTAGAACAGCGCTTGCCACTCTGAGGACTCGATAAATACTACCGATTGATCGACTGCCCCGACGGAGCCCGAAAAGTCTCCCTCTGTTCCCAAGCAGGAGCCAGCCGGCGTCAATCTCTCCACCGGGATCAAATTCCAGCTCGTGGAGTTTTCCAGCAACCGGGAGGTGAGGCTGGTCCAGGCCGCGCTGTTCCTCCTGGTCTACCTGGCGGCCCTGACGGGGAACCTCCTCGTCGTCGCCGTCACCGTCCTCGACCGGCGGCTCCGCGCCCCCATGTACTTCTTCCTCGGCCACCTGTCCGTCCTCGACCTCTGCTACGTCTCCGCCACCGTCCCCCAGTCCGTCCACAACGCCCTGACCGACCGTAGATCCATCTCTCTCCCGGGCTGTGTGATGCAGGTGTTGTCGGTGATCACGTTCGCCTGCTCGGAGCTGTTCGTCCTCACGGCCATGTCCTACGACCGCTACGTGGCCATCTGCCGCCCCCTGAGCTACGAGTCCATCATGGCCCCGGGGGCCTGCGGGAAGATGGCCTCCGCCTCCTGGCTGGTGGGGGTCCTGATAGGCTCCCTGAACTCGGCCGGCACTTTCTCCCTCCCCTTCTGCGGCCCCACGGACCTCCGGCGGTTCTTCTGCGACGTCCCTTCCCTGCTGAAGATCTCCTGCTCCGAGAGTCACCTCTTGGAGGACGTCACCTTGATCTTGGGTTCCCTCCTGGGCTTCCTCTGCCTAGGGTTGATCGCCGCCTCTTACGCGCGCATCCTCGGGGCCGTGCTGAGGATGCCGGCCGCCGAGGGCCGGGCCGGAGCCTTCTCCACCTGCCTGCCCCACCTCGTCGTGGTGGCTCTTTTCGTCTCCACCGTGATCGTCGCCCACCTCAAGCCGCTCTCGGACCCCCCCTCGACCCCGGACCTGCTGGTGTCCGTGTTCTACGCCGTGGTGCCCCCCGCCCTCAACCCCCTCATCTACAGCCTGAGGAACCGCGACGTGAAGGCCGCCCTGGAGAAGCTAGTGGGGGGGATCTTTTCTCCCAAGAGATAAAGGGATCCTCGAACAGCGTCTGCCCCATCTCAGAGAGACCCTCTCGCTGGCTCCTTCCTACGACACACGCGGTGGACGACGCTCTACTGGGGGACCCACCGTACGTCAATCAGTCGATCGGGGGTCTCGATCCAGCACTTCACTGTGCGCGGAACACTGTACTCAGCGCTTGGGAGTGAACGATGTGATAGTCCGTATCAAACGCAGGGGTAGGTACAAGATAAGCAGGTCGGACACGGTCCCGGCCCCTCATGGGGCTCACGAGGTAAGGGGAAGGGAGAGCAGGGATTGAATCGCCATTTTACAGATGAGGAAACCGAGGTCCCGATTCGCTACGTGACTTGCCCCAGGTCACACCGCAGGCACGGGCTGGAGCTGGAATTCGAACTCGGGTCTCTGGACTCCCAGTTTCTCCCTCCCCGTGCCTCAACCTTCTCATCTGCCAACTGGGGATTCGGTATCTGTTCTCCCTCCTGCTCAGACTGTGAAGCCCTCGTGGGACAGAGGTGAGTCCGACCTGATTATCTTGTATCTACCCTAGCTCTCTCACCTCCTCCGAGAGGCCTTCCCAGACCGAGCTCCTCTTCTCCCTCTACTCCCTCTGCCAACCCCCCTTCACCTCTCCGCAGCTAAACCCTCTTTTTCCCCCCTTTCCCTCTGCTCCTCCCCCTCTCCCTTCCCCTCCCCACGGCACCGTACCCGTCCGCTCGACTGTGTATATTTCCGTCACCCTATTTATTTTGTTAACGAATCGTACATCGCCTCGATTCTATTTAGTCGCCATCGGTTTTTACGAGACGTTCTTCCCCTCGACTCTATCTATCGCCATCGTTCTCGTCCGTCCGTCTCCCCCCGGTTAGACCGTGAGCCCGTCAGACGGCGGGGACCGTCTCTATCTGTTGCCGGCTTGTTCATCCCAAGTACAGTGCTCTGCACATAGTAAGCGCTCAATAAATACTATTGAATGACTGAATGAATGATCATCATAACCATTATCGATTATGGCATTTGTTAAGCGCTTACTAAGTGCCGAGGACCGTTCGATACCAATGCCCAGTGGCTCTTTTTGTCTCAACCGTGATCGTCGCCCACCTCAAACCGCCCTCGGGCTCCCCCTCGCCCCTGGACCTTCTGGTGTCCGGATTTTACATCGCGGTGCCTCCCGCCCCCCAACCCCCCCCCTCCTCTACAGTCTGAGGGGCAGGGACATAATCATAACGACGATGGCATGTGTTAGGCGCTTGCTACGCGCAACGCACCGTTCTAAGCGCCGACGGCACAATCCACAATACCAAGCGGAGGCAGTCGGTGTGCATTCCGTATCTGCAGAGATGGGACGAGGGAGACGGCTCGATAGCGCAGCGAGACGCCCAACGCTTTGTTTTTTAATTCCCAACTCTCCAAACTGACTAGCCAGCTCTATTCTTTATTTCTTTGTAGGCATCGCATTACTCCGGGTTCGCCTCTTGCCGTTACGTATCTGTCTATTCCCATCCTGAACACCTGTCCGTGTACGTATCTGCGACCGTACGCTTGTTTGATCGATAAATGAATCAGTGGTGTTTACTGAGTCCTTCCTCGGGGCAGACCGCGATACTGAGGGCTTGGGAAAGTACGACAGAAAGAGTAGATGAGATTTTGGCGCTCGGAGAGCTGACGATTCCTCCAAGCAACGCTCTCTTTTAGTGCTTGCTGGGCAGAGCGCTGTACTGACCTCTTCAGAGTATACGGCGGAGTCGGTGGACACGATTCCCGCATTTGGGAATCGATCGAGCTGGAAGCTATCATCGTTATTGTTGTAATTATTAAACGTTCGATCCGCGGTGTTTACTGAGCACGTCTCTGTCGCAAAGCCCTGTACTGAGCACCCGGGAGAGTGCGACAGAGTAAGCAGATCCCGGAGACGACGGTCGATGACGAGCGGGTCGGCAAGAAAATGACCGCCCTGCGTTGGCAGGAATATCTGCGCGAGGTGTGGAGCCGAATCGCGAAAGGCACCCTAACCAGGACAAACGGTTCGGCCCAGAGCAAAGGACACAGGCCTGGGAGTCGGAGGATCTGGGTTCTAACCCTGGCTCTGCCAACGGTCTGGCGTATGACCGTGGACGAGTTACTTCACTTCTCGGCGCCTCGGAGAAAAATGGGGATTAAATCCTCCTCCCTCTGACTCGGGCTGCGAGCCCCGGGTCAGACTGGGACCGCGTCCAGCCCGATTAGTCTGCATCTACCCTAGGGCTTAGGACGATGCTCGGCACATAGTAAGCGCTGAACAAATACCATAAAAAGTGTCCCTGACCTTGAGATGAGGCGGCTTGGAGTGGAGTTTCGGCTTGGGACGGGTTTCAAGATGATCAAATCGATCGATTAATAGTATCTATTGAGCACTTACTGTGTGCAGAGCCCCGCGCTGAGTGCTCGGGAGAAGATAGTACAGCAGAGTTGGAAGACACGCACCCTGCCCACAGGGAGCTTACGGTCTTGAGGAATTAATCAATCGATTGTATCGACTGAGCTCTTACTGATCATTCCTCCCGTACACAGAGCGTGTCGATCTCGACTGGGATCGGCGGGGATTATAAGCAACCGGTCAACTGAAGCAGACAAGCGGAGGGGTCTAGGGGAGAGAGAAGCGGCGTGGCCTAGCGGCAAGAGCCCGGGCTTGGGAGTCAGGGGATGTGGGTTCTAATCCCGCTTCCGCCACTTGTCAGCTGGGTGACTTTGGGCAAGTCACGCCACTTCTCTGGGCCTCGGTTCCCTCATCTGTTAAATGAGGACGAAGACTGGGAGCCCCACGTGGGATAACTTGCTAACCTTGCATCTCCCCCAGTGCTTAGAGCAGTGCTTGGCACATAGTACCTGCTTAACAAATGTCATTATTATTATTATTCTCTGTAGCGCGATTCCCTCATCTGTCAAATGGCGATTAAAAGTGTGAGCCCTACGTGGGACAACTTGATAACCTGGTATCTCCCCCAGCCCTTAGAACGGTGCTTGGCACAGAGTAAGCGCTGAACAAGTACCATCACTATCATCATTACTATTATTGTCCGCGCCTCAGTTACCTCATCTGTCAAATGGGAATGGAGACTGTGAGCCCCACATGGGACAACCTGACAAACTGATATCCCGCCCAGTGCTTAGAACAGTGCTCGGCACATAGTAAGTGTTTAATAAACACCATCATCATCATTATTATTATTCTCTGTGCCTCAGTGACCTCATCTGTCAAATGGGGATGAGGATTGTGAGCCCCGGGGGACAACTTGATGAACTTGTATACAGGACAGTGCTTGGCCCATAGCAAGCACTTAACCAATACCATCGTAACAACGTCGGTATTTGTTAAGCGCTTACTATGTGCAGAGCACTGTTATAATAATGATAGCGTTGGTATTTGTTAAGCGCTTCCTATGTGCCGAGCACTGTTCTAAGCGCCGAGGTAGACACAGGGGAATCGGGTCGTCCCACGTGGGGCTCACAGTCTTCATCCCCATTTTACAGATGAGGGAACTGAGGTGCCGAGAAGTTAAGTGACTTGCCCAAAGTCACACAGCTGACAAGGCCCGTGCTCTTTCCACTGAGCCACGCTGCTTCTCTAATAATAATGTCGGTATCTGTTAAGCGCTTACTATGTGCCGAGCACTGTTCTAAGCGCTGGGGTAGACACGGGGGAATCGGGTTGCCCCACGTGGGGCTCACAGTTAATCCCCATTTTACAGATGAGGTCACTGAGGCACTGAGAGGTTAAGTGACTTCATCATCATCATTATTATTGTTCTCTGTGCCTCGGTGGCCTCATCTGTCGAACAGGGATGAAAAGTGTGAGCCCCACGTGGGACAACTTGATGGCCTGGTATTCATTCATTCATTCATTCATTCAATAGTATTTATTGAGCGCTTACTATGTGCAGAGCACTGGCCTAAGTGCTTGGGATGGACAATTTGGCAACAGATAGAGACAATCCCCACCCATTGATGGGCTCAAAGTCTAATCGGGGGAGACGAACAGACCAAAACAATAGCAATAAATCGAATCAAGGGGATGGACATCTCATTAGAACAATAGCAATAAATAGAACGAAGGGGATGGACATCTCATTAAAACAACAACAATAAATGGAATCAAGGGGATGGACACCTCATTAAAACAATAGCAATAAATAGAATCAGAGGGAGGTACATCTCATTAAAACAGTAGCAATAAATAGTAACAAGGGGATGGACATCTCATTAAACAATAGCAATAAATAGAATGAAAGGGATGGACATCTCTTTAAGACAGTAGCAATAAATCGAATGAAGGGGATGGACATCTCATTAAACAATAGTAATAAATAGAATTAAGGAGCTGTACATCTCATTAAAACAATAACAATAAATGGAATCAAGGGGATGGACACCTCATTAAAACAATAGCAATAAATAGAATCAGAGGGAGGTACATCTCATTAAAACAGTAGCAATAAATAGTAACAAGGGGATGGACATCTCATTAAACAATAGCAATAAATAGAATGAAAGGGATGGACATCTCTTTAAAACAATAGCAATAAATCGAATGAAGGGGATGGACATCTCATTCAAACAATAGCGATAAATCGAATGAAGGGGATGGACATCTCTTTAAAACAATAGTGATAAATAGAATGAAAGGGATGGACATCTCTTTAAAACAATAGCAATAAATCGAATGAAGGGGATGGACATCTCATTAAACAATAGTAATAAATAGAATTAAGGGGCTGGACATCTCATTAAAACAATAACAATAAATGGAATCAAGGGGATGGACATTTCATTAAAACAATAGCAATAAATAGAATCAAAGGGAGGTACATCGCATTAAAACAGTAGCAATAAATAGAAACAAGGGGATGGACATCTCATTAAACAATAGCAATAAATAGAATGAAAGGGATGGACATCTCTTTAAGACAGTAGCAATAAATCGAATGAAGGGGATGGACATCTCATTCAAACAATAGCGATAAATAGAAAGAAGGGGATGGACATCTCATTAAACAATAGTAATAAATAGAATTAAGGGGCTGGACATCTCATTAAAACAATAACAATAAATGGAATCAAGGGGATGGACATTTCATTAAAACAATAGCAATAAATAGAATCACAGGGAGGTACATCTCATTAAAACAGTAGCAATAAATAGAAACAAGGGGATGGACATCTCATTAAACAATAGCAATAAATAGAATGAAAGGGATGGACATCTCTTTAAGACAGTAGCAATAAATCGAATGAAGGGGATGCACATCTCATTCAAACAATAGCGATAAATCGAATCAAGGGGCTGGACATCTCATTAACAAAATAGACAGGGTAATAAAAATCGATCCCCCCAGCGCTTAGAACAGTGCTTGGGTAGATGGTCTCTCCCTGTGACCGAATCGTCCATTCCGAGCGCTTAGCACAGTGCTCCGCGCGCTCAACAAATAGCATCGCATGGACTGAGTAGGAAGCGCTTCATAGGGAAAAAAAAAAAAAAAAAAAAGGGTGGGGGCCGGAGGACCGACCACCGAGACGAGGAGCCTCCGGCGGCCTAGAAGGGCGCCGGAAGTGGTCTCGGGGCGGGCGGGGGTTTCCGGTGTGGGGGGGGAAGGGGGCGCGCGCCGCAGGCAAGGGGAAGGCCCGGAGCCCGGAACGCGGATCAGGATTCGGATCCGGAGCCCAAAACCCGGAAAGCGGATTCTGCGGAGCGGCGCGGCGCAGCTCCCGCCCCCGCAGCGGGCGCGCCCCAAACCTCCTCTTCATCCTCCTCAGCCCGCTGTGCTGGACGCTCCCAAGCGCTCACTACAGCGCCCTGCCCGCGGTGAGGCCCCCCCCCCCCCAGGAAACGCCACCGGTCCGCGCATCCCCAGCGGGTTCTGCGTTGAGCGCTTCTTCTGTGCCAAGCGCTGGACTAAGCGCTGCGGGGAGGGCGGCTCGTCCAAGCGTGGGCGTTGTCTTCTTCCTGAAGCGCTTACTACGTGCCCAGCGCTGTCCTAAGCGCTGGGGGGGGATGGAAGGACATCAGGTCTCACCTGGAGCTCCCAGTCTCATCATCATCATCATGATAATAATGATTATTAGGTTATCAGTTAAGCGCTTACTACGTGCCCAGCGCTGTACTGAGCGCTGGGGGGAATGGAAGGTCATCAGGTCTCACCTGGAGCTCCCAGTCTCATCATCATCATGATAATAATGATTATTAGGTTATCAGTTAAGCGCTTACTCCATGCCCAGCGCTGTACTGAGCGCTGGGGGGATGGAAGGTCATCAGGTCTCACCTGGAGCTCACTGTGTCTCATCATCATCATGATAATAATGATTATTAGATTATCTGTTAAGCGCTTACTACGTGCCCAGCGCTGTCCTGAGCGCTGGGGGGATGGAAGGTCATCGGGTCTCACCTGGAGCTCCCAGTCTAATCATCATCATGATAATAAAGATTATTAGGTTATCTGTTAAGCGCTTACTACGTGCCCAGCGCTGTACTGAGCGCTGGGGGGATGGAAGGTCATCAGGTCTCACCTGGAGCTCACTGTGTCTCATCATCATCATGATAATAATGATTATTAGGATATCCGTTAAGCGCTTACTACGTGCCCAGCGCTGTCCTGAGCGCTGGGGGGATGGAAGGTCATCAGGTCTCACCTGGAGCTCGCTGTGTCTCATCATCATCATGATAATAATGATTATTAGGTTATCCGTTAAGCGCTTACTACGTGCCCAGCACTGTACTGAGCGCTGGGGGGAGAGCAGCTCTCCTAATGATCATTGTGTTCTTTCAGTGCCAAGCACTGCCCTAAGCGCTGGGGGGGGATGGAAGGACATCAGGTCTCACCTGGAGCTCCCAGTCTCATCATCATCATGATGATAAAGATTATTAGGTTATCAGTTAAGCGCTTACTCCGTGCCCAGCGCTGTACTGAGCGCTGGGGGGAATGGAAGGTCATCAGCTCTCACCTGGAGCTCAGTGTGTCTCATCATCATCATGATAATAATGATTATTAGGTTATCCGTTAAGCGCTTACCACGTGCCGAGCGCCGTCCTGAGCGCTGGAGGGGATGGAAGGTCATCGGCTCTCACCTGGAGCTCCCGGTCTAATCACAATCACCATGAGAACGATAACTGCGTTACTCGTTAAGCGCTTACTCCGTGCCGAGCACTGTACTAAGCGCTGGGGGAGATGCGAGATCATCAGGTCCTCAGTGGGGACCCCGGGCTAATAATGATAGCGATGATAATAACGATCGTCGTTTTTGACGTGCTTGGTCTGTGCCAGGCCTTGGGTCAGATTCAAAATCATCAGGTTCCATATGGGGCTCGCAGCCAGGATTACCATTATCATCGTTGTTATTCTTATTAACGGTTGTGAATATCAGTATTAGCACTGTCATTATTAATAACTGTTGTTTTTTAAGCACTTACCCGGCGCCCAGCACCGTACTAAGCGCGAGAGAAGATAATCGGGTCCCACGAGGGGCTGACGGTCTAAGTAAGAGGGAGGAAAGGGACTGAATCCCCATTTTGCAGGTCAAAAAATCACCGCTACCTACTGAGCGCTTACCGTGGGCAGAGAGAGGTACTGAGGGCTCGGAAAGGTACAGCGTGGCGGAGTCAGAAGGTCGCGGGTTCTGATCCCGGCTCCGCCGTTCGTCTGCTGCGTGACCCGGGGCAAGTCACTTGACTTCTCTGGGCCTCAGTGACCTCCTCTGGACAACGGGGGGTTGAGACTGGGAGCCCCCGAGGACCTTGTAAGCGCTTAACCGATACCATCATCATCATCATCATCATCATCAGGTGCAGTTAGAGCACAGCCCTGGAAGTCGGAAGGGCCCGGGTTCTAATCCAGGTTCGGCCGCTCGTCTGCTGCGTGACCTTGGGCGAGTCACTTCCCTTCTCTGTGCCTCAGTTCCCTCATCCGGAAAATGGGGATGGAGACCGGGAGCCCCACGTGGGACGGGGACTGTGGCCGACCTGATTAGCTCGGATCCACCCCGGCGCTTGGTACGGTGCCCGGAACACGGTAAGTAACAAATACCGCGGTGATCGTTATTATTATTATTTTATTGTCACTATTATGATTAGGTTCCCTGTGGGCAGTGAACGTTCCTGCCACCTCTGCTAGACTGTTCCCTCCGAAGCGCTCAGTACAGTGCTCTGCGCCCGGTAAGCGCTCAACAAATGTGATCGAACGAACGGATGAATGTTCTGTTATTCTCTTGTACTCTCCCAATTGCTCAGTACAGTGTTCTGCGCACATGAAGCGCTCAGTAAATGCGATCGAATGGAAGAATGAATGTACTCTGATTCTAGTGTCCTCCCCCAATTGCTCGGTACAGTGTCCCGCGCCCGGTAAGCTCTCCGTAAATGCGGTCGAATGGATGAATGAATGTTCTGTTGTTCTCTTGTCCTGCCCCGAGCGCTCGGTACAGCGCTCTGCGCCCAGTAAGCGCTCAATAAATGCGAGTGAACGAATGTTCTGTGAATCTACTGTCCTCCCCTAAGCGCTCAGTACGGCGCTCTGCACCCCGTAAGCGCTCAGTAGATGCGACCGGCCGACCGCCAGCCGGAGACTCTCAGGTCTCCGCCCCCCGACGGAGACTTTCCCGCCTCCGTGGTTCTCGACGCCTTTTTGCGCCTGAGGTCACCCCAAGCCGGTGGTCTCGGGGGTCCAAGAGGACCGCCGCACCCGTCGCCCGGATCCCGGGCCGGGGGAATCTAATCCGTCGTCGTTTTCAACTCCTTCGGCGCCGCCCGCCCCGGAGACCCGGAGAATGGCCGCCGCCCTCGTCCGAGCCGGGGCTCACGTGAGTCGGGGTCCCGGCCGCCCGTCCCCGGATCTCCTCCGTTCGGTCGGATTTATTGAGCGCTTGCCGCGTGCGGGGCGCCGTGCCGGGCACTTGGGAGAGGGCGGGGGGACAGTAAGCAGACGCGTCCCTTGACCGCGGCGAAGGGCGGCCTCGGTTCCTCGCCTGGGCCCGGACCGGCCGGACGCCCCCCCCCCCCCCCCCCCGTGTCCCTGTGGGGTAGACACTGTACCGAACGCCGGGGTGGACGCAAAGCAATCGGGGGGGGGGGGCAGTCTCAACTTCTCGCACTCTAGACCGTAAGCGTGCCGCGGGCGGGGAACACGTCTACCGACCGTGGTCCTCTCCCAAGAGCTTCGGACGGAGCTCCGCGTTCCTCCCGCCGTACGTATTGAGCGCTTCCTGTGTGCGGAGCACTGGGGGCAACGATGAGGAGACGCGTTTACCACAGGAGGCGCTCAGTGAATACCGCCGACAGTTTGATTAGCGTCTGCCTCCCCCCTCTAGCCCGCAACCCCGTGGGGGACAGGGAACGTACCGTATTCTCCCCAAGGCTCGGTCCGGCGCTCGGCACGGAGTAGGCGCCCGATAAACACCGTCGATCGACCGACCGATGCCCGTCTCCCCCGCTGATGTCGCTTATCGGCTGTGTGACCTCGGCCGAGTCACCTCACTTCCCTGGGCCTCGGTTCCCTCCTCTGTAAAACGGGGGTGAAGACTGGGAGCCCCGGGGGGGGGGGGGGCGGGGGGACAACCCCGAATCCTCTCCGGCGCTCAGAGCCGTGCTTCGCACGTAGTAAGCGCCTACCGAATGCCGTCGTCATCGAGCCCTCAACGGGTGCCGTTATCATCATCGTTATCGATGGTGACAGGAGTATCTTTTCAGCGCCCACCGCGTGCCGGGCCTCTACTGACGCCGCCGCTGTTGGTTAAGCGCTTACTCCGTGCGGCGCGCTGTGCCGAGCGCCGGGGGAGAGACGGGGGCCCCCCCCGTGGGGCTCCCGGTCTCCGTCCCCATTTTCCAGATGAGGTCACCGAGGCCCAGAGAAGCCAAGTGACCCGCCCGCAGTCACACAGCGGGCAGGTGGCGGAGCCGGGATCGGAACCCACGGCCTCTGGCCCCCAAGGCCGGGCTCTCGCCGCTGAGCCGCGCTCGCGGCGGGCAGGGAGCGTGTCGGCCGACTGTGTTGAACGGTGCTTCTCCCGAGCGGCCGGGACAGCGCTCCGCGGAAGAGTGAGCGCTCGACCGGTACCGACGACGACGGGCTCCTTCGGTTCCCTCCCTCGCCTCGCTCTCTTCCTCCCTCCGCGAGTCCCTCCCCCGACCCCCCCGACAATCACGGTATCGTTGAGCGCTTGACCGCGGGCCCGGCGCCGGGCTAGGGGACCGTGACCCGTGACCTTTCAGGGGTCGCCGACCTTCGAGGACGTGGCCGTGACCTTCAGCCCGGAGGAGCGGGCGAGCCCGGGTCCCGCCGAGCGCCGCCTCTACTGGGACGTGACGCTGGAGAACTACCGGAACCTCCTCTCCCTGGGTGAGCGCTTGACCCCCCCCCCCCGCCCGGCCGGCGAGCGGCGATTCCCTCGCGACCGCGTGTCGGCCGCTCCCTGCGGGCAGGGGACTGTACTGAGCGCTCGGGAGAGGACCGTGCGACTACAGGCGCGTTCCCCGGACGTGCCGGCGGTATTGGTTCGGCCGTATTCAGCGGGCGCCGACTCCGTGCGGAGCGCTGTGCCGGGCGCCGGGAGCCTACCGTCGGGCGACGGAGAGACACCGTCCCCGCCCGAGGGTTCCCCGTGACAGAGTCCGTCAGTTCTGTCGTATCGGGCTCCCCCAGGCGCTCGGCACGGCGGGCGCTCGGTAAACACGGCCGGCGGGTCGACCGACCGGCCCCCTCCGAACCCCCTACCCGGCAGGCGGGCCGACGCGTCGAGCGCCCCGAACGAGCCGCCCGAGAGACGGCCGACGTGCCCCCCCGTTGTCCGTTCCAGGTGGCGAGGGCCCGACCGGGACCGGCGAGCCCGTCCCCCGCGGGCCGGAGGGGGTCGAGGGAGCGGTTTTCCCGAGGGCGGTCTCCGGGAAGCTCGTCCGGACCGGCCCCGGGGCCTTCCGCGGCGGGACGGGGCCGGGGAGCCGGGGGCGGCCCGACCGGGCCCGGGGAGCCCGGGAGGGAGCCCTCCCCGGAGAGGAAGGCGCGCGCCTGCGGGGAGTGCGGAAGAGCCTTCAGCCGGCACTCCACCCTCGTCACGCACCGGAGGATCCACACCGGGGAGAGACCCCACGGGCGCCACCAGAGCGAGAAGGCTTTCAGCGACCACTCGGTCCCCGTGACCCACCGGCGGATCCACACCGGGGAGAAACCCTACCGGTGCGGCGAGTGCGGCGGGGTCTTCGGCCAGCACTCGGCCCTGACGGAGCAGCGGAGGATCCACACCGGAGAGAAGCCCTACCGCTGCGGCGACCGCGGCCGGGCCTTCCGGGACTCCTCCACCCTGGTCAAGCATCAGCGGGTCCACACGGGAGAGGAGCCCTACGGGTGCGGCGAGTGCGGGAAGGCGTTCGGCCAGCGCTCCGTCCTCGTCGACCGCCAGAGGATTCACAGCGGGGCCAGGCCCGACGGGTGCGACGGGTGCGGCGAGGCCTTCGGCGGCCGCTCGGCGCCCGTCAGCCATCTGAGGGTCCACACCGGGGAGAAGCCCTTCGGGTGCGGCGAGCGCGGAAGGGTCTTCGGCCAGAACCCGGCCCGGACGAGGCATCAGAGGATCCACGGGGGAGAGGGGCCCCGTCGGTGCGGGGAGGCCTCCGGCGACCCCTCGGTCCCGGCGACGCCTCGGGGGATCCGCGCCGGGGAGAGACCTCACGGGGGCGGCGGGCGCGGCAAGGCTGACCCCGATGAAACGCCAGACGATTCGCACCGGGGAGAAGCCCCGCAGGTGCGCCGGCCGCGGGAAAGCCTTCGGCCGAGGCCCGGGCCCCGGCAACCGTCAGAGGAGTCACACCGGGGAGAAACCTCACCTGTGCGGCGAGTGTGGGAAGGCTCTGGGGCGGGGGTCCGCCCTCGTCAACCACCAGGAGACTCATAACGGCGCGAGGGCCCACGGACCCGACGGGCGAGGGGGGGCTCTCGGTCAAGCCGCGGTCGGTCGCCGGAGGACCCGCGCCGACGAGAGGTCCCCCTCTGTGGTCCTCGGTCCTTAAGGGAGGCGACGCCCGCGGTGACGGTGACCGGCGTGCGCGCCGCTTCCCTGCGCCTCGGTTCCCTCGCCTGCGTAATTTCTTTCTTTATATGCACGTCTCCGTCTCCCCTTCCGGGCCGCGGGCTCGCCGCGGGCAGGGAATGCCTCCCTTGACTGTTGTACGGTCCTCTCCCCGGCACTTAACACGGCGCTGCGCACGCAGTACGTGCTCAGTAAACGCAGCTCGCTAAGCCAAATGCAAATTCAATACCTGGGCTCCCTCCGGGTTGGACTGCGAGCCCCACGTGGGACCCGACGATCTTGTGACGAGCCCGGCGCTGCCGAACCGTACTTCCCAAGCGCTGAGAACGGTGCTCTGCACGCGGTAAGCGCTCAGTAGATACGCCCGAACGAACGAAGGAATGAATACGGCCTTTGGCACGTAGCGAGCACTAAAAAGTATCATTTAAAAAAAAAAAAAAAAAAGTCACACCTGATCCAGTCCCCGCAAGGTGCCCGGTTAAGAGAGGGGGAGAACGGATGTCTCGGGTCCGTTTTGCAGGTGAGGAAACGTAGATGGAGCGAGGTTCGGTGACTTGCCCAGGGTCTCCCAGCGGGCCGGTGGCAGAGCCGGGAGCCGAGCCCAATTCCCTCGACGCCGAGCCTGTCCTCTTTCCACTAGACCACCCTACGGAAGGGGCCGGAAACGGTGCTTAAGCGCAGAGCCCAGAGATCAGGATGAACGAATTCTTCGACCTGGAAAGTCTAAGACCGAGAGAGGGGATGTGACCCGGATGAGTTGGACTCGGGGCGAAGAAAGGCTGAAGAGGCCTGAGGCCCCGAGTACCCCAAGGGACCTTTACCATCGAGGGCCCCGTGGGATAGTAATTCCGGTTCCTGTGAAGCGCTCAGTATGCGCCAGGCACCGGTCTCCGAACTGGGGTGATTACGAGTGACGGAGGCGTCGTCGGAACCCAGGTCCGGGCTCTATCCACCGGCCCCCGCTGCGTCCCTAACGCAGGAGCATCTGGGGCCAGGCGGGCTCTGTACGGGGAGAGCGTCAGACCCCCGAGAGGCGACCGGGCAGAGCTGGGCCCGGGTTCTGCAAGACGGGGCCTCGGTCTCAGAGCCGCCGTTGATGCGTCTCCTCGGAGCGGTCTCGGTCTCCGCGGAGCGGTCTCTGTCTCCTCAGAGCGGCTTCTATCTCCACAGAGCGTCCTCGGTCCCCTCAGAGCGGCCTCTGTCCCCGCAGAGCGGTCTCTGTCTCCGCAGAGCGTCCTCGGTCTCCGCAGAGCGTCCTCGGTCCCCTCAGAGCGGTCTCTGTCTCCGCAGAGCGTCCTCGGTCCCCTCAGAGCGTCCTCTGTGCCCTCTGAGCGGTCTCTGTCTCCTCAGAGCGCTCCCTCTCTCCGCAGAGCGTCCTCCGTCTCCTCAGAGCGGTCTCTCTCTCCGCAGAGCGTCCTCCGTCTCCTCAGAGCGGTCTCCGTCTCCGCAGAGCATCCTATGTCTCCGCAGCGCGTCCTCCGTGACCTCAGAGCGGTCTCTGTCCCCTCAGAGCGGTCTCCGTCCCCTCAGAGCGGTCTCTCTCTCCGCAGAGCGTCCTCCGTCCCCTCCGAGCGGTCTCCGTCTCCGCAGAGCGGTCTCCGTCTCCGCAGAGCGTCCTCTGTCCCTTCCGAGCGGTCCCTGTCTCCGCAGAGAGGTCTCTGTGTCCTCAGGGCGGCCTCTGTCTCCGCAGAGGGCCCTCTGTCCCCTCCGAGCGGCCTCCGCATCGGCAACAGACGGCGGAAGAGGGTGGGAGTCCCCGGCCACGTCGTCTCGGGCCGTCGGGACCTTCCGGGGTCCTCGGGGGATGAGCCCGCCCGAGTGTCAGAGCGGACCGACGCTCCCCGACTCATTGAGACGCACGCCGGTCGCCCCCCGAGGATGGGGGAGACGAAGAGAACGGCTGATAAACGCCGCCTCGGCCCCCCCCGGGACCTGCCCCGCCCCCCCCCCCAGCCGGCACGAGCGATGGGTGAGTAGTCGCCTAGACCTGCCCCGTTGCCGGAGGGATCTCCAGGCGTTCATTTTTTCTCTTTAAATGATATCGAGCGCTTACTGTGTGCCAGGCGCTGTGCCGAGCTCGGGGGTGGACACAATCCGCGTCCCTCTCGGAGCTCAAACTTCTAACCCCGGTAACTGAGGCCCAGGGAGGAGAAGTGACTCGCCCAGGTCCACACGGCAGACGAGCGGCGGAGCCGGGATCGGAGCCTAGGTCCTTCTCGCTTCCAGGCGGGTGCTCGATCCGCTGGGCTATCCCGCTTCTCAACGCCCGGCGCGGTGCCCCGTCTCCCGCCTCCAGTCTGTAAATCCCTCGCTGGCGTGTCCGTCGACTCGGTTGTGGCGGATTCTCTGTTACATCGCGTCTGTGATATCGTTACGTTGTTCTGGTGTACTCTCCCCAGGGCTCAGTACGGTGCTCTGCACGCGGCAGGCGCTCAATAAATACCATTCACTAACTGGCTCTCTGAAGCGCCTAGAACAGCGCTCGGCAGGCGGTGAGCGCTCAGAGAATACCATCGGATGACTGTCGACTGGTTACTGTCCGGCCCCTCCTCCAGACTCTGAACTTCTCACTCTGGGCTTCGAGGCCGTCCGTCCCCTCCTACCTCTCCTCCCTTCCCTCTTTCCACCGGCCGGCCCGCACGCTCCGCTCCTCCGCCGCCCGCCTCCTCGCCGTCCCCGGGTCTCGCCCGGCCCGCCGTCGACCCCCGGCCCGCGTCCTCCCGCCGCCCCGGGACGCCCTCCCTCCTCACCTCCGCCGAACTCACTCTCTCCCCCTCTTCCGAGCCCTCCCGGGAGCTCACCTCCTCCGGGAGGCCTTCCCACACCGAGCCCTCCCTCTCCCTCCGCTCCTCCTCCCCATCGTCCCGACTCCCTCCGCTCTCCTCCCCGCCCCACAGGCCTTGTGTCTATTTGTACGTATTTATTGCTCTAATTATTTTATTGATATTGTATATATGTATCTACAATCCTATTTATCTATTTTGATGTTATGGATGCCCCTCTACCTGTTTCAGTCTGCCGCCCGTCTCCCCCTTCTAGACCGTGAGCCCGTTGTCGGGCAGGGATTGTCTCTGTGGCCGAACTGTACTTTCCAAGCGCTCGGTCCAGGGCCGTGCCCACAGTAAGCGCTCGACGATAACGTTGGCATTCGTTAAGCGCTTACTAGGTGCACAGCACCGTTCTAAGCGCTGGGGGAGATACGGGGGAATCAGGTTGTCCCCCCGTGAGGCTCGCGGTTAATCCCCCTTTGACAGAGGAGGTCACTGAGGCACAGAGAAGTGACTTGCCCACGGTCACACAGCTGACGAGTTCAATCAATACGACTGAGCGAACGACCGAATGGACCAGTGAGTCAATGCCATCGACTGATTTCCCAGGAACTTGGTCAAGTCACTTCAGCCTCACCGTGCCTCGGTTTCTTTATCGGCAAAAGGGGGTTTAGATATCTGCTCGCCCTCTTACACCGCGAGCCCCAAGTAGGGAAGAGACCGCCCGGCCCGATCAACTTGTATAATAACGACTTTGCTGGTTGTTAAGCGCCTACTATGCGTCGAGCCCCGCGCCGAGCGCTGGGATAGACATTAGATCGTCCCGTCCCACCTGGGTCCCGGGTGTCGAACCCCAATTTTGCAGATGAGAAAGGTGAGGCACGGAGGAGTCAAGCGACTTCCCGACGTCGCTCAGCAGGCGAGTGGTCGCGCCGGGATTAGAACCCAGGCCCTCTGACTCCCGGGCCCGCGGTCTTTCCGCTAGGCCGTGTCGCTTCTCTGTATCTACCCCGGTATTTGGGACGGAGCCTCGGGGGTCTCCCTTCCCTCCTCCTCCAGCTGAGTCCGCGGGGCGATCCGTCGGTCAGTCGGTTGTACTCACTGAGCGCTTACGGTGTGCAGAGCGCCGGGCTAAGCGCTCGGGAGAGTACACTGTACCAGACGCATTCCCTGCCCACGACGAGCTCACGGTCTAGAGGGGGGGATGGACGTTAAATAAATGACCGACCCACTGTATTTATCGAGCGCTTACCGTGTGCGCGGCGCTGTACTAAACGCCTGGGAGGTACAGTTCGGCAACAGACGGAGACAGTCCCTGCCCACGGCGGGCTTACGGTCTAGAAGACGGCGGACGTAAGAGCTGCGGGGCCGGGAGGGCGGATTCACTTATTCATCCGATCGTACTCCGAATGAGGGGAGCGAGTCGAGGGGACTCGGAGGGAGCAGGGGAAGAGGAGAAGAAGGGCTCAGTCGGGGAAGGCTTCCCGGAGGAGAGGCGCCCTCGGGGACGGCCACCGTCCGGCGGATATGAGGAGGGAGGGCGATCCGGGCCAGAGGCTGGCGCCGGGCGAGCGGCCGGCGGCCAAAGGGACGAGATCGAGATACGGCGAGTAGGTTGGCGTCGGGGGAGCAAAGCGCGCCGGCTGGGTCCCGCCGAGGTCACGCGACAGACGGGTGGCGGAGCCGGGACTAAGAACCCGGGTCCTCCCGACCCCCAGGCCCGGGCTCTCTCCACCGGGCCGCCCCGTTTCTCGATCGTCGGTATTTACTGAGCGCTCATTCCGGGCGGGGCACCGCGCCGCGTCCCTTAAGGGGCAGGGGGACATACTCTCGGCAAAGCGCACCGCTTTCTCTCTCTCTCCTCGCGTCTCTACTGCTCCGCTTCCCTCCCTCTCTCTCTCCCGGACCCAGATCGCCCTCCAGAGAGATCCATCCGATGGCCGCCGGGGAGCTCCGGAGCACCGACGACGCCACCGAAATGGCTTTCGGGACGGCCGGTCTCCTCCGGCTCGTCGCCGGCCCCTCGGCCGACGCACTCCTCTTCGTGTCCTATGCCCGCGCGGCCTCCGTCAGCCCCGGGCCCAGCCCCCCGGACCTGACCCTCGCCCGGCCGGCGCCGGCCGACGCCGTCACGCTGCCGACCGACGGGGTCCCGGAGCCCGTCCGTCTGCGGCGCCCGCCCCCTGAGCGTCTTCCGGGCCGTCCCCCTCGGCCCCGGGCCCCCCCGGCCGCGTCCTTCCCTCCTGCCTCCTGTCCCGGGGCCTCGGTCCGCTCGTCGATTTTGATTCGGCGACGGACGCGAGAGGTCCCCGCGGCGGCAGCGGCGTCCGACTCGTGCCGGACCTCGCGCGTCGCGCTCAGGTCGGCGACGGCGCGGAGGCGACCCTGCCCGTCGCCGTCCCGTTCTCCCTCGGCGACCCGTCCTCCGTGGGCCTCGTGAGCTTGGCCAGCGGCTACACGGTGCTCGTCCCGCACGCTCCCCCGGGGCGACGTCCGAGGTCCGGGCGGCCGAGGGGGCGGCGGCCCCGGTGGCCCTCCACGTCCTCCTCGTTCCGTCACGCCGGGCGTCTTACCGGACGCGAGGGCGAAGTCCTCCCCGGCGACGGGTGGCCGCATGCTCGTTGGCTTTCACCTTCCCGGCCGTGAGCCCCTTCCTGACGATTCACAGCGACCGGAGGATGGGCGGGCTCTGGAAAGGGCGACGGCCCGCTGCCCTCCCGGACCCCTCCCGGGGTCGGCCGGTCCGTGGCGTTGGCCGAGCGCTCCCCGTGAGCGGTGCGTTCAACGCGATCGATCGGGTTTATTGAGCGCTTACCAGGCGCCTGGGAGAGCACGACGCAACAGATCAAGAGTCGGTCGGCACATCTCCAGCCCGCGGCGAGCCACGGGGACACGCGTTCGTATAAATACGTTTGCTCACTTCCAAGTACTGATAATTCTCATGAAGAAATACATTTATTCACCCCCAGGCCTCCCCCTCGGGTTAGGCGGACGGCTCCCGTCCCCAGCCGGGTGATCCCGTCCCTCGCTCCGTCGCTTCGGACGGCGCCCTGCCCTCCGTGAGCGCTCGGTGGATACCACCGATGGATCGGCTCCTAACACGCCTCGTGGAGAAGAACCTGGGCCCGGGAGCCAGGACTCCCGCGGCGCGACCTCGGGCGAGTCACTTAGCCTCTCCGTGCTAAATGGGGATGAAGGGCCTCACCCTCCCTTTCGGTTTGTTTGCGGTGGTTTTAAATGATCACCGTTAGAGGCCCGCTTCCCTGGAACGTGTCCGCCGGCTCGTATTTTGCTACGTCCCAACTCTCCCAGGCGACGCGCAGAGTGCTCTGCACACCGTGACGGCTCGCCCATCGATCGATCGATCGGTGTGATACTAAGCCCCGGGACAGACCCCGGGCTAATCGGGCCACGGTCCCTGTCCCACGTGGGGTTTACGGCCTTGAGCCCTATTTTACGGATGAGGGAACCGAGTCACCGAGAAGTCGGCGACTTGCCCGAGGTCACTAATGGAGGGCATTTATCGAAGACGTCCCCAGTGCGGAGCGCTGTTCTAAGCGCTTGGGAGAGTACGATCCAAGGCGGGCGGTAGGCGCGGCTCGGCGGGCGGGGCACGGGCCTGGAAGTCGGAGGGACCCGGGTTCCGATCCCCGCTCCGCCACCCGTCTACCGTGTGACCTCGGGCGGGTCGCTTCGCTTCCCCGTGCCTCGGAAGCACGCCGTCCTAAGCGCTGCGGTAGATCGAAGGTAATCGGGTTGTCCCACGTGGGGCTCACCGTCTTCACCCCCGTTTTACAGACGAGGGAGCCGAGACGCAGAGACGCTCAGAGTCACGCAGCTGACGAGTGGCGGGGTCGGAGTTAGAACCCACGACCTCCGGCTCCCAAGCCCGGGCTCTTTCCACCGAGCGACGCTGCTTCCCCGATCCACCCCAGCTCTTAGAACGGCGCTTGGCACGTAGAAAGTGCGAAATAAACACCGTACTATTATTCGTAATAATAATAATAGTACCGGGGGGGGGGGGGGGAATGTTCACCATTTACCATCAAATTCTCCCCTGAGAAAAATGGATGAATCAAATCCATTCGATAGTAGTATCTATCGAGTGTCGGGAAAGTATCTAGGGCGCCCACTCTCTGTTCTCGACGGTTTTATCTTCTCCGGGTCGGTAGCGGAATAACGTCGGTCACCCCAGTTGGGAATCCGTCACACCGAGGCCAGAAATCTTGTCGGCTGTGTGACTGTGGGCAAGTCACTTAACTTCTCTGGGCCTCGGTTCCCTCGTCTGTAAAATGGGGATCAAGACTGTGAGCCCCACGTGGGACAACCTGATTCCCCTATGTCTTACCCCAGCGCTTAGAACAGTGCTCGGCACGTAGTAAGCGCTTAACAAATACCAACAGTATTATTAAATCCTTCGGCGTCCGAAAACTCAAACCACGGAGAAATCCCGCGGATGTGATAGGAACAGTAACGACCGTGCCGTCCTCAAGCCCTGGAGGAAGCGCGATACGATCAGATAAGACGTGGTCCCCCGTGGAACCTGCGGTCTGAGGGGAGAGAAGATGGATATTCAAGGCTTTTTTTTTTTTTTTTTTACAGATGGGGAAACTGAGGCCCAGAGCGGCTAAGGGACTTGCTAGCGAAAATGGGTCATCCTTCGGCGTTCAGCGATGATTCCGCATTTGAGAATCCTCCTCCCGCTCCCGTCCCCGCGGCCCTGACTTGCTCCGTTCATTCATCCCCCGCCCCCAGCCCCCCGGCACTCGCGTCCAGATCTGTCCTTTATTTATTTCTATCCTCGTCTGTCCTCCCCTGCGGACCGGGAATGCGTCCGTCTGTTGTTCTCCTGTCCTCTCCCCAGCACTCGGGACGGTGCTTTGCACGCAATATGCGTTCAAGAAACACGCCCGAGTGGAGAAAGGAGGCGCTTACCCCCAGATCCACCCATCGATCGTAAGTACTGAGCGCTCGGTGTGTTCGGGGCGCCGTGCTAAGCAACGGAAAGAGGAAGATAGAACGGCCCTGACCGTCACGTTTATCGAGCGCTCGCTTTCCGTCGGCGGGGCGCTGCCTTAAATAATAGCAGTAATGGTATTTGTTAAGCACTTATCCCGTGCCGAGCACCGCTCCCGGGCCCGTGCGCTCTCCGCTAGGCCACTCTGCTTCTCAACGAATACCCCGAATTCTTAACAACTCTCTCTTCTTCGCCCTCCTTCGGGTCCAGGGCGGCCGGTCACCCCCTGCCTCCCTGGGGGTCTCGGAGCTTTGGGAACTTCCCCGGGGGTCCCGTGACCTCGCCGGGGTCGGCGGCACCGTCCACGACCCGGGAGGGGTCTGGGCTCTAAGCCCTGGGATACGATGCCGGAGAAATCGTAACGACCACGGCACTCGTTGAGCGCCGACGACGCGCCCGGCCCTCTTCCGATCGCCGGGGTTGACGACGACGGCTTTCGTGAAGCGCCTTCCTACGCGCCACGGTGCCGTTCTGGGCGCTCGGAGATACAAAGCTGATCAGGTTGGCCACGGTCCCCGTCCCAGATGAGGCTCGCGCTCTTCTGGAAAGGCTTAACGAGCACCACGATTATTATTATTCCCGTATCGTCCCAGGGCTGGGCGCCTGATAAGTGCGGCGCGCCGACCCTGATTATCAGTATTAATAACTGAGGGACCCACAGTATTTTCTCCCCAGCTAATCCCGCACCGTCCAAATGATGAACGGGAGGTAACGACCGCCGGTAACCAAGTCTCCTCCACGGGGGTCGGCTGCTCGCGGCTTCTTTAACGGCACGCTGCCGGCCCACGACAATCGGGGTGGGAAGACGACCGTACGGCCGCGGGAGGAACGTCCAAGAAAACCCCGACGGGACCGATTCCGGATCCAGGTTGCCGCGGGACGCCCTCCTCGGCGGGTTCCCATCCCTCCGGGCGGCAGATCTCGCCCACGGTGCCGTCAAGATGTCGGAACGTCACTGGACACTTGGGCCGAGAGACACGGGCCCGGTAATACCGTGAAATGTTTCGAAAAACAACTCTGAAAACGCGCCTCTGAGAACAAAACCGCCAACCAACCATTAACCGGAGGAGGTACGGCTTTAGTTTCCAAAAGGTCGACAGCGAACACGTACGTATACTGCGTCGATTATCAACAGCCCTCTCTTCGACACGCTCCGCCACGGGCCCGAGGCGGCCGACGAGGCGCCCGGTCAGTCGATCGTATTTATTGAGCGCTTCCTTGGGCGGGGCACCGTGCCAACCGCCTGGCAGGGTACAGTCGGACAGTAAACAGGCTGCGTACCGTACGCTTGTCGCGGCCAGGGAACGGGACTATCGGTCTATCTACCTATCCATCTGCCTGTAATTAATTGAGGAAAATTTCCACACTATCCACATGGAGACCTTGGAAATTCTCCTTCGTGCTCCCGGCTAAACGCGGCATTTCGCACCGCTTAGGCCGGCCTCCTGCTTTCGCTGAATCCGGGCTTCTCCTCTATCTACCCATCTATAGACCTAAAGATCTTTAGGCCCGTAGATTCGACGTAATCTACAGATCTACGCATCTACAGATAGGCAGACAGACGGACGGAAGCAGACACTAGGGAAATTCTCCTTGGTTAATCAGACTCTCCTCCCTGCTGGGACCGGCCTCCCGTTCATGCCGAATCCCAGATCCTCCTCTGTTTCCGTATAGGTATATCGGAATCTCGGATGTAGATGTATCCGTAGACAGACAGATATAGATACTACGGAAATTTCCTTTCATCGATATCACCGTTCCCGGATAAAGTGGCGTCTCGCTCCGCTTGGACCAGCCTCCCATTTACGTGAAATTTGAGATTCTCCTCTATCTAGAGATACAGATCTGTAGACATCCGGTATGTCTAAATCTAGATGTACATAGATATATATAGCGAGATATAGATGTATCGGCTATCTACAGATCTATCGGAATCGCGGCTGTAGATCTAGCTATAGACAGAGAGGCATAAATACCACGGAAATTTTCTTTCATTTCTCTTTCTTCCTTTCCTTCACCGCTCCCGGCCAAAGTGGCATTTCGCTCTGCTTGGACCAGTCTCCCCTTTACGTCGAATTTGAGAATTCTCCTCTGTCTACAGCTATATCTCTAGATAGCCGTTACATCTAGATATATGGACACATATCTCTGGATATCTGGACACACGTGGATACGTCTCTATATATCTAGACATCGACATATCAGATAGCGATGGATATATCGAAAATCTCCGAGAGAGAGAGATATATACCTGTAGACGTCTCCAGACAGAAATACATATCTAGATACGTATCTAGATGTAGACGTACCGGATAGCTATATCTACAGAGATACGTCTCTATCTCTAGATGTAGATATAAACCTATCTACGGAGATACGTCTCTACAGACGCAGACAGAGACGCGTCGGATACCCGTAGATATAGCGGAATCCCAGCTACAGCTACGTATCCGTAGATACCCGTAGCAAGATGGATACAGATGCGTCCGACGGCCACAGATACGTCGGAATCTCAGATGGAGATGGATCTAGAGGCAGACGGGTAGATACGGACACCGTGGAGGTTCTCCTCCGTCGCCGCCGCCGACAGGGTCCCGACGCCGGGGCCGGCCTCCCGCCGCCTAGGCCGACGGACGGACGGCGACGGACGCCACGTACCGAGCGCCCCCGAGACCCGCCCCGGCCGAGGCGAGGGCCGGGAAGACGGCGGCGGGGGTCAGCGGCCGCCCGGGGCCGAGGCGGACCCCCGGGGCGCCGGCCCCGCCGGGGTCCCCTTGGGCTTGGGCGGGTGGGGCCCGGGGGCCGCCTTGGAAGCCGGGTTCCGCGGCCCGTAGGTGTAGACGGACGTGTAGCCGTTCCTGGTCAGGGGGCAGAAGCGCCTGGTGTGGGCCGCGTCCTGGGAGGCCCCGCACTGGGGGCAGACGTAGCCCCGGAGGATGGGGCAGACCACCCGGCCCTCGGCGTCCTTCAGGTTGTGCGACAGGTAGATGTGCCGCGCCTCGCCGTTGTGTCTGCAGAAGGGGCAGGAGGGGCCGCCCTCCGGGCCGGCCGGCCGCGGGAGACGCCTCTCCCCCGCCGCGGCCGCCTCGGGCCGGACGTCCCGGGGGCCCGGCTCCTTCCGGAAGGCTTCGACCACTCGGGCCAGGCCCAGGTAGTCCTTCCACGGGTTGAAGGCCTCCATCGGCGGGGCCGGGCCGGGCCGGGGGGGCCCGGGGGGTCGGGCGGCGGCCGAGCCCCCGGGAGCTAGGGGGAGAAAACACAAGACCCCATCGATCCGTCGCATCTCTCGAGCGCCCTCGGGCCACCGGCGGTGTCCGTCCGTCGCTACGGGCGCCCCGGAGCCCGGGCGGGACGCAGCCCCCGTCCCCGATCCCCGCTTTCCGGAGGGGGGGACCGGGGTCCGGGGAGGCGGACGGGCGGCGGGGCCGGCGTGCCGGGCTCTGGGCCCGGCGCCCGGGAGAGGACGACGGAACAGACGCCGGGGGTTTACGGGCCGGGGACTCGGAAACGGTCGGCGGGGGAGCCGGTCGGTCGGGCGGCTGTATTTACTGAGCGCCGACCGTGTGGAAAGCCCCGTACTGAGCGCCTGGGAGAGGAAAAGAGAATAAACGGACACGCCTCCTTGCCCGCCGCGAGCCGACGGTCTGAAGGAAGCGGGGAGGGGGAGCCGGGAGTCCTTCGACCCGGCCGGATTTATTGAGCGCTTACGGTGCGCGGAGCACTGTGCTAAGCCCTCGGGAGAGTAGCGCAGGACCCTAAGCGGACACACCGCCTCCCCACGACGAGCTCTCGGTCTAAGAGGGGGGACTGCGTCTACGCCCCACCCAGGTAACTCTTTCTCGGCGCTTAGTACAGCGCTCTGCACCGTGGAAGCTTCCTGTGGCATCCGTGCCCGCCGGGTGCTGAACCAAGGAATGACGACGTCGGCGTTCGTCAGGCGCTCACGCTGCGCCGAGCACCGTTCTGAGCGCCGGGGGAGATACGGGGGTCATCGGGCCGTCCCCCGGGAGGCTCACGGTCAATCCCCGTTTTACAGATGAGGTCACCGAGGCACAGAGAAGCGACTCGCCCGCGGCCACGCGGCTGACAGGCGGCGGAGCCGGGAGTCGAACCCACGACCTCTGACTCCGACGCCCGGGCTCTTCCCGCCGAGCCACGCACGGTGACGGGGTCGGGGAAGGTCCCCGTCCCCCGGGGGGCTCCCGGCCTTCATCCCCATTTTTCAGACGAGGGGACCGAGGCCCAGAGAAGTGAAGCGACTGGCCCGGGGCCGCACAGCGGACGGGCGGCGGAGCCGGGGTCGGAACCCAGGTCCTCCCCGGTGGGTCTCACTTCCCGTTTTACGGAGGAGGGGGAGACCGGGGCCCGGGGAAGTCACGTGACTCGCCCGAGGTCGATCAAGACATCCAGGGCACTCGCCGAGCGCTTACCGTCTGCAGAACACTGGACCGGCGGCGGGGCGGTCGGGGGAGTCCAATACAGCAGAGTTGGCGGACACGTCGTCCGCCCCACCGGGAGCTGGCGGCCTAGAGGAGGAGAGAGACGAAATCAATTACGGATGTGGACAACGGTGCTGTGGCCGGAGCGACTCTCTTGAGGTAGAGATGATGATGATCATAACGATGACCGCTGCGGTGTCGTCAGCTGCGTGACCGTGGGCAAGTCACTTAACTTCTCTGTGCCTCAGTCTCCTCATCCGGATAAGGGGGGGGGGGGGGCGGACGACTGGGAGCCCCACGCGGGACAACCTGACGACCCACGGCGAGCGCTCAGCCAACACCGTCGTCACCGCTGCCGTGTCAGACGCCGTTGTGAGCGTGATCGGGTCGGACACGGTCCCTGTGGGCGGGGAGCGTCTCCCTCGCCGAACCGCACCTTCCAAGCGCTCAGCGGCGTGCGCCGCACGCCGTAGGCGCTCAGTAAATCCGGCCGTCCCCCGTGGGGCTCGGGGTAGAGGAGCGGCGTGGCTCGGTGGGAAGAGCCCGGGCTTGGGAGCCGGGGCCGTGGGTCCGAATCCCGGCTCCGCCACCCGTCAGCCGCGTGACCGCGGGCCGGTCACTTCTCTGGGCCTCGGTGACCTCATCCGGGAAACGGGGATTCACCGCGAGCCTCACGGGGGGGGGGGGGGGGGGCGGGCCGACGACCCCGCGTCCCCCCCCGGCGCTCTTCTCTTCTGACTCCCGGGCCCCGGCCCTCTCCGCGGCACCGTGCCGCTTCTCTCGTTCATCCGGTCGTATTTACGGAGCGCTCACTGGGCGCGGGGCGCCGCGCCGAGCGCTCGGAGGGTCCAACCGGGCATACGGGGAGAGAGGCCGCCCCTACCCGACGACGGGCTCTCGGTCCGGAGGCGGGGAGACGGACCGCGGAACGAAGCGAGTAGACGGGCGTAACGGACAGAGTGAGTGCTTAACAGATATTATCGTCTCTTTCTTGGCGGCGCATCCGTTAAGCGCTCACTATGCGCCGAGCACTAAACCAAGCACCGGGGGCAGATCCGGGGGTCATCCGGACGGGCGCAGCCCCTGCCCCGCTTGTGGCCGACGATCTCGATCCCCGTTTTTACAGATGACGGAACCTCCCCGCCCCACGGCACTTGCCCAACTCTATCCGTACTTATCGTGATAATTCTATTTATTTTTAATTAACGGTGTGTCTAGATCTATAATTCTATTTGTATCGATTCTACCGATGCCTGTTGACCTGTTGCGCCGTCTCCCCTCCTCTAGACCGTGAGCCCGCTGCTGGGGTGGGACTGTCTCTATCCGTGGCCCAGTTGTACTCTCCAAGCGCTCGGTACAGCGCTCGGCACGTCCGCGCTCAATGAATGCCACCGGGTGACCGGACTGAGCGCTTAACGGGTACCAGTCCAAAGAGAGTGATGACAATTCCTGTTATCCCTCTTCCTTTGACCGTGAGCCCTAAAGAGGCCAGGGACAGTGTCCAACCTGAGTAGTTTTTACCTGTCCCAGCGCTCAGTATAGCGTTAGACGCTTCGATACAGCACTACGCACACGTAAGCTCTTATCGAGTACCAGTAAAATAAAAATAAATGGTTCTCCCTGCAACTCGGACTGTGACCCCCCCCCCCCCATGTGGGCCAAGGGACATGATGAGCTTGTATCTACCCTAGCGTTTAGTACAGCGCCCGGCACCCACTCGCGCTTAGTAAGTACGATTTTTTAAAAGAAATACTTCGCCCTCCCGCTTCGCCTGCGAGCCCCGTGTGAGACCGGGGGGGGGCTGCGTCCACCCTGATGCGCTTCCGTCTCCCGCGGCGCTCAGTACGGCGCCCGGCACATAATAAGCGCTTCGTAAGTACGATTTCTTTTAAAAGAACAGTTCTCCCTCCGGCTTAGACCGCGAACTCCGACTGAGACAGGGGTTGCGCTTCTCTCTCCCCCCCCCCCCCCCGGCGCTCAGTACAGTGTCTGGCACGTGATTAGGCGCTTCTAAGCGAAGCAGCGGGGCTCAGCGGAAGGAGGCCCGGCTTGGGAGCCGGAGGTCACGGGTTCGAATCCCGGCTCTGCCGCTCGGCAGCTGTGGGACCTGGGGCCGGTCACTTGGCTTCTCTGGGCCTCAGTGACCTCCTCCGGAAAATGGGGATGAAGCCCGGGGGCCTCACGTGGGCCGCCCCGATGCCCCTGCCTCTCCCCCAGCGCTCAGCACAGCGCTGTGCACATAGTGAGCGCTTAACGAATACCAACGTGATTATTATTAAGTATATTTTTTTGGAAAAAACGGTTCTCCCGCCTGCTTAGACTGCGGGCCCCATGTGGGGGGGGGGGCTGAGCCCCACCTGATGAGCGCCTGCCTACCCCAGCGTTTAGTACAGTGCCTGGCACCTAGTAAGCGCTTAACGAGTAGCATTTTAAGCAGACGAGCCCCTCTCCCTCCCGAGGCCCCGGGCCCTTCTGTGGGAGAGGGACAAGGTCCAACCTGATGCTTCTCCCTCTCTCGCAGCGCTTAGGACAGCGCTTGGCCCTTCTCGGGAAGCGTTCAGCAAATCCCACGGCGATCAATAAGCTGAATGAGCCCGTCTGCCCCACCCCCCACCCGGATCCAACCCGGAGGACGCCTTTTACCTCTTTGCAAACTCCCTGTAGACGGAAAGCGGGTTGCAATCCCCTTGCAGACGGGAGCGGGTCGCAATCCCCCCCGTAGACGGGAGCGGGTTGCAATCCCCCCGTAGATGGAAACGGGTTGCAATCCTCCCGTAGACGGGAGCTGGTTGCAATCCCCCTGTAGACAGAATAGGGTTGCAATCCCCCCGCAGACGGGAGCGGGTTGCAATCCCCCCGTAGACGGAAGCGGGTTGCAATCCCCCCGTAGACGGAAGCGGGTTGCAATCCCCCCGTAGTCGGGAGCTGGTTGCAATCCCCCCGTAGACGGGAGGTGTTTGCAATCTCCCCGTAGACGGGAGCTGGTAGTGATCTCCCTCTAGACAGAGGCAAATTGCAATCTCCCTGTAGACAGGAGCGAGTTGCAAAATCGTGGGAGACAGAAGCGGGTTGCAATCCCTTTATAAAAGGAAGCGGGTTGCAATCCCCCTCTAGACAGGAGCGGGTCGCAACCTCCCCGTAGACGGAAGCGGGTTGCAATCCCCTTGTAGACGGGAGCGGATCGCAATCCCCCCGTAGACGGGAGCGGGTGGCAACCTCCCCGTAGACGGAAGCGAGTTGCAATCCCCTTATAAAGGGGAGCCGGTCGCAATCCCCGTAAAGACAGGAGAGGGTTGCAATCCCCTGGAGACAGAAGCGAGTTTCAATCCCCTGGAGGCGGGAGCCGGTTGCAATCCCCCTGTAGACGGGAACCGGTTGCAATGCCCCCGTAGACGGAAGCGGGTTGCGATCTCCCCGTAGACGGAAGGGGATTGCAATCTCGCTGTGGACGGAAGCGGGTTGCAATCCCCCTGTAGACGGGATCGGGTTGCAATCTCCCTGTAGACCGAAGGGGATTGCAATCTCCCTGTAGACGGAAGCGGGTTGCAATCGCCCTGTAGACGGGAGCCTGTTGCAATCCCCCTGTAGACGGAAGCGGGTTCGGAGCACCGACCCCGGGGGCCTGGGGAGGAGGGTTTTGGGGGTGGGGGGTCGTTGGGGGGCGGGGCAGGAAGAGGAGGAGCAAGGTTTTGGGGGTGGGGGGGGTCCCACCCCCGCCCTCCCCCCTCTTTGCGGCCTTGCATCCGGTGTATTAAGCGCTTCCTCTGTGCGGAGCGCTGTGCTGAGCGCTCGGGAGAGGCCCGCGCACCAGGGTTGGCAGCTCTGTCCCCTGCCCACACTCAGTGGTGTTTATTGAATGCTTACCGTGTGCGGGGCACTGTGCTGAGCGCTTGGGAGACTACCACTGAGTTGGTGGCTCTGGTCACGCCCACAATCAATCGCTGGTATTTACTGAACGCCCCCCCCCCCCCCCCCAACAACAACAACCCAGCAAAGAAAAACAGCAGAAGATGGAGGTTTATTTGTCGGCAGGACTCCAGCTGGAGAAGGGTACCAAGGAGTGTTTAGAACAGTGCTTTGCACGTCGTAAGGGCTTAACAAATGCCGTTATAATAATAATAATAATAATGTTGGTATTTGTTAAGCGCTTACTATGTGCCGAGCACTGTTCTAAGCGCTGGGGTAGACACAGGGGAATCGGGTTGTCCCACGTGGGGCTCACAGTCTTAATCCCCATTTTACAGATGAGGGAACTGAGGCACAGAGAAGTTAAGTGACTCGCCCACGGTCACACGGCCGACGAGTGGCAGAGCTGGGATTCGAACTCATGAGCCCTGACTCCAAAGCCCGTGCTCTTTCCACTGAGCCACGCTGCTTCTCTATTATTATAAAGTGACCCCCCCCCCCCAAAAAAAAACCCAGCCAAAAGACAGCGGAAGGTCGAGGGAGGTTCATTTGTCAGCGGGACCCCAGCCGGAGAAAGGCGCCGAGGATAACGCGCCGTCGGGCAGGGCCGGTATCTAATCCGCTGCCCAATTATACATCCCAAGCGCTTAGTACGGTGCTGTGCACATAGTAGGCGCTCGATAACTACGACCGGATGAATAAAGGGACCGCCCCCCCCCCCCCCCAAAAGACCTGCCTAGAAAGCAGACGGCGGAAGGTCGAGGGAGGTTCATTTGTCAGCGGGACCCCAGCCGGAGAAAGGCACCGAGGACCAATCGAGTGACGCCCCCCAAAATCAACGGGCGGCCCCAGTTCTCCTCCCTCCTCCTTGGCTCCCCAGCCTCCTGTCTTGCCGCGGCCTTCCCCGGTCCCTCATCTGCTTCCTTCCGGAGCGGCCCGGCCTAACGGAGAGAGCCGGGGTGGGGGGCCCCGAGAGTCAGGGGATCCGGGTCCCGATCCCCGGTCCGCCACCCCTTCGGCTGGGAAACCCCCAGCGGGTCGCTCGGCCTCCCCGGGCCTCGGTCCCCTCGCCCGGAGAAGGGGGGGCGAAGCCCGGGAGCCCCGGGGGGGACCCGCGTGCCGCCCGACCGGCCGCCGCCACGCTTACTGTAGCGCCTGGCACGAGGCCATAATAACGTTGGTATCCGTCGAGCGCTTACTACGTGCAGAGCGCCGTTCTGAGCGCCGGGGGAGACACGGGGGGGGGGGATCGGGTCGTCCCACGTTGGGGCTCACGGTCTTCAGCCCCATTTTACAGTTGAGGGAACTGAGGCTCGGAGAAGTGACTCGCCCACAGTCGCACGGGTGACAGGTGGCGGAGCTGGGATTCGAACTCATGACCTCTGACTCCAAAGCCCACGGCGGATGCCGTTTTTTAAAAAGAAGTCATCCCCGTCCCAAGCACTTGGTACCGTGTTCCGCGGGAAGCGTTCGGCGAGCACCTTTGAACCCAGCCCTGCCGCTCGTCAGCCGTGGGACCGTGGGCGGGTCGCTTCACTTCTCTGGGCCTCAGTTCCCTCGCCTGTAAAATGGGGATTAACCGTGAGCCTCGCGTGGGACGACCTGACGGCCCCGCCCTTAGAACAGCGCTCTGCACAGAGCGAGCGCTCAAATACCAACACTAGTATTACGAGAGGCGGCGTGGCTCAGTGGAAAGGGCCCGGGCTTGGGAGGCGGAGGTCATGGGTTCGAATCCCGGCTCCGCCACCCGTCAGCCGCGGGACCGCGGGCGGGTCGCTTCGCTTCTCTGGGCCTCGGTGACCTCGTCTGTAAAATGGGGATGAAGACCGTCAGCCCCGCGTGGGACCACCCGATCCCCCCGCGTCTACCCCGGCGCTCGGAACGGTGCTCGGCACATAGCGAGCGCCTACCGGATACCGACGTTATCATTACCCATCAGGCTCATGCCGGGCAGGGACCGACCTCTCCCCGGCGCTTAGCCCAGCGCTCTGCACCCAGTAAGCGCTCCACAGATACGATGGATGCCTGTGCTTTCTAGATGCTGGGAGCTGGGGGGGGGCGCGAAAGGGGAAAGAGGCGCTGCCGGGGGGCTTCCTGGGGGCCGGGGGAAAGGGGGGCTCCGCCCGCCTTTATCCTTCCATCGGGAAACCGATGGACTTCCTGGATCAAAAAAGCCCCTCAGCAACCTCACCCTCTCTAGGCGATGGCTGCAACGTCTCCGTTGTTGCGGGGTGCGATTCATTGGCTTTCTCGTCCCCCGGTCCGCTCCTCCGGGCAAAAATACACCGCCTCGCCTGTAAATGCCCACCCGCGAATGCCCACCTGCAAAGACACACCTGCAGGACCACCCCCCCCCCCGCCCTTGCTCCTACTCTCCGCTCTCCCACCCGACTGGAGGCTGATTCCTCAACCTCTCTGTGCCCCGGTCTCCCCGGCCGCGACTGGAGGCGGCAGTGGAAAGAACCCGGGTCGGTCACGTTTATTGAGCCCTTGCCGGGGGCGGGGCGCTGTGCTGAACTCTCGGGGGTCTGTCAAGCGCTCGCTGGGTGCCGAGCCCCGTCCTAAGCGCTGGGGGAGATCCGGGGTCATGGGGTTGTCCCCCCGTGGGGCTCCCGGTCACGGTATAATAATATGACGGAAACATTCCCCGCCCACGGTGAGTTTCCAGTCTGGAGGGGGAGACGGACATTAATATACGTAAATAGATCGATCGCTCGACTGGCACCGAGCCAACTTCAGTCCGATTCGCTATCGTCTTTATCGTCGTGTCTCGGAGAAGCGGCGTGGCTCAGTGGAAAGAGCCCGGGCTCTGGAGTCACGGGTCATGAGTTCGCATCCCGGCTCTGCCGCTTGTCGGCTGGGGGGGCCGTGGGCGAGTCGCTTCACCGGGCCTCAGTTCCCTCATCTGGAAAATGGGGATGAAGACCGTGAGCCCCACCTGGGACGACCTGATTCCCCTGCGTCTACCCCAGCGCTTGGGACGGCGCTCGGCACATAGTAAGCGCTTACCGGATAGCGACATTATTATGAAGCGGATAAAGCCCGGGCCTGAGCGTCGGAAGGACCTGGGTTCTAATCCCTGCTCCGCCACTCGTCTGCCGTGGGACCCTGGCCAAGTCCTTTAACTTCTTCGGCCTCTCTAAAATCGCCGTGTTGTGCCTTCCCCAGCGCTTCGTATGGCGCTCTGCACACGGAGAGCGCTCGGTAAATACGATAGATACGTTCATTCGGTCGTACTTATTGAGCGCTTACTGCGTGCAGAGCACTGGACTAAGCGCTAAATAAAATGGGGGTTAAGAACGGGAGCCCCACGGGGGGGGGGGGGGCCAGGGACCGTGGCCAACCCGACTGCCTTGTAACCGCCCCAAGTGTTCAGACCAGTGCCTGGCCACGTAGTAAGCGCTCAAGTGCCCTTAGTAGCAGTGGAGAGAACGCGGGCTTGGGAGTCAGAGGACGCGGGTTCTAATCCCGGCTCGGCCACTCGTCCGCCGCGTGACCTCGGGCGAGCCGCTTCGCTTCTCGGTGCCTCGGTGACCTCATCTGTCAGATGGGGATTAAAAGCGTGAGCCCCCCCCGCCCCCCCCCCCGTGGGACAAACTGATGACCCCGTATCTCCCCCAGCGCTTAGAACGGTGCTGGGCACGCAGTAGGCGCTTAAACAAATACCGGAGTTATTAGATCAGTGTAGCGTATTGGTATTATTCGTTCATCCCATCAATCGTACACGTATTTATTATTCTATTTATTTTATTAAGGATGCGGATAGGTCACTAGTCCTGTTTATTTATATTGATGCTACTGAGGCCTGTCGACTCGTTTTGCCGCCCGTCTCCCCCCTCCTGGACTGTCAACCCGCTGCGGATAAGGATCGTCTCTCTCTCTGTTGCCGAACCGTACCTTCCCGGGCGCTTAGTACGGCGCTCTGCACACAGTAGGCGCTCGGTCAGTACGGCGGAATGACCGTCAGTTTTCTAGCAAGCAAGGAAGCGCTCAGTCGATACGTTCGAGCGCTGACTCTGCGCGGAGCACCGCGCTGAGCGCCTGGGAAAGTACAGCGCGACCCCCGAACGGTGACAACCCCTGCCCCCGGCGGGAATCCTAGCGCCGGGTTCGGAGCGAGCGAACCTCCTCCGGCCAGGTCCGGAAAGCCAGGCGGCCGACGCGATCGACGATTTTAACGTCCCGGCAGAGTCGGGCCCGGCCGGGCTTCGAAGAATTCCCGCCGGAAAATCCCCCCGGGAGGACCGTCCCGGGGCGCCGGCTCCCCCCGCTCCCCGGCCCCGGCTCAGAAATAGTGGTTGTACATTTTCTGGTGTGAAGCGAGGTGGGCGTAGCGGTAGAAGACGGTCTCGCACCGCCAGCAGCTGTAGGGCCTCTGGCCGGTGTGGGTTTTCCGGTGCACGGTGAGGTGTGCGTTGCGTTTGAAAGCCTGCCCGCAATCCCGGCACACGAAGCGCCGCTCCTTGCCGTGGACCTTCCCGTGAAGCAGCAGGGAGCGGTATTCGGGGAACGGCTGCCCGCAATCCCCGCACACGTAGGCCCCCTCTCCCGGGGGAGCGCTCGGGCCCGGAGCCGGCCCGGGGTCCGGATTCGGGGACGCCCCGTTCCCGTCGAGCCGCCGGCTCCTCCTCCAGAGGACGGGGGCCGGCCGGCCGGCGGCGTCGGCCTTCCTCGGACGGCTCCCCCGGGGAGGGACCTCCGTCTGACGGCCCCCTCCGGACCGACCCCCCGGCCCTCGGTCGCTCCGCGGAGATTCCCGGCCCCCCTCCGGAGGGCGAGGCGGCGGGACGTTCTCCTTGGCTCCGGCCAGGGGTTCGCCGCCTTCAGAAACGTCCCTTTCGGGAGCGGGGGCTTCCGGCCGGACCCCAGCCCGCTCGTCTGCGGTGGACAGAAATTACGGCCGTCACCCGTCGGCCGGGCCGGAACCCGGCCGGCCGGCTCATCGACCCGTTCGAACGCGTTCGGTGGTATTCAGCGAGCGCTTACGGGGCGCGGGGCCCCGTACCGAGCGCTTGGAAAGCACGACCGGGCCAGGGACGGAGACGATCCCTGCCCGCGAGGGGCTCGCGGTCTAGAGAGGGGGGAACGCGGGCGTCAAAGAAGAGTAGACGGGCATCAGTAGCCTCAAATAAATAGAATTGAAGTAAGCCCCTCCGGGGCAGGACTCCCGTCTCCTATGTTGTAATCTCCTAAGCATCGAGTAGAGTGTCACACTGAGTAGCAGAAATAAGCCTTATCGAAGGCCCAACTCCACCAAGGAGCCCTCCCGGACTGCGCCCGCCCGTCCTCTTGCGCGTCGCCCCGACTTGCTCCCTTTATTCCGGCCCCCCGCCCCCAGCCCCGCGCCACTTCGGCCCGTTTCTGTCGTGTCTTTATCCATACTAACATCCGTCTCCCCCCTCTAGGCTGTAAGCCCCCCGCGGGCGGGGAACGTGCCCGTCGAACCCCGTCGTAGCGCGTTCTCTCCCGAGCGCTCAGTACGGCGCCCTGCGCAGAGTAAAATCGCTCGGGAGATACCCTGGGTGAGAGCGACGACCCACGCACGGGCAGGGGACTTACCCAGGGAGACTCCGTTTCCGTAATTCTTCAGCATCATGTCCCAGTAGAGGTCATACTGGGCAGGATCCAGCCGCTCCCACTCCTCCTGGGTGAACGTCACGGCTTCGCTCACGCGGGGCGTCACCCTCTGAAACGCCATAATCATCAGCGGTGATAATCGCGGATCGGGGTATCCGTTAAGCGCCCACTTCCGTGCCGGGCACCGCTCCGAGCGCCGGGGCAGATGCGAGACGATCGGGTCGGACGCGGACCCTTGTCCCGCGGAGGGCTGGCGGACTTAATCCCCCTTTCGCGGGGGAGGGCTCCGGGGCCCGGGGGAGGGAGTGACCCGCCCGAGGTCACGCAGCAAAGAGGCGGAGCCGGGATTAGAACCCGGGTCCTCCCGGCTCCCGCCGTCCATCCGCTGCTTCCCGTCAGATTTCCCCGCTCGGTTCCGGGGAACGGATGCAGCCCCGACGTGCGGGGAGGAGGGACAAGGGAGAGGATAAGGAGGTTGGGGGGGGGGACGGGGGGGGGACAGGGAGGAGGGAAGGGAGGGAACGACGGAGGGAGGAAGTTCCGGGCCGGAGGCAGGACGGGGGTGGGGGGTCGGCGGCCAGACGGACGGGACCGAGTTAAAGGAAGTGGGTTGGCACTAGCGAGGTTGCCGCGGGCGGGAAACCCGCCCTCTAATTCCGCTCCGTCGTGAAGAGCAGCGTGGCCTAGTGGAAAGAGCGAGGACCGGGGGAATCAGAGGACCTGGGTTCTAATCCCGTGCTCCGCCACGTACCTGCTGTGTGACCTTGGGCATGTCGGATACCGGCCGCGTGACTCTGGGCCAGTCGCTTCACTCCTCTGAGCCTCAGTTCCCTCGTCTGTCGAATGGGGACGAAGCCCGTGAGCCCCACGTGGGACCCCCGGATGATGTCCCCCGGCGCTCAGAACAGCGCCGGGCGCGGAGTAAGCGCTTGACACATGCCATCGTTATCGTTATTATCCTCGGTGCCTCGGCGTCCTCATCTCTAAAACGGGGCTCCAATACCTGTTCCCTCTTCAAGCCAACGCAAGCCGATCGCGTTGTCCCCCCGGGGGGCTCGCCGTCTTCATCCCCGTTTCACAGAGGAGGGGACCGAGGCCCAGAGGAGTGAAGCGCCGGGCCCGAAGCCACAGAGCGGGACAAGTGGCGGAGTCGGCATCAGAACCCACGACCCGTGACCCCCAGGCCCCGGGCTCTCGCCACTGAGCCGCGCCGTTCCACGGGAGGCGGGCGGGCGGAGGAGGGAGTCCCGCGGGGTCATCGGGAAGCGGCGCGGCTCAGTGGAAAGAGGCCGGGCTTGGGAGTCGGGGGCCGTGGGTTCGAATCCCGGCTCGGCCGCTTGGCAGCTGGGTGACTGTGGGCAAGTCACTTCCTTCTCTGGGCCTCAGTGACCTCATCTGGAAAACGGGGATTGACCGGGAGCCTCCCGTGGGACGCCCTGACGACCCCGCGTCTACCCCCGCGCTTAGAACCGTGCTCGGCACAGAGTAAGGCGCCTAACTAATACCAACGTTATTATTATTATCATTATCAGCCGCGGGGAGGTCGCGGGACGGAAAGGACGACCTCGAATCTCGCTGGCGGGAAGTCAGCGGGCAGGGTCCGTTCTTGCGGGCTCCTCTCTTCCAGAAGGACGAGGTCCCGGGCGGCCGGTCGCTCTGCGGGAGGGGAAAGAATTATCAGCGCTGCCTTCCCTCCTAACGGACAGTGGACCTTCTTCGGTCATTCCCTCATTCCCTCGGCCCTATTTACGGAGCGCTTCTTGGGTTCCGGACACTGAACTAAAAGCCGGGAAGAGCACATTATAAGGGTCAACGGACCCATTCCCTTCCCACAGTGAGCTTACAGTCCAGGCCCGCTGTCCCCAAGCCTTTGGAAGCGGTAAGGGTATCCCGACAAAGCCCCTTCCGCGTCTGCCGTTGGGAAATAATTATCAAGTGACGATGGATGCGGTCGTGGGTTCGGATCCCGGTTCCGCCGCTGGTCAGCTGTGTGACTTGGGGCAAGGCACTTCACCTCTCTGGGCCCTCAGTCCCCTCCGCCGTAAAATGGGGGTGAAGACTGTGAGCCCCACGGGGGACAGTTATCATCGTTGAATTTATCACGGCACCGAGTGCCTCTGGCCGTCCGAAACGGCTCAGAATACAACGTGGCCCATCACTTAAGTGCGGTTATCGACTCAGAGGTGTAAGGGACGCGTCGGTCGATCGATCGATCGCACGTATCGGGCGCGCGCTGTGTGCAGGGCACTGTGCCGACCAGTCGGGAGAGGACGACACAACAGCGTCACGGCCGCGGTCCACACAGAGAAGGGAAAGAGCGAGGCCTAATGGAAAGAGTCGGCGGAACTGGGTTCCAATCTTTCATTCCATAGTATCTATTGAGCGCTTACTATGTGCGGAGCCCCGTACCAAGCGCTCGGAACGGACAGATCGGCAACAGATAGAGACGGTCCCCGCCCTTCGACGGGCTCCCGGTCTGATCGGGGGAGACGGACGGACGAGAACGGTGGCGATAAATAGAATCGAGGGGAAGAACGTCGTCTCATTAAAACGATAGCAAATAAATAGAATCAGGGCGACGTACATTGACAAAATAAATAGGGTGATGAAGATCTATACGGTCGAGCGGACGAGTACGGCGCCGAGGGGAGGGGACGGGAGAGGGGGAGGAGCGGAGAGAGGGGGGAGAAGAGGGTTTAGCTGCGGAGAGGTCAAGGGGGGGGGGGGGGTAGAAGGTGCAGGGGGAAAAGGGGAGCTCAGTCCGGGAAGGCCTCTCGGAGGAGGTGAGCTCTAAGTAGGGTTTGGAAGAGGGGAAGAGAATGAGTTTGGCGGAGGCGAGGGGGGAGGGCGTTCCGGGACCGCGGGAGGACGCGGCCCGGGGGTCGGCGGGACGGGCGAGGAGGCGGGCGGCGGAGGAGCGGAGCGTGCGGGCCGGGCGGTGGAAAGAGAGAAGGGAGGAGAGGTAGGAAGGGGCGAGGGGATGGACGGCCTCGAAGCCTCGAGTGAGGAGTTTTTGTTTCGTGCGGAGGTCGATAGGCAACCACTGGACGTGTTTAAGAAGGGGAGTGACGTGCCCGGAGCGTTTCTGCGGGAAGCTGAGCCGGGCGGCGGAGTGAAGAATAGACCGGAGCGGGGCGAGAGAGGCGGGAGGGAGGTCGGAGAGAAGGCCGACACGGTAGTCTAGCCGGGATATAACGAGAGCCCGCAGCGGTAAGGTACCCGTCTGGGTGGAGAGGAGAGGGCGGATCTTGGCGATATGGTAAAGGTGAGACCGGCGGGTCTCGGTGACGGTTCGGATGCGCGGGGTGAACGAGAGAGCCGAGTCAAAGACGACGCCGAGGTCGCGGGCCCGAGAGACGGGGAAGGCTGGTCGTACCGTCCACGGCGATGGGGAGGTCAGGGAGAGGACCGGGCTTGGGAGGGAAGATGAGGAGCTCGGTTTCAATCTCTGCTCTGCCCCTTGCCTGCCGTGTGACCTTGGGAAAGTCACTTCACTTCTCGTGCAAAATGCCCGTTCTCCCTCCTACTGTGAGCCCCATAGGGTACATTCCGAGCGCTTAGTACAGTGCTCTGCACATAGTGAGCGCTCAATAAGTACTGTTGAATGAATGAATGACAGGGACCGTGTCCAACCTGATTATCCTCTCTCCACCCCAGTGATTAACACATAGTAAGCGTTGACAAGTACCACTATTATTATTATTATTATTCTCCCTCCCTTTTAGTCTATCAGCTCCATGGCATGGGGACTGATGGGATTTTCCCCGGCGCTTAGAACAGTGCTTGACGCATAATAAAGGTGAGGGGGCGGGAGGGGACTGACGGGTGGCAGAAAATAAAGCCTCATCACTGAAGAACCAGCATGATTATGTTGGGACCAAGTCAGAAAAGCCAAAGTTGTAGTGGAGCCACATCTCCCCCTCTAGACTCTGAGCTCGATTCATTCATTCAGTCGTATTTACTGAGCGCTTATACTACGCGCAGAGCACCGGACTAAGCGCTTGGAAGGCACAATTGGGCCACAGAGAGAGATCATCCCTGCCCAGTGACGGGCTCGCGGTCTAAACGGGGGAGAGAGACGGCAGAGCGAAAGAGAAGGAAACAAAAACGAGAAAACGTCATCGAGATGAATAGAATCAAGGAGATGCCTACCAACTGTGTTACTGTGTATTCATTCATTCAATAGTATTTATTGAGCGCTTACTATGTGCAGAGCACTGTACTAAGCGCTTGGGATGAACAAGTCGGCAACAGATAGAGACGGTCCCTGCCGTTTGATGTGTACTCGCCCAAGCGCTCGCTACAGTGTTCTGCGCACAGTCGGCGCTCAGTAGATATCCTTGATTGACAGAGATCCTCCCCAGCCTCCCCTGAGATGCAGGTCTTAATAACAGTAATAATGACGTTGGTGTTGTTCAGCGCTTACTCTGTGCAGAGCACTGTTCCAAGCGCTGGGGGAGACACAGGGTCATCAGGTTGTCCCACGTGGGGCTCACAGTCTTCATCCCCATTTTACAGATGAGGTCGCTGAGGCAGAGAGAAGTGAAGTGGCAGAGCCGGGATTCGAACCCATGATCTGCGACTCCCAAGCCCGGGCTCTTTCCACTGAGCCACGCTTACCGTTCTCGCGGAGGAGATGGGGTTCCGGGGACACCCCGCCGGGCCGGCTCTCCGTCTCTGGGGGCGGGAAGCTCAGAGATTCCTGGGCCTTTCCCACCGTCTCGTCCTCTTCGGAGAAAACCTCCTGCCTGGGCTTTGCGGCGGGGACCTGCGGGATGAGGATAACGATCCCCGCGCATCATCGTCATCATCGTATGACGATAATAACAATAATAATAATAGCGGTTGTGAAGAAGACAGCGTAGCCCAACCGATCGAGCGTGGGCCTGGACCTCGTGAAGGACCTGGGTTCTGATCCCCGCTCTGGCCCAAGTCTGCTGGGTGACCCTGGGCAAGTCATTCCACTTCCCTATGCCTCCGTTCCCTCATCTGGAAAATGGACATTAAGAGCGTGAGCCCCGTGCGGGACGGGGACCGTATCGAACCCGGTTAGCCTGCATCTACCCGGGCGCTTAGTACGGTGCCTGGCACGCAGTAAACGCTTAACGGATGCCATCGTCATTATTATTTGTAGGCGTTTACTACGTGCCGGGCACTGTCTACTGTGAGACCCTGGGCAGGTCACGTAACCTCTCTGCACTCCAGTCACTCAGTCGTATTTATTACTGCGGGCAGAGCACTGTGCCAAGCGCTTCAGTCAGCCCATCTGCCAAATGGGGATTCGACGCCGTCCTCCTTAGCCTGTGAGCCCCGTGTGGGATCTCTTGATGACGTACACTAACAATGACGGCACCTGTTAAGCGCTTACTATGTGCCAAGCGCCGTCCTAAGCGCCCCGGAACTCAGTACGAGGCCTTCACCCCGCTCTCAGCCCCACGGCGCTCTGTGGATATCTATAAATGACATATTATAAATGGTTTATATTCACGTCTAGACCATAGTGGTGGGCAGGGAATTTATCTGCCAACCCTATTTTACTCTCCCGAGCACTTAGTCCGGCCCATGGCGAGCGCTCGCCATCATCGACGATCACGTAGCTGGCGCTTAATATAACTATGATTATTATCATCATCGGGTTGGACGCAGTCCCCGTCCCACGTAGGGCTCACGGGCCCAATCTCCCTTTTCCTGAAGAGGTCACTGAGGCCCAGAGAAGTGAGGTGACTTCCCCGGGGTCAGGTGGAGGGGCGCAGGATTAGAACCCAGGTCCTCCCCGGCCCAAATTCATTCAATCCTGTTTACTGGGCGCCGGCTGCGGTCGGAACACTGTACTGAGCGCTCGGGAAGTACGATTCAGCAATCAAGAGAGACCATCCCTGCCCACATCGCAAAGTGGGGAGGGGGCCATCCGAAAGAGCCAACAGGCATCGAAGGCGTTATTATAAATGTACCCTTCCCAGCCCAGAGTTCTGGCTCGGCACACAATAAGGGATCGATAACCATCATCGATCGATGGAGGATTATAGGGGGAAGGGCGGTTGGGGGTGGGGGGGGGGGGGGAGGGGGGGAGGGAGGATCGTTTGCAAAGACAAATGCCTCCGAACAAAGGCCCCGAAAAGATGCCCTGGGGGGTCCAAGTGGAAAGAGACTGCAAAACGCTCTCCGGGAGCTTAACGGATGCCTAATAATAATAATAATGGGCGTATTTGTTAAGCGCTGACTAGGTGCCAAGCACTGTTTCTCAGCAGTGGGAGGGATCCAAGGCGATCAGGTTGTCCCCGGGGGGCTCCCGGGTTTCATCCCCGGGTTCCAGAGGCGGGAACTGAGGCCCAGAGAAGTTAAACGACTGGCCCAAAGCCACCCCGCTGGCCAGCGGCGGGGGCGGGATTAGAACCCAAGACCTGTGCCTCCCAAGCCCGGGCTCCTGCCGCCGAGCCCCGCTGCCTCCCGTGACCGAGATCATTTGAAAAATATTCTCCCGATACGACCCCGATTCTTTTAGAGCACGATTTTAGAGGATGATGCCGAGAGGCAGCAGGGCGTGGTGGCCGGAGCCCGGGCCTGGGTTCTAATCCGGGTGGGACGACCTGATGACCTTGCATCTACCCCGGCGCTCGGGCCAGCGCTCGGCACATTTATCGGATTAATGACGTGGGCATGATCTATAATTCTCTGTAATGGACGACTGTCTCCCCCACCTCTGCGAACCCGGGTAGGGAATGTCTCCATCTGGTGCCTACTCGTACTTTCCAAGCGCTTAGTACAGTGCTGTGCACCCGGTAAGCGCTCGGTAAAGACGATGGAATGAATGAACGGTAGGGGCTTAACAAATGCTATCATTATTGCCAACAAATACCGTCATCGTCACTGATATTAATGATGATGGTATTTGTGAAGCGCTTACTACGGGCCAAGCACCGTTCTAAGCGCCGGGGGAGAGACGAGGTTGTCCCTCGGGGGGCTCAGAGCCTTCATCGCTTAGAACGGTGCTTGGCGCGTAGTGAGCGCTTAACGGACGCCATCGTGACTGAATCCCCATTCTCCAGATGAGGTGACTGAGGCCCAGGGGAAGTGAAGCCACTTGCCCAAGGCCACACAGCAGACAGGCGATTAGAACCCACACCCTCGGACTCCCAAGCGGGGCCTCTGGCCACTGAGCCACGCTGCTTCTCTACCGGTTGATGGACAGTAGGCGCTTACCAAGGCCCCCCCCCCGCCCCCCCGGCACATAGTAAGCGCGTAAAAATAGCATCCTTCTCACTAGTAGTATTCCTATTATCTGGCAGACGAGGAAACTGAGGCACGGAGAAGTGCCTCGGAGCAGCGTGGCTCAGTGGAAAGAGCCCGGGCTGGGGAGTCGGTCGTTCATTCGATAGTATCTACCGGGCGCTTACTAGGTGCGGAGCACTGTACTCAACGCTCGGAATATACAATTGGGCGACGGGCCCACGGTCTAATGGGGGGAGACGGACGGACCAAAAACAGGCCAACGTAGTCACCATAGATAGAATCGGGGGGATGGACACCTCATGAGCAGAATAGTCAGAGGTCATGGGTTCTAATCCCGGCTCCGCCGCTTCTCAGCTGTGTGCCCTTGGGCAAGTCACTCCACTTCCCTGAGCCTCAGCTGGAAGATGGGGTTGCAGACCGTGAGCCCCACGGGGGGGCCAACCTGATGCCCTTCTATCCCCCCCCGCCCCCCGCCCCCGAGCGCTTAGAACAGTGCTGGGCACATAGTGAGGGCCGAACCGCTACCGACACGGTCACGGTGATTCGTCTCCCCCCTCCTCACCTCTGTGCCTCCTTCCATCGCCCGCTCCAGCTCCTCCACCATCTGCACGGCCTGGTCGCCGCTCCGGGGGCGCCGGATCCGCACCCGGGCCCCGGTGTCGGCGGGCAGGATGCTGAGGAACCGGTCCAGGACCAGGAGGTCGAGGATCTGGTCCTTGGTGCGCCGGTCGGGCCTCAGCCACAGGCGGCACAGCTCCCGCAGGCGGCCCAGGGCCTGGCGGGGGCCCGACGCCTCCTCGTACCGAAAGGCCCGGAATTGCTGGCCCAAAAACGGGGGGTCGGGGGGGTCCCCCCGCCCCTGGGCCCGGGCAGCTCCGCCTCCGCAGAATGAGGGGCCCACCGCCCACCAACTCTCCCGGGACATGCTCCCCTCTGCCCCCCAGACACCCTCCCAGAGGAAGAGCGGCCTTGGAGATGCCCGCAGGCACGGGACCGGGGAGGGTCGGGGCTCATTGACACGCTAATCCAGCCTGATAATAATAATAATGACCTATTTATTGATGGGGCGGAGAGACGCCACCCTCCCGGCACCCCTCCCCCGAAAACAAGGTAGCCGCTAAGCGCTTCCTGGGCGCCAGGCCCCGTTCCAAGCGCCGGGGTGGATGCGAGGTCATCAGGTGGTCCCACTTGGGCCTCACAGTCTTCGTCCCCATTTGCCGGGTGAGGAGACTGAGGCCCAGAGAAGCGAAGCTGAGTCGTTTCGCCCGTGAGCCCGTCAGTGGGCCGGGATGGGCTCTATCCGCTGCCCAGTTGTCCGTTGCGAGCGCTTAGGCCAGTGCTCTGCACGTAGTAAGCGCTCAGTAGATACTATCGAATGGGTGAATGAAGTGACCCGCCCGAGGTCACGCAGCTGGTCTCCGTCGCCGAAGCAGCGCCTAGCCCAGGGCTCTGCCCTGTAGAGAAGCGGTTTGGATCTGTGGAAAGAGCCCGGGCTTTGGAGTCAGAGGTCATGGGTTCGAATCCCCGCGCGGCCACTTGTCAGCTGTGTGACTCTGGGCAAGTCACTTCACTGCTCGGGGCCTCAGTCACCTCATCTGTAAAATGGGGATTAAGACCGTGAGCCCCACGTGGGACCACCTGACGACCCCTGTGTCTACCCCGGCGCTTAGAACGGTGCTTGGCGCATAGTAAGCGCTTAACAAATACCAACGTTATTATTATTATTATTGTAAGCGCTCAATAAATACGACTGAACGATTGAGGCGGCGAAATGGGGACCAGAACTCAGGTGGTCGGGCTCCCAGGGCCGGGCTCTTTCCGCGGCGCCAGGCTGTTGCCGAACTGGACGTTCCAAGCGCTTAGTACAGGGCTCTGCACACAGTCAGCGCTCAATAAGGACGAAGGAATGAACGCCTGCTTCTATACCTCTTTTACCAAATTAGCAAAATCTAATGCAGGAGAATTTCGAAAATGGGGATTAAACCACCAGCCTCTGGGCATTTCCAGCTTGGGAGAGCGACTGCAAATGATTATTTTTTTATATTATCATTCGGGATTTTGTTCTATCGCCGCCTCATCACCTCCTTGGCAGTTTCACATTTAATTATCTGATTGAGGGAGGTGTTTTGGGACTGAGCAAAGCGACCATCCGCTGGCAAGAGGCCGAGCTTTTCGGGAGGGGGGGGGGGTCTTCTCTCAAACAAATTCCAAACTCCAGCTCCGTTCATTCAGTAGCATTTATTGAGCGCTTACTATGTGCAGAGCACTGGACTAAACGCTTGGAATGGACAATTCGGAGACAATCCCTGCCCAACGACGGGTTTAGCTCCAGCCCGCTAAGGGTTTTCTTATTCCAATGAGGCCCTGAAGGAAAGGCGGTTGGGTTTCCTCCGCCCTCCTGCCTCAGTCGCAGATTTCCCGCAACTAACTGGGTGACTCGAGGAAGCTGAGAGAAAGGGGGAGAGATTCATTCCACCGTATTTATCGAGCGCTTACTATGTGCAGAGCACTGGACTAAGCGCTTGGGAAGCCCAATTCCGCAACCAGTTTATAAGAACACCAGAAAAATAAGATGACTTTTCATCTTTGGAGCTACCCAAATTCGGTTAGGAATTTCCCTTCCCATTCCACTGCCCATCGGTTCATTCCAACTTACCTCATTAAATAAATACATAAAATAATAATATACACAAAATATAAAATAAAGTTTACTGGGGCTCAATGGAAAGAGGCTGGGCTTGGGAGTCAGAGATCATGGGTTCAAGTGCCGGCCCCAGTGCTTGTCAGCTGTTTGACTTCGGGCAGGTCGCTTCACTTCTCTGGGCCTCGGTGACCTCATCTGTAAAATGGGGATTAAGTCTGTGAGCCCCACGTGGGACAACCTGATCATCTCGTATCCTCTCCGGCGCTTAAAACAGTGCTGGGCCCATAATAATAATGATGGCATTTGTTAAGCGCTCATTATGTGCACTGTTCTGACTCCCAAGCCCGGGCTCTTTAATAATGTTGGTATTTGTTAAGCGCTTACTATGTGCAGAGCACTGTTCTAAGCGCTGGAGTAGATACAGGGGAATCAGGTTGTCCCACGTGAGGCTCACAGTTAATCCCCATTTTACAGATGAGGTAAATGAGGCACCGAGAAGTGAAGTGACTCGCCCACCGTCCCACAGCTGACAAGTGGCAGAGCCGGGATTCGAACCCGTGACCACTGACTCCAAAGCCCGGGCTCTTTCCACTGAGCCCCGCTGCTTCTCCATTCTCACCGAAGATCGCCGTCTTCTATCGCATTCTAGGTTGCGAAACCAGAACGGCGACCGAGGACCCCACTTCCCCGGAGCGGGACGTTTCTGAAGGGACGAATCCGCGCTAGGCGTCATTGGGAAAAACTGAGGCTGGGAATTCTCATGGCTTTGGGGGGGCGGCCTAGAAATGGAGCGCAAGACCCTCACCCGGGAGAGGCCCCGGAGCTCCCCCAGCACGGACGGAGGTCTGGGAAAGAGCCAAGGCGACCTTCGGACCTCCCCGGAGACGCCGCCCCTTCAGTGCGGGCGGTCCCGCCGGCGGAATTCGTCTCCCAGTGAGCAGCAGAGCATTCGAACGGAAGGGAAACCCCACAGGTGCCCCGAGTGCGGGAAGACCCTCAGACCCGGTTCGTACCTCGCCGAGCATCGGGGAATTCCCAGCGGAGAGAGACCGAACCGGCGTGAGGAATGCGGGCAAGCCTTCGGCCAACACTCCACCCTCGTCGGGCATCGGAGGGTTCGCGCGAGGAGAGAAACCCTACGGGTGCAGCCAGGGTGGGAGACTCTTCAGGCAGGACTCGAACCTCACTCATCATCAGAAAATCCAAAGCGGAGAAAAGCCGTAGGCCCGTCGCGAGTGCGGGGAAGCCTTCGGTCTCCACTCCACCCCGGTGAAACATCAGCGGATTCACACCGGGGAAAAGCCCTACGGATGCGACGAGTGCGGGAAAGGCTTCCGAGTGCACTTCGTCCCCGTCGGACGTCGGAGGATTCACGCCGGGGGAAAACCCCACCGGTGTCAGGAGTGCGGGAAGGCCTTCGGTCACCGCTCGGACCTTAATGAACACCGGAGGAGTCACGCCGGCGAGAAACCCGACCGACGTGACGAGTGCGGAAAGGCTCTGGGGCTCCACTCGACGCCCGGTAAACACGAGAGGATCCACGTCGGAGAAAGGCCTTCGAGTGTAAGGACCGTGGGGAGACCTTTATTCACCGGCCCGACCTTAAAACGCATCGGAGGATTCACGCCGGAGAGAGACCTTACGAATGTAATCGGGGCGGGAGGGGCTTCCGCCGGAACTCCAGCCTTCTCAACCATCAGAGAATTCACACCGGGGAGAAACTCTTTAAGTGCGGCGAATGGGGGAAAGCCTTCCGTCTCCATTCGTTAAGCACCCGAGGATTCACGCGAGGGAAAAACCCGCCAGATGCAGTGAATGAAGGAAAATCTTCGGGGGGGATTCCAGCCTAGAGAATTCATAACGGCCACAGAACCGTCCTACGTAAGGAAGACGGAGAAACTGTCCAACGCAGTTCACCTCTTAGGACCCACCAGGTGGTTCACCCTGTAAAAAATGAACCCCATTCTAACCCCAGAACACTTCATTCATCCGTCGGCATTTTGTAAGTGCTTGCTGAGTTGAGGAATCGGACTCATTGATCGATTACACCGTTCGATACCTACGTGCTGAGGTTGGGCATCAATCAATTCTAGAGAGGCCGATGGAGTCAACAGTTTGGGATGCTGGGAATTATTCGGGAAAGACTTGTTGGAGGTGGGCTTTAGGGGGGATTTTCTCCCAAGTACAGTGCTCTGCACACGATAAGCGCTTAATAAATACTACCGATGATGGTTTGAATGTATCCAGATATATGTGTGAATGTATAAATATATATATATATATACATAGTCGGTTGTGGGGAGAGAGTTTCAAGGCGCTCGAGTAAGGGGCTTCTGCAGATTTGAGAAGGGGGTTAAACGGGCAAGAGGTTTGGAATCCAGTGAAAAGAGTTTACTTTTTTTTCCCTTATCTTCAGAACTCGCAGCCCATCCACCCAGCTGTGTGTCACGCACGGGGCGCGTGCCTTCGTCGGTAGTAATTCCACCTCCACGGGGAGTAAACTTTCATTCAGCTTCTACAACCTTTCTGGAGAGGAACGAGGACCGTTGGACGGACCTCATCCGCTGCGTGAAATGGCACGGGCGGAACCGTCACCAATGGCCACGCGTATTCTCCCCAGCGCTTTGTAGGTTGATTGACATCGCCTCCGGGAAGCCCTCCCCGACTAAGGCCGAAGCTACCGAGCTATTTTTCCTCTCCACTGCCTCACCTGTCCATTTAGTCTCATCCTCTGAATGTTTTCTCACCCCACGGCTAGAGCCCTCGTGTATGCATACTTACACTCGGGGTCTCGTTCTCCTTGGCCGTGAATTATTTTAACGTCCTAGCCCGTAAGCGCCCTGAGGACAGAGATCAAGTCTCCCGAATGTACTGTACTGTCACAACCACCTATTCCGGTTCTCTGGGCCTCGGTTACCTCATCTGTAAAACGGGAACCGATTGTGAGCCCCGCGTGGGATATGGACCGTCCAACCTGATTAGCTTGTTTCTACCCCCGAGCTTAGTCCAGGATCTGGCGCGCGCCGTAAACGCTCAGCAGGCAGCATTTTAAGGTAACGAAACCCAAAATTCCGAGCTCAATAAATAGCACCGATCGTCTGGGCGGATCCGACCGGGCTCTCTGTCAGTCTGGACCCGCTCTCTCTCTCTCTCCTCTCATTCTTCCCCAGTTTACACACTCCTCCCTCCCAAAATAATTTACCCGTTTCCAACTCTCCCCCTTGATGAGCCCGTCACCGGGCGGGGGCCGCTCTCTGTTGCCGAATTGTACATTCCGAGCGCTCAGTCCAGTGCAGAGCGCTCAATAAATACTATCCAATGAAATTGAAACCTCCCTCCCACCTTAAATCCACCGCGCTGCGGTTCTCCGGACCTCCGAGGCTTATTAAAAAGAAAACGGGTCTTGCAGGAAGTCGTCCCCGGCTGTCACCTCCCTTCTCTTTAGACTGGAAGTTCGCCGTGGGCAGGGAACGCGTCTACCAGCTGTATTGTACTCTTCAGAGTGCTTCGTGCAGTGCTCTGCACTCAGGGATCGAGGAATAAATGTCGGTCTGTAAGCTCCCTGTGGGCAGGGAACACCTACCGACTCAGATTGTACTCTCCCGAGAGCTTAGTGGTGTTCCGCACAGTGGAAGCGCTCAGTAAATAACATCGATTAATGGATTGTCTACCACTCTGGACTCTAAGCTCCCTTTGGGCAGGGAACGTGACTACCTTCTCTGTTATATTGTCTGCCTTTAAGCGTTTAGTACAGTGCTCGATAAATGCAACTGACTGCCTGATTGTCACCTGATTGTCTCCCCTTCTCCACCTTCCCTGCGGGCAGGGAACGCTACGGATTCCATTCTGCCGTCCTCTCCCGAGTGCTTAGTACAGTGTTCGGCACACAGAAAGCGCTCAAGAACTACGATTTACCGGAGGCCGGGGTTCACCACCCGTCATCCGTCGTAGTTACTGAGCGCTTACTGTGTGCCAAGCACTGTACTGAGTGCTTGGGAGAGGACGGTAGCAGGATAAATGGACACGTTCCCTGCCCTCGACCAGCTTCCAGGGGAATTGGGAGTTTCGGGTTTAGCCGGATAAAGTTGTTCATTCGATCGGATTTCTTGAGCGCTTTACTGTGAGCAGAGCACTGTACTAAGCGCTGTCCTGGCCACTTGGGGAATCCCCAGGGAAAGAACCGGGCTGGATCTGGGCTGCCTCGACGCATGGAAGGGCAAGAGCAGTAACGGTGTGAGAGTGCGAAGAGTGAGAAGAGCTCAGGGAAAGAGGTCGGGCTTGGGAGTCAGAGGTCGCGGGTTCTAATCCCGGCTCCGCCGCTTGGCCGCTGTGTGACTTTGGGCAAGTCACTTCGCTTCTCGGGGCCTCAGTGACCTCATCTGTAAAATGGGGATTAAGACTGTGAGCCCTCCGTGGGACAGCCTGATCACCTTGTATCCCTCAGCGCTTAGACCAGTGCTTTGCACATAGTAAGCGCTTAACAAATACCACCGTAAAAAGTTGCCCATATAACCCCAAACTGGGCTAGGTTTAAGGCTCTGGAGATCCAGTATCGAACCCCCCGCAGACATCGGTGGAAAAAGCCCAGCTCGGTGGAAAACCCAGGCCTGGGAGTCAGAAAACCTGGATTCTGATCCCAGCTCCGCCCCTAGCCTGCCGTGCGACCTCGGGCAAGTCACCTCACCTCTCTGTGCCTCAGTTTCTTCATCTGCCGAAAGGGGATTCGATCCCCGTTCTCCCTCCTGCTTAGACCGTGAGCCTCAGGTGGGATCCGATGATCTCGTAGCTCCCCCGGGCACATAGTGAGCGCTTAACTATGTATGATAATAATTGCGGTATTCGTTAAGCGCTTACTACGTGCCAGGCACTGTACTAAGGGCTGGTGCGGATGCAAGCCGATCGGGTCGGACACGGTCCCCGGCCCCGCGTGGGAGGCTCGCAGTCTTAATCCCCATTTGACAGATGAGGTGACTGAGGCGCAGAGAAGTGAAGGGACTGGCCCAAAGCCACACAGCAGAAAAGCGGCGGATCTGGGATTAGAACCCATGACCTTCCGACCGCCGGGCCCGTGCCCCGTCGGCTACACCGCGCCGCTTCACAAAGGAAGCTGAATGGTCACCCAGCCCCACGAATAGACAGAGGGCATCACCCAGATGGGGACGTCTGGTCCCCTCTTTCTACTGGGACTCACGTTAGGAAGGCAGGCGGCTTCCCCGGAACGCCGTGAGGGATCCACGTGGGAAGCTGCAGATCCCCTCTTCCAGAAGGTCCCGATTCTCCTGTCGCTGTGAATCATCAGGAACGGACTCACGGCCGAGAAGGTGAGGGAAAAAACCAGGTGACCGTTCACCAGCAGAGGTGACTTTTCGCTCAAGTTCACCAAAACGCTCATCGTGATGGTCTGTCGTCCGTAGAGGAGGACGTAGAGGGCGGCCAGGGCGACCACCCTCTTGGCCGCCCGGACCTCGGGCGTCGCCCCGGGGGAGCGTCCGGGCGCGCGGAGGCGCCGGACCCGCCGGTGGTGCCCGTGCAGGACGAACACCACGTAGCCGCTGGCCACGCTCATCAGCCCCACGAAGAACACGTCGCGCAGGGAGACCAAAATCGAAATGACCAAGGTGGTTTCCGCGATGACTTCGGTGCAGTATTTGAGGTCCAGCAGGAGCCGAGCGCTGTCGTTGTTCCCCGGGCCTTTCACGTACAGCAGGGTATCAAAATCTAGGAGCAGACTGAGGGCCCAGGACAGGAGGCAGGAGGGAAAGACGTACCCGGGTAACCTGGCTTTGATCCGGGCCCACCGGGAGGTGCCGGGGCTGAGGGTGACGGCCTGGAAGACGCTCAGGAGGCAGGTGGTGCAGATGGCCAGGCCCCGGGCCACCCGGTACAGGTACACGAGGATTTTACATCCGACGTCGTCCAGGAAGTTCCTCCGTCCCCACGCCGACAGGGTCTCTGGGACTCCGAGAGCGAGGAGGACCATGGTGTTGGCCAAGGCTAGGTGGGCCAGGATCGCGTCGGCGGAGCTGAACTTGTGGCCGGAAGCGAACGTGAGGGTATAAAAAAGGAAGAGGAATCCGTTCTGGGACACCCCGATGCCGAACTGCAGCACGATCGCGATTCCCAACGAGATCTCCCGTGCGTTCATTCTCCGGACTCTCCGGGTAGAGGCAGGCCGGAGGCTTCCTGCCAAGCAACCTGGGAGCAGAGAGGGAGAGCGGGGGAGGGAGACAGACGAGACAGTCTGCGGAGCGACCCGGGGGGCAAGGAGGAAGAGGGGAAGAGTGTGCAAAAGTTAGAAGCGGATGGGACCCTGAAAAGCAACCTGGAAGCAGGGGGAAGAGAGACTGGAGCAGTGGGAGAAAAAAGGGAGAAACGGGTTAGGCATCTTGTAAAGCACCCTGAGAGCAGGGGGAAGAGAGGGAGAGGAAGAGTGTGAGAAAATTTAAAAGAGCGAAGGTACCGCACCGCCCCAGTTAGAAAGAGGAGAGAGAGAATACGTTTATTGGAAGAGAATACAAATGCCTGCACCGGTTAGAAAGAGACGAGGCTCCCCGCAGGGCGACCTGAGAGCAGGGAGAGGGACGGAGAGTGTGAGAAAGAAACAGATGAGACACCCCCGCCAAGCAACCGGGGAGCAAGGAGGAAGGGGGAGAGGGGGAGAGAAAAAAGTCAGAAACGGACGAGCCGGCCTGCAAAGCCACCTGGAAGCAGGGGGAGGAGAGAGAGGGAGCGTGTGAGAGAAAAGTTACAAGCAGACAAAACACCCTGCCAAGCAATCTGCGAGCCAAGGAAAGGAGAGAATGGGAGGGAGAAAGAGAGAGAGGATGAATTTATTGAAAGAGAATACAGACGCCTGACCCGCCCCCCCCCCCCCCCCCCCGGTTAGAAACAGATGAGAGTACAATAATCGATCAATCCGTGGTATTTACTGAGCACTTATCTGCAGAGAACTGTACTGAGCGGTTGGAAGAACACAATGTAATAGTCGGTAGGCACGTTTCCTGCCCCCAGCGAGCTGATGGGACACAAACTCCTGACACTGGTATCTTCAGGGCAGAGAAATGGCTTTATCGTGCTCAGCGTACTCACGTCTCTTCGGTCCCCGCCGTCCTCCGAGTGGACGGTTCGCGAGCGAGCGGTACCTGTCAGGACAAGGTCGAGGCACCATTTATTTATCAGCCACTTTTCTCATCTCTCCCCTCCCTCGGGGAGTGATTAACGTGCGTTTGGGCGAAGGAGTGACTTCCTTCTCGGCGCTGATCTTCTCCCGTGGGGGAAATCTCTGAAAATGTTGAGATTGCACTCCCCGAATCCCCCAAACCTGGCCCTAGATTAAAGCCCAAAGCTCTCCCCTATTATCTGCTACTAATTGACCGAATGAGGAAGCAGCAGGGCCTAGTGGAAAAAGCACAGGACTGGGGGGTCTGGGTTCGAATTCCCCATCTGCCCGAAGTCTGCCGGGTGACTCCGGGCAAATCAGCTCACCTCTCCGTGCCTCACTTTCCCCATCTGCAAAATGCCGATTCAGCTCCCTCCTACTTAGACTGTGAGCCCCGTGAGGGCCGTGGACTGTGTCCCACCTGATTATTCATTCAATCGCATTTATCGAGCGCTTACGGTGTGCAGGGCACCGTACCGAGCGCTTGATTATCTTATTGTCGGGTAGGGATCGCCTCTATCTGCTGCCCAGTTGTACTTTCCGACCGCTTAGTACAGTGGGAATACAACAGTCCTGATTTTAAAAAATAAGCCACACACAACTTAAAATGTTACATTTATTAACCAAAACGTTATTTAAATGAAACGTTCTTGAAGGACCACATGTACATCTGGAATAATAACTGGTATTTCTCAGCACTTCCTACGTACAGGACACTGTAGTAAGCCCTGGGGTGGATACAAGCAAATCGGGTTGGACGCGGTCCCTGTCCCGCGTGGAGCTCACAGTCTTAAATCCCCATTTTACAGATGAGGCGACTGAGGCACGGAGAGGTGGGGTGATCTGCCCGGGGTCACGCAGCTGACAAGCAGCAGAGCTGGTACGAGAACCTAGTCCCTTCTGACTCCTAGGCCGTGTTTCGAACCCAAACCCCCACTGAATCTTGCTGAATTAATCAATCACGAGTGCATGTCGAATACTAACTGTGAGCGGAATACTGTAGTGATAGTAATCATGATTGTGGTATTTGTTAAGCGCTCACTATGTGCCAGGCACCGTAGTAAGCGCCGGGGTAGATGCAAGCTAACCTATCCCACGAAGACCTCACAATCCCAAATCATCCCCCTTTTCCAGATGAAGTCACTGAGGCACAGAGCAGCGTAGTGACTGGCCTAAGGTCACACAGCAGATTGGGGGGGCGGAGCTGGGATTAGAACCCAGGTCTTCTGACTCCCGAGCCCACGGTGCGTTGTGGCCTCATGGAAAGCGCAGAGGCCTGGGACTCGGGGGACGAGGGTTCTAATCCTGCCTTTGCCACCTGTCTGCTGCGTGACCTAGGGCAAGGCACTTCACTTCTCTGTGCCTCCGTTTCCTCATCTGTAAAAGGGGGCTGATTTGGAACTAGGAAACGCAGACTTCTAGGTGTCGGACATTTGGGTGCAAAAAGTTCACGTCCTGAAGCTCCTACCTGTCAAGCCTTAGAATTAGATAAAGCTACACAAATGGGCTGATTTAGAGAAATTACGGCAGGAAGCTGATCTAACTCTTCAAGCTTGGAATCAGAGTCACCACGGTAATAATAATATCTGTAAGGACTTCCTCCGTTCCAAGCACTGTAATAGACGCGAGACGATCATCAGTATTAGTAAGCTCCTTGTGGGCAGGGAATGTGCCTCTCTAGTGTTACATTGTACTCACCCAAGTGCTTAGTGGAGTCCTCTGCACACGGCAAGCACTCAGTAAATACGACTGACAGACTGATTAGTATTTATTACGCACTTATTATGTGAGGAACACTGTACTAAGCGCTGGGGGAGAACAGAGAGGTGGGATGCATGTCTGCTGGGTGACTGTCAGCGATTCCCTTAAGTTCTCCGGACCTCATTTACTTCCTCTGTTCACTGGGGATGAAGACTGTGAGCGCCATGTGGGGCGGGGACTGGGTCCGTCCTGATTAACTCGTGGACACCCCGGCGCTTTGTACGTAGTGAGTGCTCGACAAACACCCTAAAAAAGTGCTGAACGAATATCATAATTATTAAGCAGACCGTCTTCGCCTGTGTTTAAACGGTACGATCGGTTCTACGCTCACCAACGGCTCAGAGTTTTCATTTTACTTGTCCTTTCCGGGCAAACCCGTTGCCCCTCCCCGATTTGGGGCCGAAGGCAGCGTCTGTGCCGGAAGCGGGGTCCTTTTTCCAGAACGTCCTCATTTTCCTGTTACTTTCAATCATCAGGAACGGACTGAGGACTGAGAAGCTGAATGACAGAACCGTATGGAAATTCACCAGTAGAGGATTTCCTTTCAGATTGAGTAAGACCATCGGCACGATGGCCTGCCTCCCGTAGAGGAGGACGTAGAGGGTGACCAGGGCCACCACCCTCTTGGCCGCCCTGACCTCGGGCGCCGCCCCGGGGGGCCGTCCGGGCGCGCGGAGGCGCCGGACCCGCCGGCGGCGCCCGTGCAGGACGAGCACCACGTAGCCGCTGGCCAAGCTCATCAGCCCCACGAAGACGAGGTCGCGGAACGAGGGCACGACGGCGATGAGCAGGGTGGTTTCCGCGCCGACGCTGACTTTCGCGCAATATCTGAGGTCCAGCATGAGTCCAAGTCTGCTGCCGTTCTGGGGGCTCGTCATGTTCAGCACCGTATCAAAATCTACGAGCAGACTGAGGCCCCAGGACAGGAGGCAGGAGGGAAGGACGCAGCCGGGTAACCTGGCTTTGATCCGGGCCCACCGGGAGGTGCCCGGGCTGACGGTGACGGCCTGGAAGACGCTCAGTAAGGCAGGTGGTGCAGATGGCCAGGCCCCGGGCCACCCGGCACAGGTACATGAGGATTTTACATCCGACGTCGTTCGGGAAATTCCTCCGTCCCCAGGCCGACGGGGTCTCCGGGATGCCGACGGCGAGGAGGATGACGGTGTTGGCCAAGGCTAAGTGAGCGACCATCACGTCTGAGGAGCTGAACTTGCGGTTGGTGGAGGCCATGTGGGAGTAAAACAGGAGAACGAATACGTTGGCCGAGACCCCGAAGCTAACCTGGAGCAGAAGCACGATCCCGAAGGAGAGCTCGGTGCCGTCCATTTTCTTGAATTGGTCCCTTAGATCCGGCGGACGCTTCCCGCCGGTGACATGGGAGGAAAACCCCGTCGGTCAATCCGGTCAGTCACTGATGGCGAGCTTACGATACGGAGGACGCTGCCCTCGGGGCCTGGGAGAGAACAGTAGAGTGGGTAGCATGGTGCAGTGGCTAGAGCATGGACCTGACGGGTCAGGAGGTCATGGGTTCTAATCCCGGCTCCACAGCTTGTCTGCCCCGTGACTTGGGCGGGTCGCTTTGCTTCTCTGGGCCTCGGTCCACCTCATCTGTAAAATGGGGATTGAGACTGCGAGCCCCACGTGGGACGGGGACCGCCTCCAACCCGATCGGCTTGTATCCACCCCAGCGCTCAGTAATAATAATAATGATAATGTTGGTATTTGTTAAGCGCTTACTATGTGCAGAGCACTGTTCTAAGCGCTGGGGTAGACACAGGGGAATCGGGTTGTCCCACGTGGGGCTCACGGTCTTCATCCCCATTTTACAGATGAGGTCACTGAGGCCCAGGGAAGTGAAGTGACTTGCCCACAGTCACACAGCTGACAAGTGGCAGAGCTGGGATTCGAACTCATGACCTCTGACTCCAAAGCCCGGGCTTTTTCCACTGAGCCACGCTGCTTCTCTACGGGGCCTGGCACATAGTATACCCTTAACGGATAGCATTATTACTATTAATACTATTATTAGTTGTGATCCCTGCCCCCAGAGAGTAAACAGTCAAGACGGGGAGGCAGATACATTTCAGATACGGAAAACAGCAATCTAAGGATACGGACATAAATAAATGAGGGGTGGGAGTCGGGTGAGTATCAAAGTACTTGTGGGCAGGGAATGTGTCTGTTGATTGGTATATTGCACTCTCCCGAGCGCTTAGCGCAATGCTCTGCTCACAGTAAGTGTTCAGTAAATACCACCGACGTAGGCGGGAGGGTGATAAGGCGAGGAAAGAGGGGTTAGTCAAGGAAGGTTTCGAGGAGATGTGATTTTAGCTGATTCTGTGACGCAGAAACAACAGAGAGGGACTAGGGGAGGTGAGCGGCATTCCCTAGTGGACAGAGCACGAGTCTGGGGGTCAGAAGGACCTGGCTTCTCATCCCGGTTCTGCCGCTTGCCTCCCGTGTGACCCTGGGAAAGCCACAACTTCTCTGTGCCTCTGTAACTTCATCTGTAAAATGGGATTAAGACTGTGAGCCCCACCAGAGACAGAGATTGGGTCCCACCCGATTGGCTCGTGTCTATCCAGGTGCTCAGTACAGTGAGTAGCGCGTAGTAAATGCTTAATAAACGCCGTTAAAAAAACGGGTAAGAAGAACAGAGGAGGCAGGGTGGGGGAAAGGAGTTTAGGGGGAGGGACTAGAAGGGAGATAAGCGGGAAAAGCGGACCACTAACCTTTATGGCTCACTTTCTTGCCGTCTTCACTCGAATGGGGCCCCAGGGCTCTCTGTGAGCCTTCTGACGCTGGCCACTGCCGCCATCGAGCTTCTGTCGGAGCCAGGATAGTTCGTATGGCAGTTGAGTCTTTTGCGATTAAGCACTTACTACGTGCCAAGCACTGGGGTCGATTCAAGAGAATTAGATCGGAAACAGTCCCTGTCCCACTCAGTGCTCAATCGCCTCGCCCGCTCCTACCTCACCTCGCTGCTCTACCGCCATTCGGCCCTCACGTTTCGCTTCTCTAAGGCCGACCTCCTCCCCGAGCCTCGATCGCGTCTCTCTCGCCCCCGACCTCTCGCCCACGTCCTGCCTCTGGCCTGGGAAGCCCTCCCTCCTCATTTCCGACTTCTCCCCCCCTTTCAAAGCCTTATCGAAGGCTCATCTCCTCCAAGAAGCTTTCCCTGACTAAGCCCTCCTTCCCTCTTCTCCCACTCCCTTCCGCGTCGCCCTGACCCGCTCCCTTTATTCGACCCCTCTCCCAGCCCGTCGCTTACGTCCGTGGCCGTAATTCTATTTACTGATGTGAATGTCTGTCTCCCCTTCTAGATTGTCAACTCACCGTGGCCGGGGAACGTGTCTGTTATCTTGTACTCTGTCGAGCGCTTAGTACAGTAAGTGCTCAATAAATACGACTGATTGACTAACTTGGACCGTGAGCCCCATGCGGGACAGGGACTCTGTCCATCCTAATTCACTCATATCTACCCCGGGGCTTAGAACGGTGTTTGACACAGAGTAAGCACTTAACAGATACCATGAACGACCTCCCCCCCCCCAAAAAAAATAGTCCCAGGAAGTGAAAAGATGGGAGAAAGTTGTGGCTCTCAAGCTGCAGTTAGAAGCAATCAACCAGTCGTATTTATTGAGCGCTCGATGTGAGTAGAGCACTCTACTACGCGCTTGGGAGAGCACAAGGCAAGAGCGTTGGGGGACTCTTTAGAGGTGACCGCCTTCTACTTCTACTTCGGCCTTCTGCTAAATGCTGTGACACCCCGCGGCCGGAGAGATACCGTCAGGCTACTCGCCCGTCAGGTTCACCTGAGAGAGCAGCTAGCAGAGCGGCAGACTGGCTGGATGAGGAAGAGGCGGCATTTATCAGCCGATTTTCCTCCTCATCTCTCCCGTCCCTCGGGGAGCGATTGCGGCGCGGGTGGATGAGTGAATCCCTAAGAAGTAATTCCACGCTCAGTCTCGGACCGAGAAATCTCCGGGACGCCCAGACTCCCCTGCTAAAAATCGGGAACAAGGCGGCTTCTTGAGTTCTTTCTCAATTATCTGCCAGTTGACGATCGGAGACACCCCAGGAGAGATGTTTCTGACTGTCTCCCCTCCAGGGTGTGTTTCCAGCTCATCATTAGTAGCAATTAATTAATAGGGCATCGGCGGGCATTCTATAGGTCCTGCTTGACTTGGCACATAGTAAGCGTTTATCAAATACCGTCATCATCATCGTCATTATTATTATTATTGTTGTTCCCTAGTGGAAGAAAGAGAACTGACTCTCTACCGGGTTCGTGACAGGGAACCTGGCCAAGGAGGGTTCAGTGGAGAGCCAGAGGATTCAATCGATCAATCAGTGCTATTTATTGAACGCTTACTGTGTGCCCAGAGCTAGGCTAAGCGCTTGGGAGACATGCTCCCTCCCCACATGGAGTTTATAATCCAGCGGTGGGGCACAGATGTTTGGACGCTCTATCTCCACGTCCCTCTCACTCCTTCATTAAAATCATCATCAAAATGAGAAGCAGTGTGGTTTAGTGGAAAGAGCGTGGGCTTGGGAGTCCGAGGTCGTGGGTTCTAATCCCGGCTCCGCCGCTTGTCAGCTGTCTGACTTTGGGCAAGTCACTTCACTTCTCCGTGCCTCAGTTCCCTCACCTGTAAAATGGGGATTAAGACTGTGAGCCCCACGAGGGACAACCTGATGACCTTGTATCTACCTCAGAACAGTGCCTGGCACATAGTAAGCGCTTAACAAATGCCATCGTTACCATTATTCTTTACTGAGCACCAGCTGTGCGCAGACTACCCTAAGAAGCTCTTGGGAGAGTAACGATACTTGTTAAGCGCTTACTACGGGCCAAGCACTCTACTAAACGCTGGGGCAGATACAAGTTGATCAGGTTGGACACAGTCGCTGTCCCCATTTTGCAGATGAGGTAACTGAGGCACAGAGGAGTGAAGTCACTTGCCCGAGGTCACACAGCAGACGTACGGCGGAGCCAGGATAAGAACCCAAGTCCTTCTGCCTCCCAGGCCCGTGCTCTATCCACTGAGCCACGCTGCTTAATACTTCTCAGAGTACAATAGAGTTAGTAGAAATAACCCCCGCCCTTAAGGATCTTACGTTCTCATCTTATGCCGTCGAGTCGTCTCCGACCCAAAGCGACTCGGCGCACTCATCTCTCCCGGAACGCCCCACCTCCATCTGCGATCGTTCCGGTAGTGGAGCCGGAGCGTTTACTCGGTGAAAATACCGAATTGCCTTCTTCCGTGCGGTAAACTTGAATCTCCGCCCTCGACTCTCTCCCGTGCTGCTGCTGCTGCCCGGCACAGGTGAATCTTGCGTTCCATCCTGAGAAATAGACCCTAAAATTGCTTTCCATACTCTCCCCCTCTTCAAAGCCTTATCCAAGGCCCATCCCCTCCACGAGGCCTTCCCTGACTGAGCCCTCCCTCCCTCTTCTCCCGCTCCCTTCCGCGGCACCTCGACTTGCTCCCTTTTTTCATCCCCCGCCCCCAGCCCCAAAGCACTTATATACCTATCTGTAATTTTATTTATTTCTATTAATGTCCGTCTCCCCCCTCTAGACTGTACGCTCACTGTGGTTAGGGGCCGTTTATTGTTCATTCAATAGTATTTATTGAGCGCTTACTATGTGCAGAGCACTGTACTAAGCGCTGGGGATGAACAAGTTGGCAACAGATATTGTCATACTGTACTCTTCCAAGCGCTTAATACAGCGCTCTGCGCACAGTAAGTGCTCAATAAATCGTCTGATTGACTGAGCTTGTCTACCAACTCTTCTGTATCGTCCTCCCCCTGACTTCCCCATCACCGTAGGTGGCACCACCACCTTTCCTGTCTCACGAGCCCGTCATCTCGTGTTACGTCCCAAAGAGGCCAATTTAGGGACGGGGGAGGCCGTGACTCAGCTTTACCGACGGAACGGACCATGATATTCAGTATTACGGCACGAGAACGTTGATTAGCATGCACAAGACATCAATCGCAAGGGGTCCGGCTTCTAATAGACCCTCCAAACCGGGGGCCGTGAGATCTCCGACACCACTGAGCCCTCCAACCCGGGGGTGGTGAGAATCTCCTAGCGAGAGATGATTAGTTTCGGCCGATATCCAGTCCAAGTACGGGCTACGACCTGCTCGAGCGTCTCCGTCTAAAAGGCCTCCCCCGGCCCGGGCTGTCGGATAAGAGCGAGAAGCAGCGACCGGCCTTCTCCCCCGGCGTTTATACTGTAGTCGTTGACCGTTACATCGAGCTCCTTCGGCATAAGTTATCCTAATCCGCCAACCACAGTTCCTTTGTGTTCTGTTTTCAGAAGGTGTCCGGCCCGGGTTCTGTCAACATTTGGTCTTCGCTTGGAGCCTATCCGCCTGGCTGGTTGGGATCCCAGGAAGCGTGACGCCAAAGCGTTCAAGAGGCGAGAGCCCGGGCTTGGGAGTCAGAGGTCGTGAGTTTTAATCCCGCCTCCGCCTCTTGTCTGCCGTGTGACCTTGGGCAAGTCACTTCACTTCTCTGAGCCTCAGTTACCTCATCTGTAAAACGGGGATGAAGACCGTGAGCCCCACGAGGGACGACCGCATCACCTCGTATCTACCTCGCTGCTTAGAACGGTGCTTGGCACTTTCCTCTTCTCCAACTCCCTTCTGCATCGCCCTGACTTGCTCCATTTATTCATCCCCCCTCCCGGCCCTTCTGCACTTAGGTCCATATCTGTCATTGATTTATTTATATTCATATCTGTCTCCTCCCTCTAGACTGTAAGCTCTCTGTGGGCAGGGAATGGGTCTGTTGATTCTTGTATTGTCTTCTCCTAAGTGCTGAATAGAGTGCCCTGCTCACAGCAACTGCTCAATAAATATGATTGGATGAATGAATATGAATAACGAATGAATATTGGTATATCGTATTCTCTCAGGCGCTTAGTACAGTGGACTGCACACAGCAAGTGCTCCGTAAATACTATCGCCTCGTCTGCCAGTGGTTTCTCTGCTGGATGACCAGGAGTGGGTAATTGCTGGGGGATTCCGGGCTCACCCAGTCCCAGGTTTGGTAGAATTAGTGGGGAATTTGGCCATTTCCAGGGTATCCCAGCAGGCCCGTCACACCGGATTAATGCTCGCAGACCTACGCACCTGCTAATCGCCCCCCGAGGGAGGGGGAGAGACGGGAAGAGCAGCTGATAAATGCTGCCTCCGACGCATCCTACCCGAATCGGACTCCCCGTGAACTTCCCTCCCAGACGGCGTGAACACGGGAGAATCGTGAGTAGGATAAAATCACCTCTCTGATCGTGGCATTTCAGGGGTTTCCATAGGAAATCTGAGGCTTCTAGAGAAGTAGTGTGGCCCAGTGGGTGGAGCACGGGCCTGGGAATCACTGGGATGCGGGTTCTAATCTCTATTCTGTCACTCATCTGCTGCGTGGCCTTGGGCAAATTACTTCACTTCTCTCTGCCTCAGTTCTCTCTTCTGTAAAATGGGGGTTAAGACCGTGGGACACGGATGGCGTCCGGTGTGATTATCTTATATTTTGCTCAGTGTTTAGTAAAGCGCCTGAAACACGGTAAGCTCGTTGTGGGCAGGGAATGTGTCTGTCTATTGTTACTGCGTACTCTCCCAAGCGCTTAGTAGAGTAAGCGCTCAATAAATATGACTGACATAGTAAGTGCTTAATAAATACCATTTTTAAAAAAAAACACAACCAGCTCCTCTCACACCAACCTACTTCCTGCATCTTCCTCCGAGCCAACCCTCTCCTCTTGGTCCCCTCCCTGAAACTCCCTCCCTACTCCTATTTGACAGGCCACCGCTCTCTCCATTTTCAAAGCCCTGCAAAAATTATATTTTCTCTAAGAAGCCTTCTCTAGCTTCTCAACTCGCCACTTGATTCTCCTTCTCTTTGGTGTCTTGTCTTCAAACCCCCTAAAACACTCTGATTCTCACCCCAAGCCCAAAGCGCTTAGGCACAGCCATCCAACAGTCGGTGGTATTTATTACGGGCCCTGCATTCTAATCCTGACTTCCCACTTGTCTGCTGCGTAACCTTGGGTGAGTCACTTACCTTTTCGGTGCCTCAGTTTGCTCAACTGCAAAATGGGGGTGTAATACCCGTTTCCCTCTCCTACGCAGACCGTGAGCCCCATGTGGGATCGTATCACATCTACCCCAGTAAAGTGCTTAACAAATACCGTTATTATTATTGAGAGAGTAGGAAAAGCAGCTTGGCTTAGTGGCAAGAGCCCGGGGCTTGGGAGTCAGAGGGCATAGCCGGGGAAGGCCTCTTGGAGGAGATGTGATTTTAATAAGGCTTTGAAGGTGGGGAGAGTGGTTATCTGGCATAGATAGAGTGGGAGAGACTTCCAGGTCAGAGGGAGGGTGCGGAAAAGGGGCGAGAGGTGAGCTAAACGAGATCGGGGTGCAGCGAGGAAGCTGGGAAACACTCTTCTGAGCACTGGGGCGGTTAGAGTTTAATCAGGTTGGACACAGAGAGGTAAAATAGGAGTCGGTGAGCCCATCGAGTGTTTTAAAGCTAATGCTAAGAAGTTTCTGTTCAATGCAGCGGTGGACGGGCAACCACCGAAGCAAGACCTTAGTACAGAGCTGATGTATCTAGCCATTATTGATTTATTTACATCAATATCTGTCTCTCCGTCTAAACTGTAAGTTCACTGTGGGCAGGGGACGTGCCTACCAAGTCTTCTATTCTACTCTCTCAAGCACTTAGTACTGTACTCTGCACACAGTAGTCACTCAGTAAATACAACTGATTGATTGATTGATTGATTGATTAGGAGCCACAGGTTTTCACCCATGAAGAGTCTTCTCCCAGGACTTCCATTTTCCCATTCGCGGGCTTTTGCAAGAGAGCCCCGTGGCCATTACACCGGACCATGTCCCACCTGAGGTTTGCAGGAATAAAAACTCCATTTTTAATCATGACGTGTAAAATCTTTGCCCTCTCAGAATGGCTTCTGATGGCTCATATTAATAATAACAATAACTGCGGTATCTGTTGAGCACTAACTACGTGCCAGTCACTGTACTAAGGGCCGGGGTGGACACAAGCAAATCGGGCTGGACACAGTCCCTGTTCCGCATGGGGGCTCACAGTCTCCATCTCCATTTTACAGTTGAGGTAACTGAGGCACGGAGAAGTGAAGCGACAGGCTTAAGGTCACTTAGGTGGCGATTGGCTGGGAGGATTGTGGCAGAGAGAGGCATCCATCCAGCCCACATCTCTCTGTATCCCCGCATCCTATCTCATCTCCAGTGACCTCTCACCCAAAACCTGCCTCTGACCAGGAACTCTCTCCCCCACCATATACACCAGGCCGCCGCTCTCCCCACCTTCCGAGGCTTATTAAAAAGCCCATCTCCTCCAAGAGGCCTTCCCTGATTAAGCCCTCTTTTCTCGGACTCCCTTTCCCTTCTACCTCACCTATGAGCTTGCCTCTGTACCCTTTAAACACTTACTAGTCACCCCTCCTTCTACCCTACAGTATTTCCCAAGAGATCCCAGATTTATTCATTTAGATTAATGTCCGCATCCCCCTCTAATCTGAAGGTACTCTGTGGGCAGGGAACAGGTCCGTCAACTTGGTGATAGAGTACTCTCCCACGTGCTTAGTACAGATCTCAATTGAAAACATTTACTGATTGATTGACGCCTTAATTGGATGGTCAGTGAACTCTCTTTGTCTCTCTTAATTTCTCCATCTTCTCCATTCCAGATTGCTCTACAGGAAGGCCCCTCTGATTCTAATTGACAGGTCGAGTGGATGAACGCCACCGACCTCTCCTTTGGGATGGTGTTTCTGTTACAGATCAGCGTCGGGATCTCGGTGAATCTATTCCTCTTCCTCTTCTATTCCTACATGGCCACTGCCAGCCGCAAGTCCAGCCCCTCAGACTTGATCCTCATCCATCTGGCCTTCTCCAACGCCGTCATCCTCCTCAGCTTTGGACTCCCGGAGACCCTGTCGGCTTGGGGACTGAGAAATTTCCTCAGCGACGGCGGATGTAAAATCCTCATGTACGTGTTTCGAGTGGCCCGGGGCCTGTCCATCTGCAGCACCTGCCTGCTGAGCGTCTTCCAGGCCGTCACCATCAGCCCCGGCACCTCCCGGTGGGCCCGGATCAAAGCCAGGCTGCCCGGGTGCATCCTTCCCTCCTGCCTCCTGTCCTGGGGCCTCAGTCTGCTCGTAGATTTCGACAGTCTGTTCAACATCACGGGCCCCCGCAACAGCAGCGTCTTCAGAATCATGTTGGATCTCAAATATTGTTCGAAGGTCAGTGACGGCGCGGAAATCTCCCTGCTCATCGCCGTCGTTCTTTCCTTCCGGGATCTGTTCTTCGTGGTTCTCATGAGCTTGGCCAGCGGCTACATGGTGTTTGTTCTGCACAGGCACCACCGGCGGGTCCGACACCTCCACGGGCCCGGACGCTCCCCCGGGGAGACGCCCGAGGTCAGGGCGGCCAAGAGGGTGGTGGCCCTGGTCACCCTCTACGTCCTCCTCTACGGGCGGCAGTCCATCATGCTGAGCGTCTTTCTAAACCGGAAGGAAAAGTCTCCTTTGCTGATGAGCAGCCACCTGGTGTTTTCAATCGCCTTCTCCTCCGTGAGTCCGCTCCTGATGCTTCACAGCGACCGCAGAATAAGGACAATCTGGAAAAGGGAATCCGTTGGTTCCCGTGTGAATTCCTCATAGAATTCCAGGGAAGCTGCCTGCCTTCCCAAAGAGAATCCCTAGTGGAATTCCAGAGGGGACCAGATATCTCGATTTGGGGAGCACCGTGCTGATGTTGGGGGTTCTGGCCCGGGTCCCACAGCCCCGCTGGCTCTCCCATAATGGCTCCCTGCTAACAGCGGCTGTCCTGCCCTTGCCCAGTTCCGGTGACGCCGGAAACTCCCTTTACCAAACGGGAAAAAGCATCATCATCGTCATCTAATATTTGTGAATATAAATCTGCCTCAAACAGAGACTCCTCACCATCGGCTTTAAAGTGCTCATTCACCTGACTCGCTTCTAACTCATCTCGCTACTCTCCTCTTTACGGTGCAGCCCACGCACTTTGTTCTCCTAACGTTAACCTGGACTGGAAGCTCATTGTGGGCGGGGAATGTGTCTGTTTATTGTTATATCGTACTCTCTCAAGTGCTTGATACAGTAGCCAGACAGTAAGCACTTAATAAATATTGTGGACTGAGTGACTGAACGTCTCCGTTGTATTGAACTCTCCCAAACGTTTAATACAGCGCTCAGTGGAATGTGTGTGTTCTATTGTACTCTCCCAAGAGCTTAGTAGAGAGCCCTGCACATGGCAAGCACTCAATAAATGCCACAGATTGATCGTATTGGCACCTTTAAGCGATGGCTTCTCCGATGGACGACCAGCAGCAGGTGATTGTAGGGACACCAAGGGCTCATCCAGTGCCAACTCTGGTGGGATGAGGGGGAATCCTGTTATTTCCAGGGTATCCCAGCAGGCCCGTCACACCGGATTAATGCTCACAGACCTACGCACCTGCTAATCGCCCCCCGAGGGAGGGGGAGAGACGGGAAGAGCAGCTGATAAATGCTGCCTCCGACGCATCCTACCCGAATCGGACTCCCCGTGAACTTCCCTCCCTGACGGCGCGAGCACTGGAGAATCGTGAGTAGGATAAAATCACCTCTCTGATCGTGGCATTTCAGGGGTTTCCATAGGAAATCTGAGGCTTCTAGAGAAGTAGTGTGGCCCAGTGGGTGGAGCACGGACCTGGAAATCAGTGGGACGTGGGTTCTAATCCCTATTCTGTCACTTATCCGCTCCGTGGCCTCGGTCAAATCACTTCACTTCTCTCGGCCTCAGCTCCCTCTTCCGTAAAATGGGGATTAAGACTGTGGGACCTGAGCTGTTTCCAACCTGATTATCTTGTATCTTGCCCCGTGGTTAGTATGGTGCTCGGCACATAGCAAGTGCTTAACAAATACCATTTAGAAAAACGCACACGCAGCCGGCTCCTCTAAAACTCATCGACTTTCTCCCGACCGCTTCCTCCTGGACTCCGGCCTGCAACTCCCTTCCCACTCCTATCTGACAGACCGCCACTCTCCCCGGCCAAAATCTCCACTATGAAAATCCTATCGCCTCTGAAAAGCCTTCTCTGACTGCTCAACCTTTCTCACCTCCCCGCTCGATTCTCTTTCCCTTTGGTGTCTCGTCTTCAATATCCACTTCAAGCAGTTTGATCCTCATCCCAACCCAGAAGCACTCATGTGCATCCATCCATACAGCAATCAGTGGTATTTATTGCATTCTAATTCTAATTAGAATGCAATTCTACATTCTAATTCTACATTCTAATCCCGGCTCTGCCGCTTGTCTGCTGTGTTACCTTGGGTAACTCTCTTATCTTTACCGTGTCTCAGTTCCCTCATCTGCAGAATGGGAATTTAATACCTGTTCCTCCTACTTGGGCTGTGAGGCCCCTGTGGGATCTGATAATCTCATATCTACCCCAGCACTCAGTACAGTGCCGGACACACGGTAGACGCTTAACGATTTCCGTTATCATTCTTATGATTACTGCGAGGCGGTACGATACAGGAGAGTTGCTAGACACATTCCCCGCATTCAAGCAACTTACATTCTAGAGGGGGAGACAGGCATTAATATATATAAATTATAAACTTGTACATAGAGGCTGTGGGACTAGGGGTGAGGTGAGCATCAAGTGCTTAAAGGATAATAATAATTGTGGTATCTGTTTTTAGCACTTACTATGTGCCAGGGACTGTACTAAGCACTGAGGTAGACACAAGGTAATTGGGTTAATAATAATGGTGGTATTTGTTAAGCGCTTACTATGTGCAAAGTACTGTTCTAAGCGCTGGGGGATACAGGGTGATCAGATTGTCCCACGTGGGGCTCACAGTTTTAATCCCCATTTTACAGATGAGGTATCTGAGGCCCAGAGAAGTTAAGTGACTTGCCCACGGTCACACAGCTGACAAGTGGCAGAGCCTGGAGTCGAACCCATGACCTCTGACTCCGGAGCCCAGGCTCTTTCCAGTGAGCCACGCCCTGTCCCACATAGGGCTCACCGCCTTCATCTCCATTTTACAGATGTGGAAACTGAGGCACAGAGAAGTATAGTAACTTGGCCCAGATCAAACAGCAGACGTGGCAGAGCTGGGATTGGAGCCCATGTCCTTCTGACACCCAGGCCCGTGCGCTAGCCGCTAAGCCACCCTGCTTCTGATAAGATCCAAGTGCAGGGCAGAGACACAAGGGAGAGGGAATTGGGGGATAGAGGGCTTAATCGGGGAAGACCTCTTGGGGAAGAGGTGATTTTAATAAGGTTTGGAAGGTGGGAGAGTGGTGGTCTGGCGTATTTGGAGGGGGAGGGAAGTCCAGGTCAAAGGGAGGAGTCGGGAGACGGGTCAGTGGTGAGATCGGGTCACAGTGAGTGAGCTGGCACTCGAAGAGCAAAATGGATGGGCTGGTCTGAAGTAGGAGATCGGTGATGATGATGATGATGATGATGATGATGATGATACTTGTTAAGAGCTTACTATGTGGCTAGCTCTGTTCTGAGCCCTGGGGTAGATAAAATGTAATTAGGTAGATTGCAGTGAGGCAAGGTAGGAGGGGGTGAGCTGATGGAGTGCTTTAAAGCCAGTGGTAAGAAGTTTCTGTTTAATGCAGAGGTGGCTGGGCCAACACTGGAGCAAGTGTTTAGTTCAGAGCCTGGGTATCTTGCCACAATTCATTTATTTATATCAATATCTGTCTCCCCCTCTAAACTGTAAACTCATTGTATACCAGTTCTTCCATTGAACTCTCCTAAGCGCTTAGTACACAGTAAGCGCTTGAAAAATAGTTTGATTAGGAGCCATGGCTGATAACCCCTGAAGAGCTCTCTCCCAGGACTTTCATTTTCCCATTTGAGGGCTTTTGGGAGAGAGCCCCATCGCCATTACCCTGGATCATCTCCCGCTTGAGGCTTCTGAAAATAACTCCAGTTTGATCAGGAGCTGTAAAGGTTTTGCCCACTAGAGTCATTCATTCAACGATATTTATTGAGCGCTTACCATGTGCAGAGTGCTGTACCAATCAGCCGGGGGAGTGCAGTACGGCAATAAATGGACACACTCCCTGCCCACAGCGAGCTCGCTTTCTAGAAGGGGAGACAGATACCAATATCTATTAATAAATTACGGATAGGTACATAAGTGCCGTGGGTCTGGGAGGGAGGATGAACAAAGGGAGCAAGTCAGGGCGATGCACCAGGGAGCGGGAGAAGAGGAAAGGGAGGCTTAGTCAGGGAAGATCTCTTAGAGGAGATGGGCCTTCGATAAGGTTTGGAAGGAAGGGAGGAGAGTAATTTGAGGAGGGAGGGCGTTCCAGGCCAGAGACGGGATGTGGGCAAGGGGTTGGCAGCAAGCTAGATGAGATGGAGAAAGAGTGAAAAGGTTGGCATCAGAGAAGCAGTGGAGTTTCTTGAGGAGTGGGGAAACATGTCCCGAACGTTACCGTAGAAAAATCATTCGGGAAGCAGAGTGAAGTATGGATTGGAGTGGGGAGAGGAGGAAGCTGAGAGGGTCAGCAAGGAGTTTCATAGAGTAATCAAGGCGGGATAGAATAAGTGACTGCATTAACATGGCAGCAGTCTGGATGGAGAGGAAAGGGAGGATTTTAGCGGCGTTGCGAAGGTGGGGTCAGGGGGATTTAATGGTGGATTGAATACATGGGTTGCGTGAGAGAGAGGAGTCAAGGATAATGCCGAGGTTACGGCTCCTGAGACAGGAAGGATAAAGGTGTCGTCTACAGTGATGGGAAAGTGAGGGAGAACAGGGCATGGGAGGGAAGATAAGGAGCTCTCTTTTGATCACTTCCCACACTTTACTCCTCTAATGCCAACCGACTCACTGTACCTCCATCTCATCTATCTCGCCGCTGACCTCTAGCCCACGTCCTCCTTCTGGCCCGGAAGTCCCTCCCTCTCCATATATGCCAGACTGCCACTCTCCCCACCTTCAGAGCTTTATTAAAACCACTTCTCTTCCAAGAGGCCTTCCCTGATTACACCCTCTTTCCTCCGACTCCCTCTCCTTTCTGTGTCGCCTATGCATTTGGCTCTAACTCTTTGAGCAGTTGCTATTCACCCCACCCTCGGCCCCACAGCACTTCTGTTCGTATTCCGAATTTATTCATTTATATTAACACCTGTTTCCCTACCTAAACTGGAAAGCTCACTGTGGGCAGGAGACAGGTCTACCGACTATGGTATAATGTACTCTCGCAAGCTCTGTGCACCTTAAACACTCAGTAAGAACCATCGATGAAATGATTGACCCTGGTAACGCATGTTCAGTGTACCGTCTTTGTCTCTATCTCTCTTGATCTCTCCATCTTCTCCATCTCACATTGTTCTACAGGAAACCTCCTCTAGTTCTAACCGAAAGGTCGGGTGGATGAACGCCACCGAGCTCTCCTTTGGGATCGCGTTTCTATTACAGATCGGCATCGGGATCTCGGTGAATCTATTCCTCTTCCTCTTTTATTCCCGCACGGTCACTGCCAGCCGCAAGGTCAGCCCCTCAGACTTGATCCTCATCCATCTGGCCTTCTCCAACGCCGTCATCCTCCTCACCTTTGGACTCCCGGAGACCCTGTCGGCTTGGGGACTGAGAAATTTCCTCAGCGACGGCGGATGTAAAATCCTCATGTACGTTTTTCGAGTGGCCCGGGGCCTGTCCATCTGCAGCACCTGCCTCCTGAGCGTCTTCCAGGCCGTCACCATCAGCCCCGGGACCTCCCGGTGGGCCCGGATCAAAGCCAGGCTACCCGGGTGCATCCTTCCCTCCTGCCTCCTGTCCTGGGGCCTCAGTCTGCTCGTCGATTTAGACGCCCCGTTCAACATCACGGGCCCTCGGAACAGCAGCGTCGTCAGAATCATGTTGGATCTCAAATACTGTTCGAAGGTCAGTGAGAGCGCGGAAACCACCCTGCTCATCGCCGTCGTGTTCTCCCTCCGCGATCTGTTCTTCGTGGGGCTCATGAGCTTGGCCAGCGGCTACATGGTTTTTGTCCTGCACAGGCACCACCGGCAGGTCCGACACCTCCACGGGCCCGGACGCTCCCCCGGCGAGACGCCCGAGGTCCGGGCGGCCAAGAGGGTGGTGGCCCTGGTCACCCTCTACGTCCTCCTCTACGGGCGGCAGTCCATCATGCTGAGCGTCTTTCTAAACAGGAAGGAAAAGTCTCCTTTGCTGATGAGCAGCCACCTGGTGTTTTCAATCGCCTTCTCCTCCGTGAGTCCGCTCCTGATGCTTCACAGCGACCGCAGAATAAGGACAATCTGGAAAAGGGAATCCGTTGGTTCCCGTGTGAATTCCTCATAGAATTCCAGGGAAGCTGCCTGCCTTCCCAAAGAGAATCCCTTGTGGAATTCCAGAGGGGACCAGATATGCCGATTTGGGGAGCACCGTGCTGTTGTTGGGGGTTCTGGCCCGGGTCCCACAGCCCCGCTGGCTCTCCCATAATGGCTCCCTGCTAACAGCGGCTGTCCTGCCCTTACCCAGTTCCAGACATGCGAGAAACTCCCTCTACCAACCTGGAAAAAGCATCATCATCGTCATCTAATATTTGTGAATATAAATTTGCCTCAAACAGAGACTCCTCACCATCAGATTTAAAGCGCTCGATCACCTGGCTCGCTTGTAGCTCATCTCGCTACTCTCCTCTTTATGGCGCGGCTCACGAACCTTGCTCTTCCATCGCTAACCTGGACTGGAAGCACCTTGTGGGCAGGGAATGTGTCTGTTTATTGTTATAATGTACTCTCCAAAGCGGTCGATACGGTACTCTGCACAGTAAGCACTTAATAAATATAACGGACTGAATGACTGAGCGTCTCTGTTGTATTGTACTCTCCCAAACGTTTAATACAGTGCTCGGGGAATGTGTGTGTTATATGGTACTCTCCCAAGAGCTTAGTACAGAGCTCTGCACACAGCAAGCACTCAATAAACGCCATCGTATTGCCACCTTTCGCCAGTGGTTTCTCTGATGAACAACCAGCAGCGGGTAATTTTAGCGGGACTCGGGGTTTGGTGGGATGAGGGGGAATCCGGTTATTTCCAGGGTATCCCTGCAGGCCCGTCACACCGGATTAATGCTCACAGATCTACACACCTACTAATCGTCCCCCGAGGGAGGGGGAGAGATGAGAAGAGCAGCTGTTAAATGCTGCCTCCGACGTATCCTACCCGAGTCGGGCTCCCCGTGAACTTCCCTCCCGGACAGCATGACCACTGGAGAATCGTGAGTAGGATAAAATCATCTCTCCGATCGTGGCATTTCAGGGGTTTCAGTATTAAATCTGAGGCTTCTAGAGAAGTAGTGTGGCTCAGTGGATGGAACACGGGCTTGGGAATCAGAGAGACGTGGGTTCTAATCCCTATTCTGTCACTTATCTGCTGCATGGCCTTGGTCAAATCACTTCACTTCTCTCGGCCTCAATTCCCTCTTCAGTAAAATGGGGATTAAGGCTGTGGGACCTGAGCTGTTTCCAACCTGATTATCTTGTATCTTGCCCCGTGTTTAGTATGGTGCCAGGCACATAGTAAGTGCTTAACAAATAGCATTTAGAAAACCCCCCGACACACACCCGACTCCTCTCACTCATCTGCTTTCTCCCGACCGCTTCCTCCTGGAATCCTGCCTGCAACTCCCTTCCCACTCCTATCCGACAGACCGCCACCCTCCCCGGCCAAAATCTCCACTTTGAAAATCACATCTCCTCTAGAAAGCCTTCTCTGACTGCTCAACTTCTTTCACCTCCCCACGTGATTCTCCTTCCCTCCGGTGTCTTGTCTTCATATCCACTAAAGCACTCTGATACTCACCCCGCTCCAACAGTATTTATGTGCACCAATCGGTGGTATTTATTGAGCGCCCTACATTCCAATCCCAGCTCACCCACTTTTCAGCTGTGTTATCTTGGGTAACTCTCTTATCTTTTCTGCGTCTCAGTGCCCTCATCTGCAGAATGGGGACTTAATACCCGTTCCCCCTTTAGACTGTGAGCCACTTGAGGGATCTAATGATCTTGTATCTACCCCAGCACTCGGCACAGTGCCAGGTACATAGTAAGTGCCTAACAATTTCCGTTATTATTCTTATTATTCTTGAGAGAAAGTACAGCGCAACGGAATTGGCAGACACACTCCCTGCATTCAAGCAACTTACAGTCTAGAGGGGGGAAAACGGGCATTAATATAAATAAATTATAAATATGAACATACAAGCTGTGGGACTGAGGGTGGGGTGAATATCAAGTGCTTAAAGGGCAACAATAACTGTGGTATTTGTTAACGGTAAATGTGGTATGTGCCAGGCACTGTGCTAAGCACTGAGGCAGATATGAGGTAACTGGGTTGGACCCGGTCCCTGTTCCACATGGGGCTCACCACCTTAATCCCCATTTTAAAGATGCGGTAACTGAGGCACGGAGAAGTGAAGTGACTTGGCCCAGATCAAACAGCAGGCATGAGGCAGAGCTGGGATTAGAACCCACGTCCTTCTGACTCCCAGGCCCGTGCTCTATCCACTAAGCCACCCTGCTTCTGATGAGATCCAAGTGCAGAGCTGAGGCAGAAGGGAGGGGGAATTGGGGGAAAGAGGGCTTAAGGGGGGAAGACTTCTTGGGGAAGACGTGATTGTAATAAGGCTTGGAAGGTGGGAGAGTGGTGATCTGGCAAATTTGGAGCGGGAGGAAGGTCGGTTCAAAGGGAGGAGGTGGGAAAGGGGTTAGTGGCAAGTTCGGGTCACTGTGAGTAAGCTGGCACTCGCAGAGCAAAACGGGTGGGCTGGTCTGAAGTAGGAGCTCAGTGATGATGATGGTATTTGGTAACAGCAGATAGGATAAGTGATTGCATTAGCCTGGTAGCCGTTTGGATGGAGAGGAAAGGGAGGATTGTAACACTGCCGTGAAGGTGGGGCCGACGGGATTGAGTGACGGTGTGAATACGGGGGTTGAATGAGACAGAGGAGTCAGGGATAATGCCAAGGTTATGAGCTCGTGAGAAAGGAAGGATGGTGGTGACGTCTGGGTGATGGCAGAGTGAGAAGGAGGACGGGGGTGTGGGTGGGAAGATAAGGAGCTCTCTTTCGAACATTTCACTCGCTTTGCTCCTCTAATGCCAACCTACTCACTGTCCCTCCATCTCATCTGTCTCGCCACTGACCTCTTGCCCGCCCACCTCCTGCCTCTGGCCTGGAACCTCCTCCCCCTCCTTTTATGCCAGACCGCCACCTCCCCACCTTCAGAGTCTTATTAAAAGCCCGTCTCCTCCAAGGGGTCTTCCCTGATTAAGGGCTCAATTCTCCTACTCCCTCTCCCTTTAATGTTGTCTTTGCGCTTGTCTCTACGTCTTTGAGCTGTTGCTATTCACCCCACCCTCTGCCCCACGGCACTTCTGTCCCTAGCCTTGATTTATTCATTTATATTAATCTCCGTCCCCCACTCAAGACTGAAGATTAAGTGTGGGCAGAAAACACGTCAGCCCACTCTGTTAAAGGGTACCCTGCCACATGCTTAGCACTGCTCTGCACACTATAAGCACTCAATTAAAACCACTGATTGACTGATAGACTCTCTGAATATGTATTCAAAGAACTTTCTTTGCCTCTCTCTTCATTTCTCCAACTTCTTCATCCCAGATTGTTCTACAGGAAACCTCCGCTGGTTCTAACTGACAGGTCGAGTGGATGAAGGCCACCGAGCTCTCCTTCGGGTTGGCGTTTCTATTACAGATCGGCATCGGGATCTCGGTGAATCTATTCCTCGTCCTCTTTTATTCCAGCACGGTCACTGCCAGCCGCAAGTCCAGCCCCTCAGACTTGATCCTCATCCATCTGGCCTTCTCCAACGCCGTCATCCTCCTCACCTTTGGACTCCCGGAGACCCTGTCGGCTTGGGGACTGAGAAATTTCCTCAGCGACGGCGGATGTAAAATCCTCATGTACGTGTACAGGGTGGCCCGGGGCCTGTCCATCTGCAGCACCTGCCTCCTGAGCGTCTTCCAGGCCGTCACCATCAGTCCCGGCACCTCCCGGTGGGCCCGGATCAAAGCCAGGCTGCCCGGGTGCGTCCTTCCCTCCTGCCTCCTGTCCTGGGGTCTCAGTCTGCTCGTAGATTTAGACACCCCGTTTAACATCACGGGCCCTCGGAACAGCAGCGTCGTCAGAATCATGTTGGATCTCAAATATTGTTCGAAGGTCAGTGAGAGCGCGGAAACCACCCTGCTCATCGCCGTCGTGCTGTCCCTCCGCGATCTGTTCTTCGTGGGGCTCATGAGCTTGGCCAGCGGCTACATGGTGTTTGTCCTGCACAGGCACCACCGGCGGGTCCGACACCTCCACGGGCCCGGACGCTCCCCCGGCGAGATGCCCGAGGTCCGGGCGGCCAAGAGGGTGGTGGCCCTGGTCACCCTCTACGTCCTCCTCTACGGGCGACATTCCATCATGCTGAGTGTCATTCTCAACCAGAAGGAAAAGTCTCCTTTGCTGACGAGCAGCCACCTGGTGTTTTCAATTGCCTTCTCCTCCGTGAGTCCGCTCCTGATGCTTCACAGCGACCGCAGAATAAGGACAATCTGGAAAAGGGAATCCGTTGGTTCCCGTGTGAATTCCTCATAGAATTCCAGAGAAGCTGCCTGCCTTCCCAAAGAGAATCCCTTGTGGAATTCCAGAGGGGACCAGATATCCCGATTTGGGGAGCACCGTGCTGTTGTTGGGGGTTCTGGCCCGGGTCCCACAGCCCCGCTGGCTCTCCCATAATGGCTCCCTGCCTACAGCGGCTGTCCTGCCCTTGCCCAGTTCCACACATGCGAGAAACTCCCTCTACCAACCTGGAAGAAGCATCATCATCGTCATCTAATATTTGTGAATATAAATTTGCCTCAAACAGAGACTCCTCACCATCAGATTTAAAGCGCTCGATCACCTGGCTCGCTTGTAGCTCATCTAGCTACTCTCCTCTTTATGGCGCGGCCCACGAACCTTGCTCTTCCATCGCTAACCTGGACTGGAAGCACCTTGTGGGCAGGGAATGTGTCTGTTTATTGTTATAATGTACTCTCCAAAGCGGTCGATACGGTACTCTGCACAGTAAGCACTTAATAAATATAACGGACTGAATGACTGAGCGTCTCTGTTGTATTGTACTCTCCCAAACGTTTAATACAGTGCTCGGGGAATGTGTGTGTTATATGGTACTCTCCCAAGAGCTTAGTACAGAGCTCTGCACACAGCAAGCACTCAATAAACGCCATCGTATTGCCACCTTTCGCCAGTGGTTTCTCTGATGAACAACCAGCAGCGGGTAATTTTAGCGGGACTCGGGGTTTGGTGGGATGAGGGGGAATCCGGTTATTTCCAGGGTATCCCTGCAGGCCCGTCACACCGGATTAATGCTCACAGATCTACACACCTACTAATCGTCCCCCGAGGGAGGGGGAGAGATGAGAAGAGCAGCTGTTAAATGCTGCCTCCGACGTATCCTACCCGAGTCGGGCTCCCCGTGAACTTCCCTCCCGGACAGCATGACCACTGGAGAATCGTGAGTAGGATAAAATCATCTCTCCGATCGTGGCATTTCAGGGGTTTCAGTATTAAATCTGAGGCTTCTAGAGAAGTAGTGTGGCTCAGTGGATGGAACACGGGCTTGGGAATCAGAGGGATGTGAGTTCTAATTCCTCTTCTGTCACTTCTCTGCTGCATGGCCTTGGTCAAACCACTTCACTTCTTTTGGCCTCAGTTCCCTCTTCTGAAAAATGGGGATTAAGGCTGTGGGACCTGAGCTGTTTCCAACCTGATTATCTTGTATCTTGCCCCGTGTTTAGTATGGTGCCAGGCACATAGTAAGTGCTTAACAAATAGCATTTAGAAAACCCCCCGACACACACCCGACTCCTCTCACTCATCTGCTTTCTCCCGACCGCTTCCTCCTGGAATCCTGCCTGCAACTCCCTTCCCACTCCTATCCGACAGACCGCCACCCTCCCCGGCCAAAATCTCCACTTTGAAAATCATATCTCTTCTAGAAAGCCTTCTCTGACTGCTCAACTTCTTTCACCTCCCCACGTGATTCTCCTTCCCTCCGGTGTCTTGTCTTCATATCCACTAAAGCACTCTGATACTCACCCCGCTCCAACAGTATTTATGTGCACCAATCGGTGGTATTTATTGAGCCCCCTACATTACAATCCCAGCTCACCCACTTTTCAGCTGTGTTATCTTGGGTAACTCTCTTATCTTTTCTGCGTCTCAGTGCCCTCATCTGCAGAATGGGGACTTAATACCCGTTCCCCCTTTAGACTGTGAGCCACTTGAGGGATCTAATGATCTTGTATCTACCCCAGCACTCGGCACAGTGCCAGGTACATAGTAAGTGCCTAACAATTTCCGTTATTATTCTTATTATTCTTGAGAGAAAGTACAGCGCAACGGAATTGGCAGACACACTCCCTGCATTCAAGCAACTTACAGTCTAGAGGGGGGAAAACGGGCATTAATATAAATAAATTATAAATATGAACATACAAGCTGTGGGACTGAGGGTGGGGTGAATATCAAGTGCTTAAAGGGCAACAATAACTGTGGTATTTGTTAACGGTAAATGTGGTATGTGCCAGGCACTGTGCTAAGCACTGAGGCAGATATGAGGTAACTGGGTTGGACCCGGTCCCTGTTCCACATGGGGCTCACCACCTTAATCCCCATTTTAAAGATGCGGTAACTGAGGCACGGAGAAGTGAAGTGACTTGGCCCAGATCAAACAGCAGGCATGAGGCAGAGCTGGGATTAGAACCCACGTCCTTCTGACTCCCAGGCCCGTGCTCTATCCACTAAGCCACCCTGCTTCTGATGAGATCCAAGTGCAGAGCTGAGGCAGAAGGGAGGGGGAATTGGGGGAAAGAGGGCTTAAGGGGGGAAGACTTCTTGGGGAAGACGTGATTGTAATAAGGCTTGGAAGGTGGGAGAGTGGTGATCTGGCAAATTTGGAGCGGGAGGAAGGTCGGTTCAAAGGGAGGAGGTGGGAAAGGGGTTAGTGGCAAGTTCGGGTCACTGTGAGTAAGCTGGCACTCGCAGAGCAAAACGGGTGGGCTGGTCTGAAGTAGGAGCTCAGTGATGATGATGGTATTTGGTAACAGCAGATAGGATAAGTGATTGCATTAGCCTGGTAGCCGTTTGGATGGAGAGGAAAGGGAGGATTGTAACACTGCCGTGAAGGTGGGGCCGACGGGATTGAGTGACGGTGTGAATACGGGGGTTGAATGAGACAGAGGAGTCAGGGATAATGCCAAGGTTATGAGCTCGTGAGAAAGGAAGGATGGTGGTGACGTCTGGGTGATGGCAGAGTGAGAAGGAGGACGGGGGTGTGGGTGGGAAGATAAGGAGCTCTCTTTCGAACATTTCACTCGCTTTGCTCCTCTAATGCCAACCTACTCACTGTCCCTCCATCTCATCTGTCTCGCCACTGACCTCTTGCCCGCCCACCTCCTGCCTCTGGCCTGGAACCTCCTCCCCCTCCTTTTATGCCAGACCGCCACCTCCCCACCTTCAGAGTCTTATTAAAAGCCCGTCTCCTCCAAGGGGTCTTCCCTGATTAAGGGCTCAATTCTCCTACTCCCTCTCCCTTTAATGTCGCCTTTGCGCTTGTCTCTACGTCTTTGAGCTGTTGCTATTCACCCCACCCTCTGCCCCACGGCACTTCTGTCCCTAGCCTTGATTTATTCATTTATATTAATCTCCGTCTCCCACTCAAGATTGAAGATTAAATGTGGGCCGAAAACACGTCTGCCACATGCTTAGCACTGCTCTGCACACTATAAGCACTCAATTAAAACCACTGATTGACTGATAGACTCTCTGAATATGTATTCAAAGAACTTTCTTTGCCTCTCTCTTCATTTCTCCAACTTCTTCATCCCAGATTGTTCTACAGGAAACCTCCGCTGGTTCTAACTGACAGGTCGAGTGGATGAAGGCCACCGAGCTCTCCTTCGGGTTGGCGTTTCTATTACAGATCGGCATCGGGATCTCGGTGAATCTATTCCTCGTCCTCTTTTATTCCAGCACGGTCACTGCCAGCCGCAAGTCCAGCCCCTCAGACTTGATCCTCATCCATCTGGCCTTCTCCAACGCCGTCATCCTCCTCACCTTTGGACTCCCGGAGACCCTGTCGGCTTGGGGACTGAGAAATTTCCTCAGCGACGGCGGATGTAAAATCCTCATGTACGTGTACAGGGTGGCCCGGGGCCTGTCCATCTGCAGCACCTGCCTCCTGAGCGTCTTCCAGGCCGTCACCATCAGTCCCGGCACCTCCCGGTGGGCCCGGATCAAAGCCAGGCTGCCCGGGTGCGTCCTTCCCTCCTGCCTCCTGTCCTGGGGTCTCAGTCTGCTCGTAGATTTAGACACCCCGTTTAACATCACGGGCCCTCGGAACAGCAGCGTCGTCAGAATCATGTTGGATCTTAAATATTGTTCGAAGGTCAGTGAGAGCGCAGAAACCACCCTGCTCATCGCCGTCGTGCTGTCCCTCCGCGATCTGTTCTTCGTGGGGCTCATGAGCTTGGCCAGCGGCTACATGGTGTTTGTCCTGCACAGGCACCACCGGCGGGTCCGACACCTCCACGGGCCCGGACGCTCCCCCGGCGAGATGCCCGAGGTCCGGGCGGCCAAGAGGGTGGTGGCCCTGGTCACCCTCTACGTCCTCCTCTACGGGCGACATTCCATCATGCTGAGTGTCATTCTCAACCAGAAGGAAAAGTCTCCTTTGCTGACGAGCAGCCACCTGGTGTTTTCAATCGCCTTCTCCTCCGTGAGTCCGCTCCTGATGCTTCACAGCGACCGCAGAATAAGGACAATCTGGAAAAGGGAATCCGTTGGTTCCCGTGTGAATTCCTCATAGAATTCCAGAGAAGCTGCCTGCCTTCCCAAAGAGAATCCCTTGTGGAATTCCAGAGGGGACCAGATATGCCGATTTGGGGAGCACCGTGCTGTTGTTGGGGGTTCTGGCCCGGGTCCCACAGCCCCGCTGGCTCTCCCATAATGGCTCCCTGCTAACAGCGGCTGTCCTGCCCTTGCCCAGTTCCACACATGCGAGAAACTCCCTCTACCAACCTGGAAGAAGCATCATCATCGTCATCTAATATTTGTGAATATAAATTTGCCTCAAACAGAGACTCCTCACCATCAGATTTAAAGCGCTCGATCACCTGGCTCGCTTGTAGCTCATCTAGCTACTCTCCTCTTTATGGCGCGGCCCACGAACCTTGCTCTTCCATCGCTAACCTGGACTGGAAGCACCTTGTGGGCAGGGAATGTGTCTGTTTATTGTTATAATGTACTCTCCAAAGCGGTCGATACGGTACTCTGCACAGTAAGCACTTAATAAATATAACGGACTGAATGACTGAGCGTCTCTGTTGTATTGTACTCTCCCAAATGTTTAATACAGTGCTCAGGGAATGTGTGTGTTATATGGTACTCTCCCAAGAGCTTAGTACAGAGCTCTGCACACAGCAAGCACTCAATAAATGCCATTGTATTGCCACCTTTCGCCAGTGGTTTCTCTGATGAACAACCAGCAGCGGGTAATTTTAGCGGGACTCGGGGTTTGGTGGGATGAGGGGGAATCCGGTTATTTCCAGGGTATCCCTGCAGGCCCGTCACACCGGATTAATGCTCACAGATCTACACACATACTCATCGTCCCCCGAGGGAGGGGGAGAGATGAGAAGAGCAGCTGATAAATGCTGCCTCCGACGTATCCTACCCGAGTCGGGCTCCCCGTGAACTTCCCTCCCGGACAGCATGACCACTGGAGAATCGTGAGTAGGATAAAATCATCTCTCCGATCGTGGCATTTCAGGGGTTACAGTATTAAATCTGAGGCTTCTAGAGAAGTAGTGTGGCTCAGTGGATGGAACACGGGCTTGGGAATCAGAGGGATGTGAGTTCTAATTCCTCTTCTGTCACTTCTCTGCTGCATGGCCTTGGTCAAACCACTTCACTTCTTTTGGCCTCAGTTCCCTCTTCTGAAAAATGGGGATTAAGGCTGTGGGACCTGAGCTGTTTCCAACCTGATTATCTTGTATCTTGCCCCGTGTTTAGTATGGTGCCAGGCACATAGTAAGTGCTTAACAAATAGCATTTAGAAAACCCCCCGACACACACCCGACTCCTCTCACTCATCTGCTTTCTCCCGACCGCTTCCTCCTGGAATCCTGCCTGCAACTCCCTTCCCACTCCTATCCGACAGACCGCCACCTTCCCCGGCCAAAATCTCCACTTTGAAAATCACATCTCCTCTAGAAAGCCTTCTCTGACTGCTCAACTTCTTTCACCTCCCCACGTGATTCTCCTTCCCTCCGGTGTCTTGTCTTCATATCCACTAAAGCACTCTGATACTCACCCCGCTCCAACAGTATTTATGTGCACCAATCAGTGGTATTTATTGAGCGCCCTACATTCTAATCCCAGCTCACCCACTTTTCAGCTGTATTATCTTGGGTAACTCTCTTATCTTTTCTGCGTCTCAGTTCCCTCATCTGAAGAATGGGGACTTAATACCCGTTCCCCCTTCTCCTTAGACCTGTGAGCCACTTGAGGGATCTAATGATCTTGTATCTACCCCAGCACTCAGTACAGTGCCAGGTACATAGTAAGTGCTTAACAATTTCCCTTATTATTCTTGAGAGAAAGTACAGCGCAACGGAATTGGCAGACACATTCCCTGCATTCAAGCAACTTACAGTCTAGAGGGGGGAAAACGGGCATTAATATAAATAAATTGTAAATATGAACATACAAGCTGTGGGACTGAGGGTGGGATGAATATCAAGCGCTGAAAGGGCAACAATAACTGTGGTATTTGTTAACTGTAATTGTGGTATGTGCCAGGCACTGTGCACTGAGGTAGATGTGAGGCAAGTGGGTTGGACACGGTCCCTGCAAGGGACTCTCGGTCTTAATCCCCATTTTAAAGATGTGGTAACTGAGGCACAGAGAAGTGAAGTGACTTGGCCCAGATCAAACAGCAGACATGAGACAGAGCTGAGATTAGAGCCCACGTCCTTCTGACTCCCAGGCCCGTGCTCCAGCCGCTAAGCCACCCTGCTTCTGATGAGATCCAAGTGCAGAGCTGAGGCAGAAGGGAGGGGGAATTGGGGGAAAGAGGGCTTAATGGGGGAAGACCTCTTGAGGAAGAGATGATTGTAATAAGGCTTGGAAGTTGGGAGAGCGGTGATCTGGTGTATTTGGAGGGGAGGGGAGGTCCAGGTCAAAGGGAGGAGGTGGGAGAGGGGTTAGTGGTGAGGTTGGGTCACAGTGAGTAAACTGGCACTCGCAGAGCAAAACGGGTGGGCTGGTGTGAAGTAGGAGCTCAGTGATGATGATGGTATTTGGTAACAGCAGATAGGTTAAGTGATTGCATTAGCCTGGTAGCCGTTTGGATGGAGAGGAAAGGGAATATTGTAACACTGCCGAAAAGGTGGGGCCGACGGGATTGAGTGACGGTGTGAATACGGGGGTTGAATGAGACAGAGGAGTCAGGGATAATGCCAAGGTTATGAGCTCGTGAGAAAGGAAGGATGGTGGTGACATCTGCGGTGATGGCAGAGTGAGAGGGAGGACGGGGTGTGGGTGGGAAGATAAGGAGCTCTCTTTCGAACATTTCACTCGCTTTGCTCCTCTAATGCCAACCTACTCACTGTCCCTCCATCTCATCTGTCTCGCCACTGACCTCTTGCCCGCCCACCTCCTGCCTCTGGCCTGGAACTTCCTCCCCCTCCTTTTATGCCAGACCGCCACCTCCCCACCTTCAGAGTCTTATTAAAAGCCCGTCTCCTCCAAGGGGTCTTCCCTGATTAAGGGCTCAATTCTCCTACTCCCTCTCCCTTTAATGTTGCCTTTGCGCTTGTCTCTACGTCTTTGAGCTGTTGCTATTCACCCCACCCTCTGCCCCACGGCACTTCTGTCCCTAGCCTTGATTTATTCATTTATATTAATCTCCGTCTTCCACTCAAGACTGAAGATTAAGTGTGGGCAGAAAACACGTCCACCCACTCTGTTACAGCATACTCTGCCACATGCTTAGTACACTGCTCTGCACACTATAAGCACTCAACAAGAACCATTGATTGATTGATAGACTCTCTATATCTCTATATATTCAAAGAACTCTCTTTGTCTCTCTCTTCATTTCTCCAACTTCTTCATCCCAGATCATTCTATAGAAAACCTCCGCTGGTTTTGATAGGTCGAGTGGATGAAGGTCACCGAACTCTCCTTCGGGATGGCGTTTCTATTACAGATCGGCATCGGGATCTCGGTGAATCTATTCCTCTTCCTTTTTTATTCCCGCACGGTCACTGCCAGCGGCAAGGTCAGCCCCTCAGACTTGATCCTCATCCATCTGGCCTTCTCCAACGCCGTCATCCTCCTCAGCTTTGGACTCCCGGAGACCCTGTCGGCTTGGGGACTGAGAAATTTCCTCAGCGACGGCGGATGTAAAATCCTCATGTACGTGTACAGGGTGGCCCGGGGCCTGTCCATCTGCAGCACCTGCCTCCTGAGCGTCTTCCAGGCCGTCACCATCAGTCCCGGCATCTCCCGGTGGGCCCGGATCAAAGCCAGGCTGCCCGGGTGCGTCCTTCCCTCCTGCCTCCTGTCCTGGGGCCTCAGTCTGCTCGTAGATTTAGACGCCCCGTTCAACATCACGGGCCCTCGGAACAGCAGCGTCATCAGAATCATGTTGGATCTCAAATATTGTTCGAAGGTCAGTGAGAGCGTGGAAACCACCCTGCTCATCGCCGTCGTGTTCTCCCTCCGCGATCTGTTCTTCCTGGGGCTCATGAGCGTGGCCAGCGGCTACATGGTGTTTGTCCTGCACAGGCACCACCGGCGGGTCCGACACCTGCACGGGCCCGGACGCTCCTCCGGGAAGATGCCCGAGGTCAGGGCGGCCAAGAGGGTCATTGCCCTGGTCACCCTCTACGTCCTCCTCTACGGGCGACATTCCATCATGCTGAGTGTCATTCTCAACCAGAAGGAAAAGTCTCCTTTGCTGACGAGCAGCCACCTGGTGTTTTCAATCGCCTTCTCCTCCGTGAGTCCGCTCCTGATGCTTCACAGCGACCGCAGAATAAGGACAATCTGGAAAAGGGAATCCGTTGGTTCCCGTGTGAATTCCTCATAGAATTCCAGGGAAGCTGCCTGCCTTCCCAAAGAGAATCCCTAGTGGAATTCCAGAGGGGACCAGATATCCCGATTTGGGGAGCACCGTGCTGATGTTGGGGGTTCTGGCCCGGGTCCCACAGCCCCGCTGGCTCTCCCATAATGGCTCCCTGCCTACAGCGGCTGTCCTCCCCTTGCCCAGTTCCGGTCACGCCGGAAACTCCCTTTACCAACCTGGAAAAAGCATCGTCTTCATCATCTAATGTTTGTGCAAATAAATTTGCCTCAAACAGAGACTCCTCGCCATCGGCTTTAAAGCGCTCATTCACCCGGCTCGCTTCTAACTCATCTCGCTACTCTCTTCTTTACGGCGCAGCCCACGCACTTTGCTCTTCCATCGCTAACCTGGCCTGGAAGCTCGTTGTGGGCAGGGAATGTGTCTGTTTATTGTTATATTGTACTCTCCCAAGCGCTTGATACGGTACTCTGCACAATAAGCATTTGATAAATATAATGGACTGAGTGACTGAGCATCTCCACCAACTCTGCTACATTGTACTCTCCCAAGCGTTTAATACAGTGTTCGGGGAATGTGTATGTTATATTGTACTCCCTCAAGAGCTTAGTACAGAGCTCTGCACACAGCAAGTGTTCAGTAAATGCCACTGGTTGATCGTATTGCCACCTTTCACCAGTGGGTTCTCTGATGGACAACCAGCAGCGGGTGATTGTAGGGGGACTCGGGGTTCACCGAGTCCCAGGTTTGGGGAATCCGGTTATTTCCAGGGTATCCCAGCAGGCACGACACACCGGATTAATGCCCACAGATCTACACACATGCTAATCACCCCCCGAGGGAGGGGGAGGGATGGGAAGAGCAGCTGATAAATGCTGCCTCCGACGTATCCTACCCGAATCGGACTCCCGGCGAACTTCCCTCCCAGACAGCATGAGCATTGGAGAATCGTGAGTAAGACCAAATCACCTCTCCGATCATGGTGTTACAGGGCTTTCTATAGGACATCTGAGGCTTCTAGAGAAGAAGTGTGGCTCAGTGCATAGAGCACGGATCTGGGAATCAGAGGGACGTGGGCTCTAATCCCTATTCTGTCACTTACCTGCTGCGTGGCCTTGGTCAAATCACCTCACTTCCCTTGGCTGCAGTTCCCTCTTCTGTAAAATGGGGATTAAGACTGTGAGATCTGAACTGTTTCCAACCTGATTATCTTATATCTTGCCCAGTGCTTAGCGTGGTGCCCGGCACAAAGTAAGTGCTTAACAAATACCATTTAGAAAACCCACCCCCCCAACACACACCCGGCTCCTCTCACTCATCTACTTTCTCCCGACCGCTTCCTCCTGGACTCCTGCCTGCAAGTCCCTTCCCACTCCTGTCTGACAGACCGCCACTCTTCCGGTCGAAAACCTCCACTATGAAAATCGTATCTCCTCTAAAAAGTCTTCTCTGACCGCTCAACTCTTCTCACCTTCCCGCTTGATTCTCTTCTCCTTTGGTGTCTTATCTTCCTACCCACTTCAAGTACTTTGATACTCACCTCACCCCTCTAGCACTTATGTGCATCCGTACACCAATCAGTGGTATTTATTGACCGCTCTACATTTTAATCCCGGCTCTGCCGCTTGACTGCTGAGTTACCATGGGTAAGTCACTTATCCATTCTGTATCTCGGTTGCCTCATCTGCAGAATGGGGATTTAATACCTGTTCCCCCTTCTACTTAGACTGTAAACCCCATGTGGGATCTGATGATCTTAGTACAGTGCCGGGAACATTCGGTAAATGGTTAGCAATTTCTATCGTTATTCTTATTATTATTGAGGGAAAGTACAAAACCACAGAGTTGGCAGACACATTCCCTGCATTCAAGCAACTTACAATCTAGGGGGGAAAACAGACATTAATATAAATAAACTATAAATATGTACATACAAGCTGTGGGACTGAGGGTGGGGTGAATATCAAGTGCTTAAATGGTAATAATAACTGTGGTATTTGTTAATAATAATTGTGGTACGTGCCAGGCACTGTGCTGAGCACTGAGGTAGATACGAGATTACTGGGTTTGACACGGTCCCTGTGCCGCTTGGGCTCACAGTCTTAATCCCCATTTTACAGATGCGGTAACTGAGGCACAGAGAAGTGTAGTGACTTGGCCAAGATCAAACAGCAGACGTGTGGCAGAGCCGGGCTTAGAGCATCTGTTCATTTCTACACCAAGGTCACGAAAGCCTCTCATGCGATTGCGAGATCGGAGTCGTTTGAAAAAATTCCGTAACACTCACAACATGCTTACAGTCTACTAGTTAGTAATTGGACTGTGCATGGAACAAAACACGTTAAAATGCTTTGAGAGCTCTAGAGTAACACGGCTGTAGTTATCTTTCTGAAGAAGTGCGAATGTATATATGGAAGTAACGTGAAATGATTTTAATATACCTGAAAAGATTGGTGATCGATTCAGAATCTTTAAATAAATAAACTATCCATCTGAGAGAATTATTTATCTTAATATCTAGAATTAGAGGATGAGCCCATTGTTGAAATTCAGTAAATATTCAATCATATTTCAGTGGCTGTTTTCTCATATTTTGTATTTTGATCATACATCAAAATCAGCGTGTCTAGAAGTATTGAAATAAGGAAATTTAACATGTCCAAGTTGAAATCTTACTTGCCCCAAAGAACACACGTAACCTTTTTGTCTACAAGTTGGGGAGACAAACTAAGCCTCTGAAAGCCTAGTCTTCATTCTGAGTAAGATTTTATTGGATCAAAACAAAAGATTATAATAAAAGGCAGAAAGGCGGATGAAGAAAGGGTGTATTTAAGAATGATAATCACTTTAAATCAGACTGTAGAAGTATGCTCAGTAAAGGTGCTAGATAAGATTGGCTTAATATAACCAAGGGCATGGGAGGAAAGAGACAGATTCCACTGGGACCTCAAGATCTAATCTTGTTCATTATTTAACAAACGCCGACGAGGATCATTGTGGAAATAAGGCTATCACAGAGCCCAGCCCAAAATTTAGATCTCGAGAAGGTCAGATTAACCAATTTTCCAGTAAAGCAGTGTGGCCTAGTGGAAAGAGCACCAGGTTAGAAGTCCAAGGACCGGGTTCTAATCCCGACTCTGCCACTTGTCTGCTGTGTGACCTCGGGCAAGTCACTTAACTTCTCGGTGCCTAGGTTACCTCATCTGTAAAATGGGGATTAAAACTGTGAGCCCCAGGTGGGACAAGGACACTGTTCATCCTGATTATTCTCTTCCCCTAATTCTCTTCCCCTCTTCAAAACCCTACTTAAAGCTCACCTCCTCCAAGAGGCCTTCCAGACTGAGCTCCCCTTTTCCCTCTGCTCTGTCTGCTCCCCTTCTCCCCCCCTTCACCTCTCCTCAGCTAAGCCCTCTTTTCCCCCCTTTCCCTCTGTTCCTCCCCCTCTCCCTTCCCCTCTCCTCAGCACTGTGCTCGTCCGCTCAACTGAATATATCTTCATTACCCTATTTATTTTGTTAATGAGATGTACATCACCTTGATTCGATTTATTTGCTGTTGTTTTAATGAGATGTTCATCCCCTCGATTCTATTTATTGCTATTGTTCTCGTCTGTCCGTCTCACCCCTTTAGACCGTAAGCCCGTCAAAGGGCAGGAACTGTCTCTGTCTGTTACCGATTTGTACATTCCAAGCACTTAGTACAGTGCTCTGCCTATAGTAAGCACTCAATAAATACTACTGAATGAATAACTCCCAGGCCACTAGGCCACACTGCTTCTGATAAGATCCAACTGCAGAGCTGAGGGAGAAGGAACTGGGGGAAAGAGGGCTTAATGGGGGAAGACTTCTTGGAGAAGAGGTGATTTTAATAAGGCTTGGAAGTTGGGAGAGTGGTGGTCTGGCCTATTTGGAGGGGGAGGGAGGTCCACGTCAAAGGGAGGAGTTGGGAGATGGGTCAGCGATGAGATCGGGTCACAGTGAGTAAGCTGGCACTCGAAGAGCAAAACGAGTGGGCTGGTCTGAAGTAGGAGATTGGTGATGACGACGATGACGATGTTACTTGTAGAGAGCTTACTCTGTGCCTAGCACTATTCTGAGAACTGGGGTAGATAGAATTGAATCAGGTAGGACGCAACGAAGCAAGGTAGGAGGGGCTGAGCTGATGGAGCGCACTGAAGCCAGTGATAAGAAGTTTCTGTTTAATGCAGAGGTGGCCGGGCAAATACTGCAGCAAGTGCTTAGTTCAGAGCTTAGGTATCTAGCCACAATTCATTTATTTATATCAGTATCTGTCTTCCGTTCTCAATTGTAAGCTCATTCTATACTAATTCTTATATTGAACTCTCCCAAGCGCCTAGTACTGTGCTCAGCACACAGTGAGCACTGAATAACTATGACTGACTAATTGATTAGGAGGCATGGCTGATGACCCCTGAAGGACTTTCTCCCAGAACTTACATTTTCCCATTTGAGGGCTTTCGGGACAGAGCCCCATTGCCATTACACTGGATCATCTCCCTTCTGAGGCTTCAGAAAAAAACTCCAGTTTAATCATGATCTGTAAAATTTTGCCCACTAGATTCATTCACTCACTCATTCGATCATATTTACTGAGCGCTTACCGTGTGCAGAGCACTGTACCAATCTTTTGGGATAGTGCAGTACAGCAATAAACAAATTCCCTGCCCACAGCGAGCTCGCCGTCTAGACGGGGAGACAGACACCAAGAGAAATAAATAAATCTCAGTTAGCTGCATAAGTGCTGTGAGTTTGGGAGTGGGGATAAATAAAGGGAGCAAGTCAGGATGATGCAGAAGGGAGTGGGGAAACATCTCCCCAACATTATTGTAGTAAAATCATTTGGGCAGCACTGTGAAGTATGGATTGGAGTGGGGACAGATAGAAGGCTGGGAGGGTCAGCAGGGAGGCTGGTACAGTAATCAAGGCGGGATAGAATAAGTGATTGTATTAACATGGTAGACGTTAGGATGGATAGCAGTGTTGTGAAGTGGGACCGACGGGATTTCGTGATGGATTGAATAGGTGAGTTACCTGAGGTTACGGGCTTGTGAGACAGGAAGGATGGTGGTGCCGTCTACGGGGAATGGAAAGTGAGAGGGAGGACGGGGTTTGGGTGGGAAGATAAGGAGCTCTCTTTTGATCACTTCACACACTTTGCTCCTCTAATGCCAGCCTACTCACTGTACCTCCAATCTCATCTATCTCACCACTGACCTCTCACCAACGTCCTCCTTTTGGCCTGGAATTTCCTCCCCCTCCATATATGCCAGACCTCCACTCCACCACCTTCAGAGCCTTATTAAAAGCCCATCTCCTCCAAGAGGCCTTCCCTGATTAAGCCCTCTTTTCTCCGACTCCCTCTCCCTTCTACATCGCCGATGCACTTGGCTCCGCACCCTTCAAGCACTCACTAGTCACCCCACCCTCGGCCCCCCAGCACTTCTATCCATATCCCCAATTTATTGATTAATATTATTGTCTGTCTCCCTGTTCAGACCGAAAGCTCACTGCAGGCAGGAAACAGGTCTACACATTCTGTCAGACTCTCGTAAACCTGAAAGTGGTGCTCTGAGTACCGTAAATGCTCACTAAAAATGATTGATTGATTGATACTATAAATGCATATTCAACGAATTCTCTCTGTCTCTCTTTCTCTTCATTTCTTCAACTTCTTCATCCCAGGTTGTTCTACAGGAAGCCTTCTCTAGTTCTAACCGAAAGGTCGAGTGGATGAACGCCACCGAGCTCTCCTTTGGGATGGTGTTTCTATTCCAGATGGGCATCGGGATCTCGTTGAATTTATTCCTCTTCCTCTTTTATTCCCGCACGGTCACTGCCAGCCGCAAGTTCAGCCCCTCAGACTTGATCCTCATCCATCTGGCCTTCTCCAACGCCGTCATCCTCCTCAGCTTCGGACTCTCGGAGACCCTGTCGTATTGGGGACTGAGAAATTTCCTCAGCGATGTCGGATGTAAAATCCTCATGTACGTTTACCGAGTGGGCCGGGGCCTGTCCATCTGCAGCACCTGCCTCCTGAGCGTCTTCCAGGCCGTCACCATCAGCCCCGGGACTACCCGCTGGGCCCGGATCAAAGCCAGGCTAGCCAGGGGCGTCGTCCTCTCCTGCCTCCTCTCCTGGGGCCTCAGTCTGCTCGTAGATTTAGACGCCCTGTTCAACATCACGGGCCCTCGGAACAGCAGCGTCGCCAGAATGATGTTGGATCTCAAATACTGTTCAAAACTCAGTGACAGCGCGGAAACCACCCTGCTCATCGCTGTCGTGTTCTCCCTCCGCGACCTGTTCTTCGTGGGGCTCATGAGCTTGGCCAGCGGCTACATGGTTTTTGTCCTGCACAGGCACCACCGGCAGGTGCGACACCTCCACGGGTCCGGACGCTCCTCCGGGGAGATGCCCGAAGTCCAAGCGGCCAAGAGAGTGGTTGCCCTGGTCACCCTCTACGTCCTCCTCTACGGGCGGCAGTCCGTCATGCTGAGCGTCATTCTGAACCGGAAGGAAAAGTCTCCTCTGCTGACGAACAGCCACCTGGTGTTTTCAATCACCTTCTCCTCCATGAGTCCGCTTCTGATGATCCACGGCGACCGGAGAATGAGGACGTTCTGGAAAAGGGAATCTGCTGTGTCCCACGTGGATTCTGCAGTAGAATTCCAAGGAAGCCGCCTGCCTGCCCAACGAGAGAATTCCTAGTGGAATTCCAGAGGGGACCAGATATCCCGATGGGGGGAGCACCGTGATGATTTTGGGGATTCCAGGCTGGGTCTCCCAGGCCCGCTGGCTCTCCCATAATGGCTCCCTGTTCACAGCGCTAGTCCTGCCCTTGCCCAGTTCCAGCTCTCCCAGATACTTCCTTCACCAACCTGGAAAATCAACATCCACTAATACTTATGAATATAAATTTTCCTCAAACAGAGACTCCTCACCGTCGGCTTTGAGGCACTCAATCACCTTGACGCGTCCTAGCCCACCTTGATACTCTCCTACTACAGTCCAGCCCCAACACTTTGCTCCCCTATCACTAACCTAGACCGTAAGCTCTTTGCGGGCCGGGAATGTGCCTGTTCAGTGGTATATCGTACTCTCCCGAGCGTTTGGCAGAGTACTCCGCACAGCATAAGCACTCAATAAATATGATTAAATGAATGAATGAAAAAACTTCTCACTGTGCCTCGATCTTGTCTATCTCACTGCCCACCTCGCGCCCACGTCCTGCCTCTGACCTGGATCGCCCTTCCTCCTCATATCTGACAAACAATTACTCTCCCCGCCCTTCAAAGACTTACTGAAGGCCCATCTCCTCTAAGAGGCCTTCCCTGACCAACCCCTCCGTTCCTCTTTTCCCACCTCCTTCTGCATCACCCTGACCTGCTCCCTTTATTCATCTCCCCTCCCAGCCCCAGAGCCCCTGTGTACATAGCTGTAATATATTTATTCATATTAACGTCTGCCTCTCCCTCTCGACTCTAAGCTTGTTGCGGGCCGGGAATGTGTCTGTATATTGTTGTGGGATGGTTTCCACAGCACTTGGTACAGAGCCCTGCACACGGCAAGCGCTCGGTAAATGCCATCGATTGTATTGGCACCTTTCGCCAGTGGCTTCTCCGATGGACGACCAGCAGCGGGTAACCGTAGGGGGACTCAGGGTTCATCCAGTGCCAGGTTTGGTGGGATGAGGGGGAATCCGGTTATTTCCAGGGTATCCCAGCAGGCCCGTCACACCGGATTAATGCTCACAGATTTGCACAGCTGCTAATCGCCCCCCGGGGGAGGGGGAGAGATGGAAAGAGCAGCTGATAAATGCTGCCTCCGACGCATCCTACGCGAATCGGACTCCCCGTGAACTTCCCTCCCAGACAGCATGAACACTGAAGAATCGTGAGTAAGACAAAATCATCTCTCCGATCATGGTCTTATAGGGATTTCTGTAGGAAATATGAGGCTTCTAGAGAAGTAGTGTGGCCTAGTGGATAGAGCATGGGCCTGGGAGAACTAGGTACATATCTGTAATTAATTTACTTATATTAATGGCTGTCTTCCCCTCTAGACTGTAAGCTCCTTGTGGGCAGGGAATGTTTATTATTATATTTTACTGAGTAGAGTGTTCTGCGCACAGTAAGTGCTCAATAAATACAATTGACTAGCCAAGTGACTGAGTCAGAAGAACCTGTGTTCTGTCACTCGTCTGGTGCGTGGCCTTGGGCAAGTGAAGGATGCAGTTTGCATCCTGGTAAGCGTCTTGGTAAGATATGCATCGACGTGTCTCTTCCTGTGATGGCAACCGGACGGATGGCAACCGGACGGACGAGACCAAGACCAAATGTTTACTCAACCTTGGGCCCGGGTGAGACACCTTCTAAGAACGGAATACAAGGGAACTGTAATTGACAGATTAGGATAATTAAGGGGAAGACGTCCAACAAGTAGAGTAGAAAAGGCTGGGGGCAACACCTGTTCCTTTTAGGTGGAAAGGAAGGTAGAGACAGCCCGGCCCGAGGGATTTATTAAGGTGGGATGCCCTTGCTGGTGCAGCCTGTTAAGGACCTGGACACCGAACAAGACTAATCATCTTGCGGTAGAAGACCCTGTTGGGAGGGAAAGAGTTGTATTACTACTATTATTATTAATATTACTACTAATAAGAAGAATCATATGTTTTGAGTGTTTTCTCTGTGCAAAGCACTGTACTAAGTGCTTGGAAGAAAACAGTAGAATATAGCACACACTTCTGTGATAAAGCTGAATCTTTGACTTTCTGTTGATTGCAACCTGAAAATTAAAGTATCTAGTTTCTTACTAAATGGGGGCAACCATTCCCTCTGCAGCCCCGAGACACGAGCCCTCTAAAATAATCTCGGGTAATGAGTTACCCTCTCAGCAGCGTGGCTTAGTGGAAAGAGCCCGGGCCTGGGAGTCAGAGGTCGTGAGTTCTAATCCCCGCTCTGCCACTTGTCGCTGTGTGACCTTAGGCAAGCGGCTTCACTTCTCTGTGCCTCAGTGACCTCATCTGTAAAATGGGGATGAAGACTGTGGGCCCCACGTGGGACAACCCGATTCCTCTGCATCTACGCCAGAGCTCAGAACAGTGCTTGGCACATGGTAAGCACTTAACAAATATCATAATTATCGTGCCTCCACCTCTCTATCTCGCCACCGACCTCTGGCCCATGTCCTGCCTCTGGCCTGGAACTCCCTCCCCGTTCATCTATGCCACTCCACCACTCTTCCCACCTTCAGAGCTTTATTTCACTCCCCCTCCAAGAGGCCTTCCCCAATTAAGCCCGCTTTTCTCCAAGTTCTTCTCCCTTTTCGTTGCCTATGCTCTTCGCTCCGTACCCTTTAAGCACTTGTTATCACCGCACCCTCCATCCCCGAGCATTTCTGTGCACATTCCTAATTTGTTCATTCATGTTAATGTCCATCTCTCCCTCTACCTGTAAACTCGCTGTGGGCAGGGAACATGTCTGCCATCTCTGTTATGTTCTACTCTCCCATGTGTTTAGAGTAGTACTCTGTACTCTGTAGAGAAGCAGTGTGGTTCAGTGGAAAGATCACGGGCTTTGGAGTCAGAGGTCATGAATTCGAATCCCAGCTCTGCCACTTGTCAGCTGTGTGACTGTGGGCAAGTCACTTCACTTCTCTGGGCCTCAGTTCCCTCATCTGTAAAATGGGGATTAACTGTGAACCTTACGTGGGACAACCTGATGACCCTGTGTCTATCCCAGCGCTTAGAACAGTCCTCTGCACATAGTAAGTGCTTAACAAATACCAACATTATTATTATTACCTAAATGCTCAATAAAAACCATTGATCGATTGACGCTATAAATACACGTTCAACGAACTCTCTTTGTCTCTCTCTTCATTTCTTCAACTTCTTCATCCCAGATTGTTCTACAGGAAACCTCCTCTAGTTCTAACCGAAAGGTCGGGTGGATGAAGGCCACCGAGCTCTCCTTTGGGATCGTGTTTCTATTACAGATCGGCATCGGGATCTCCGTGAATCTATTCCTCTTCCTCTTTTATTCCCGCACGGTCACTGCCAGCCGCAAGGTCAGCCCCTCAGACCTGATCCTCATCCATCTGGCCTTCTCCAACGCCGTCATCCTCCTCAGCTTTGGACTCCCGGAGACCCTGTCGGCTTGGGGACTGAGAAATTTCCTCAGCGACGGCGGATGTAAAATCCTCATGTACGTTTTTCGAGTGGCCCGGGGCCTGTCCATCTGCAGCACCTGCCTCCTGAGCGTCTTCCAGGCCGTCACCATCAGCCCCGGGACCACCCGGTGGGCCCGGATCAAAGTCAGGCTACCCGGGTGCGTCCTTCCCTCCTGCCTCCTGTCCTGGGGCCTCAGTCTGCTCGTAGATTTCGATGCCCTGTTCAACATCACGGGCCCTCGGAACAGCAGCACTGTACAAATCGTGTGGGATCTCAAATATTGCTCAAAAGTTAGCAACAGTGCAGAAATCTCCCTGCTCATCACCGTCGTTCTCTCCTTCCGGGATCTGTTCTTCGTGGTTCTCATGAGCTTGGCCAGCGGCTACATGGTGTTTGTCCTGCACAGGCACCACCGGCGGGTCCGACACCTCCACGGGTCCGGACGCTCCCCCGGGGCGACGTCCGAGGTCAGGGCGGCCAAGAGGGTGGTGGCCCTGGTCACCCTCTACGTCCTCCTCTACGGGCGGCAGTCCATCATGCTGAGTGTGTTGCTAAACAGGAAGGAAAAGTCTCCTTTGCTGGTTAGTAGCCACGTGGTGTTGTCATTCACTTTCTCAGCCATGAGTCCGTTCTTGATGATTCACAGTGACCGGAGAATTAAAACATTCTGGAAAAAGGGATCTGCGCTTTCCCACGTGGATTCCTCATAGAATTCCAAGAAAGTTGCCTGCCTTCCCAACGAGTCCCAGCGGACCCCCAGAGGGGACGGGGTGTCCCAATTTGGGCAATCCCACACTGATTTTGAGGGTTCTGCCCTGGCTCCTACAGGCCCACTGGCTCTCCCGCAACACCTCCCTGCTAATAGTGGCAATCCTGACCTTGCCCACTTAGCGGGCCAGGAATTCCCTTCACCAACCTGGAAAAATTATAATTATAATAATCGTTAAAGGACTTTCTATGTGCCAAGCACTGTTCTAAGTGTTAAAATGGACACCAGACTATCAGGTAGCATAGAGTCCATGTCCCAAACGAGTCGCACGGTTTAAGGGGGAGGGAAAAAAGATATTTAAATGGAGCAGGTCAGGGAAACGTAGAAGGGAGTGGAAGAAAAGGAAATGAGGGGCTTAGTCAGGGAAGACCTCTTGGCGGAGATGTGCCTTCAGTAAGGCTTTGAAGGGGGGGTGGCTAATGATCTATCAGAGATGAAACGCTCCACCACTTGTCTGCTGGTGTCACCTTGGGAAAGTCACTTTACTTCTCTGTGCCTCAGTTCCCTCATCTGTAAAATGGGGATTAAGACTGTGAGCCCCATGTGGGACAGGGACCGTGTCCATCCTGATTCCAAGCGCTTAGTACAGTGCTCCGCACATAAAAAGTGCTCCATAAATACTAGCTACTATTGAAATACTATTATCTTCTATCTACCCCAGTGCTTAGTATAGTACCAGCCACTTAATAAGCACTTCACAAATGCCAGAAAAGAAAAATGCCATTGATTGATTGAGTCAAGGACCATAGGTGGTGGGAGTCCATAACAGATTCCCCGATTCCAGAACATCTAGGCCGCAGGAAAGCTGTCTGCCATCGGTATTCCCAACGGGCCCTGATCAAGCCGGGAAAGGACTCAAACGCCAGCAGCTTGTGAGAGCTGTGGCTTCGACTTCTGGACGAAGCCACGAGGAACCCGAAACCCTTCCATCTCCTGTTTGTCACCTTCCTTGCCACACTGCTTCTTTATTTTTATTTTTATTTATAAAATGAACACATAACAATGTGCCTTCTGTGCCTGTCACCAATGCTCTCCTCCCTTTGTCTTAGATTATGAGGCCCTTGAGAGCTAAGGACCAAGTCTAATACTTATAGAGAGCCACGTCCCCCCTTGTAGAGATCACGGGCCTGGGATCCAGAAAACCTGGGTTCTAATTCCCGCTCCGCCACTTGTCTGTTGCGTGACCTTGAGCAAGTCACTTCACAACGCGGGGCCTCAGTTCCCTCATCTGTAAAATGGGGATGAAAACTGTGAGCCCCATGTGGGATATGGACCCAGTGATTAGCTTGTATCTCCCCCAGTGCTTAGTACAGTGCCTGGCACATGGTAAGCGCTTAACAAATACCACCAAAAAAAAAAAAATCTTGTCCGTGTACTTTTTCCACGTACTTCGCATATGTTAGTCCTTTAAAAATACTATTACTGTTACCGCTGTTCCTCCATGTCAAGCTCTTTCTCTGTCTCTTTCTCTGCTGTCCCTTGGCCTCACTCTTTTTCCGTCTCTCCTCCTCTTCCTCCTCTCTCTCTGCCTCTGTCCCTTTGTCAATCATTTAATCATATTTATGGAGCAATTCATATCTGACAATTACCCACTCCTGCTTCAAAGCCTTATTGAAGGCCCATCTCCTTCAAGAAGCCTTCCCTGACTAAGCCTTCATTTCCTTTTCTTCCACTCCTTTCTGCGTCACCCTGACATGCTCCATTTAATCATCCCCCTCATCCCAACTCCCATAACACTCAAGCCCATATACTGTAAGCTCGTGGCCGGCAGGGAATGTGTCCATCCATTGTTATATTGCCCTCTCCCAAGCGCTTAGTACAGTGTTCTGCACACAGTAAGCACTCGATAAATAGGATTGAATGAAAAATACATTTATATTAACGTCTGTCTCTCCCTCTAAACTGTAAACTCATTGTGGGCAGGAAATGTGCCTCTACACACAGTAAGCACTCAATAAACGTGATCGATTGATTGGTTTGGCATCACTTCTCTGGGCCTCTATTACCTCAACTGTAAAATGGCGCTAAAGACTACGAGCCCCAGGCGGGACAGGGACGTTATTTATTTATATTCATGTCTGTCCCGTCTAGACCGTTGGCTGCGTGCAGGGAATGTGTCTCTTGTTTTTACTCACTTGCCTGATATTTACTCATTTGACTGACTGTAAAATGGGGATCAAGCCTGAGATCCCAATGTGGGACATGGACTACGTCCAACCTGATAAACTCCTATCTACCGTAGCGCTTAGTACGGTGCCTGGCTTGTAGTAAATTTATACAAACTTCCTCACTGGGTCTCATTCTCACATCTCCTATCTGCCCCAGCGCTTAGTACAGTGTCTAGCTCATAGTAAACTTAAATTTCCTCACTGGGCCTCATTCTTGCATGTCCTATCTGCCCCATTGCTTAGTATAGTGTCTGGCTCGTAGTAAACTTAAATACACTTCCTCACTGGGCCTCATTCTTGCATCTGCTATGTACCCCAGCGCTTAGTACGGTGTCTAGCTCATAGTAAACTTAAACTGCCTCACCGGGCCTCATTCTCACATCTCCTATCTACCCCAGGGCTTAGTACAGTGTCTGGCTCTCAGTAAACTTAAACAAACTTGCTCACTGCGCCTCATTCTCGCATCTCCTATCGACCCCAGCGCTTAGTACGGTGTCTGGCTCATAGTAAGGTGACATAAACCTCCTCACTAGGCCTCATTCTCGCCGGTCCGCCGGCGACCCATGGCCCACGTCCTGCTTCTGGCCTGGGAGGGCCTCCCTCTTCACCTCCGCCAACCTAAGTCTCTTCCCCTCTTCCAAGCCCTACTGAGAGCTCCCCTCCTCCAGGAGGCCTTCCCAGATGGAGCCCTCCCCATCTCCCCTCCTTCTTCTCTTCCCCTCCCCACAGCACTTGCGTCTCTATGCGCCTATTGTTCTTTTTATTTTATTAATGGCGAGTATCTATCTCTCATTTATTTATATTGACGCTACCGATGCCTGTCCACTTTTGTTTGGTTGTCCCGCCCCTTTAGACACTGGGAGCCCGTTGTGAGGGAGGGATGGTCCCTGTTGCCCAACTATAGTGTCCGAGGGCTTAGTCTCGTGTTGTGCACACTGTAAGCGCCCCAGAAATACGACTGCGCGCCTGAGCGAAGCCCATTTAATAGTAATTTAAGAAGAGAGGCTGTTTCAGCTGAAGGATGTTGGCTCCCCCCCCCCCAGCCTTTCCCCTTTCCCTCAGGTTCCCTCAGGCGCCGCCATCTTTGTCCCCTCCCCGAGGGCGGCTCCTTCCCGCCCCGGCCTGGCGCGCGGGCGCCCACGTAGCGCTCGCGCCCCCCCTCCCCCCGCGAGCGCGGGCGCGCCTTCCCATTGGCTCCGAGTTGCCCGGGGTGGGTGACGTCACCCGGGGGCGGGGCCCTGCCCTCCGCGCCCTCCTCCCCCCTCCGCGGCGGGCAGTCGAGGGCGGGCGGCGGGAGCGGCCCCCCGGCCTCCCCGGGGGCTCGACCGCCCCCTCGCGGCTCCTCGCGGCGGCCGCGGGAAGGGAAGGGGGCGACCAACGAGAGCGGAGGCCTCCGGCGGCCTAGAGGGGAGCCGGAAGGGCCGTCCGGGGCGCGGGGAGGGGGAGGCCGCCTTTCCGGCGCGCGCCGTTGGGGGGCTCCGGGCCGAGGCCGAGGCTGCGGGCGCCGCCCGGACCGGTGAGTGGGCGGTGCGCACCTTGCGCGGACGCTGTGCGGGAGGAGGGGGGGGAAAATCCACCTTAATCACGCCCCCCTTACCGCGTGCTAAGCCCTGCCCTAAGCGCTTGGCCCAGCGGGGGAACCCCGCCCCTCCCCCACGCTCACTCTGTGCGAAGCGCTGCGGGCAGCTCAGCTCCCCCCCCCCCCCACCCCCTTGCGGGCTGCAGAGCCCCGTGCGAAGCGCTCGGAAGTAGCTCAGCGCCATCCAGTTGGTAAACAAGGCCTTTCCCCACCCACACTGGTGCTTATTGAGCGCCTGCCGGGGGGCAGAGCGCTGTGCGAAGCGCTCAGAGGAGTTCAGCACAACAAAGTTAGCAAACAAGGAACTTCCCCCCCCCCCCCCGCTGGTGTTTATCGAGCACTTGATGTGTGCAGAGCGCTGCGCGAAGCGCTTAGGGCAGTTGAGCGTAACGAAGTTGGCCAACCAGGCCCTTCCCCACCCCCAGTGGGGTTTATTGAGCGCTTACTCTGTGCAAAGCGCTTAGGGGAGCTCAGCCCAACAAAGTTGGTAAACACGGTCCTTCCCCACAAATATCGCCATCTATTGAGCGCTTGCTGGGTGCAGAGCACTGTGCGAAGCGCTTAGGGGAGTTCGGCGCAACAGAGTTGGTAAACAAGGCCTTTCCCCACCCATAGTGGTGCAGAGCACTGTGCGAAGCGCTTAGAGGAGTTGGGCGCAACAAAGTTGGCAAACAAGGAGCTTCCCCACCCAAAGTGGTGTTTCTTATGCGCTTATTGGGTGTAAAGCACTGTGCGAAGCGCTCGGGGGAGTTCAGCGCAACCAAGTTGGTAAACAAGGCCCTTCCCCACCCACAGTGGTGCCTATTGAGCGCCTACCGGGTGCAGAGCACTGTGCGAAGCGCCCAGAGGAGTTCAGCACAACAAAGTTAGCAAACAAGGCCCTTCCCCCCCCACACAGTGGTGTTTATCGAGCACTTACTGTGTGCAGAGCGCTGTGCGAAGCGCTTCGGGGAGTTCACAACAAAGTTGGTAAACACGGTCCTTCCCCACAAATATCGGTATATACTGAGCGCCTGCTGGGTGCAGAGCACCGTGCGAAGCGCTTAGGGGAGTTGGGCGCAACAAAGTTGGCAAACAAGGACCTTCCCCACCCAAAGTGGTGTTTCTTAAGTGCTTATTGGGTGTAAAGCGCTGTGTGAAGCGCTTAGGGGAGTTTGGCGCAACAAAGTTGGTAAACAAGGCCCTTCCCCACCCACACTGGTATTTATTGAGCTCCCACCGTGCGCCGAGCGCTGTGCAAAGCTCTGAGGGGCGTTCACTTTAACAAAGTTGGTAAACACCATCCTTCCCCACCCACAGTGGTGGTTATTGAGCGCCTACCCTGTGCAGAGCACTGTGCGAAGCGCTTAAGGGAGTTCAGCGCCACAAACTTGATAAACACCTCCCTTCCCCCCGCCCAAATATCAGTATTTATTGAGCGCTTACCGTGTGCAGAGTGCGGGGCAAAGCGCTTAGGGGAGTTCAGCGCAGAAAAGTGGGTAAACCCGGTCCTTCCCCATTCAAAATGCTGTTTCTTGAGCGCTTACTGTGTGCAGAGCACTGTGCGAAGCACTTAGGGGAGTTCGACGCACAAAAGTCGGTATGCACATTCCTAGCTCACAAACAATGGTATTTATTGAGCGCTTGCAGTGGGAAGCACTGTACGAAGGGCTTGGGAGAGGACAGAATGGCAGAGTGAGCAGACGCGTTCCTTGCCTTCAAACAGTGATATTTATTGAGCGCTTAGAGTGTGCAGAGCGCTGTACGTAGCGCTTGGGAGAGGACCGTGCAACACTTAGTAGACGCTTTACTTGCCCTCAATCAATCCGTGGTATTTATCGGGCACTTACTGTGTGCAGAGCACTGTACTCACCCCCTGATGGCCATTTTACAGCTGAGGTAACAGACCCAGAGAAGTTAAGCGACTTGCCCAGAGTCACCCAGCAGACGTGTGGCGGAGCGGGGATTAGAACCCAGGTCCTTGTGCCTCCCAGGCCCGTGCTCCATCCCTTAAACCACGCTGCTTCTCTAAGCGCTCGCCTCATGCCGAGCGCTGTACTTAGCACCGGGGTAAATACGGAGTAGGAGAGAGAACCGTCGTCGAGTTCCCGTTTTGGCGGTGAGGAAACTGAGGCGCAGAAAAGTGAAGTGACTTGCCCTAGCTCATCCGGCGGGCGAGTGGCGGGGCCGGGATCGGAACCCGCGACCTCTGACTCCCGAGCCTAGCGGAAGCACCGACCCCTCCTTAAAGTCCGTCGCCCCCGCAGGCCGTTCGCTCCCCGTTGAGAGGGAACTTGTCTTCCCTCTCTCACGTGAGAAGCAGCGTGGCTCGGTGGAACGAGCCCCGGCTGGGGAGCCAGAGGTCGCGGGTTCGAATCCCGGCTCCGCCACTCGTCAGCCGGGCGACCGTGGGCGAGTCGCTTCACTTCTCCGGGCCTCGGTTCCCTCGCCCGGGAAATGGGCTTGAAGACCGTGAGCCTCACGTGGGACATCCCGATGACCCTGTGTCTACCCCAGCGTTCAGAGCGGCGCTCTGCACGTAGTAAGCGCTTAACGAATACCAATATCATTGTCTAGAGACCGTTCTGTTGTACTTGCCTCCAGCGCTCCGCACAGAGTAGGCGCCGACCGATCGGCACCTCCGGGAGCCCGGCCTCCCGAAGGATCGGAGGCGGCCCGTCGGTCCCTTGGATCTTTGAAAAGCTTCGTTTTCCCTGCCCGGCAGCCTGGAAGAGCAGCGCCGGGAGAGCCTCCGGAGAGCAGAGGCCGAGAGAGGCGTGGGGCGGGCCGAGCGCCTGCCGCGTGGAGGGCCGTGGACCGAGCGCTCGGCGGAGCGAAGCCGGAGCCCCCCCCCCGTCCCGGGACGGTGGACGATGACGGCAGAGTCGAGGTGGGAAGCCACCCTGGAGCCTCGGGAGCAGGAGGGATTTCCGCTGGTGAAAACAGAGGAGGAGGAGGGGCCCTGGGAGGCCGAATCCAGCCCCCACGGAAGCGGCAGGATCTTCCAGCAGCGCTTCCGCCAGTTCCGCTACCAGGAGGCGTCGGGGCCCCGCGAGGCCCTGGGCCGCCTGCGGGAGCTGTGCCATCTGTGGCTGAGGCCCGACCGGCGCACCAAGGAGCAGATCCTCGACCTGCTGGTGCTGGAGCAGTTCCTGCTGGTCCTCCCGGAGGAGATCCAGGCCTGGGTGCGGCTCCACCGGCCCGAGAGCGGCGAGGAGGCCGTGGCCGTGGTGGAGGAGATGCAGGGCGAGCAGAACGAGCCGGGGCAGTGGTTCAGCGAGGAGAAGTTCGTAGTAAGTGGCCCGGCCCGCGGCCCCCGGGCACCGCCGTCCATCGAGCGCCCGGGCGGGCCCGGTAGAACGGAGCCGGCGGTCGCGTCGCCTGCCCGCCGAGGGCTCGCGGTCTGCAGGGACGGCGGGTTTTTCCGCAGACGAGGGGCCGGTTCGGTCGTGGGTGGACCCGGTCGGGAAAGGATGACGACGGGAGCGAGGGGTCCGTTGACGGTCGGATCGTCTCCTCCCGAGCGCTCGGTACGGTGCTCCGCCCGCAGCGAGCGCTCGGTAAATACGACCGACCGTCCGGGCCCCGGCGCGCCCCCGCCGACTGGGGCGGAGGAGGTGGCCGGGGTGCCGGGCGGGAGGGCTCGAACCCGTCCGCCGGGCGTCTTCTCACCGTCCCCCCCTTCTCTGTGCCGTTCGCCGCCGCCAGGTCCCGGCCTGCGGGTCCCGATCGGAAGCGCTCGAGGAAGACACGGAGGCCCCGGGAGCCTCCCAGGAGTCACTCGCCACCTCTCCCCAACCCGGTTCGTCACCGGCGCAGACGGAGGCGGGATCCCTTCAGCCCGAGATGTCGCTCCACCTCCCCAAACACGGTACTCGCCGCCACGCTGGGTCTGGGCCGCCCCTCGAGACCGTCGGCTCGTCGCCGGCGGGGACCCTGTCTGTTCGCCGTTCTGTGGTACTCTCCCGACGGTACCGTACTCTGCGCCCAGTGAGCGCTCAGTAAATAGTTCGCTCGACCGACCGCCTCCTCCCGTCGCTCGAACCCACCCGTTTTTCTTAGGCCGGAACTCCCCTTGTCCTCGGTCCGTCTTCCCCTTCCTGCGGCTAATCGTGATAACAGCGGCGCTCGTTAAGCGGTGCGCTGGACGCTGTTCTAAGAGTCGGGGCAGGTACAAGTTAGTCAAGTTGGACACGGTCCCTGCCCCACATGGGGCTCACGGTCTAAGCAGTGTATGCTCTGTGTCTCTCCTTCCAGTTAGACTGTCCGCTCCTTTGGGTCCGGGAGCGGGGGTCTCCTGTTTTCGTTCTTTTGTTTTTACTATGTGCCGGCCTCTGTACTGAGCGCTAGGATAGATGCAGGCTAGACGCGGTCCCCGTCTCGTGTTCTCATCCCCGTTTTTACAGTTGAGGTAACCTGAGGCACAGAAGAGCCAAGCGACCTGCCCGGGATCGGACGGCGGGCAGAGTCGGGATTAGAACCCTAAACCCCCCTTTTCCACTTGCCTCTCCCTTCTGCCTCACCCTGTCTCGCTCCCTTCAGCACGTGGGACACCCTGAGGAGCCCCTGTCTCCCCCAGCGCTTAGAACGGTGCTCTGCACGTAGTAAGCGCTTAACAAATACCAACATTACTGTCACTGTTACCCCGCCCAGCCCCCGGCACTTGCATCCATTTATTCACTCCTGTTAACGTCCCTCTCCCCCTCTAGACCGGAAGCTCGGCGTGGGCGGGGAATGTCGTATCGTTGTAGCGGGCTCTCCCGAGCGGTCGGGAGCCCCCAAGGGCGAACCGAGCGGAACGAGCGAGTCGGTGCGTTTTCTCTCTCCCCCGCAGATAACCCGGCCGAAACGGAGGGGAGGGAGTCGCTGTCGGCGAAGGAGGGCACGTTTGAGAAGGTGGGTTTCCAGAGACCCTTCCGGGGAAGACGCCAACCCAACATCCTCACGGCCTCGGCGGGCGGAAACACCGGCGAGCCCGAAGGCAGGTTAGAGAGCCAGCGCGGCAGGCCGGCCCGGGGCAGACCCAGAAGAGCCGCTCCCGGGGGCGGAGACTTTAAAAAGGTCAGAGAGGCCCAGAAGAGACCCGCCGCCGAGAAGAGGTCGTACGAGTGCAACGAGTGCGGCAAGGCCTTCAAGTGGAGCTCCAACCTGCGCGCCCACGAGCGGATCCACACCGGGGAGAACCTCCGCAGGTGCGACGACTGCGGGAAGGCCTTCAGCGCCCGCTCCACGCTCATCATCCACCAGCGCATCCACACCGGCGAGAAGCCCTACCAGTGCAGCGAATGCGGGAAGGCCTTCAGCCAGCACTCGTCCCTCATTTATCACGAGCGGGTGCACACCGGCGAGAAGCCCTACAAGTGCAACGAGTGCGGGAAGATCTTCAAGATCAGCTCCAACCTGCGGGCCCACGAGAGGATCCACACCGGGGAGAAGCCCTACGAGTGCAACGAGTGCGGGAAGGCCTTCCGAAACCGCTCCACCCTGAAGACCCACCTGAGGATTCACAGCGGAGACAGCTGCCCCGCCCAGCGGCCGGCCCCCGCCGGGGCCCAGGGAGGCTTCGGCGGGCCCCCCCTCTTCCCCGTCGAACCGTTCGAGGACCGGGGTCAGGTCCCGGCGGTCACCGGCCCGTGAGAGCGCGCCCCGGCCTCCCCCCCCCCCAGGGATCTGGGGGGCGACGCCGCCCGTCCTCGGCGCCCGAAATCCGCGTGCAGTTCTGTCAACTCCGCTCAAGGCCGACGGCAGCCGCGCATCCCCCGCTCGCTTCTCCCTCTCCCTCACACCTTGGATGGTTAGCCCCGGCCGGCCCCGGTTCTCCCCTCTCCCTCCTCTCTCGCCCTCCGGCCGGCCCCGAGCCGCTCCTCACCTCCCCGCCGTGGCCATGCCGGCCCACCGACGGCGGGGGGGGGCGGAGTTCACTTCAGGACGCCGGACGGGCCGGCGCGGGTCTCGGGGCTTACCGGCCGGAGCCGGCCCTCTCCCAGATGGCGCCTGAAATTGCCCCTGCTCCTCCGCCCCTCCCTCTCCCTCTTTTTGTTCCCTCACCTCCTTAGCCGCGGCGCTCTTTCCCGGGACCCCTCCATTTCACAGGCGACGGAGAGAAACGCTTAAAAACGTAGCGGTGATGGGAGATCCTCCGCCCCGCTTCGTTCCCCCATCGCCCTTGACACCGCCCATCCTCCCCGTTCCTAAAGCCCGCACCCTCGGCGACGTCCTCAGCTCCTCCCCTCGCTCATCTCTCTCGCGTTCGGCCCGTCCCCGAACCCCCTCCGCCCCAACATGTCCGCGATCCTCCCTCTTGGTCCAGATGGCCGCCGCCCCGGGCCCAGCCCCTCGTCCTCTGCGGCGCGGCTAGAACATCAGCCTCCCAACTGGACTCCCCGACTCTGGCCTCGCCCCCCTCCCCGCCCCGGCCCACGCTACGCTCTCTCCTGCCCGGCTCATTCTCCGAAAACGTCGTTCCGCGCTCATCTCCCCCGCGACGTCCTCTGGCTTTCGGTGTCTGCCCGTTCCTCTCCGTGACGAGTGGAAACTTCCAACCCTTGGCGGGGAGGTCTTCGATCGGCTTTCTCCCTCCCGCTTATCCTCTCCCTCCTCCCGCTGGGCCCCGGCTCGCCCTCTTGGTTGCTCTCAGGCTGTCTCCCAAAGCATCCGGTCTCTTCCCCCACCTCCCTCCCGACTCCTCCCGTCAGGAAACCTCCTCCCGGTCGCATCGGTCAGATTCCCGGTTCCCGGCATCCTCGGAGCCGTTCGGAAAGCCCGGATCCGTCTCCGCTCACCTCGGCACGTCCTTACCGACTATGCACTTCCCGTACTCGCCACCGACCGTAGCACTTCTGTTCCTGTTGATTTAGGAATCCTATCAAGTATTCATTCTTCTGATATGCACTTTTCCTTCCTCCTGTCTGTAAATTATTTCAGGGCCCTCCCTCGCCGCCCCCCGCCAAGGTCATCACCTCCTTCCGTGCAGGATCTCGAATACTAACTCTCTTCTATTTCCCCTAGAGTTTAATACAGTACTCTGCCCGCGGTAGCCGCTCAAAGTGAGGAGCAGTGGGGCCCCGTGAAAAGAGCCGCCGGGTGACCCTCGGGCAAGTCACTTCTCTGTGCCTCAGTTTCTTCACTCGCGGGACGGAGACCCGATACCCGTTCTCCCTCCGACCGTCTGTGAGCCCCGTGCGGGACCCGATTATCCTGTATCTATCCCGGCGCTCAGCACAGTGCTTGGCACGTAGTAAGCGCTTTAACGAAAACTCCAATCATTAATAAACGGTATCGATTGAAAGCTCTGAAGTGGTTTCGAGAGGCCGACTCCCGGCCGGCTGGCGACCGGGAGGCGCTAGGAATGCGGAGCCGGGGCGGAGGGGTGACGGGTCGGACCTCCCACGGACGACCGCGCCCCGTCGTCGTCCACTCCGGCGGGGGCTTCGGGCCCCGCTGAATTCCTCCCGGGGCGTTTTCTAGGTGTGGCGGAACTTTTTCCGTTTCGGAAAAGTCCCGCTACGGGGCGGCCTTAGGACCGTCGCCCCTCTTTAAAGCCAGCTGGCTGGGGGGTGGGAGGTGGGGGTATCCTGCCGGGGGAAGGGGCCGGGCCCGACATCTAACGCCCTCAGAAGACGTTGGCCCTGGGACGGGTCTGCCGGAGCTGAGAACCCTGCGCAACACGGTGACCCATCAGTCGGCGGCGCGCGTCTTGAGCGCCGATGGGCGGGACGCGGTCCGCGGGGGAGGACGCCGCCACAGAATTAGCAGGGAAGCAGCACGTCCTCGCGGGTGAGGCGTGGACCTGGGGGTCGAAACACTCTGTGGACTAGAACCCGTCCCTTTAGCCTCTCTGTGCCTCACTTTCCTCATTGGTAAAATGGGGATGCAATACCTCTTCTCCTCCTCTCAGACCGTGAGCCCCATTTGGGACGGAGATGGTGTGCGATCTGATGGACCAGCGCTTAGCCTAGTGACACCCAATACTGTAGTGGGCTGGCACCCCCGATGAGTGGTGCGAACCGCCCCCAAATCGCCCTTTCTCCGTGCAGACTTAACCCTGACTCCAGGCTACCTCTTGAACGTCAAATCCCTTCAACCGGGAGCCCCAGGTGGGACGGGGACTGGGTCTGACCGGATTGCATGTTTCCCGGCGCGTGGCATACTGTACGCGCTTGATGAGTAACAGTAATTATTAACAGCATCCATTTTTCCCTCTCGATCGCAAACTCGTGGGCGGGGAACGTGCAGTCATTCATTGGATCACATCGAGTGCTTGTGCGTGGAGACGCCTGTACGAAGCGCCTGGGAGAGTTCAGTAGACCGGACGCGTTGCCTGCCCACGTCGAGCACTCGAGTCATATTAAGGGCTTTCTGTGTGTGGAGCACTGTACTAAACGCTCGTCTAATCTACGTACCTACCAGCTCTGTTGTACTGGGCTCTCCCAAGTGCTTAATAAAGTGCTCTGCTCGCGGAAAACGCTTAAACACCGGTGATTGATCGATTTTGCGTCACTATCGTTGGTTAAAGACCTCCGACACCCGGGAAACGGGCCGTTCTTCCTGGAGGCACAGAGAAGAATTCGCACCTGAAGGAGAAGGGGGAGACCCCCCTCTGGATTTATATTTACCTAAATGCTGTGGGTTTGAGGGCGGGGTGAATATCAAGTATTAAAGGGGTACAGATCTTAATACCTAGGGAGAGGGAATCGGGGAAAGGAAGATTTAGTTGAGAAAAGCCTCTTGGAGATGTGATCTTAGGAGGGTTTGGAAGGTGGGGAGAGTGGTGGATTTGAAGCGGGCTGAAGTTCATTCATTCGATAGTATTTATTGAGCGCTTACTATGTGCAGAGCACTGTACTAAGCGCTTGGAATGTACAAATCGGTAACAGATAAGTTGGCCAGGAAGGACGCGGGCCGTGAGATAGGCGACGTTGAGGTCCAGTGAGCAGGTTGGTCTTAAAGGATTAGGGTAGGATTTCAACGTGGTAGCGTAAAAGGGCAACAGCCGATTGAATCCAGTTTCATACCTTGCCCCAGAAACCTTGGTTCCCACACAACAAATTGATTGCCATTGCAATCCTCTGCTCTGAGGCACGGTTTTATTTTTCTTCTTCCAGTTTTTCGCTGGTTTTTTTCCCTTGAGGGTAGGTGGGAATGGACACAAACGTGATGCGGGTTTATAGACGAGCAACCACACCGGGCACGACGGCAACGGATAGAGACGATCCCTACCCAACAACGGGTGAATTGGGATGGGCTCATTCCTAGGCTCTGTGTGTTACTGGGGATTCGTTGACCTTGGGATCATGAGAAGCAGTGTGGTACAATGGATAGAGCACGGGCCTGGTGGTCGGAAGAACCTGGGTTCTAATCCCAGCTCTGCCACTTGTCTGCTGTGTGAACTTGGGAAAAGTCACTTAACTTCTCTGTGCCTCAGTTCCCTCATCTGTAAAATGGGGATGAAGACCGTGAGCCTCATGTGGGACAACCGGATCACCCTGTATCTCCCCCAGTGCTTAGAACAATGCTCTGCACATAGTAAGCGCTTAACAAATACCAACATTATTAAAAGATGTTTTATGCTAAGAGGTAGACTGGAGGTTTGAATTGAATAATTCGTAGAAATGTTCTACCAGGAAAGCCAGTGATAGAGAAGGGGAAGCCAGAGGGAGAGCTAGGGTGAGGAAAAGGGACTGAAAAAGAGGCAGAGAGACAGAGAAAGATAGAGGCAAATAGAAAGAGCAGAGAATGAAGCTCAATTGAACTCTTTTTCCCAAATTTTTCCTTTGAAACATTACTGCGCCCTATCACCTGGAGTGCCTACACAACCCTCAGGAGAAGAGAAAAGATAAATGGAATTGTGGAGGAAAAAAATGGTTGAAGGAGGTCATTTGGATTAAAGGTGACTCTAAATAATACCATTATTGTTGTAAATGATGCAATTCTTGAGGAGTAACATGGCCTCATGGAAAGGGGAAGCAGCGTGGCTCAGTGGAAAGAGCACGGGCTTTGGAGTCAGGGCTCATGAGTTCGAATCCCAGCTCTGCCACTTGTCGGCTGTGTGACTGTGGGCGAGTCACTTAACTTCTCTGGGCCTCAGTTACCTCATCTGTAAAATGGGGATTAAGACTGTGAGCCCCACGTGGGACAACCTGATTCCCCTATGTCTACCCCAGCGCTTAGAGCAGTCCTTGGCACATAGTAAGCGCTTAACAAATACCAACATTATTATTATTATTAAAGAGCACAGGCCTGGGAGTCAGAGGACCTGAGTTCTAATCCTGCCTCTGCCACTTGTCTGCTGTGTGACCGTGAAAAGGAATTTAGCTTCTCTGTTCCTCAGTTATCTATAAAATGGGGATTAACACTGTAAACCCCATGGACGACATGGACTGTGTCCAACCTGATTATTTTCAATCTACTCCAGCGCTTAGTACTATGTGCCTGGCACATAGTAAGTGTTTAAATGCCAATAAAAAAAGTCTGTGTGGCCAGCGATTGGGAGAGTACAGTATAACAAAAAGCAGACACATTCCCTGAATAAAGTGAGCTTACTGTTTAGAGCAGTGAAGACAGACATTAATCAACTAATAAATGACAGATATGTTCAAAGGGGGTGTGGGGCTGGGAAAGGGGCCGAACAAAGGGAGGATGTCAGGGTGAGGCAGAAGGGATTTGGAGAAGAGGAAAGGGAGGGAGGGTGGAGGGTTCAGGTTCCTTCCCATCTGCTGGAGGTAGAAAATGACTGGCAGTTGACGGTGGGGGAAATGGTAAGAGTTTGCCCAGAGATCATCAGGAACCCATCGGCTAGTCAAGAAAATGACATAGACGAAGGGGACAGCGGATCCAGGTTTGATTCAGTCAGTCAGCCAGTCAATCAGTTGTATTTATTAAGTGCTTACAGCGCACAGGGCACTGCGGTAAGTGCTTGGGAGAGTACAGTAGAACAATAGACAGACACCCTCCCTGCCCACAACAAGCTTCATGGTTCCTTCTGTGATCTAGTCTGCTCCTTGGTCCACTCCTCCCTAGCTCATCTGCCTTGCTCTCCCTCATTCCATCCAGTGCTCCCAGTTTGGGATTTTTTTTTCCTCAGCTGGTTGCACAATTGATAAAAATCGAAGAACAAACAGCAGCGCCCTGAATCCCCTGATCTCTCCTCTGAAGCCAAGCCCTGATATCACAGAGTTTCCATAGTGAAGTGGTTATCACATCTGCCTAGCACGCGAAAGGTAACGGGACAGAAAGTCATTTTGGTTCACCGACCTAAAGCTTTTCCCAGTTAACGACAAAGATAATAATGATAACGGTATGTGTCAAACGCTTTCTATGTGTCGGGCACTGTACTAAGTGCCGGGGGAGTGGCAAGGTAATCGGATTGGACATAGTCCCTGTCCCATGTAGGGCACACAGCCTTAATCCCATTTTACAGATGAGGGAACCGAGGCCTTGAGTTGTAGAGTAACTTGCCCAAGGTCACACAGTAGACAAGTGGTGGAACCCAGGTCCTTCTGACCCCCAGGCCCATGCTCTATCCACTAGGCCATGCTGCTTCTCCATGAGGCAATGACGAAGCCCTTCTCTAGAAGGTGAACTCTGACAGGTCAAACACGTCGGAAGGAAAAGCTCTGGGGCCGCCTAATCCCGGATTGGTGGGCCGCAGGGAGTGGAGTCTGAGCATTTCCAGAGAAATCCCTATCTGACTATCAGAGCGGATCGGTGCTCTGCAAGTCACTCATCCTCTCCCTCCTGAACACACACTAATCATTCCCTGAGGGAGGGAGAGACAAGGAACGTGGCTGATAAATACAGCCTCGCTCTTGTTCTGCCCAAATCTGACTGCCCACGAGCTGCCCTCCCAGCCAGCACCAGCGATGGAGAAGGGTGAGTAGGATAAATCTGCCTCTCTGTCAGTGAAGCTGCGGGGTCGGACTCTGAATTTCGTTCGTTCAATCATAATTTATTGAGCGCTTATTGTGTGCAGAGCACTGTACTAAGCGCTTGGAGTGTACAGTTCGGCAACAGATAGAGACCGTCCCTACACAACAACGGGTGAATTGGGAAGGACTCATTCTTTGGCTCCGTGTGTTACTGGGGATTCGTTGACCTCGGGATCAGGAGAAGCAGTGTGATACTGTGGATGGAGCACAGGCCTGGTAGTCAGAAGAACCTGGGTTCTAATCCCAGCTCTGCCACTTGTGGGCTGTGTGAACTTGGGGCAAAGCCACTTAGCTTCTCTGGGTCTCAGTTACCTCATCTGTAAAATGGGGATGAAGAATCTGGGCCCCATATAGGACAGGGATATTGTGTCTAGCCTGACAGATTCGTATCTACCCCAGGGCTGAGTGCAGTGCTTGCCCATTAGTGAGTGCTTAACAAATATTATCGGGATTATTGATGATCGATTAGGATATTTATTATACTTCCATGATACCCTGGACACTGGGCACGAGGAGGCCAAAATGAAGAAATCAGTTATGGTCTCTCACAATCTAAGTGGCAGGGAGGACAAATAAAGACACCGGGAATTAGTGGCCAACAATGGGACCTATTAAAGATGTAAAACTTCAGAGGATTAAATAAGCAAAAATGCACTGGAGTGGCCAGATTTCATCCCCCCCACTACACCCACCCCATTTTGGCCTGACCCTCTATATCCTAATCTCATCGAGAAGCAGCGTGGCTTTCTGGAAAGATCCCGGGCTTGGGAATCGGAGCTCGTGAGTTCTAATCCCAAATCTGCCACATGTCAGTTGTGTGACCTTGGGCAAGTCACTCAACTTCTCGGTTCCTCAGTTACCTCATCTGTAAAATGGGGACTAAGGCCGTGAGCCCCATGTGGGACAACCTGATAACCTGGTATCTAACCCAGTGCTTAGAACAGTTCTTGGCACATAGAAAGCACTTAACAAATACCATCATTATTACTATTATTATTGTGGACAGAGAATGGGTCTCTTATACTGTACACTCACAAGCACTTTGGTACAGGGCTCTGCGCACAGTAAATGTTCAGTAAGAAAAATAGAGAAGCAGCATGGTCTAGGGTTCCCATGGGCCGAGCACTGTACTAAGCACTTGGGAGAGCAAACTACCACAGAGTAGGTAGACATGTTGCCTGCTCAAAAGGATAGTAGAGTCAAGAGGAGTGGAGAATTGCCTAAATGACGATAACATCCTACCAGAGGCAGCGGCATGTAGCACGGACCAAGGAAGGGAAGAAGATGGAGTCTAGAAGACCGACGAGGAGTCCGATATAATCGACTAGCCGTGATGAGACCAGAGATGGTTCATTCTGGTAATGGTTAGTGCAGAGAGGAAGGAGTTTATCTGAGAGTCGCGTAGGAATAACCAGCAAAATTTAGCAGTGAGATCGAATGAGGGAGCTGAAGGGCAAGTTGGAGTAGAGGATAACACTATGGTGAGGGACTTTTAGCGTAAGTGGGTTGATGGTGAAAGTTAGGAGGGCAAGGTTTTCCAGCCCTTCCTTCCAAATCTGGGATAAACCAACAGTGCTTGAGTGAGGACCATTACAAGTCAGACAGACAATGTGGACTTTTGATGTGTATTAATTTAACCCGGAGTCAAATTTCTGAGGGTCAGATATATATTATAATATCTAATATCCAACTATCTATATCTATTGACAATATATATATCAAACAACCTTGTATTTAATATATGTAACGTCCTAATACATATCATATCTCCATGAAGTCTCCTCTCTCTTTCTGTTGATCTCTCTCTCACTCTCCGACAATCCCTCCTCCTCTCAGTTCTTCCCTGCAGGTCGCTCTGTAGACGCCTCCCTTAACTCACACTGAGAATTCGTATCAATGGGCGACGCTCGGCTCTCCTTTGGGATTGTGATGCTGTTACAGACCGGCACTGGGCTTTCCGTGAATGCCTTCCTCCTCCTGTTTTATGCCCGTGTGATCTCCCTCAGCCACAGGCTCAGCTCCTCTGACCTGATCCAAGCCCAACTGCCCTTGGCCAACATCGTCATCCTCCTCACGGGGGCCGTCCCAGGCACTCTGTCATTCTGGGAGTTGAGAATTTTCCTGGACGACGTTCTATGCAAACTGAACATGTATCTTTATCGAGTGGGCCGGGGCCTTGCCATCTGCACCGTCTGCCTCCTGAGTGTCTTTCAGGCCATCACCATCAGCCCCAGCACTGCCCGGTGGGCCCGGTTAAAGGCCAAATTGCCCAAGTGCTTCCTCCCTGCCTGTATCCTCTCCTGGGTCCTCAATCTACTGATAAATGTTGGTGTACCTATGGGCACAAGAGGCCCTGTAAACACCTCTTTTCAGGCCAGTTATAATCTTAAGTATTGTTCAGTGGCTCCTGTCAGTACAGCAATCATGTTGGTGAATACTGTTCTTTACTCTGCCTCGGATCTGTCCTTCGTGGGGCTCATGAGCTTGGCCAGCGGCTACATGATGTTTGTCCTACTCAGGCACCACCGACAGGTCCGGCACCTCCACGGACCCGACCGCTCCCCCGGGGCGATGCCCGAGGTCCGAGCGGCCAAGAGAGTCGTTGCCCTGGCCACTCTCTTTGTCCTCCTCTATGGGCGACAGTCTGTTATGTTGAGTATTTTGCTGAACGTGAAAGGGTACTCACTTAGTGTGTTAAACAGTCACCTGGTTTGGTCGTTCGCCTTCTCGGTTTTCAGTCCGTTCCTGATGATTTGCAGTGACCAGAGAGTGAGATCATTCTGGAAAAGGGAATCAGCTATTTCCAACCTGGATCCCTCCTAGGATCCGAGGAAAGTCAGCCGCTTTTCCCCTTGAAGCCCAGAGCGAGAGCGACCCGTAAGCCGGAAACATATTACAGAGGTGCGCGCTGTCTCGAGAGACTCACTACACTCCAGTCCCGAGTCCTCCCTGACACTAAGGGGTGATGTAGGTGTTTCTCAGCAGTGGCCAAGCTCTCCCCTCATGGTAAGCACCGAACCATGGCAGCGCAGAGGACAACCGTACATCTCACGTAGGCCTCTGGGCTTTTGACCCTTAATTCTAAGGCCGGTTCCACTTCTGAGACTTAGATGCCCAGCTCTGCCACTTGTCAGCTGTGTGACTGTGGGCAAGTCACTTAACTTCTCTGTCCCTCAGTTCCCTCTTCTGTAAAATGGGGCTGAAGACTGTGAGCCTCATGTGGGACAACCTGATCACCCTATATCTCTCCCAGCACTTAGAACAGTGCTCTGCACATAGTGAGTGCTTAACAAATACCAACATTATTAAAAGATGTTTTGTGCTATCAGGCAGACTGGAGGTTTGAATTGAATAATTGGTGGAAATGTTCTACCAGGAAAGCCACTGAATGAGAAGGGGCAGCCAGAGGGAGAGCTATGGTGAGGAAAAGGAACTGAAAAAGAGGCAGAGAGACAGAGAAAGATAGAGGCAAATAGGGAGAAAGAAAGAGCAGAGAATGAAGCTCAATTGAACTCTTTTTCCCAAATTTTTCCTTTTGAAACATTACTGCTCCCTATCACCTGGACTGCCTACACAACCTTCAGGAGAAGAGAAAAGATAAATGGAATTGTGAAGGAAAAAAATAGTTGAAGGGTGAAGGTCATGTGGACTAAAGATGACTCTAAATACTACCATTATTGTTGTGAATGATGTAAATCTTGAGGAGTAACATGGCCTCATGGAAAGAGCACAGGCCTGGGAGTCAGAGGACCTGGGTTCTGCTCCTGCCTCTGCCACTTGTCTGCTGTGTGACCTTGAAAAGGCATTTAGCTTCTCTGTTCCTCAGTTATCTCATCTGCAAAATAGGGATTAAGATTGTGAACCCCATGGACGATATGGACTGTATGCAATCTGATTATTCATTCATTCATTCAGTAGTATTTATTGAGCGCTTACTATGTGCAGAGCACTGTACTAAGCGCTTGGAATGAACAAGTCGGCAACAGATAGAGACAGTCCCTGCCGTTTGACGGGCTTATGGTCTAACTGGGGGAGACGGACAGACGAGAACGATGGCAATAAATAGAGTCGAGGGGAAGAACGTCTCGTAAAAACAATGGCAACTAAATAGAATCGAGGCGATATACAATTCATTAACAAAATAAATAGGGTAATGGAAATATATACAGTCGAGCGGACGAGTACAGTGCTGAGGGGATGGGAAGGGAGAGGTGGAGGAGCAGAGGGAAAGGGGGAAAAAGAGGGTTTAGCTGCGGAGAGGTGAAGGGGGGGTGGTAGAGGGAGTAGAGGGAGAAGAGGAGCTCAGTCTGGGAAGGCCTCTTGGAGGAGGTGAGTTTTAAGTAGGGTTTTGAAGAGGGGAAGAGAATCAGTTTGGCGGAGGTGAGGAGGGAGGGCGTTCCAGACCGCGGGAGGACGCGGCCCAGGGGTCGACGGCGGGATAGGCGAGACCGAGGGACGGTGAGGAGGTGGGCGGCGGAGGAGCGGAGCGTGCGGGGTGGGCGGTAGAAAGAGAGAAGGGAGGAGAGGTAGGAAGGGGCGAGGTGACGGAGAGCCTCGAAGCCTAGAGTGAGGAGTTTTTGTTTGGAGCGGAGGTCGATGGGCAACCACCGGAGTTGTTTAAGAAGGGGAGTGACACGCCCGGATCGTTTCTGCGGGAAGATGAGCCGGGCAGCGGAGTGAAGAATAGACCGGAGCGGGGCGAGAGAGGAGGAAGAGAGGTCAGAGAGAAGGCTGACACAGTAGTCTAGCCGCGATATAACGAGAGCCCGTAGTAGTAAGGTAGCCGTTTGGGTGGAGAGGAAAGGGCGGATCTTGGCGATATTGTAAAGGTGAAACTGGCAGGGTTTGGTAACGGATAGGATGCGTGGGGTGAACGAGAGAGACGAGTCAAGGATGACACCGAGATTGCGGGCCTGAGAGACGGGAAGGACGGTCGTGCCATCCACGGTGATAGAGAAGTCCGGGAGAGGACCGGGTTCGGGAGGGAAGATGAGGAGCTCAGTCTCGCTCGTGTCGAGTTTTAGGTGGCGGGCCGACATCCAGGTGGAGACGTCCCGGAGGCGGGAGGAGATGCGAGCTTTTACGAGATGTTCTTCCCCTTGACGCTGTTTACTGCCATTGTTCTTGTCTGTCCGTCTCCCCCGATTAGACTGTAAGCCCGTCAAACGGCAGGGACTGTCTCTATCTGTTGCCGACTTGTTCATCCCAAGCGCTTAGTACAGTGCTCTGCACATAGTAAGCGCTCAATAAATACTATTGAATGAATGAATGAATGAATGCGAGCCTGAAGGGACGGGGAGAGGACAGGGGCGGAAATGTAGATCCGCGTGTCATCTGCATAGAGATGGTAGTCAAAGCCGTGAGAGCGAATGAGTTCACCGAGGGAGTGAGTGTAAATGGAGAACGGAAGAGGGCCAAGAACTGACCCTTGAGGAACTCCAACGGTTAAAGGATGGGAGGGGGAGGAGGCGCCAGCGAAGGAGATCGAGAACGACCGGCCAGAGAGGTGAGAGGAGAACCGGGAGAGGACGGAGTCCGTGAAGCCAGGGTGAGATAAGGTATGGAGGAGGAGGGGATGGTCGACAGTGTCAAAGGCAGCAGAGAGGTCGAGGAGGATGAGAATGGAGTAGGAGCCATTGGATCTGGCAAGAAGGAGGTCACGGGTTACCTTAGAGAGAGCAGTCTCGGTAGAGTGGAGGGGACGGAAGCCAGATCGGAGGGGGTCTAGGAGAGAATGGGAGTTAAGGAATTCTAAGCATCGATCGTAGATGACTCGTTCTAGGATTTTGGAAAGGAAGGGTAGTAGGGAGATAGGGCGATAACTGGAGGGAGAAGTGGGGTCGAGAGCGGGTTTTTTTAGGATGGGGGAGATGTGGGCATGTTTGAAGGCAGCGGGGAAGGAGCCATTGGAGATTGAGTGGTTAAAGATAGAAGTTAAGGAAGGGAGGAGGGCAGGGGCGACGGTTTTAATAAGGTGAGAGGGAATGGGGTCCGAGGCGCAGGTGGAGGGGGTGGCACTCACGAGCAGGGAGGAGATCTCCTCTGAGGATACCGCAGGGAAGGATGGGAAAGTAGGGGAGAGGGTCGGTGGGGGGGAGGGGAGAGGCGGAGGGCTGACTTTGGGGAGCTCAGATCTGATTGTGTTGATTTTCGTGAGGAAATAGGTGGCCAGATCATTGGGGGTGAGAGATGGGGGACGGGGAGGAACAGGGGGCCTAAGGAGAGAGTTAAAGGTCCGGAACAGTCGGCGGAGGTGACGGGCATGGGTGTCGACGAGGGAGGAGAAGAAGTTTTGCCTGGCGGAGGAGAGGACAGAGTTAAGGCAGGAAAGGATAAATTTGAAGCGTGTGAGGTCGGCTCGGTGCTTGGACTTTCGCCAGCAGCGCTCGGCAGCTCGAGCATAGGAGCGTAGGAGGCGGACGGAGGAGGTGATCCGGGGCCTGGGTTAGTGGAGCGAGAGCGGCGGAGGGAAAGGGGGGCGAGAGAGTCGAGATGAGTAGAGAGGGTGGAGTTGAGAGCGGAGACCCGATCATCGAGAGTGGGAAGTGAGGACAGGGCGGCAAGGTGAGGAGAGATGCTTTTGGAAAGACGGATGGGATCGAGAGAGCGGAGGTCCCTGTGGGGCAGTAGCGAAGATTTGCAGGGGGAGGGAGTGTGAGAGATGAGGCAGGTGAGAAGGTTATGGTCAGAGAGAGGGATTTCAGAGTCGGTGAGGGAGGAGGTAGTGCAGCGGTAGGAGATGACGAGATCGAGGGTGTGACCGAGTCGGAGAGTGGGCGCGGTATGGTGGAGGAGGAGGTCGGCAGAGTCGAGGAGGGATAGCAGGCGGGCGGCAGAGGAGTCGTCGGGTACATCCGTATGGATGTTGAAGTCTCCGAGGATCAGAGTGGGCAGAGAGAAGGAGGGAAGGAAGGTGAGAAAGGGGTCCAGGTGGTTGAAGAAGTCGGAGGTGGGACCGGGAGGGCGGTAGATGACAGCGACAAGTATCCGGAGGGGGTGGTAGAGGCGAATGATATGGGCTTCGAAGGAGGGGAAGGAGAGGGAGGGAGGAGGAGGGATAGTGTGGAAGCGGCAACGGGGTGAGAGGAGCAAGCCGACGCCTCTTCCCTTACCGGTGAGTCTGGGGGAGTGAGACTCTAGCACTTACTACAGTGCCTGGCACAGAGTAAGTGGTTAACAAATGCCAATTAAAAAAAGTCTCAGTGTGGCCAGCAATTGGGAGAGTACAAAATAACAATGAGACACATTCCCTGTAAGAAGGGAGCTTACTGTTTAGAGCAGTGAAGACAGATATTAATCAACTAATAAATGACAGATATGTTCAAAGGGGATGTGGGGCAGGGAAAGGGGCAGAACAAACGGAGGAAGTGTGGGTGATGCAGAAGGGAGTGGGAGAAGAGAAAAGGGAGGGAGGGTGGGGGGTTCAGGGTCTTTCCCATCTGCTGGAGGCAGAAAATGACCTGCAGTTGACGGTGGGGGAAATGGTAAGAGTTTGCCCAAAGACCATCAGGAACCCATTGGCTAGTCAAGACAATGACATAGACGATGGTGACAACGGATCCAGCTTTGATTCAGTCAGTCAGCCAGTCAATCAGTTGTTTTTAATAAGCACTTACTCTGCGCGGGGCACTGTGGTAAATGCTTGGGAGAGTACAATAGAACAATAAACGGACAACCTCCCTGCCCACAACAAGCTTCATGGTTCCTTCTGTCATCTAGTCTGCTCTTTTGTCCACTCCTCCCTAGCTCAGCTGCCTTGCTCTCCCTCATTCCACCCAGTGCTCCCAGTTTGGGATCTTTTTTTTCCTCAGCTGGTTCCGCAATTGATAAAAATTGAAGAACAAACAGCAGAGTCCTGTATCCCCTGATCTCTCCTCTGAAGCCAAACCCTGTTATCACAGAGTTACCATAATGCAGTGGTTATCACGGTTGCCTAGCACGGGAAAGGTAACTGGGAAGAAAGACATTTTGGTTCACCGAACAAAAGCTTCTCCCAAATAACAACAAGAATGATAATAATGATAACGGTATGTGTCAAGCGCTTCCAATGTGTCAGGCACTGTACTAAGTGCCGGGGGAGTGGCAAGGTAATGAGAGTAGACATAGTCCCTATCCCAGGTAGGACTCACAGCCTTAATCCCCATTTTACAGATGAGGGAACGGAGGCCTTGAGTAGTTGAGTGACTTGCCCATGGTCACACGGTAGACAAGTGGTGGAACCCAGGTCCTTCTGACCCCAGGCCCACGCTCTATCCACTAGGCCTTGCTGCTTCTCCATAAAGCATTAACGAAGCTCTTCTCTAGAAGGTGAACTCTGACAGGTCGAACACGTCAGAAGGAGAAATTCTGGAGTCACCTAGTCCCGGATTGGTGGGCCGCAGGGAGGGGAGTCTGAGCATTTCCAGAGAAATCCCTATCTGACTGTCAGAGTCTATCCCTGCTCAGCAAGTCACTCATCCTCTCCCTCCTGAACACACACTAATCATTCCCTGAGGGAGGGAGAGACAAGGAAAGTGGATGATAAATACTGCCTCGCTCTTGTTCTGCCCGAGTCTGACTGCCCACGAGCTGTCCTCCCAGCCAGCACGAGCGATGGAGAAGGGTGAGTAGGATAAATCTGCCTCTACCAGTAAAGCGGCAGGGTCGGACTCTGAATTTCGTTCCTTCAATTGTTATTTATTGAGCGCTTATTGTGTGCAGAGCACTGTACTAAGCGCTTGGAGTGTACAATTTGGCAACAGATGGAGATATTCTCTACCCAACAACGGGTGAATTGGGAAGGACTCATCCTATGGCTCTGTGTGTTACTGGGGATTCGTTGACCTTGGGATCATGAGAAGCAGTGTGATACTGTGGAGGGAGCACAGGCCTAGTAGTCAGAAGAACCTGGGTTCTAATCCCACTCTGCCACTTGTCGGCCGTGTGAACTTGGAGCAAAGCCACTTAGCTTCTCTGGGTCTCAGTTACCTCATCTGTGAAATGGGGATGAAGAATCTGGGCCCCATATAGGACAGGGATATCGTGCCTAGCCTGACAAATTCGTATCTACCCCAGGGCTGAGTGCAGTGCTTGCCCATTAGTAAGTGCTTAACAAATACCACAATTATTATCATGATTATTGATGATTGATTAGGATATTTATTAAACTTCCATGACGCCTCGAACACTGGGCACTGGGCACAAGAGGAGGCAAAAATGAAGAAATCAGGTACGGTCTCTCACAATCTAGGTGGCGGGAAGGACAAATAAAGACACCGGGAATTAATGGCCTACAACGGGACCTATTAAAGATGTAAAATTTCAGAGCTTTAAATAAGCAAAAATGCATTGGAGTGGCCAGATTTCATCCCCCCCACTACACCCACCCAATCTTGGCCTGAACCTCTATATCCTAATCTCATTTAGAAGCAGCGTGGCTCAGTGGAAAGAGCCCGGCCCTGTGAGTCAGAGGTCATGGGTTCTAATCCAGGCTCTGCCACTTGTCAGCTGTGTGACTGTGGGCAAGTCACTTCGCTTCTCTGGGCCTCAGTTATCTCATCTGTAAAATGGGAATGAAGACTCTGAGCTTCACGTGGGGCAACCCGATTACCCTGTATCAACCCGCAGCGCTTAGAACAGTGCTCTGCCCATAGTAAGCGCTTAACAAATACCAAAAAAAAAAAAATTGCCACTTGTCAGCTGTGTGACTTTGGGCAAGTCACTCAACTTCTCGATGCCTGAGTTACCTCATCTGTAAAATGGGGACTAAGGCTGTGAGTCCCATGTGGGACAACCTGATAACCTGGTATCTAACCCAGTCCTTAGAACAGTACTTGGCACATAGTAAGCGTTTAACAAATACCATCGCTATTATTATTATTACTTTTGTGGGCAGCGAATGGGTCTGTTATATTGTACTCTCTCAATCACTTTAGTACAGGGCTCTGCACACAGTAAATGATCAGTAAACAAAAATAGAGAAGCAGCACGGCCTAGTGTTCCCGTGGGCCGAGCACTGTACTAAGCGCTTGGGAGAGCAAACTACAACAGAGTAGGTAGACGTGTTCCCTGCCCATCAGGATAGTAGAGTCAATAGGAGTGCAGTTTTGTCTTAATGACGATATCATCCGCCCGGAGGCAGCGGCACGTAGCACGGACCTAGGAAGGGAAGAAGCTGGAGTCTAGCAGACCGATGAGGAGTCCGTTACAATAGAATAGCCATGATATCACCAGAGATTGTTCATTTTGGTGATGGTTAGGGCAGAGAGGAAGGAGTTTATCTGAGAGTCGTGTAGGAATAACCAGCAAAATTTAGCAGTGAGATCGAACGAGAGAGCTGAAGGACAAGTCGGAGTAGAGGATAACACTCTGGTGGGGGACTTTTAGCATATGTGGGTTGATGGTGAAAGTTAGAAGGGCAAGGTTTTCCAGCCCTTCCTTCCAAAACTGGGATAAACTAACAGTGCTTGTGTGAGGACCATTACAAGTCAGACAGACTATATGGACTTTTGATGTGAATTAATTCGACCCGGAGTCAAATTTCTGAGGGTCAGATATAATATATAATATAATATATAGTATCCAACTAGCTATACCTATCAACAACATATATATAAAACAACCTTGTATTCAATATATGTAACATCCTAATACATATCATATCTTCATGAAGTCTCCTCTCTCTCTTTCTGTCTGTCTGTCTTTCTCTCTCTCACTCTCCAGCAATCCCTCCTCCTTTCAGTTCTTCCCTGCAGGTCGATCTGTAGACGCCTCCCTTAACTCACACTGAGAATTCATATCGATGGGTGATGCTCGGCTCTCCTTTGGGATTGTGATGCTGTTACAGACCGGCACCGGGCTTTCCGTGAATGCCTTCCTCCTCCTGTTTTATGCCCGAGTTATCTCCACCAGCCACAGGCTCAGCTCCTCTGACCTGATCCAAGCCCAACTGCCCTTGGCCAACATCGTCATCCTCCTCACGGGGGCCGTCCCAGACACTCTGTCATTCTGGGAGTTGAGAATTTTCCTGGACGACGTTCTATGCAAACTAACCATGTATCTTTATCGAGTGGCCCGGGGCCTTGCCATCTGCACCGTCTGCCTCCTGAGTGTCTTTCAGGCCATCACCATCAGCCCCAGCACTGCCCGATGGGCCCGGATCAAAGTCAAATTGCCCAAGTGCTTCCTCCCTGCCTGTATCCTCTCCTGGGTCCTCAATCTGCTGATAAATGTTGGTACAGCTATGTACACAAGAGGCCCCGCGAACACCACTTTTCATGCCACCTATGATCTTAAGTATTGTACATTGGCTCCTGTCAGTACAGCAGTCATGTTGGTGAATACTATTCTGTACTTAGCCTCAGATCTGTCCTTGGTAGGGCTCATGAGCTTGGCCAGCGGCTACATGGTGTTTGTCCTGCACAGGCACCACCGACGGGTCCGGCACCTCCACGGACCCGACCGCTCCCCCGGGGCGATGCCCGAGGTCCGAGCGGCTAAGAGAGTCGTCGCGTTGGCCACTCTCTTTGTCCTCCTCTATGGGCGACAGTCAGTTATGTTGAGCATTTTGCTGAACGTGAAAGGGTACTCACTTAATGTGCTTAATAGTCACCTGGTCTGGACGTTCGCCTTCTCGGTTTTCAGTCCGTTCCTGATGATTGGCAGTGACCAAAGAGTGAGATCATTCTGGAAAAGGGAATCAACTATTTCCAACCTGGATCCCTCCTAGGATCCCAGGAAAGTCAGCCGCTCTTCCCCAGAGGCTCAGAGCGAGAGTGAATCGTAAGCCTTAAAGACATGACAGAAGCGCCCGTTGTCTCGAGACACTCACCACATTCCAGTACCCAATCCTCCCTGACACTAAGGGGTGATGTAGGTGTTTCTCAGCAGTGGCCCAGCTCTCCCCTCAGGGTAAGCACCAAACCATGGCAGCACACGGGATGACCATAGATCTCCCGTAGGCCTCGGGGCATTTGGCCCTTACTTCTAGGACCTGTTCCACTTTTGAGACTTAACGATGTTTTTCGGGCAAAAGATGTTTTATGCTACGAGATAGACTGGAGGTTCGAATTGAATAATTGGTGGAAATGTTCTACCAGGAAAGCCCTTGAGTGAGAAGGGGAAGCCAGAGGGAGAGCTAGGGTAAGGAAAAGGGACTGAAAAAGAGGCAGAGAGACAGAGAAAGACAGAGGCAAATAGAGAGAAAGAAAGAGCAGAGAATTGAACTCAACTGAACTCTTTTTCCCAAATTTTTCCTTTTGAAACATTACTGATCCCTATCACCTGGACTGCCTACACAACCTTCAGGAGAAGAGAAAAGATAAATGGAATTGTGAAAGAAAGACATAGTTGAAGGGTGAAGGTCATTTGGACTAAAGATGACTCTAAATACTACCATTATTGTTGTGAATGATGTAAATCTTGAGAAGTAACATGGCCTCATGGAAGGAGAACAGGCCTGGGAGTCAGAGGACCTGGGTTCTGATCCTGCCTCTGCCACTTGTCTGCTGTGTGACCTTGAAAAGGCATTTAGCTTCTCTATTCCTCACTGATCTCATCTGCAAAATAAGGATTAAGACTGTGAACCCCATGGACGATATGGACTGTATGCAATCTGATTATCTTCAATCTACTCTAGCACTTAAAACAGTGCCTGGCACAAGTAAGTGCTTAGCAAATGCCAATAAAAAATGTCTCAGTGTGGCCAGCCATTGGGAGAGTATAATATAACAATGAGCAGACACATTCCCTGTATAAAGTGAGTTTACTCTTTAGAACAGGGAAAACGTATATTAATTGACTAATAAATGACAGATATGTTCAGGTGGGGTGTGGGGCTGGGAAAGGGGCAGAACAAAGGGAGGACATCAGGGCGACGCAGAAGGAATTGGCGAAGAGGAAAGGTAGGGAGGGTGGGGTGTTCAGGTTCTTTCCCATCTGCTGGAGGTAGAAAATGATTTGCAGTTGACAGTGGGGCAAATGGTAAGAGTTTGCCCAAAGATCAACAGGAACCCATTGGCTAGTCAAGAAAATGACATAGACGAAGGGGACAGCGGATCAAGTTTGATTCAGTCAGTCAACCAGTCAATCAGTTGTATTTATTAAGCGCTTATTGTGCGCAGGGCACTGTGGTAAGTGCTTGGGAGAGTACAACAGAACAATAAACGGACACCCTCCCTGCCCACAACAAGCTCCATGGTTCCTTCTGTCATCTAGTCGGGTCTTTTGTCCACTCCTCCCTAGCTCAGCTGCCTTGCTCTCCCTTATTCCACCCAGTGCTCCCAGTTTGGGATCTTTTTTTCCTCAGCTGGTTCTGCAAATGATAAAAATCGAAGAACAAACAGGGGAGTCCTGTATCCCCTGATCTCTCCTCTTAAGTCAAGCCCTGTTATCACAGAGCTTCCATACTGCAGTGGTTATCACATTTGCCTAGCACGCGAAAGGTAACGGGAAAGAAAGACGTTTTGGTTCACCGTCCTAAACCTTTTCCCAAATAACAGCAACAATGATAATAATGATAACGGTATGTGTCAAGCGCTTCCTATGTGCCGGGCACTGTACTAAGTGCCGGGGGTGTGGGAAGGTAATGAGATTAGACATAGTCCCTGTCCCATGTAGGACTCACAGCCTAATCCCCATTTTACAGATGAGGGAACTGAGACTCTGAGTAGGTGAGTGACTTGCCCATGGTCACACAGTAGACAAGTGGTGGAACCCTGGTCCTTCTGTGACTGTGTGGAAGTCTCTTAACTTCTCTGGGCCTCAGTTGCCTCACCTGTAAAATGGGGATTAAGACTGTGAGCCTCATGTGGGACAACCTGATTACCCTGTATGTACCCCAGCGCTTAGAAGAAGTAAGTGCTTGACAAATACCAACATTATTATTATTGTTCTGACCCCCAGGCCCACGCTCTATCCACTAGGCCATGCTGCTTCTCTACGAAGCATTGACGAAGCCCTTCTGTAGAAGGTGAACTCTGACAGGTCGAACACGTCGAAAGGAAAAGCTCTGGGACTGCCCCGTCCTGGTTTGGTGGGCCGCAGGGAGGGGAGTCTGGGCATTTCCAGAGAAATCCCAATCTGACTGTCAGAGTGGATCGGTGCTCAGCACATCACTCATTCTCTCCCTCGTGAACACGCATTAATCATTCCCTGAGGGAGGGGAGAGTCAAGGAAAGCGGCTGATAAATGTCACCTCGATCTTGTTCTGCCTGAGTCTGACTGCCCACGAGCTGCCCTCCCAGCCAGTACCAGCGATGGAGAAGGGTGAGTGGGATAAATCTGCCTCTCTGTCAGTGAAGCTGCAGGGTCGGATTCTGAATTTCATTCGTTCAATCGTATTTATGGAGTGTTTATTGTGTGCAGAGCACTGTACTAAGCGCTTGGAGTGTACAATTTGGCAACAGAAAAAGACAATCCCTGCCCAACAACGGGTGAATTGGGAAGGACTCATTCCTAGGCTCTGTGTGTTACTGGGGATTCATTGACCTTGGGATCATGAGAAGCAGTGTGGTACAATGAATAGAGCACGGGCCTGGTAGTCAGAAGAACCTGGGTTCTAATCCCAGCTTTGCCACTTGTCTGCTGTGTGAACTTGGGCAAAGTCATTTAACTTCTCTGGGCTTCAGTCACCTCATCTGTAAAATGGGGATGAAGAATCCGGGGCCCATATAGGACAGAGATATTGTGTCTAGCCTGACAAATTTGTATCTACCCCAGAGCTGAGTAAGTGCTTGGCCATTAGTAAGTGCTTAACGAATACTACAACTGTTTTTATTATCATGATTACTGTTGATCGATTAGGATATTTATTAAACTTTCACGACTCCCTGGACACTGGACACTGGGCACAAGAGGAGGCCAAAATGAAGAAATCACTTACGGTCTCTCACAATCTAAGTGGCAGGAAGGACAAATAAAGACACCGGGAATTAGTGGCCAACAATGGGACCTATTAAAGATGTAAAACTTCAGAATATTAAATAGTATTAAATAGACAAACATGCACTGGAGTGGCCAGATTTCATCCCCCACGCTAAACCCACCCAATCTTGGCGTGAACCTCTATACCCTAATCTCCCTGACAAGCAGCCTGGTTTTGTGGAAGGAGCACCGGCTTGGGAGTCAGAGTTGGTGGTTTCTAATCCCGGCTCTGCCACTTGTCAGCTGTGTGACTTTGGCCAAGTCTCTTAACTTTGCGGTGCCTCAGTGACTTCATCTGTAAAATGGAGATTGAGGCTGTGAACCCCACGTGGGACAGCCTGATAACCTGGTATCTAACCCAGTGCTTAGAACAGTGCTTGGCACATAGTAAATGCCTAACAAATACCACCATCATTATTATTCTCATCGTCAGCAGGGAATGCGCCTGTTACATTGTACTCTCGCATGCACTCTAGTACAGTCCTCCGCATACGGTCAGTAAAAAAAATAGAGAAGCCGCACGGTCTAGCTTTCCCACTGGCCGAGCACTGTACTAAGCGCTTGGGAGAGCAAACTACAACAGAGGAGGTAGACGTGTTCCCTGCCCATAAGGATAGTAGAATCCAGAGGAGTGGAGATTTGTCTTAATGACAATAGCATCCTTCTGGAGGCGGCAGCATGTAGCACGGACCGAGGAAGGGAAGACGTTGGTGCCTAGAAGACCAGTGAGGGGGCTGATACGGTAAACTAGCCATAAATGACCAGAGATTGTTCATTTTGGTAATGGTTAGGGCAGAGAGGAAGGAGTTTATCTGAGAGTTGCATGAGAATAACCACAAAATTTAGCAGTAAGATTGAATGAGAGAGCTGAAGGACAAGTCGGAGTAGAGGATAAAAGTCAGGTGATGGACTTTTAGCATATGTAGGATGGTGGCGAAGGTTAGGAGGGCCATGTTTTCCAGCCCTTCCTACCGAAACTGGGATAAACTAACAGTGATCGTGGGAGGACCGCTACAAGACAGATAGAATACGTAGGTTTTTAATGTGAATTAATTTAACCCGGAGTCAAATTTCTGAAGGTAAGATATGTTATATATAATAGCCAACTACCTATACCTACCGACAATGCGTATATATGTATTTATATTCATATATATATATGAAGCATCCTAATATTAATATACGTAAAAAGGTCCTGTTATATATTATACCCTAATGAAGCCTCCTCTCTTTATCTCTATCTCTCTGTCTCTCTTTTTGTATGTCTCTCTGTATGTCTGTCTCTCTCATCTCCCTCCCTCCCTCCTCCTCTCAGCTCTTCCCTGCAGGTCACCCTGTAGGAGCCTCCCTTAACTCGCACTGGAAATTCATACGAATGAGCGACGCTCAGCTCTCTTTTGGGATTGTGATGCTGTTACAGACCGGCACCGGGCTCTCGATGAACATTTTTCTCCTCCTGTTATATGCCCGGGTCGTTTCCGTCAGCCACAGACTTAGCTCCTCTGACCTGATCCTCGCCCACCTGGCCCTGGCCAACATCATCGTCCTCCTCACGTGGGGCATCCCAAATACTCTGTCGATTTTGGAGTTGAGAATTTCCCTGGACGAAGTTGGATGCAAAATAATCACGTATCTCTATCGAGTGGGCCGGGGCCTCTCCGTCTGCATCACCTGCCTCCTGAGCGTCTTCCAGGCCGTCACCATCAGCCCCGCCACCCCCCGGTGGGCGGCGGCCAAAGCCAAATTGCCCAAGTGCATCCTCCCCTCCTGTATCCTCTCCTGGGTGCTCAATCTACTGATAAATGTTGGTATGCCAGTGTACGTAAGAGGCCCGAAGAACACCACTTTCCAAGCCGCATATGATCTTAAATATTGTTCAGGGGCTCCTGTCAGTACAATAATTATGTTGGTGAATACCGTTCTTTACTCTGCCTGGGATCTGTCCTTCGTGGGGCTCATGAGCTTGGCCAGCGGCTACATGGTGTTTGTCCTGCACAGGCACCACCGGCGGGTCCGGCACCTCCACGGACCCGACCGCTCCCCCGGGGCGATGCCCGAGGTCCGAGCGGCCAAGAGAGTCGTCGCGCTGGCCACCCTCTATGTCCTCCTCTATGGGCGACAGTCAGTGATGTTGACTATTTTGCTGAACGTGAAAGGGTACTCACTCAGTGTGTTTAATAGTCACCTGGTCTGGTCGTTAGCCTTCTCGGTTTTCAGTCCGTTCCTGATGATTTGCAGTGACCAGAGAGTGAGATCATTCTGGAAAAGGGAATCAACTATTTCCAACCTGGATCCCTCCTAGGATCCCAGGAAAGTCAGCCGCTCTTCCCCAGAGGCCCAGAGCGAGGGTGAATCGTAAGCCTTAAAGACATTACAGAAGCGCCCGTTGTCTCGAGAGACTCACCACGTTCCGGTAGCGAGTCCTCCCTGACACTAAGGGGTGATGAAGGTGTTTGTCAGCAGTGGCCCAGCTCTCCCTTCTGCGTAAGCACCGAACCATGGCAGCGCACGGGACAACCATAGATCTCCCGTAGGCCTTGGGGCATTTGGCCCTTACTTCTAGGGCCTGTTCCACTTCTGAAACTTAACGATGTTTTTTGGGCAAAAGATGTTGTATGCTAGGAGGTAGACTGGAGGTTCGAATTGAATAATTGGTGGAAATGTTCTGCCAGGACGGCCAGTGAATGAGAAGGGGAAGCCGGAGGGAGAGCGAGGGTAAGGACAAGGGATTGAAAAAGCGGCAGAGAGGCAGAGGAGGACAGAGGCAAAGAGATAGAGAGGAAGAAAGAGCAGAGAATGAAGCTCAGTTGAACTCTTTTTCCCGGATTTTTCCTTTGGAAACATTACTGCTCCCTATCACCTGGACTGCCTATACAACCCTCGGGAGAAGAGAAAAGATAAATGGAATTGTGGAGGAAAAAATGGTTGAAGGGTGAAGGTCATTTGGATTAAAGGTGACTCTAAATACTACCATTATTGTTGTGAATGATGCAATTCTTGAGTAACATGGCCTCATGGAAAGAGCAAAGGCCTGGGAGTCACGGGACCTGGGTTCTGATCCTGCCTCTGCCACTTGTCTGCCGTGCGACCTTGAAAAGGCATTTAGCTTCTCTGTTCCTCAGGTATCTCATCTGCAAAATAGGGATTAACACTGTAAACCCCATGGACGACACGGACTGTCTCCAACCTGATTATTTTCAATCTACTCCAGCACTTAGCGCGGTGCCTGGCACATAGTAAGTGCTTAACAAATGCCAATAAAATAAAGTCTCAGTGTGGCCAGGGATTGGGTGAGTCAAATATAATCATAGTGGTATTTGTTAAGCGCTTACTATGTGCAGAGCACTGTTCTAAGCGCTGGGGTAGAGACAGGGTAATCAGATTGTCCCACATGGGGCTCACATTTTTAAATCCCCATTTTTACAGATGAGGTAACTGAGGCACCGAGAAGTCAAGTGACTTGCCCAAGGTCACACAGCAGACAAGTGGCGGAGCCGGGATTAGAACCCACGACCTCTGACTCCTCAGCCCGGGCTCTTTCCACTGAGCCACGCTGCTTCTAACAATAAGCAGACACATTCCCTGTATAAAGTGAGTTTACTGTCTAGAACGGGGAAGACAGATATTAATTAATTTATAAACGACAGATATGTTCAAAGGGGGTGTGGGGCTGGGAAAGGGGCCGAACAAAGGGAGGATGTCAGGGCGAGGCAGAAGGGAGTGGGAGAAGAGGAAAGGGAGGGAGGGTGGGGGGGTTCAGGTTCTTTCCCATCTGCTGGAGGCCGAAAATGACCTGCAGGTGACGGTCGGGGAAATGGTAAGAGTTTGCCCAAAGACCATCAGGAACCCATCGGTTAGTCAAGAAAATGACATAGACGAAGGGGACAACGGATCCAGGTTTGATTCAGTCAGTCGGCCAGTCAATCAGTTGTATTTATTAAGCGCTTACTGTGCGCAGGGCACTGTGGTAAGTGCTTGGGAGAGGACAATAGAACAATAAACGGACACCCTCCCTGCCCACAACAAGCTTCATGGTTCCTTCTGTCATCTAGTCTGCTCCTTGGTCCACTCCTCCCTAGCTGAGTTGCCTTGCTCTCCCTCATTCCACCCAGTGCTCCCAGTTTGGGATCTTTTTTTTTTTCCTCAGCTGGTTCCGCAATTGATAAAAATCGAAGAACGAACAGCAGAGTCCTGTGTCCCAAGACGTCTCCTCTGAAGCCAAGCCCTGTTATCACAGAGTTTCCATAGTGCAGTGGTTATCACGTTTGCCTGGCATGCGAAAGGTAACGGGGCAGAAAGACATATTGGATCACCGATCTAAACCTTTTCCCAAATAACAACGACAAAGATAATAGTGATAACGGTATGTGTCAAACGCTTTCTATGTGTCGGGCACCGTACTAAAAGCCGGCGGAGTGTCAAGGTAATAGGATTAGACATAGTCCCTGTCCCATGTAAGGCTCACTGCCTTAATCCCCATTTTACAGATGAGGGAACCGAGGCCCTGAGTAGTTGAGTGACTTGCCCGAGGTCACACGGTAGACAAGTGGTGGAACCCAGGTCCTTCTGACCCCCGGCTCCCCCCCCACGCTCTATCCACTAGGCCATGCTGCTTCTCCACGAAGCATTGACGAAACCCTTCCCTAGAAGGTGAACTCTGACACGTCGATCACGTCGGAAGGAAAAGCTCTGGGGCCGCCCGGTCCCGGACTGGCGGGCCGCAGGAAGGGGAGTCTGGGCATTTCCAGAGAAATCCCAAACTGACTGTCAGAGTGGATCTGTGTTCAGCAAGTCACTCATCCTCTCCCTCATGGACACACACTAATCGTTCCCTGAGGGAGGGGCGAGGCAAGGAAAGCGGCTGATAAATGCCGCCTCGCTCTGGTTCTGCCCGAGTCTGACTGCCCACGAGCTGCCCTCCCAGCCAGCACCAGCGATGGAGAAGGGTGAGTAGGATAAATCTGCCTCTCTGTCAGTGAAGCTGCGGGGTCGGACTCTGAATTTCGTTAGTTCGATCGTTATTTATTGAGCGCTTATTTTGTGCAGAGCACTGTACTAAGCGCCTGGAGTGTACAGTTCGGCAACAGATGGAGCTATTCCCTACCCAACAACGGGTGAATTGGGAAGGACTCATTCTCAGGCCCTGTGTGTAACTGGGGACTCGTTGACCTTGGGATCATGAGAAGCTGGGCGGTTTAGTGGATGGAGCACAGGCCTGGTAGTCAGAGGAACCTGGGTTCTAATCCCAGCTCCGCCACTTGTCAGCTGCGTGAACGTGGAGCGAAGCCACTTAGCTTCTCTGGGCCTCAGTTACCTCATGTGTAAAATGGGGATGAAGAACTGGGCCCCATATAGGACAGGGATATTGTGTCTAGCCTGACAGATTCGTATCTACCCCGGGGCTGAGTGCAGTGCTTGGCCATTAGTAAGTGTTTAACAAATACCACAATTACTTTCATGATTATTGATGATTGATTAGGATATTTATTAAACTTTCATGACGCCCCGGACACTGGGCCCTGGGCACAAGAGGAGGCAAAAATGAAGAAATCAGGTACGGTCTCTCACAGTCTAAGTGGCGGGAAGGACAAATAAAGACACCGGGAATGAGTGGCCTACAATGGGACCTATTAAAGATGTAAAACCTCAGAGCATTAAATAAGCAAAAATGCATTGGAGTGGCCAGATTTCATCCCCCCCACTACACCGACCCTATCTTGGCCTGAACCTCTATATCCTGATCTCACTGAGAAGCAGTGTGGCTCTGCGGAAAGAGCCCGGGCTTGGGAGTCAGAGGTCATGGGTTCAAATCCCGGCTCTGTCACTTGTCAGCTGTGTGACTGTGGGTAAGTCATGTCACTTCTCTGGGCCTCAGTTATCTCATCTGTAAAATGGGAATGAAGACTGTGAGCCCCACGTGGGACAACCTGATTACCCTGTATCAACCCCCAGCGCTTAGAACAGTGCTCTGCACTTAGTAAGAGCTTAACAAATACCAGAAAAAAATTTTTTTCCACTTGTCAGCTGTGTGACGTCGGGCAGGTCGCTCAACTTCTCGATGCCTCAGTTACCTCATCTGTTAAATGGGGACTAAGGCCGTGAGTCCCATGTGGGACAACCTGATAACCTGGTATCTAACCCAGTACTTAGAACAGTACTTGGCACATAGTAACCGTTTAACCAATACCATCGCTATTATTATTATTGTGGGCAGGGAATGGGTCTGTTATATTGTAAGCAGCGTGGCTCAGTGGAAAGAGCCTGGGATTTGGAGTCGGAGGTCATGAGTTCGAATCCCCGCTCTGCCACTTGTCAACTGTGTGACTGTGGGCAAGTCACTTTCATTCTCTGTGCCTCAGTTACCTCATCTGTAAATGGGGATTAAGACTGTGAGCCCCACATGGGACGACCTGATTCCCCTGTGTCTACCCCAGCGCTTAGAACAGTGCTCTGCACATAGTAAGCGCTTAACAAATACCAACATCATTATTATCACAGGGCTCTGCACACGGTAAATGCTCAGTAAAAGAAATAGAGAAGCAGCATGGTCTAGTGTTCCCGTGGGCCGAGAACAGAAGTGTTACCGTGGGCCTAAGCGCTTGGGAGAGCAAACTACAACAGAGTAGGTAGACTTGTTCCCTGCCCATAAGGATAGGAGAGTCAAGAGGAGTGGAGATTTCTCTCAGTGACGATATCATCCTCCCGGAGGCAGCAGCATGTAGCACGGACCAAGGAAGGGAAGAAGCTGGAGTCTAGAAGACCGTTGAGGAGTCCGATACAATAGAGTAGCCGTGATATCACCAGGGATGGTTCGCTTGGGTAATGGTTAGGGCAGAGAGGAAGGAGTATATCTGAGAGTCGCGTAGGAAAAACCAGCCAAATTTGACAGTGAGATTGAATGAGAGAGCTGAAGGACATGTCGGACTAGAGGATAACACTCTGGTGAGGGACTTTTAGCATTTGTGGGTTGATGGTTGAAAGTTAGGAGGGGAAGGTTTTCCAGCCCTTCCTTCCAAATCTGGGATAAACCAACAGTGCTTGTGTGAGGACTATTACAAGTCAGACAGACTATGTGGACTTTTGATGTGTATTAATTTAACCCGGAGTCAAATTTCTGAGGGTCAGATATATAATATAATATATAATATCCAACTATCTATATCTATCAACTATATATATATCTATATAACAACCTTGTATTTAATATATGAGCGTCCTAATGCATATCATATCTTCATGTAGTCTCCTCTCTCTCTTTCCGTCTGTCTGTCTATCTCTCTCTCACTCTCCAACAATCCCTCCTCCTCTCAGTTCTTCCCTGCAGGTCGCTCTGTAGACGCCTCCCTTAACTCACACTGAGAATTCATATCGATGGGCGACGCTCGGCTCTCCTTTGGGATTGTGATGCTGTTACAGACCGGCACCGGGCTTTCCGTGAATGCCTTCCTCCTCCTGTTTTATGCCCGTGTGATCTCCACCAGCAACAGGCTCAGCTCCTCTGACCTGATCCAAGCCCAACTGCCCTTGGCCAACATCATCATCCTCCTCACGGGGGCCGTCCCAAGCACTCTGTCATTCTGGGAGCTGAGAATTTTCCTGGACGACGTTCTATGCAAACTGAACATGTATCTTTATCGAGTGGCCCGGGGCCTTGCCATCTGCACCGTCTGCCTCCTGAGTGTCTTTCAGGCCATCACCATCAGCCCCAGCACTGCCCGATGGGCCCGGATCAAAGTCAAATTGCCCAAGTGCTTCCTCCCTGCCTGTATCCTCTCCTGGGTCCTCAATCTGCTCATAAATGTTGGTACAGCTTTGTACACAAGAGGCCCCGCGAACACCACTTTTCATGCCACCTATGATCTTAAGTATTGTACATTGGCTCCTGTCAGTACAGCAGTCATGTTGGTGAATACTATTCTTTACTCTGCCTCGGATCTGTCCTTCTTGGGGCTCATGAGCTTGGCCAGCGGCTACATGGTGTTTGTCCTGCACAGGCACCACCGGCGGGCCCGACACCTCCACAGACCCGACCGCTCCCCCGGGGCGATGCCCGAGGTCCGAGCGGCCAAGAGAGTCGTCGCGCTGGCCATTCTCTTTGTCCTCCTCTATGGGCGACAGTCAGTTATGTTGAGCATTTTGCTGAACGTGAAAGGGTACTCACCAAGTGTGTTAAACGGTCACCTGATTTGGTCGTTCGCCTTCTCGGTTTTCAGTCCGTTCCTGATGATTTGCAGTGACCAGAGAGTGAGATCATTCTGGAAAAGGGAATCAACTATTTCCAACCTGGATCCCTCCTAGGATCCCAGGAAAGTCAGCCGCTCTTCCCCAGAGGCTCAGAGCGAGAGTGAATCGTAGGCCGGAAAGACATGACAGAAGCGCCCGTTGTCTCGAGAGACTCACCACGTTCCAGTACCGAATCCTCCCTGACACTAAGGGGTGATGTAGGTGTTTCTCAGCAGTGGCCCAGCTCTCCCCTCAGGGTAAGCACCGAACCATGGCAGCGCACGGGACGACCATAGATCTCCAATAGGCCTTGGGGCACTTGGCCCTTACTTCTAGGGCCTGTTCCACTTTTGAGACTTAACGATGTTTTTCGGGCAAAAGATGTTTTATGCTACGAGCTAGACTGGAGGTTCGAATTGAATAATTGGTGGAAATGTTCTACCAGGAAAGCCACTGAATGAGAAGGGGAAGCCAGAGGGAGAGCTAGGGTAAGGAAAAGGGACTGAAAAAGAGGCAGAGAGACAGAGAAAGACAGAGGCAAATAGAAAGAAAGAGCAGAGAATGAAGCTCAATTGAACTCTTTTTCCCAAATTTTTCCTTTTGAAACATTACTGCTCCCTATCACCTGGACTGCCTACACAACCTTCAGGAGAAGAGAAAAGATAAATGGAATTGTGAAGGAAAAAAATAGTTGAAGGGTGAAGGTCATTTGGACTAAAGATGACTCTAAATACTACCATTATTGTTGTGAATGATGTAAATCTTGAGGAGTAACATGGCCTCGTGGAAAGAGCACAGGCCTGGGAGTCAGAGGACCTGGGTTCTGATCCTACCTCTGCCACTTGTCTGCTGTGCGACCTTGAAAAAGTATTTAGCTTCTCTGTTCCTCAGTTATCTCATCTGCCAAAATAAGGATTAAACTCCATGGATGATATGGACTGTATGCAACCTGATTATCTTCAATCTACTCTAGCACTTACAACAGTGCCTGGCACAAGTAAGTGCTTAACAAATGCCAATAAAAAATGTCTCAGTGTGGCCAGCCATTGGGAGAGTATAATATAACAATGAGCAGACACATTCCCTGAATAAAGTGAGTTTACTCTTTAGAGCAGGGAAGACAGATATTAATCAACTAATAAATGACAGATATGTTCACATGGGGTGTGGGGCTGGGAAAGGGGCAGAACAAAGGGAGGATGTCGGGCGAGGCAGAAGGGAGTGGGAGAAGAGGAAAGGGAGGGAGGGTGGGGGGTTCAGGTTCTTTCCCATCTGCTGGAAGTAAAAAATGACTTGCAATTGACGGTGGGGCAATTGGTAAGAGTTTGCCCAAAGACCATCAGGAACCCATTGGCTAGTCAAGACAATGACATAGACGATGGGGACAACGGATTCAGGTTTGATTCAGTCAGTCAGCCAATCAGTTGTATTTATTAAACACTTACTGTGCGCAGGGCACTGTGGTAAGTACTTGGGAGAGGACAATAGAACAATAAACGAACACCCTCCCTGCCCACAACAAGCTTCATGGTTCCTTCTGTCATCTAGTCTGCTCTCCTTGGTCCACTCCTCCCTAGCTCAGCTGCCTTGCTCCTCCTCATTCCACCCAGTGCTCCCAGTTTGGGATCTTTTTTTTTTCCTCAGCTGGTTCCGCAATTGATAACAATCGAAGAACAAACAGGGGAGTCATGTATCCCCTGATGTGTTCTCTGAAGCCAAGCCCTGTTATCACAGAGTTTCCATAGTGCAGTGGTTATCACATTTGCCTAGCTCACGAAAGATAATGGGGCGGAAAGACGTTTTGGTTCACCGTCCTAAATCTTTTCCCAAATAACAACAATGATAATAACGATAACGGTATGTGTCAAGCGCTTCCTATTTGTCGGGCACCGTACTAAGTGCTGGGGGAGTGGCAAGGTGATAGGATTGGACATAGTCCCTGTCCCACGTAGGGCTCACAGTCTTAATCCCCATCTTACAGATGAGGGAACTGAGGCCTTGAGTAGTTGAGTGACTTGCCCACGGTCACACAGTAGACAAGTGGTGGAACCCAGGTCCTTCTGACCCCCAGGCCCATGTTCTATCCTCTAGGCCTTGTTGCTTCTCCATGAGGCATTGATGAAGCCCTTCTCTAGAAGGTGAACTCTGACAGGTCGATCACGTCGGAAGGAAAAGCTCTGTGGCCGCCCGGTCCCGGATTGGTGGGCCGCAGGGAGGGGAGTTTGAGCATTTCCAGAGAAATCCCAATCTGACTGTCAGAGTGGATCTGTGTTCAGCAAGTCACTCATTCTCTCCCTCATGAACACACACTTATCATTCCCTGAGGGAGGGAGAGACAAGGAACGTGGATAATAAATACCGCCTCGGTCTTGTTCTGCCCGAGTCTGACTGCCCACGAGCTGCCCTCCCAGCCAGCACCAGCGATGGAGAAGGGTGAGTAGGATAAAGCTGCCTCTCTGTCAGTGAAGCTGCGGGGTCGGACTCTGAATTTCATTCGTTCGATCGTTATTTATTGAGCGCTTATTGTGTGCAGAGCACTGTACTAAACGCTTGGAGTGTACATTATGGCAACAGATGGAGACAATCCCTACCCAACAACGGGTGAATTGGGAAAGACTCATTCTTAGACTCTGTGTGTTACTGGGGATTCGTTGACCTCGGGATCAGGAGAAGCAGTGTGGTACAATGGATAGAGCATGGGCCTGGTAGTCTGTAAAATGGGGATTAAGGCTGTGAGCCCCATGTGGGACAGCCTGATAACCTGGTATCTAACCCAGTGCTTAGAACAGTGCTTGCCACATAGTAAACACAACAAATACCGTGATCATTATTATTATTATTGTGGGCAGGGAATGCGTCTGTTATATTGTACTCTCGCAAGCACTTTGGTATAGTCCTCTGCAAACAGTAAATGCTCAGTAAAAAAAATAGAGAAGCAGCATGGTCTAGTTTTCCTGTGGGCCGAGCACTGTACTAAGCGCTTGGGAGAGCAAACTACATCTGAGAAGGTAGACATGTTCCTGCCCATAAGGATAGTACAGTCTAGAGGAGTGGAGATTTGTCTTAATGACAGTAGCATCCTCCTGGAGGCGGCAGCATGTAGCATGGACCGAGGAAGGGAAGAGGTTGGTGCCTAGAAGACCACTGAGGAGGCTGATACAGTAGACTAGCCATAAACGACCAGAGATTGTTCAATTTGATAATGGTTAGGGCAGAGAGGAAGGAGTTTATCTGAGAGTTGCGTGAGAGTAACCACCAAAATTTAGCAGTGAGATTGAATGAGAGAGCTGAAGGACAAGTCGGGGTAGAAGATAAGACTCTTGGGATGGACTTTTAGCATGTGTAGGATGGTGGTGAAAGTTAGGAGGGCAATGTTTTCCAGCCCTTCCTTCCAAAATTGGGATAAACAAACAGTGATCGTGTGAGGACCGTTACAGGATGGATAGAATACGTAGACTTGTGTTTATGTAATTATGTAATCACTTAATATGTGAATTAATTTAACCAGTAGTCAAATTTCTGAGGGTCAGATATGTAGTATATAATATCCATATACCTATAGCATGGCTCAGTGGAAAGAGCCTGGGCTTCGGAGTCAGAGGTCATGGGTTCGACTTCCAGCTCTGCCACTTGTCAGCTCTGTGACTGTGGGCGAGTCTCTTCACTTCTCTGTGCCTCAGTTCCCTCATCTGTAAAATGGAGATTAACTGTGAGCCTCACGTGAGACAACCTGATGACTCTGTATCTCCCCCAGTGCTTAGAACAGTGCTCTGCACATAGTAAGCGCTTAACAAATACCAACTTTATTATCACCTATCGACAATACGTATATGTGTATTTCTATTCGTTTATATATGAAACATCCTAGTATTAATGTATATAAAAGGTCCTGTTATATATTATACCCTAATGAAGCCTCCTCTCTTTATCTCTATCTCTCTGTCTCTCTTTTTGTATGTCTCTCTGTATGTCTCTCTCTCTCATCTCCCTCCCTCCCTCCTCCCCTCAGCTCTTCCCTGCAGGTCACCCTGTAGGAGCCTCCCTTAACTCGCACTGGAAATTCATATGAATGAACGACTCTCAGCTCTCCTTTGGGATTGTGATGCTGTTACAGACCGGCACCGGGCTCTCGGTGAACATTTTTCTCCTCCTGTTATATGCCCGGGTCGTTTCCGTCAGCCACAGACTTAGCTCCTCTGACCTGATCCTCGCCCAGCTGGCCCTGGCCAACATCATCGTCCTCCTCACGTGGGGCATCCCAAATTCTCTGTCAATTTTGGAGTTCAGAATTTCCCTGGACGACGTTGGGTGCCAAATAATCACGTATCTTTATCGAGTGGGCCGGGGCCTCTCCGTCTGCATCACCTGCCTCCTGAGCGTCTTCCAGGCCGTCACCATCAGCCCCGCCACCCCCCGGTGGGGGGCGGCCAAAGCCAAATTGCCCAAGTGCATCCTCCCCTCCTGTATCCTCTCCTGGGTGCTCAATCTACTGATAAATGTTGGTATGCCTGTGTACGTAAGAGGTCCCAAGAACACCACTGTACAAGCCTCATATGATGTTAAATATTGTTCAGGGGCTCCTGTCAGTACAGTAATCATGTTGGTGAATACCGTTCTTTACTCTGCCTGGGATCTGTCCTTCGTGGGGCTCATGAGCTTGGCCAGCGGCTACATGGTGTTTGTCCTGCACAGGCACCACCGGCGGGTCCGGCACCTCCACGGACCCGACCGCTCCCCCGGGGCGATGCCCGAGGTCCGAGCGGCCAAGAGAGTCGTCGCGCTGGCCACCCTCTATGTCCTCCTCTATGGGCGACAGTCAGTGATGTTGACTATTTTGCTGAACGTGAAAGGGTACTCACTCAGTGTGTTTAATAGTCACCTGGTCTGGTCGTTAGCCTTCTCGGTTTTCAGTCCGTTCCTGATGATTTGCAGTGACCAGAGAGTGAGATCATTCTGGAAAAGGGAATCAACTATTTCCAACCTGGATCCCTCCTAGGATCCCAGGTAAGTCAGCCGCTCTTCCCCAGAGGCCCAGAGCGAGAGTGAATCATAAGCCTTAAAGACATTACAGAAGCGCCCGTTGTCTCGAGAGACTCACCACGTTCCGGTAGCGAGTCCTCCCTGACACTAAGGGGTGATGTAGGTGTTTCTCAGCAGTGGCCCAGCTCTCCCCTCTGCGTAAGCACCGAACCATGGCAGCGCACGGGACAACCATAGATCTCCCGTAGGCCTTGGGGCATTTGGCCCTTACTTCTAGGGCCTGTTCCACTTCTGAAACTTAACGATGTTTTTTGGGCAAAAGATGTTTTATGCTAGGAGGTAGACTGGAGGTTCGAATTGAATAATTGGTGGAAATGTTCTGCCAGGACGGCCAGTGAATGAGAAGGGGAAGCCGGAGGGAGAGCGAGGGTAAGGACAAGGGATTGAAAAAGAGGCAGAGAGGCAGAGGAGGAGAGAGGCAAAGAGATAGAGAGGAAGAAAGAGCAGAGAATGAAGCTCAGTTGAACTCGTTTTCCCAGATTTTTCCTTTGGAAACATTACTGCTCCCTATCACCTAGACTGCCTATACAACCCTCGGGAGAAGAGAAAAGATAAATGGAATTGTGGAGGAAAAAATTGTTGAAGGGTGAAGGTCATTTGGATTAAAGGTGACTCCAAATATGACCATTATTGTTGTGAATGATGCAATTCTTGAGTAACATAGCCTCATGGAACGAGCACAGGCCTGGGGGTCACGGGACCTGGGTTCTGATCCTGCCTCTGCCACTTGTCTGCCGTGCGACCTTGAAAAGGCATTTAGCTTCTCTGTTCCTCAGGTATCTCATCTGCAAAATAGGGATTAACAGTGTAAACCCCATAGACGACACGGACTGTCTCCAACCTGATTATTTTCAATCTAATCCAGCACTTAGTGAGGTGCCTGGCACATAGTAAGTGCTTAACAAATGCCAATAAAAAAATGTCTCATTGTGGCTAGGGATTGGGTGAGTACAATATAACAAGAGGCAGACACATTCCCTATATAAAGTGAGTTTACTGTCTAGAACGGGGAAGACATATTAATTAATTTATAAATGACAGTTATGTTCAAAGGGGGTGTGGGGCTGGGAAAGGGGCCGAACAAAGGGAGGATGTCAGGGCGAGGCAGAAGGGAGTGGGAGAAGAGGAAAGGGAGGGAGGGTGGGGGGGTTCAGGTTCTTTCCCATCTGCTGGAGGCAGAAAATGACCTGCAGTTGACGGCGGGGGAAATGGTAAGAGTTTGCCCAAAGACCATCAGGAACCCATCGGTTAGTCAAGACAATGACATAGACGATGGGGACAACGGATCCAGGTTTGATTCAGTCAGTCGGCCAGTCCATCAGTTGTATTTATTAAGCGCTTACAGGGCGCAGGGCACTGTGGTAAGTCCTTGGGAGAGGACAACAGAACAATAAACGGATACCCTACCTGCCCACAACAAGCTTCATGGTTCCTTCTGTCATCTAGTCTGCTCCTTGGTCCACTCCTCCCTAGCTCAGCTGCCTTGCTCTCCCTCATTCCACCCAGTGCTCCCAGTTTGGGATCTTTTTTTCCTCAGCTTGTTCTGCAATTGATAAAAATCGAAGAACGAACAGCAGAGTCCTGTATCCCCTGATCTCTCCTCTGAAGCCAAACCCTGATAACACAGAGTTTCCATAGTGCAGTGGTTAGCACGTTTGCCTAGCACGCGAAAGGTAACGGGGCAGAAAGACGTTGTGGTTCACCGACCTAAACCTTTTCCCAAGTAACAACAACAATGATAATAATGATAACGGTATTTGTTAAGCGCTTACTATGTGCCAGGCACCTTTCTAAGCTCAGGGGAGAGGCAAGGTAATCGGATTGGACGTAGTCCCTGTCCCACGTTCATTCATTCAATTCATTCAATAGTATTCATTGAGTGCTTACTATGTGCAGAGCACTGTACTAAGCGCTTGAAATGTACAAATCGGCAACAGATACATTCCCTGCCCTTTGACGGGCTTACGGTCTAATCGGGGGAGACGGGCAGACAAGAACAGTGGCAATAAATAAAGTAAAGGGGAAGAACATCTCATAAAAACAATGGCAAATAAATAGAATCAGGATGATGTACATCTCATTAAACAAAATAAACAAAATAAATAGGGTGATGAAGATATATACAGTCGAGCGGACGAGTACAGTGCTGAGGGGGTGGGACGGGAGAGGGGGAGGAGGAGAGGGAAAGGGGGGAGAAGAGGGTTTAGCTGCGGAGAGGTGAAGGGGGGGGTAGAGGGAGCAGAGGGAAAAAGCGGGGAGCTCAGTCTGGGAAGGCCTCTCAGAGGAGGTGAGCTTTAAGTAGGGATTTGAAGAGGGGAAGAGAATTAGATTGACGGAGGTGAGGAGGGAGGGCGTTCCAGGACCGCGGGTGGACGTGGTCCGGCGGTCGACAGAGGGATAGGCTAGACCGAGGGACGGTGAGGAGGTGGGCGGCGGAGGAGCGGAGCGTGCGGGGTGGGTGGTAGGAAGGGGCAAGGTGATGGACAGCCTCAAAGACAAGAGTGAGGAGTTTTTGTTTTGAGCGGAGGTCGATAGGCAACCACTGGAGGTGTTTAAGAAGGGGAGTGACAGGCCCAAAGCGTTTCTGCAGGAAGATGAGCCGGGCAGCGGAGTGAAGAATAGACCGGAGCGGGGCGAGAGAGGAGGAAGGGAGGTCAGAGAGAAGGCTGACACAGTAGTCTAGCTGGGATATAACGAGACCCTGTAGCGGTAAGGTAGCCGTCTGGGTGGAGAGGAAAAGGCTGATCTTGGCGATATTGTAAAGGTGAGACCGGCAGGTCTCGGTGACGGATCGGATGCGCGGGGTGAACGAGAGAGCCGAGTCAAAGATGACACCGAGGTCGCGGGCCCGAGAGTCGGGAAGGATGGTCGTACCAACCACGGTGATAGGGAAGACAAGGAGAGGATGGGGCTCGGGAGGGAAGATGAGGAGCTCATTCTTGTTCATGTTGAGTTTTAGGTGGCCGGCAGACATCCAGGTGGAAACGTCCCGGAGGCGGGAGGAGATGCGAGCCTGAAGGGAGGGGGAGAGGATCAGGGCAGAGATGTAGATCTGCGTGTCATCAGCATAGAGATGATAGTTGAAGCCGTTAGAGTGAATGAGTTCACCGAGGGAGTGAGTGTAAATGGAGAACAGAAGAGGGCCAAGAACTGACCCCTGAGGAACTCCAACAGTTAAAGGATGGGAGGGGGAGGAGGCGCCCGCGAAGGAGACCGAGAATGACCGGCCAGAGAGATGAGAGGAGAACCGGGAGAGGACGGAGTCCGTGAAGACAAGGTGGGATAAGGTGTGGAGGAGAACGTAGGGCTCACAGCCTTAACCCCCCTTTTACAGATGAAGAAACTGAGGCCCTGAGTAGCTGAGTGACTTTCCCAAGGTCACACAGTAGACAAGTGGTGGAACCCAGGTCCTTCTGACTCCCAGATCCGCCTTTTCCTCTCCACCCAGACGGCTACCTTACTGCTACAGGGTCTCGTTATATCCCAGCTAGACTACCGTGTCAGCCTTCTCTCTGACCTCCCTTCCTCCTCTCTCGCCCCGCTCCGGTCTATTCTTCACTCCGCTGCCCGGCTCATCTTCCTGCAGAAACGCTTTGGGCCTGTCACTCCCCTTCTCAAACACCTCCAGTGGTTGCCTATCGACCTCCGCTCAAAACAAAAACTCCTCACTCTTGTCTTTGAGGCTGTCCATCACCTTGCCCCTTCCTACCACCCACCCCACACGCTCCGCTCCTCCGCCGCCCACCTCCTCACCGTCCCTCGGTCTAGCCTATCCCTCTGTCGACCGCCGGACCACGTCCACCCGCGGTCCTGGAACGCCCTCCCTCCTCACCTCCGTCAATCTAATTCTCTTCCCCTCTTCAAATCCCTACTTAAAGCTCACCTCCTCTGAGAGGCCTTCCCAGACTGAGCTCCCCGCTTTTTCCCTCTGCTCCCTCTACCCCCCCCTTCACCTCTCCGCAGCTAAACCCTCTTCTCCCCCCTTTCCCTCTCCTCCTCCCCCTCTCCCGTCCCACCCCCTCAGCACTGTACTCGTGTACTCTCACAATCTAGGTGGCGGGAAGGACAAATAAAGACAACGGGAATTAGTGGCCTACAACGGGACCTATTAAAGATGTAAAACTTCTGAGTATTAAGTAAGCAAAAACACACTGGAGTGGCCAGATTTCATCCCCCCCCCACTACACCCACCCAATCTTGGCCTGACCCTCTATATCCTAATCTCATCGAGAAGCAGCGAGGCTTTCTGGAAATATCCTGGGCTTGAGAATCGGAGATGGTGAGTTCTAATCCCAATTTTGCCACTTGTCAGTTGTGTGACTTTGGACAAGTCACTCAGCTTCTCGATGCCTCAGTTACCTCATCTGTAAAATGGGGACTAAGGCCATGAGTCCCATGTGGGACAACCTGATAACCTGGTATCTAACCCAGTGCTTAGTGCCATTGTTCTTGTCTGTCCGTCTCCCCCGATTAGACTGTAAGCCTGTCAAACGGCAGGGACTGTCTCTATCTGTTGCCGACTTGTTCATCCCAAGCGCTTAGTACAGTGCTCTGCACATAGTAAGCGCTCAATAAATACTATTGAATGAATGAATGAACAGTACTTGGCACATAATAAGCGTTTAACAAATACCATCATCATCATTATTATTATTATTATTGTTGTGGGCAGGGAATGGGTCTGTTATATTGTACTCTCTCAAGCACTTTAGTACAGGGCTCTGCACACAGTAAATGATCAGCAAAAAAAAATAGAGAAGCAGTACGGTCTAGTGTTCCCGTGGGCCGAGCACTGTACTAAGCGCTTGGGAGAGCAAACTACAACAGAGTAGGTAGACGTGTTCCCTGCCCATCAGGATAGTAGAGTCAATAGGAGTGCAGTTTTGTCTTAATGACGATATCATCCGCCCGGAGGCAGCGGCACGTAGCACGGACCAAGGAAGGGAAGAAGCTGGAGTCTAGCAGACCGATGAGGAGTCCGTTACAATAGAATAGCCATGATATCACCAGAGATTGTTCATTTTGGTGATGGTTAGGGCAGAGAGGAAGGAGTTTATCTGAGAGTCGTGTAGGAATAACCAGCCAAATTTAGCAGTGAGATCGAATGAGAGAGCTGAAGGACAGGTCGGAATAGAGGATAACACTCTGGTGAGGGACTTTTAGCATATGAGGGTTGATGGTGAAAGTTAGAAGGGCAAGGTTTTCCAGCTCTTCCTTCCAAATCTGGGATAAACTAACAGTGCTTGTGTGAGGACCATTATAAGACAGACATTGTGGACTTTTGATGTCAATTAATTTAACCCGGAGTCAAATTTCTGAGGGTCACATATAATATATGATATAATATATAAGATCCAACAATCTATATCCATCGACTATATATATAAAACAACCTTGTATTTAATATATGTAACGGCCTAATACATATCTTCATGAAGTCTCCTCTCTCTCTTTCCGTCTGTCTGTCTTTCTCTCTCTCACTCTCCAGCAATCCCTCCTCCTCTCAGTTCTTCCCTGCAGGTCCCTCTGTAGAAGCCTCCTTTAACTCAAACTGAGAATTCATATCGATGGGCGACGCTCGGCTCTCCTTTGGGATTGTGATGCTGTTACAGACCGGCACCGGGTTTTCCGTGAATGCCTTCCTCCTCCTGTTTTATGCCCGTGTGATCTCCACCAGCAACAGGCTCAGCTCCTCGGACCTGATCCAAGCCCAACTGCCCTTGGCCAACATCATCATCCTCCTCAAGGGGGCCGTCCCAAGCACTCTGTCATTCTGGGAGCTGAGAATTTTTCTGGACGACGTTCTCTGCAAACTGAACATGTATCTTTATCGAGTGGCCCGGGGCCTTGCCATCTGCACCGTCTGCCTCCTGAGTGTCTTTCAGGCCATCACCATCAGCCCCAGCACTTCCCGGTGGGCCCAGTTCAAAGCCAAATTGCCCAAGTGTTTCCTCCTTGCCTGTATCCTCTCCTGGGTCTTCAATCTACTGATAAATGTTGGTACACCAATATTCACAAAAGGCCCCGGGAACATCACTTTTCATGCCACCTATGATCTTAACTATTGTTCAGTGGTTCCTATCAGTACAGCATTCATGTTGGTGATTGGTATTGTGTTCTCTGCCTCGGATCTGTCCTTCGTGGGCTCATGAGCTTGGCCAGCGGCTACATGGTGTTTATACTGCACAGGCACCACCGGTGGGTCCGGCACCTCCACGGACCCGACCGCTCCCCCGGGGCGATGCCCGAGGTCCGAGCGGCCAAGAGAGTCATCGCGCTGGCCACTCTCTTTGTCCTCCTCTATGGGCGACAGTCTATTATGCTGAGTGTTTTGCTGAACCTGAAAGGCTTCTCACTAAGTGTGTTAAACGGTCACCTGGTGTGGTCGTTCACCTTCTCGGTTCTCAGTCCATTCTTGATGATTTGCAGTGATCAGAGAGTGCGATCATTCTGGAAAAGGGAATCAGCTATTTCTAACCTGGATCCCTCCTAGGATCCCAGGAAAGTCACCCGCTCTTCCCCAGAGGCCCAGAACGAGAGCGAACTGAGGGCTGGAAGGATATTACAGAGGTGACCGTTGTCTCGAGAGACTCACTACACTCCAGTTCTCAGTCTACCCTGACACTAAGGGGTGATGTAGGTGTTTCTCAGCAGTGGCCCAGCTCTCCCCTCAGGGTAAGCACCGACCCATGGCAACGCATGGGACAACCATAGAACTACTATAGGTCTCTGGGCTTGTGACCCTTAATTCTAAGGCCGGTTCCACTTCTGAGACTTAATGATGTTTTTCAGGGCCAAGATGTTTTATACTATGAGGTAGTCTGGCGATTCAAATCGAGTAATTGGTGGAAATGTTCCACCAGGACAGCCAGTGAATGAGATGGGGAAGACAGAAGGAGAGCTAGGGTAAGGAAAAGGACTGAAAAAGAGGCAGAGAGGCAGAGAAAGACAGAGGCAAAGAGATAAAAAGAAAGAGCAGAGAATGAAGCTCACTTGAACTCTTTTTCCCGGATTTTTCCTTTTGAAACATTACTGCTCCCTATCACCTGGTCTGCCTATACAACCCTCAGGAGAGGGGAAAAGATAAATGGAATTGTGGAGGAAAATAATAGTTGAAGGGTGAAGGTCATTTGGATTAAAGGTGACTCTAAATTCTACCATTATTGTTGTAAATGATGCAGTTCTTGAGGAATAACATTCATTCATTCAATAGTATTTATTGAGCACTAAATGTGTGCAGAGCACTGTACTAAGCACTTGGAATGTACAAATCGGTAACAGATAGATACAGTCCCTGCCCTTTGACGGGCTTATGGTCTAATCCGGGGAGACGGACGGACAAGAACAATGGCAATAAATAGAGTCGAGGGGAAGAACATCTCATTAAAACAATAGCAAATAAACAGAATCAAGGTGAGGTACATCTCATTAACAAAATAAATAGGGTAATGAAGATATATACAGTTGAGCGGATGAGTACAGTGCTGAGCGGATGGGACGGGAGATGGGGAGGAGCAGAGGGAGGGGGGGAGAAGAGGGTTTAACTGCAGAGAGGTGAAGGGGGGTAGAGGGAGCAGAGGGAAAAGGGGAGCACAGTCTGGGAAGGCCTCTCGGAGGAGGTGAGCTTTAAGTAAGGTTTTGAAGAGGGGAAGAGAATCAGTTTGGCGGAGGGGAGGAGAGAGGGCATTCAGGGACCGCTGGAGAACGCGGCCCGGGGGTCGACGGAGGGATAGGCGAGAACGGGGGACGGTGAGGAGGTGGGCGGTGGAGGAGCGGAGCGTGCGGGGTGGGCGGTAGAAAGAGAGAAGGGAGGAGAGGTAGGAAGGGGCAAGGTGATGGAGAGCCTTGAAGCCTAGAGTGAAAAGTTTTTGTTTCGTGCGGAGGTCGATAGGCAACCACTGGAGTTGTTTAAGAAGGGGAGTGACATGCCCAGAACGTTTCTGCAGGAAAATGAGCTGGGCAGCGAAGTGAAGAATAGACTGGAGCAGGGTGAGAGAGGAGGAAGGGAGATCAGACAGAAGGCTGACACAGTAGTCTAGCCGGGATATAACGAGAGCCCGTAGCGGTAAGGTAGCCGTCTGGGTGGAGAGGAAAGGGCAGATCTTGGCGATATTGTAAAGGTGAGACCGGCAGGTCTCGGTGACGGATCGGATGTGCGGAGTGAACGAGAGAGTCGAGTCAAAGATGATACCGAGGTCACGGGCCCGAGAGTCGGGAAGGATGGTCGTACCACCCACGGTGATAGAGAAGTCAGGGAGAGGACGGGGCTCGGGAGGGAAGACGAGGAGCTCGGTCTTGTTCATGTTGAGTTTTAGATGGCGGGCAGACATCCAGGTGGAAACGTCCCGGAGGCAGGAGGAAATGCGAGCCCGAAGGGAGGGGGAGAGGACAGGGGCAGAGATGTAGATCTGCGTGTCATCTGCATAGAGATGATAGTTGAAGCCGTGAGAGCAGATGAGTTCACCGAGGAAGTGAGTGCATATGGAGAACAGAAGAGGGCCAAGGACTGACCCTTGAGGAACCCCTACGGTTAGAGGATGGGAGGGGGAGGAGGAGCCCGCGAAGGAGACCGAGAATGACCGGCCAGAGAGATGAGAGGAGAACCGGGAGAGGACAGAGTCCGTGAAGCCAAGGTGAGATAAGGTGTGGAGGAGAAGGGGATGGTCGACAGTGTTAAAGGCAGCCGAGAGGTCGAGGAGGATTAAGATAGAGTTCGAATCCCAGCTCTGCCACTTGTCGGCTGTGTGACTGTGGGCAAGTCACTTAACTTCTCTGTGCCTCAGTTCCCTCATCTGTAAAATGGGGATTAAGACTGTGAGCCCCACGTGGGACAACCTGATTCCCCTATGTCTACCCCAGCGCTTAGAACAGTGCTCGGCAGATAGTAAGCGCTTAACAAATACCAACATTATTATTATTATTATTAGAGTAGGAGCCATCGGATTTGGCAAGAAGGAGGTCATGGGTGACCTTTGAGAGAGCAGTCTCAGTAAAGTGGAGTGGACGGGAGCCAGATCGGAAGGGGTCCGGGAGAGAATGGGAGTTAAGGAATTCTAAGCAGCGAGTGTAGAAGACTCATTCTAGGATCTTGGAAAGGAAGGGTAATAGGGAGATAGGGCGATAACTGGAAGGGGAAGTGGGGTCGAGAGAGAGTTTTTTTAGGATGAGGAAGACATGGGCATGTTTGAAGGCAGAGCGGAAGGAGCCATTGGAGAGTGAGCGGTTAAAGATAGAAGTTGAGGGGAAGAGGGCAGGGGCGATGGTTTTTATAAGGTGAGTGGGAATGGGGTCCGGGGCACAGGTGGAGGGGGTGGCACTTGCGAGGAGGGAGGAGATCTCCTCTGAGGATGCTGCAGGGAAGGATGGGAAAGTTGGGGAGAGGGTTGGGGGGCGGAGAGGGGGGAGCAGAAAAAGGAAGGGTGACTTTGGGGAGCTCAGACATGATTGTGTTGATTTTTGTGATGAAGTAGGTGGCCAGATCATTGGGGGTGAGAGATGGGAGAGGGGGAGGAAAAGGGGGCCTAAGGAGAGAGTTAAAGGGCCGGAATAATTGCCGGGGGTGACGGGCATGAATGTCGATGAGGGAGGAAAAGAGGTTTTGCCTGGAGGAGGAGAGGGCCTCATGGAAAGAGCACAGGCCTGGGAGTCAGAGGACCTGTGTTCTAATCCTGCCTCTGCCACTTGTCTGCTGTGTGACTTTGAGAAGGCATTTAGCTTCTCTGTTCCTCAGTTTTCTCATCTGTAAAATGGGGATTAACACTGTAAACCCCATGGACAACATGGACTGTCTCCAACCTGATTATTTTCAATCTACTCCAGCACTTAGTATGGTGCCTGGCACATAGTAAATGCTTAACAAATGCCAATAAAAAAGGTCTCAGAGTGGCCAGGGATCGGGTGAGTAGAATATAACAATAAGCAGACACATTCCCTGTATAAAGTGAGCTTACTGTTTAGAGTAGGCAAGACGGATATTAATCGACTAATAAATGACAGATATGTTCAAAGAGGGTGTGGGGCAGGGAAAGGTCAGAACAAAGGGAAGATGTCAGGGCGACACAGAAAGAATAGGGGAAGAGGAAAGGGAGGGAGGGTGGGGGGTTCATGTTCTTTCCCATCTGCGGGGGGCAGAAAATGACCTTCAGTTGACGGGGTGGGAAACGGTAAGTGTTTGTCCAAAGACCATCAGGAACCCATTGGCTAGTCAAGAAAATGACATAGACGATGTGGGGACAACGGATCCAGGTTTGATTCAGTCAGTCGGCCAGTCAATCAGTTGTATTTATTAAGCGCTTACTGTGCGCAGGGCACTGTGGTAAGTGCTTGGGAGAGTACAACAGAACAATAAACGGACACCTTCCCTGCCCACAACAAGCTTCATAGTTCCTTCTGTCATCTAGTCTGCTCCTTGGTCCACTCCTCCCTAGCTCAGCTGCCTTGCTCTCCCTTATTCCACCCAGTGCTCCCAGTTTGGGATCTTTTTTTTCTTCAGCTTGTTCTGCAATTGATAACAATCGAAGAACAGACAGGGGAGTCACGTATCCCCCGATGTCTTCTCTGAAGCCAAGCCCCGTTATCACAGAGTTTCCATAGTATAGAGGTTATCACGTTTGCCTAGCATGCGAAAGGTAACGAGGCAGAAAGACAATTTACCAACCTAAAGCTTTTCCCAAATAACAACAACAATGATAATAACGATAACGGTAAGATGTCAAGCACTTACTAGTTGTCAGGCACTGTACTAAGTGCTGGGGGTGTAGGAAGGTAATCAGATTAGACAAAGTCCCTTTCCTAGAACTCACAGCCTTAATCCGCATTTTACAGATGAGGGAACTGAGGCCTTGAGTAGTTGAGTGACTTGCCCACGGTCACACAGTAGACAAGTGGTGGAACCCAAGTCCTTCTGACCCCCAGGCCCATGCTCTATCCACTTGGCCATGCTGCTTCTCCATGAAGCATTGACGAAGCCCTTCTCTAGAAGGTGAACTCTGACAGGTCGATCACGTCGGAAGGAAAAGCTGTGGGGCTGCCTAATCCCGGATTGGTGGGCCGCAGGGAGGGGAGTCTGAGCATTTCCAGAGAAAGCCCTATCTGACTGTCAGAGTGGATCTGTGTTCAGCAAGTCACTCATTCTCTCCCTCATGAACACACACTTATCATTCCCTGAGGGAGGGAGAGACAAGGAACGTGGATAATAAATACCGCCTCGGTCTTGTTCTGCCCGAGTCTGACTGCCCACGAGCTGCCCTCCCAGCCAGCACCAGCGATGGAGAAGGGTGAGTAGGATAAATCTGCCTCTCTGTCAGTGAAGCTGCGGGGTCGGACTCTCAGTTTAATTTGTTCAATCGTTATTTATTGAGCGCTTATTGTGTGCAGAGCACTGTACTAAACGCTTGGAGTATACATTATGGCAACAGATGGAGACAATCCCTACCCAACAAGGGGTGAATTGAGAAGGACTCATTCTTCGGCTCTATGTGTTACTGGGGAGTCATTGACCTTGGGATCATGAGAAGCAACGTGGTTTAGTGGATAGAGCACAGGCCTGGTAGTCAGAAGAACTTGGGTTCTAATCCCAGCTCTACCACTTGTCGGCTGTGTGAACTTGGAACAAAGCCACTTAGCTTCTCTGGGCCTCAGTTACCTCATCTGTAATATGGGGATGAAGAATCTGGGCCCCATATAGGACAGGGATATTGTGTCTAGCCTGACAAATTTGTATCTACCCCAGGGCTGAGTACAGTGCTTGGCCATTAGTAAGTGCTTAACAAGTACTACAATTATTATCATGATTATTGATGATTGATTAGGATATTTATTAAACTTTCATGACTCCCTGGACACTGGGCACAAGAGGAGGCCAAAATGAAGAAATCAGTTACGGTCTCTCACAATCTAAGAGGCAGGAAGGACAAATAAAGACAATGGGAATTAGTGGCCTACAATGGGACCTATTAAAGATGTAAAACTTCAGAGTATTAAATAGGCAAACATGCACTCAAGTGGCCAGATTTCATCCCCCCAACTAGACCCACCCAATCGTGTCCTGAACCTCTCTAGCCTAATCTCACTGACAAGCAGCCTGGTTTTATGGAAAGAGCACGGGCTTGAGAGTCAGAGTTGGTGGTTTCTAATCCCAGCTCTGCCACTTGTCAGTTGTATGATTTTGGCCAAGTCTCTCAACTTCTCGGTGCCTGTTACCTCATCTGTAAAATGGGGATTAAAGCTGTAAGCCCCACATGAGACAACCTGATAACCTGGTATCTAACCCAGTGCTTAGAACAGTGCTTGCCACATAGTAAACGCTTAACAAATACCATCATCATTATTATTATTATTGTTATTATTTTCAGCAGGGAATGTGCCTGTTATATTGTACTGTCGCAAGCACTTTAGTATAGTCCTCTGCATATGGTAAATCCTCGGTAAAAAAAATTAGAGAATTGGCCTTGGGCCAATTGGCCGTGGGCCGAGCACTGCACTAGGCACTTGGGAGAGCAAACTACAATAATAATGTTGGTATTTATTGAGCGCTTACTATGTGCAGAGCACTGTTCTAAGAGCTGGGATATACAGGGTAATTAGGTTGTCCCACATGAGGCTCACAGTCTTCATCCCCATTTTACAGATGAGGGAACTGAGGCAGAGAGAAGTTAAGTGACTTGCCCACAGTCGCACAGCTGACAAGTGGCAGAGCTGGGATTCAGACTCCTGACCTCTAACTCCCAGTCCTGTGCTCTTTCCACTGAGCCACGCTGCTCCTACAACAGAGTAGGTAGACATGTTCCCTGCCCATAAGAATAGTGCTGATTAGGGGAGTGGAAATTTGTCTTAATAACAATAGCATCCTCCTGGAGTCGCCAGCATGTAGCATGGACCGAGGAAGGGAAGAAGTTGGTGCCTAGAAGACCATTGAGGAGGCTGATACAGTAGACTAGCCATAAACGACCAGAGCTTGTTCAAATTGGTAATGGTTAGGGCAGAGAGGAAGGAGTTTATCTGAGAGTTGCATGAGAATAACCACAAAATTTAGCAGTAAGATTGAATGAGAGAGCTGAAGGACAAGTCGGAGTAGAGGATAAAACTCAGGTCATGGACATTTAGCATATGTAGGATGGTGGTGCAAGATAGGAGGGCCATGTTTTCCAGCCCTTCCTTCCCAAATTGGGATAAACAAACAGTGGTCGTGTGAGGACCACTACAGGATGGATAGATTATGTAGATTTATGTTTATGTAATTATGTAATTCACTTAATATGTGAATTAATTGAACCCATAGTCAAATTTCTGAGGGTCAGATATGTAGTATATAATATCCAACTATCTATACCTATTGACAATATATATATGTACATATATTCACACATATATATATATATTAAAAAAATCCTAATATTTAATATATGTGACATCCTTTCATATACCATACCCTAATGAAGTCTCCTCTCTTTATCTCTATCTCTCTGTCTCTCTTTTTGTATGTCTCTCTGTATGTCTCTCTCTCTCATCTCCCTCCCTCCCTCCTGCTCTCAGCTCTTCCCTGCAGGTCACCCTGTAGAAGCCTCCCTTAACTCGCACAGGAATGCATATGAATGAGCGACTCTCAGCTCTCCTTTGGGATTGTGATGCTGTTACAGACCGGCACCGGGCTCTCGGTGAACATTTTTCTCCTCCTGTTATATGCCCGGGTCATTTCCGTCAGCCACAGACTTAGCTCCTCTGACCTGATCCTCGCCCAGCTGGCCCTGGCCAACACCATCATCCTCCTCACGTGGGGCATCCCACACACTCTGTCAATTTTGGAGTTGAGAATTTCCCTGGAAGACGTTGGATGCAAAATAATCACGTATCTCTATCGAGTGGGCCGGGGCCTCTCCGTCTGCATCACCTGCCTCCTGAGCGTCTTCCAGGCCGTCACCATCAGCCCCGCCACCCCCCGGTGGGCGGCGGCCAAAGCCAAATTGCCCAAGTGCATCCTCCCCTCCTGTATCCTCTCCTGGGTGCTCAATCTACTGATAAATGTTGGTATACCTGTGTACGTAAGAGGCCCCAAGAACACCACTTTCCAAGCCTCATATGATCTTAAATATTGTTCAGTAGCTCCTGTCAGTACAGTAATCATGTTGGTGAATACTGTTCTTTACTCTGTCTGGGATCTGTTCTTCGTGGGGCTCATGAGCTTGGCCAGCGGCTACATGGTGTTTGTCCTACACAGACACCACCGGCGGGTCCGTCACCTCCACGGACCCGACCGCTCCCCCGGGGCGATGCCCGAGGTCCGAGCGGCCAAGAGAGTCGTCGCCCTGGCCACTCTCTTTGTCCTCCTCTATGGGCGACAGTCAGTGATGTTGAGTATTTTGCTGAACGTGAAAGGGTACTCACTTAGTCTGTTAAACAGTCACCTGGTTTGGTCATTCGCCTTCTCGGTTTTCAGTCCGTTCCTGATTATTTGCAGTGACCAGAGAGTGAGATCATTCTGGAAAAGCGAATCGTCTATTTCCAACCCGGATCCCTCCTAGGATCCCAGTTATGTCAGCCGCTCTTCCCCAGAAGCCCAGAGCGAGAGTGACCCGTAAGCTGGAAAGATATTCCAGAGGTGCCCTATGGCCCGAGAGACTCACCATACTCCAGTCCCGAGTCCTCCCTGACACTAAGGGGGGATGTAGGTGTTTCTCAGCAGTGGCCCAGCTCTCCCCTCAGGGTAAGCCCCGAACCATGGCAGCGCATGGGACAACCTTAGATGTCCCGTAGGCCTCTGGGCTTTTGACCCTTAATTCTAGGGCTGGTTCCACATCTGAGACTTAACGATGTTTTTCGGGCAAAAGATGTTTTAAGCTATGAGGTAGACTGGAGGTTCAAATCGAATAATTGGTGGAAATGTTCTACCAGGACAGCCAGTGAATGAGATGGGGAAGCCAGAGGGAGAGCTAGGGTAAGGAAAAGGGACTGAAAAAGAGGCAGAGTGGCAGAGAAAGGCAGTGGCAAAAAGATAAAAAAGAAAGAGCACAGAATGAAGCCCAAGTGAACTCTTTTTCCCAAATTTTTCCTTTGAAACATTACTGCTCCCTATTACCTGGAGTGCCTATACAACCAATCCTCAGGAGAAGAGAAAAGATAAATGGAATTGTGGAGGAAAAAAATGGTTGAAGGGTGAAGGTCATTTGCATTAAAAGTGACTCTAAATACGACCATTATTGTTGTAAATGATGCAATTCTTGAGTAACATGGCCTCATGGAAAGAGCACGGGCCTGGGAGTCAGAGGACCTGGGTTCTGATCCTGCCTCTGCCACTTGTCTGCTGTGCGACCTTGAAAAGGCATTTAGCTTCTCTGTTCCTCAGTTATCTCATCTGTAAAATGGGAATTAAAACTGTAAACCCCATGAACGACATGGACTGTGTCTAACCCGATTATTTTCAATCTACTCCAGCGCTTAGTACAGTGCCTGGCACATGGTAAGTACTTAACAAATGCCAATAAGAAAAAGTCTCAGTATGGCCAGCGATTGGGAGAGTACAGTATAACAATAAGCAGACACATTCCCTGTATAAAGTGAGCATACTGTCTAGAGCGGGCAAGACGGATATTAATTTATAAATGACAGATATGTTCAAAGGGGGTGTGGGGCTGGGAAAGGGGCAGAACAAAGGGAGGAAGCGAGGGCGAGGCAGAAGGGAGTGGGAGAAGAGGAAAGGGAGGGAGGGTGGGGGGGTTCAGGTTCTTTCCCATCTGCTGGAGGCAGAAAAAGACCTGCAGTTCACGGTGGGGGGAATGGTAAGAGTTTGCCAAAGACCATCAGGAGCCCATCGGTTAGTCAAGACAATGACATAGACGATGGGGACAACGGATCCAGGTTTGATTCAGTCAGCCAGTTAATCAGTTGTATTTATTAAGCGCTTACTGTACGCAGGGCACTGTGGTAAGTGCTTGGGAGAGTACAAGAGAACAATAAACGGACACCCTCCCTGCCCACACCAAGCTTCATGGTTCCTTCTGTCATCTAGTCTGCTCCTTGGTCCACTCCTCCCTAGCTCATCTGCCTTGCTCTCCCTCATTCCACCCAGTGCTCCCAGTTTGGGATCTTTTTTTCCTCAGCTGGTTCGGCAAATCGAAGAACAAACAGCAGAGTCCTGTATTCCCTGATCTCTCCTCTGAAGCCAAATCCTGTGAACACAGAGTTTCTATAGTGTAGTGGTTATCACGTTTGCCTAGCACGCAAAAGGTAACAGGGCAGAAAGACATTTTGGTTCATCGACCTAAAGCTTTTCCCAAATAACGACAACAATGATAATAATGATAACAGTATGTGTCAAGCGCTTCCTATGTGCTGGGCACTGTACTAAGTGCCGCGGGAATGGCAAGGTAATAGGATTAGACATAGTCCCTGTCCCATGTAGGACTAACAGCCTTAATCCCCATTTTACAGATGAGGAAACTGAGGCCCTGAGTAGTTGAGTGACTAGCCCAAGGTCACACAGTAGGCAAGTGGTGGAACCCAACTCTTTCTGACCCCCAGGCCCATGCTCTATCCACTTGACTTTGCTGCTTCTCCATGAGGCATTGACCAAGCCTTTCTCTAGAAGGTGAACTCTGACAGGTCGCTCACGTCGGAGGGAAAAGCTCTGGGGCCGCCCGTCCCGGATTGGTGGGCCGCAGGGAGGGGAGTCTGGGCAATTCCAGAGAAATCCCAATATGACTGTCAGAGTGGATCCGTGCTCAGCACATCACTCATTCTCTCCCTCATGAACACACACTAATCGTTCCCTGAGGGAGGGGAGAGGCAAGGAAAGCGGCTGATAAATGCCGCCTCGCTCTTGTTCTGCCCGAGTCTGACTGCCCACGAGCTGCCCTCCCAGCCAGCACCAGCGATGGAGAAGGGTGAGTAGGATAAATCTGCCTCTCCGTCAGTGAAGCTGCGGGGTCGGACTCTGAATTTCATTCGCTCGATCGTTATTTATTGAGCTCTTATTGTGTGCAGAGCACTGTACATAGGTATAGGTGGGTATAGGTAGAAAAAATCCCTACGCAAACATGGGTGAACGGGGGAGGACTCATTGCCTGCTTCTGTGTGTTACTGAAGAATAGTTGACTTTGGGATCATGAGAAGCAATGTGATACAATGGATAGAGCCCGGGCCTGGTAGTCAGAAGAACCTGGGTTCTATTCCCAGCTCTGCCACTTGTCTGCTGTGTGAATGTGGGCAAAGTCACTTAGCTCCTCTGGGCCTCAGTTACCTCACCTGTAAAATGGGGATGAAGAATCTGGGCCTAATATAAACGAGGATATTGTGTCTAGCCTGACAAATTCGTATCTACCCCAGGGCTGAGTACAGTGCTTGGCAATTACTAAGTGCTTAACAAATACCACGCTTATCATCATGATTATTGATGATTGATTAGGGTGTTTATTAAACTTTCATGACGCCCCGGACACTGGGCATTGGGCACAAGAGGAGGCAAAAATGAAGAAATCAGGTACGGTCTCTCAGAATCTAAGTGGCGGGAAGGACAAATAAAGACAACGGGAATTAGTGGCCTACAACGGGACCTATTAAAGATGCAAAACTTTAGAGCATTAAATAGGCAAACCTGTATTGGAATGAGCAGATTTCTTCTCCCCCATTACACCCACCCCATCTTGGCCTGACCCTCTATATCCCAATCTCATCGAGAAGCAGCGTGGCTTTCTGGAAAGATCCCGGGCTTGGCAATCGGAGGTCGTGAGTTCTAATCCCTAATCTGCCACTTGTCAGCTGTGTGACTGGGCAAGACACTCAACCTCTCGATGCTTCAGTTACCTCATCTGTAAAATGGGAACTAAGGCCGTGAGCCCCATGTGGGACAACCTGATAACCTGGTATCTAACCCGGTGCTTAGAACAGTACTTGGCACATAGTAAGCGCTTAACAAATACCATCATTATTATTATTATTGTGAGCAAGGAATTGGTCTGTTATACTGAACTCTCGCAAGCACTTTAGTACAGGGCTCTGCACACGGTAAATGATCAGTAAAAAAGATAGAGAAGCAGCATGGTCTAGGGTTCCCGTGGGCCGAGCACTGTACTAAGAACTTGGGAGAGCAAACTACCACAGAGTAGGTAGACATGTTCCCTGTCCATAAGGATAGTAACCGTCTAGAGGAGTGGAGATTTCTCTCAATGACGATATCATCCTCCCGGAGGCAGCAGCCTATAGCACGGACCGAGGAAGGGAAGAAGCTGGAGTCTAGAAGACCATTGAGGAATCCGATACAATAGAGTAGCCATGATATCACCAGGGATGGTTCGTCTGGGTAATGGTTAGGGCAGAGAGGAAGGAGTTTATCTGAGAGTCATGTAGGAATAACCAGTACAATTTGACAGTGAGATTGAATGAGAGAGCTGAAGGACAAGTTGGACTAGAGGATAACACTCTGGTGAGGGACTTTCAGCATATGCGGGTTGATGGTTGAAAGTTAGGAGGGGAAGGTTTTCCAGCCCTTCCTTCTAAATCTGGGATAAACCAACAGTGCTTGAGTGAGGACCATTACAAGTCAGACAGACTATGTGGACTTTTGATGTGAATTAATTTGACCCGGAGTCAAATTTCTGAGGGTCAGATGTATAATATAATATGTAATATCCAACTATCTATATCTATCGACAACATATATATAAAACAACCTTGTATTTAATATATGTAATGTCCTCATACATATCATATCTTCATGAAGTCTCCTCTCTCTCTTTCCGTCTGTCTGTCTATCTCTCTCTCACTCTCCAACAATCCCTCCTCCTCTCAGTTCTTCCATTCAGGTCGCTCTGTAGACGCCTCCCTTAACTTACACTGAGAATTCATATCAATGGGCGACGCTCGGCTCTCCTTTGGGATTGTGATGCTGTTACAGACCGGCACTGGGCTTTCCGTGAATGCCTTCCTCCTCCTGTTTTATGCCCGTGTAATCTGCACCAGCCACAGGCTCAGCTCTTCTGACCTGATCCAAGCCCAACTGCCCTTGGCCAACATCATCATCCTCCTCACGGGGGCCGTCCCAGACACTCTGTCATTCTGGGAGTTGAGAATTTTCCTGGACGACGTTCTATGCAAACTAAACATGTATCTTTATCGAGTGGCCCGGGGCCTTGCCATCTGCACCGTCTGCCTCCTGAGTGTCTTTCAGGCCATCACCATCAGCCCCAGCACTTCCCGGTGGGCCCGGTTCAAAGCCAAATTACCCAAGTGCTTCCTCCCTGCCTGTATCCTCTCCTGGGTCCTCAATCTGCTCATAAATGTTGGTACACCAATGTACACAAAAGGCCCCGCGAACACCACTTTTCAGGCCACCTATGATCTTAAGTATTGTTCAGTGGCTCCTATCAGTACAGCAATCATGTTGGTGAATACTATTCTGAACTCTGCCTCGGATCTGTCCTTCGTGGGGCTCATGAGCTTGGCCAGCGGCTACATGGTGTTTGTCCTGCACAGGCACCACCGGCGGGTCCGGCACCTCCATGGACCCGACCTCTCCCCCGGGGCGATGCCCGAGGTCCGAGCGGCCAAGAGAGTCGTCACCCTCGCCACCCTCTTTGTCCTCCTCTATGGGCGACAGTCAGTTATGTTGAGTATTTTGCTGAACGTGAAAGGATACTCACTTAGTATGTTAAACAATCACCTGGTGTGGTCGTTCGCCTTCTCGGTTTTCAGTCCGTTCCTGATGATTTGCAGTGACCAGAGAGTGAGATCATTCTGGAAAAGGGAATCAACTATTTCCAACCTGGATCCCTCCTAGGATCCGAGGAAAGTCAGCCGCTTTTCCCCTAGAAGCCCAGAGCGAGAACGACCCGTAGACTGGAAATATGTTGGTATTTGTTAAGGGCTTACTATGTGCAGAGCACAGTTCTAAGCACTGGGGTAAACACAGGGGAATCAGGTTGTCCCACGTGGGGCTCACACTCTTAATCCCCATTTTACAGATGAGGGAACTGAGGCACAGAGAAGTTAAGTGACTTGCCCACAGTCACACAGCTGACAAGTGGCAGAGCTGGGATTCGAACTCAAGAGCCCTGACTCCAAAGCCCATGCTCTTTCCACTGCGCCACGCTGGATAGATATTACATAGGTGCCCGCTGTCTCGAGACACTCACTACACTCCAGTCCCGAGTCCTCCCTGACACTAAGGGGTGATGTAGGTGTTTCTCAGCAGAGACCAGCTCTCCTCTCAGGGTAAGCACCGAACCATGGCAGCGCAGAGGACAACCGTACATCTCACGTAGGCCTCTGGGCTTTTGACCCTAAATTCTAAGGCTTGTTCCATTTCTGAGACTTAATGATGCCCAGCTCTGCCACTTGTCAGCTGTGTGACTGTGGGCAAGTCACTTAACTTCTCTGTGCCTCTGTTCCCTCATCTGTAAAATGGGGATAAAGACTGTGGGCCTCATGTGGGACAACCTGATCATCCTGTATCTCCCCCAGTGCATAGAACAGTGCTCTGCACATAGTAAGCGCTTAACAAATACCAACATTATTAAAAGATATTTTATGCTAAGAGGTAGTGGAGGTTCGAATTGAATAATTGGTGGAAAGCCAGTGAATGAGAAGGGAAAGCCAGAGGGAGAGCTAGGATAAGAAAAAGGGACTGAAAAAGAAGCAGAGAGACAGAGAAAGATAGAGGCAAATAGAGAGAAAGAAAGAGCAGAGAATGAAGCTCAACTGAACTCTTTTTCCCAAATTTTTCCTTTTGAAATATTACTGCTCCCTATCACCTGGACTGCCTATACAACCTTCAGGAGAAGAGAAGAGATAAATGGAATTGTGAAGGAAAATAATAGTTGAAGGGTGAAGGTCATTTGGACTAAAGATGACTCTAAATATTACCATTATTGTTGTAAATGATGCAATTTTTGAGGAGTAACATGGCCTCATGGAAAGAGCACAGGCCTGGGAGTCAGAGGACCTGGGTTCTGATCCTGCCTCTGCCACTTGTCTGCTGTATGACCTAGAAAAGGCATTTAGTTTCTCTGTTCCTCAGTTATCTCATCTGCAAAATAGGGATTAAGTCTGTCAACTCCATGGACGATATGGACTGTATCCAACCTGATTATCTTCAATCTACTCTAGCACTTACTACAGTGCCTGGCACAGAGTAAATGCTTAACAAATGCCAATAAAAAAAGTCTCAGTGTGGCCAGCAATTGGGAGAGTACAAAATAACAATAAGGAGACACATTCCCTGTATGAAGGGAGTTTACTGTTTAGAGCAGTGAAGACAGATATTAATCAACTAATAAATGACGGATATGTTCAAAGGGGGTGTGGGGCAGGGAAGGGGGCAGAGCAAAGGGAGGAAGTGTGGGTGATGCAGAGGGAGTGGGAGAAGAGAAAAGGGAGGGAGAGTGGGGGGTTCAGGTTCTTTCCCATCTGCTGGAGGCAGAAAATGACCTGCAGTTGAAGGTGGGGGGAAATGGTAAGAGTTTGCCCAAAGACCTTCAGGAACCCATTGGTTATTCAAGAAAATGACATAGACAATGGGGACAACGTATCCAGGTTTTTGTTCATTCATTCATTCAATAACATTTATTGAGCGCTTACTATGTGCAGAGCACTGTACAAAGCATTTGGAATGTACAAATCAGCAACAGATAGAGACAGTCCCTGTCCTTTGACGGGCTTACAGTCTAATCGGGTGAGACAGGCAGACAAGAACAAATGCAATAAATAGAGTCAAGGGGAAGAAGATCTCATTAAAACAATGGCAAATAAATAGAATCAGGGTGATGTACCTGCTCCATTACAGGTAAACTACCTTTCATCCATGACCTTTTCCTTTCCCGCTCTCTCCTCCTCCTCGCCCTTTCGGAAACGTGGCTCACTCCTGAAGACACGGTCTCCGCCGCTGTTCTCTCCGGCGGTGGCCTCTCCTTCTCCCACTCCCCCAGACTCACCGGTAAGGGAGGAGGCGTCACCTTCCTCCTCTCACCCCGTTGCCGCTTCCGCACTATCCCTCCTCCCCCTTCCCTCTCCTTCCCCTCCTCGAAGCCCATATCATTCTCCTCTACCACCCCCTCCAGATACTTGTCGCTGACATCTACCGCCCTCCCGGTCCCATCTGCGACTTCTTCAACCACCTGGACCCCTTTCTCACCTTCCTTCTCTCCTTCTCTCTGCTCACTCTGATCCAAAATAAATAGGGTGATGAAGATATGTACAGTTGAGCGGATGAGTACAGGGCTGAAGGGAGGGGATGGGAGAGGGGGAGGAGCAGAGGGAAATGGGGGAGAAGAGGGTTTAGCTGCGGAGAGGTGAAGGGGGGTGGTAGAGGGAGCAGAGGGAAAAGGGGGGAGCTCAGTCTGGGAAAGTCTCTTGGAGATGGTGAGCTTTAAGTAGGGATTTGAAGAGGGAAAGAGAATTAGATTGTCGGAGGTGAGGAGGGAGGGCATTCCAGGCCCGCGGGTGGACGTGGCCCCGGGGGTCGACGGCGGGATAGGCGAGACCGAGGGACGGTGAGGAGGTGGGCGGCAGAGGAGCGGAGCGTGCGGGGTGGGTGGTAGAAAGAGAGAAGGGAGGAGAGGTAGGAAGGGGCAAGGTGATGGAGAGCCTCGAAGCCTAGAGTGAGGAGTTTTTGTTTGGAGCGGAGGTCGATAGGCAACCACTGGAGTTGTTTAAGAAGGGGAGTGACATGCCCAGATCGTTTCTGCAGGAAGATGAGCCGGGCAGCGGAGTGAAGAATAGACCGGAGCGGGGCGAGAGAGGAGGAAGGGAGGTCAGAGAGAAGGCTGACACAGTAGTCTAGCCGGGATATAACGAGAGCCCGTAATAGTAAGGTAGCCGTTTGGGTGGAGAGGAAAGGGCGGATCTTGGCGATATTGTAGAGGTGAAACCGGCAGGTCTCGGTAACGGATAGGATGTGTGGGGTGAACGAGAGGGACGAGTCAAGGATGACACCGAGATCGCGGGCCCGAGAGACGGGAAGGACGGTCGTGCCATCCACGGTGATAGAGAAGTCTGGGAGAGGACCGGGTTTGGGAGGGAAGATGAGGAACTCAGTCTCGCTCATGTTGAGTTTTAGATGGCGGGCCGACATCCAGGTGGAGACGTCCCAGAGGCAGGAGGAGATGCGAGCCTGAAGGGACGGAGAGAGGACAGGGGCGGAGATGTAGATCTGCGTGTCATCTGCGTAGAGATGGTAGTCACTTGCGAGGAGGGAGGAGATCTCCTCTGAGGATACTGCAGGAAAGGATGGGAAAGTAGGGGAGACGGTTGTAGGGGGGGAGGCAAGAGGGGGGAGGGGTGACTTTGGGGAGCTCAGACCTGATTGTGTTGATTTTTGTGATGAAGTAGGTGGCCAGATCATTGGGGGTGAGGGATGGGGGAGGGGGAGGAATAGGGAGCCTATGGAGGGAGTTAAAGGTCCGGAACAATCGGCGGGGGTGACGGGCATGGGTGTCGATGAGGGAGGAGAAGAAGTTTTGCCTGGCGGAGAAGAGGGCAGAGTTAAGGTAGGAAAGGATAAATTTTAAATGTATGAGGTCGGCTTGGAGCTTGGACTTTCACCAGCAGCGCTCGGCAGCTCGAGCATAGGAGCTTAGGAGGAGGACAGAGGAGGTGATCCGGGGCTGTGGGTTAGTGGAGCGAGAGAGGCGGAGGGAAAGGGGGGCGAGAGAGTCGAGATGAGTAGAGAGGGTGGAGTTGAGAGCGGAGACCCGATCATCGAGAGTGGGAAGTGAGGACGGGGTGCAAGGTGGGGAGAGATGCCTTTGGAAAGACGGATGGGATCGAGAGAGGAGAGGTCTCTGTGGGGCAGTAGCGAAGATTTGCAGAGGGAGGGAGTGTGAGAGATGAGGCAGGTGAGAAGGTTATGGTCAGAGAGAGGGATTTCAGAGTCGGTGAGGGAGGAGGTAGTGCAGCGGTAGAAGATGACGAGATCGAGGGTGTGACCGAGTCGGTGAGTGGGCGTGCTATGGGGGAGCAGGAGGTCGGCAGAGTCGAGGAGGGATAGCAGGCGGGCGGCAGAGGAGTCCTCGGGTACGCCCGTGTGGATGTTGAAGTCTCCGAGGATCAGAGTGAGCAGAGAGAAGGAGAGAAGGAAGGTGAGAAAGGGGTCCAGGTGGTTGAAGAAGTCGCAGGTGGGACCGGGAGGGCGGTAGATGTCAGCGACAAGTATCTGGAGGGGGTGGTAGAGGAGAATGATATGGGCTTCGAGGAGGGGAAGGAGAGGGAAGGGGGAGGAGGGATAGTGCGGAAGCGGCAACGGGGTGAGAGGAGGAAGGTGACGCCTCCTCCCTTACCGGTGAGTCTGGGGGAGTGGGAGAAGGAGAGGCCACCGCCGGAGAGAACAGCGGCGGAGACCGTGTCTTCGGGAGTGAGCCACGTTTCCGAAAGGGCGAGGAGGAGGAGAGAGCGGGAGAGGAAAAGGTCATGGATGAAAGGTAGTTTACCTGTAATGGAGCAGGGGTTCCAGAGGCCAAACTTGAAGGTAGCTGTGGGTGCAAGGGGGGGGAGAAGGGGGAGAGCTGGGGAAGGGGAGGGTTTGGATGGGAAGGAGGTGGCGGGGCCCTGGACGGGGAGAGGGGGAGGAGGGGTGGCGGTGGGACAGGAGGACTGGGATGGGGCGTGGGTGGGGAAGAGGGAAGGGGAAGGGGGGTGAGGAGGGGGCTTGGTAGGGGGGAGAGTAGGGGGAGGGGGAAGAGGGTGGTGCTGGTAAAGCGGGGTTCTAGGGTGGGGGAAAGGAGGGGGGGAGGAGGCAGAGGAGAGAGCGGGAAAGAGCTGGGAGAGAGAGGGGAAGGGGAAGGGGAGGATAGGAAGGGGCAGGAGGGAGGAAGGAGGGTGGAGGGACATGGTGAGGCCAGAGAGGTAGGTGGCAGGACTGACAACAATAAACAATAAACAATAAGGTTTGATTCAGTCAGTCAGCCAGTCAATGTTATATTTAATAAGCACTTACTATGCGCAGGGCACTGTGGTAAGTGCTTGGGAGAGTACAACAGAACAAGAAACGGACACCCTCCCTGCCCACATCAGGCTTCATGGTCCTTCTGTCATCTAGTCTGCTCTTTTGTCCTCTCCTCCCTAGCTCAGCTGCCTTGCTCTCCCTCATTCCACCCAGTGCTCCCAGTTTGGGATCTTTTTTTTCCTCAGCTGGTTCTGCCATTGATAAAAATCGAAGAACAAACAGCAAGGTCCTGTATCACCTGATCTCTCCTCTGAAGCCAAGCCCTGATATCTCAGAGTTTCCATAGTGCAGTGGTTATCACGTTTGCCTAGCACGTGAAAGGTAACGGGGCAGAAAGACATTTTGGTTCACCGACCTAAAGCATTTCCCAAATAACAACAACAATGATAATAATGATAACGGTATGTGTCAAACGTTTTCTATGTATCGGGCACTGTACTAAGTGCTGGGGGAGTGGCAAGGTAATAGGATTAGACATAGTCCCTGTCCCATGTAGGGCTAACAGCCTTAATCCGCATTTTACAGATGAGGGAACAGAGGCCCTGAGTAGTTGAGTGACTTGCCCATGGTCACACAGTAGACAAGTGGTGGAACCCAAGTCCTTCTGACCCCAGGCCCACGCTCTATCCACTAGGCCATGCTGCTTCTCCACGAAGCATTGACAAAGCCCTTCTCTAGAAGGTGAACTCTGACAGGTCGATCACGTCGGAAGGAAAAGCTCTGGGGCCGCCTAATCCCGGATTGGTGAGCCGCAGGGAGGGGAGTCTGAGCATTTCCGGAGAAATCCCTATCTGACTGTCAGAGTGGATCCCTCAGCAAGTCACTCATCCTCTCCCTCCTGAACACACACTAATCATTCCCTGAGGGAGGGAGAGACAAGGAAAGTAGATGATAAAAACTGCCTCGGTCTTGTTCTGCCCGAGTCTGACTGCCCACGAGCTGCCCTCCCAGCCAGCACCAGCGATGGAGAAGGGTGAATAGGATAAAGCTGCCTCTCTGTCAGTGAAGTTGCAGGGTCGGACTCTGAATTTCATTTGTTCAATCATAATTTATTGAGCGCTTATTGTGTGCAGAGCACTGTACTAAACGCTTGGAGTGTACAGTTCGGCAACAGATAGAGACCGTCCCTACCCAACAACGGGTGAATTGGTAAGGACTCATTTTTCGGCTCTGTGTGTTACTGGACATTCGTTGACCTTGGGATCAGGAGAAGCAGTGTGGTACAATGGATAGAGCATGGGCCTGGTAGTCTGTAAAATGGGGATTAAGGCTGTGAGCCCCATGTGGGACAGCCTGATAACCTGGTATCTAACCCAGTGCTTAGAACAGTGCTTGCCACATAGTAAACACAACAAATACCGTGATCATTATTATTATTATTGTGGGCAGGGAATGCGTCTGTTATATTGTACTCTCGCAAGCACTTTGGTATAGTCCTCTGCAAACAGTAAATGCTCAGTAAAAAAAATAGAGAAGCAGCATGGTCTAGTTTTCCTGTGGGCCGAGCACTGTACTAAGCGCTTGGGAGAGCAAACTACATCTGAGAAGGTAGACATGTTCCTGCCCATAAGGATAGTACAGTCTAGAGGAGTGGAGATTTGTCTTAATGACAGTAGCATCCTCCTGGAGGCGGCAGCATGTAGCAAGGACCGAGGAAGGGAAGAAGTTGGTGCCTAGAAGACCACTGAGGAGGCTGATACAGTAGACTAGCCATAAACGACCAGAGATTGTTCAATTTGGTAATGGTTAGGGCAGAGAGGAAGGAGTTTATCTGAGAGTTGCATGAGAATAACCACAAAATTTAGCAGTAAGATTGAATGAGAGAGCTGAAGGACAAGTCGGAGTAGAGGATAAAACTCAGGTCATGGACATTTAGCATATGTAGGATAGTGATGCAAGTTAGGAGGGCCAAGTTTTCCAGCCCCTCCTTCCCAAATTGGGATAAACAAACAGTGGTCGTGTGAGGACCATTACAGGATGGATAGATTATGTAGACTTATGTTTATGTAATTATGTAATTCACTTAATATGTGAATTAATTGAACCCATAGTCAAATTTCTGAGGGTCAGATATTTAGTATATAATATCCAACTATCTATACCTATTGACAATATATATATGTACATATATTCACACATATATATATATATATTAAAAAATCCGAATATTTAATATATATGACATCCTTTTATGTATCATACCCTAATGAAGTCTCCTCTCTTTATCTCTGTCTCTCTGTCTCTCTTTTTGTATGTCTCTCTGTACGTCTCTCCCTCTTTCATCTCCCTCCCTCCCTCCTCCTCTCAGTTCTTCCCTGCAGGTCACCCTGTAGAAGTCCCCTTTAACTTGCACTGGAAATTCATATGAATGAGCGACTCTCAGCTCTCCTTTGGGATTGTGATGCTGTTACAGACCGGCACCGGGCTCTCGGTGAACATTTTTCTCCTCTTGTTATATGCCCGGGTCGTTTCCGTCAGCCACAGACTTAGCTCCTCTGACCTGATCCTCGCCCAGCTGGCCCTGGCCAACACCATCATCCTCCTCACGTGGGGCATCCCACACACTCTGTCAATTTTGGAGTTGAGAATTTCCCTGGAAGACATTGGATGCAAAATAATCACGTATCTCTATCGAGTGGGCCGGGGCCTCTCCGTCTGCATCACCTGCCTCCTGAGCGTCTTCCAGGCCGTCACCATCAGCCCCGCCACCCCCCGGTGGGCGGCGGCCAAAGCCAAATTGCCCAAGTGCATCCTCCCCTCCTGTATCCTCTCCTGGGTGCTCAATCTACTGATAAATGTTGGTACGCCTGTGTACATAAGAGGCCCCAAGAACACCACTTTCCAGGCTACATATGATCTTAAATATTGTTCAGTGGCTCCTGTCAGTGCAGTAATCATGTTGGTGAATACTATTCTTTACTCTGTCTGGGATCTGTTCTTCGTGGGGCTCATGAGCTTGGCCAGCGGCTACATGGTGTTTGTCCTGCACAGACACCACCGGCGGGTCCGGCACCTCCACGGACCCGACCGCTCTCCCGGGGCGATGCCCGAGGTCCGAGCGGCCAAGAGAGTCGTCGCCCTGGCCACTCTCTTTGTCCTCCTCTATGGGCGACAGTCAGTGATGTTGAGTATTTTGCTGAACGTGAAAGGGTACTCACTTAGTCTGTTAAACAGTCACCTGGTTTGGTCATTCGCCTTCTCGGTTTTCAGTCCGTTCCTGATTATTTGCAGTGACCAGAGAGTGAGATCATTCTGGAAAAGCGAATCGTCTATTTCCAACCCGGATCCCTCCTAGGATCCCAGTTATGTCAGCCGCTCTTCCCCAGAAGCCCAGAGCGAGAGTGACCCGTAAGCTGGAAAGATATTACAGAGGTGCCCTATGGCCCGAGAGACTCACCATACTCCAGTCCCGAGTCCTCCCTGACACTAAGGGGTGATGTAGGTTTTTCTCAGCAGTGACCAGCCCTCCCCTCAGGGTAAGCACCGAACCATGGCAGCACACAGGACAACCATAGATCACGTGTAGGCCTCTGAACTTTTGACCCTTAATCCTAAGGCCGGTTCCACATCTGAGACTTAACGATGTTTTTAGGGCAAAAGATGTCTTATGCTATGAGGTAGACTGGAGGTTCAAATTGAATAATTGGTGGAAATGTTCCACCAGGACAGCCAGTGAATGAGATGGGGAAGCCAGAGGGAGAGCTAGGGCAAGGAAAAGGGATGGAAAAAGAGGCAGAGAGGCAGAGAAAGACAGAAGAAAAGAGATAAAAAGAAAAAGCAGAGAATGAAGCTCAACTGAACTCTTTTTGACGCATTACTGCTCCCTATCAAGTGGCGTGCCTATACAACCCTCAGGAGAAGGGAAAAGATAAAGGGAATTGTGGAGGAAAAAAATGGTTGAAGGGTGAATGTCATTTGCATTAAAGGTGACTCTAAATATGACCATTATTGTTGTAAATAATGCAATTCTTGAGTAACATGACCTCATGGAAAGAGCACAGGCCTGGGAGTCAGAGGACCTGGGTTCTGATCCTGCCTCTGCCACTTGTCTGCTGTGCGACCTTGAAAAGGCATTTAGCTTCTCTGGTCCTCAGTTATCTCATCTATAAAACGGGGATTAAAACTGTAAACCCCATGGACGACCTGGACTGTGTCTAACCCGATTATTTTCAATCTACTCCAGCGCTTAGTACAGTGCCTGGCACAGTGTAAGTACTTAACAAATGCCAATAAAAAAAAGTCTCAGTGTGGCCAGCGATTGGGAGAGTAAAATATAACAGTAAGCAGACACATTCCCTGTATAAAGTGAGCATACTGTCTAGAGCGGGGAAGACGGATATTAATTTGTAAACGACAGATATGTTCTAAGGAGGTGTGGGGCTGGGAAAGGGGCAGAACAAAGGGAGGATGTCAGGGCGAGGCAGAAGGGAGTGGGAGAAGAGGAAAGGGAGGGAGGGTGGGGGGTTCAGGTTCTTTCCCATCTGCTGGAGGCAGAATATGACCTGCAGTTGACGATGGGGGGAATGGTAAGAGTTTGCCCAAAGACCATCAGGAACCCATCGGTTAGTGAAGACAGTGACATAGACAATGGGGACAACGGATCCAGGTTTGATTCAGTCAGTCAGCCAGTCAATCAGTTGTATTTATTAAGTGCTTACAGTGTGCAGGGCACTGTGGTAGGTGCTTGGGAGAGTACAACAGAACAATAAACAGACACCCTCCCTGCCCACATTTTGCGTCATGGTCCTGTAATCTAGTCTGCTCCTTTGTCCACTCCTCCCTAGCTCAGCTGCCTTACTCTCCCTTATTCCACCCAGTGCTCCCAGTTTGGGATCTTTTTTTTCCTCAGCTGTTTTCGCAATGGATAAAAATCGAAGAACAAACAGCAGAGTCCTGTATCCCCTGATCTCTCCTCTGAAGCCAAGCCCTGTTATCACAGAGTTTCCATAGTGCAGTGGTTATCACGTCTGTGTAGCACGCAAAAGGTAATGGGGCAGAAAGACATTTTGGTTCACTGACCTAAAGCTTTTCCCAAATAACAACAATGATAATAATGATAACGGTATGTGTCAAGCGCTTCCTATGTGCCGGGCACTGTACCACGTGTCCGGGGAGTTGCAAGGTAATCGGATTGGACACAGACCCTGTCCCATGTAGGGCTCACAACCTTAATCCCCATTTTACAGATGAGGAAACTGAGGCTCTGAGTAGTTGAGTGACTAGCCCAAGGTCACAAAGTAGACAAGTGGTGGAAGCCAGGTCCTTCTGACCCCCAGGCCCACGCTCTAGCCACTAGGCCATGCTGCTTCTCCATGAAGCTTTGACGAAGCCCTTCTCTAGAAGGTGAACTCTGACAGGTCAAACACGTCGGAAGGAAAAGCTCTGGGGCCGCCAGGTCCCGGATTGGCGGGCCGCAGGGAGGGAAGTCTGGGCAATTCCAGAGAAATCCCAATCTGACTGTCAGAGTGGATCCGTGCTCAGCAAATCACTCATCCTCTCCCTCATGAACACACACTAATCATTCCCTGAGGGAGGGAAGAGGCAAGGAAAGCGGCTGATAAATGCCGCCTCGCTCTTGTTCTGCCCGGGTCTGACTGCCCACGAGCTGCCCTCCCAGCCAGCCCGAGTGATGGAGAAGGGTGAGTAGGATAAATCTGCCTCTCTGTCAGTGAAGCGGCAGGGTCGGACTTAGAATTTTTCGTTTGTTCAGTCGTTATTTATTGAGTGCCTATTGTGTGCAGAGCACTGTACTAAGCGCTTGGAGCGTACAATTCGGCAACAGATAGAGACAGTCCCTACACAACAATGGGTGAATTGGGAAGGACTCATTCTTCGGCTCTGTGTGTTACTGGGGATTCGTTGACCTTGGGATCGTGAGAAGCAGTGTGATACTGTGGAGGGAGCACAGGCCTGGTAGTCAGAAGAACCTGGGTTCTAATCCCACTCTGCCACTTGTCGGCTGTGTGAACTTGGAGCAAAGCCACTCAGCTCCTCTGGGTCTCAGTTACCTCATCTGTGAAATGGGGATGAAGAATCTGGGCCCCATATAGGACAGGGATATTGTGTCTAGCCTGACAGATTCGTATCTACCCCAGGGCTGAGTGCAGTGCTTGCCCATTAGTAAGTGCTTAACAAATACCACAATTATTACCATGATTATTGATGATTGATTAGGATATTTATTAAACTTTCATGACGCCCTGGACACTGGGTACTGGGCACAAGAGGAGGCAAATTGAAGAAATCAGGCACGATCTCTCCTAAGTGGCCGGAAGGACAAATAAAGACACCGGGAATTAGTGGCCTACAATGGGACCCATAAAAGATGCAAAACTTCAGAGCATTAAATAAGCAAAAATGCACTGGAGTCGATAGATTTCATCCCCCCAACTACACCCACCCAATCTTGGCCTGATCCTCTATATCCTAATCTCATCGAGAAGCATCGTGGCTTTTTGGAAAGATCCCGGGCTTGGGTGTCGGAGATCATGAGTTCTAATCCCCAAAATGCCACTTGTCAGCTGTGTGACTTTGGGCAAGTCACTTAACTTCTCGATGCCTCAGTTACCTCATCTGTTAAATGGGGACTAAGGCCATGAGCCCCATGTGGGACAACCTGATAACCTGGTATCTAACCCAGTGCTTAGAACAGCACTTGGCACATAGTAAGCGCTTAACAAATACCATCATCATTATTAGTATTGTGGGCAGGGAATGGGTCTGATATTGTAGTCTCTCAAGCACTTTAGTACAGGGCTCTGCACACAGTAAATGCTCACTAACAAAATAGAGAAGCGACCAGGCCTAGTGTTCCTGTGGCCCGAGCACTGTACTAAGAGCTTGGGAGAGCAAACTACAACAGAGCGGGTAGACTTGTTCCCTGCCTATAAGGATAGTAACCGTCTAGAGGAGTGGAGATTTCTCTCAATGACGATATCATCCTTCCGGAGGCAGCGGCATGTAGCACGGACCAAGGAAGGGAAGAAGCTGGAGGCTAGAAGACCGATGAGGAGTCCAATGCAATAGCCATGATATCACCAGAGAAGGTTCATTTTGGTAATGATTAGGGCAGAGAAGAAGGAGTTTATCTGAGAGTCGCGTAGGAATAACCAGCCAAATTTAGCAGTGAGATTGAATGAGAGAGCTGAAGGACAAGTCGGAGTAGAGGATAACACTATGGTGGGGGACTTTTAGCATAAGTGGGTTGATGGTGGAAGTTAGAAGGGCAAGGTTTTCCAGCCCTTCCTTCCAAATCTGGGATAAACCAACAGTGCTTGTGTGAGGACTATTACAAGTCAGACATTGTGGACTTTTAATGTGAATTAATTTGACCCGGAGTCAAATTTCTGAGGGTCAGATATGTAATATGATATATAATATCCAACTATCTCTATCGACAACATATATATAAAACAACCTTGTATTTAATATATGTAACGTCCTAATACATATCATATCTTCATGAAGTGTCTTTCTCTCCTTCTGTCTGTCTGTCTATCTCTCACTCTCCAACAATCCCTCCTCCTCTCAGTTCTTCCCTGCAGGTCGCTCTGTAGACGCCTCCATTAACTCACACTGAGAAGTCATATCGATGGGCGACACTCGGCTCTCCTTTGGGACTGTGCTGCTGTTACAGACCGGCACTGGGCTCTCAGTAAATGCCTTCCTCCTCCTGTTTTATGCCCGTGTAATCTTCACCAGCCACAGGCTCAGCTCCTCAGACCTGATCCAGGCCCAACTGCCCTTGGCCAACATCGTCATCCTCCTCACGGGGGCCGTCCCACAAACTCTGTCATTTTGGGAGTTGAGAATTTTCCTGGACGATGTTCTATGCAAACTAACCATGTATCTTTATCGAGTGGCCCGGGGCCTTGCCATGTGCACCGTCTGCCTCCTGAGTGTCTTTCAGGCCATCACCATCAGCCCCAGCACGTCCCGGTGGGCCCGGATCAAAGCCAAATTGCCCAAGTGCATCCTCTCTGTTTGCGTCATCTCCTGGATCCTCAATCTACTGATAAATGTTGGTGTACCTGTGGGCACAAGAGGCCCCACAAACATCACTTTTCATGCCACCTATGATCTTAAGTATTGTTCAGTGGCTCCTGTCCATACAGCAATCATGTTGGTGACTACTGTTCTTTACTCTGCCTTGGATCTGTCCTTCGTGGGGCTCATGAGCTTGGCCAGCGGCTACATGGTGTTTGTCCTGCAAAGGCACCACTGGCGGGTCCGGCACCTTCACGGGCCTGGACGCTCCCCCAGGGCGATGCCCGAGGTCCAAGCGGCCAAGAGAGTGGTCGCGCTGGCCACTCTCTATGTCCTCCTCTATGGGCGACAGTCAGTGATGTTGAGTATTTTGCTGAACGTGAAAGGGTATTCACTTAGTGTGTTAAATAGTCACCAGGTTTGGTCCTTCACCTTCTCGGTTTTCAGTCCGTTCCTGATGATTTGCAGTGACCAGAGAGTGAGATCATTCTGGAAAAGGGAATCGGCTATTTCCAACCTGGATCCCTCCTAGGATCCCAGGAAAGTCAGCCGCTCTTCCCCAGAGGCCCAGAGCGGGAGGGACCCGTAGGCCGGAAAGATATCACAGCTCTGCCACTTTTCAGCTGTGTGACTGTGGGCAAGTCACTTCACTTCTCTGTGCCCCAGTGACCTCTTCTGTCAAATGGGGTTTAAAACTGTGAGCCCCCGTGGGACAACCTGTTCACCTTGCATCCCCCAGCGCTTAGAACAGCGCTTTGCACATAGTAAGCACTTAACAAATACCAACCTTATATTACAGAAGTGCCCGTTGTCCCGAGACACTCACCACACTCCAGTCCCTAGTCCTCCCTGAGACTAAGGGGTGATGTAGGTGTTTCTCAGCAGTGGTCCAGCTCTCCCCTCAGGGTAAGCCCCGAACCAAAGCAGAGCACGGGACAACCATAGATCTCCCACAGGCCTCTGGGCTTTTGACCCTTAATTCTAAGGCCACTTCCACTTCTGAGATTTAACGGTGTTTTTCGGGCAAAAAATGTTTTATGCTAGGAGGTAGACTGTAGGTTCAAAGTGAATAATTGGTGGAAATGTTCTACCCGGACAGCCAGTGAATGAGATGGGGAAGTCAGAAGGAGAGCTAGGGCAAGAAAAGGGACTGAAAAAGAGGCAGAGAGGTAGGGAAAGACAGAGGCAAAGAGATGAAACGAAAGAGCAGAGAATGAAGCTGAATTGAACATTTCCCAAATTTTTCCTTTTGAAAGATCACTGCTCCCCATAACCCGGAGTGCCTATACTATCCTCATGAGAAGGGAAAAGAGAAACGGAACGTGGAGGAAAAAATGGTTGAAAGGTGAAGGTCATTTAGATTAGGGAGGACTCTAAATATTACCATAGTATTGTAAATGATGCAGTTATTGACGAGTAACGTGGACTCAAGGAAAGAGCACGGGCCTGGGAGTCAGAGGACCTGGGTTCTAGTCCCGCCTCTGCCACTTGTCTGCTGTGTGACCTTGAGAAAGCATTTAGTTTCTCTGTTCCTCAGTTACCTCCTCTGTAAAATGGGGATCGAGACTGCAAACCCAATGGACCACATGGACTGTGTCCAACCTGTTTATCTTCAAACCACTCCAGTGCTTAGTTCGGTGCCTGGCACACTGTAAGTGCTTAACACATGCCAAAAAAAAGGCTCAGAGTGACCAGCGATTGGGAGAGTAGAATATAACAAGAGGCAGTCACATTCCCTGTATAAAGTGAGCTTACTCTTTAGAGCAGGGAAGACAGATATTAATCGACTCATAAATGACTGATATGTTCAAAGGGGCTGTGGGGCAGGGAAAGGGGCAGAAGAAAGGGAGGAAGTGAGGGCGACGCAGAAGGCGGTGGGAGAAGAGGAAAGGGAGGGAGGGTGGGGGGTTCACGTTCTTCCCCATCTGCTGGAGGCAGAAAATGACCTGTGGTTGAAGGTGGGGGAAATGCTAAGAGTTTGCCCAAAGACCAACAGGAATTAGAGAAGCAGCGTGGCTCAGTAGAGAAGCAGCGTGGCTCAGTGGAAAGAGCCCGGGCTTTGGAGTCAGAGGTCATGGGTTCAAATCGCGGCTCGGCCATTTGTCACCTGTGTGACGTTGGGCAAGTCACTTAACTTCTCGGTGCCTCAGTTACCTCATCTGTAAAACGGGGATTAAGACTGTGAGCCCCATGTGGGACAACCTGACTCCCTTGTGTCTACCCCAGCGCTTAGAACAGTGCTTGGCACATAGTAAGCGCTTAACAAATACCAACATTATTATTAACCCATTGGCTAGTCAAGAAAATGACATAGACGATGGGGACAGCGGATCCAGGTTTGATTCAGTCAGTCGGCCAGTCAATCAGTTGTATTTATTAAGCGCTTACTGTGCGCAGGGCACTGTGGTAAGTGCTTGGGAGAGTACAATGGAACAATAAACGGACACCCTCCCTGCCCACAACAAGCTTCATGGTTCCTTCTGTTATCTAGTCTGCTCTTTGGTCCACTCCTCCCTAGCTCAGCTACCTTGCTCTCCCTCATTCCACCCAGTGCTCCCAGTTTGGGTTCTTTTTTTTCTCAACTGATTTCACAATTGATAAAAATCAAAGAACAAACAGCAGAGTCCTGTATCCCCGATCTCTCCTCTGAAGCCAAACCCTGCGAACACAGAGTTTCCATAGTGCAGTGGTTATCACGTTTGCCTAGCACGCGAAAGGTAACGGGGCAGAAAGACGTTTTGGTTCACCGACCTAAAGCTTTTCCCAAATAACAACAACAGTGATAATAATGATAGCGGTATGTGTCAAACGCTTCCTATGTGCCGGGCACCGTACTAAGTGCCGGGGGAGATACAAGATCATCGAGTTGGACATGGTCCCTGTCCCACATGGAGCTCACAGTGTTGATCTCCATCTTACAGATAAGGAAACTGAGACACAGAGAAGTAAAATGACTGGCCCAGGTTCACACATGAGACAAGTGGCAGTTCACCGTCCACCCCGTGACTCTGAAAAACCGTTTTCATGGTAACGGATGTCGTCACTGTCCTAGAAGGAATGGCAGGGGGGCAGCCCGCGATCCGCTGAACCGAAATAGTGGAAAGAGCTCCTCATTCTGGCTCCTCCACTTGCATGCTATGTGTCCTTGGCCAAGGCGCCTAACTTCTTCCCGTCTCCGTTTCCTCACTTGCAAAAATAGGGGAAGAATCCCGTTCTCCTTCCCGTTTGAACTGCGAATTTCAAATGGAAAAGGGACCGTATCCAATCTCCTTGGAATGTATCTACTCTAGGGCTCAGTACGGTGCTTCGGCACACCGTTAAGTGTTTAACAAATACCTCAGTTACTCTTCTTCTAAGACTCGTTAGCTGTCTCGAGTGAGAAAGAGAGGAGGAGCGAGGAGCGGGGAGACTTCACTCCTCCGCCCCAAGGCACTTAGGTACGGAGCCATATCCATAACCATAAAAATGCATTTATGCTAATGCCGGCCCCCTTCCACACTGTAAAATCATCGGGGACAGGGAACATGTCTACCCACTCCCTTACATTATACTCTCCCAAACTCTTAGTACAGTGCTCTGCACACAGTAAGCGCTCAATAAAGCGGCACAATCTAGTGGCTAGAGCAAGGGCCTTGGAATCAGAAGCACCTGAATTCTGAACCTTACTCGGCTTCTTGTCTGTTATGTGATGTTGGGTATTTGACTTAAATTCTCTGGGCCTCAGTTACCGTATCTGTAAAATGGGGATTAAGACTGTGAGCCCCATATGGGACAGGAACTGTGTCAACTTGTAACCACCTCAGCTCTTAGTACAGTGCCTGACGTAGAGTAAGTGTTTAACAAATACCGCATTTACTATAATCATTAATATATATATATATGGTTGACTGATGGACTTGCCCTGTGCAAAGATGCGAGGTGAGCTTCGTGGGGGATAAATAACTGTGGCATTTGTTAAGCACTTACTCTGTGCCAGGCACCGTCCTGAGCTCCGGGGGAGAGGCAAGGTAATCGGATTGGACGTAGTCCCTGTCCCACGTAGGGCTCACAGCCTTAACCCCCATTTTACAGATGAGGGAACTGAGGTCCTGAGTAGTTGAATGACTAGCCCAAGGTCACACAGTAGACAAGGGGTGGAACCCAGGTCCTACTGACCCCCAGGTCCATGCTCTATCCGCTAGGCCTTGCTGCTTCTCTATGAAGCATTGACGAAGCCCTTCTCTAGAAGGTGAACTCTGACGGGTCGATCACGTCGGAAGGACAAGCTCTGGGGCCGCCTAATCCCGGATTGGCGGGCCGCAGGGAGGGGAGTCTGGGCATTTCCGGAGAAATCCCAATCTGACTGTCAGAGTGGATCGGCGCTCAGCAAGTCACTTATGCACTCCTTCATGGACACACGCTAATCATTCCCTGAGGGAGGGGAGAGGCAAGGAAAGCGGCTGATAAATGCCGCCTCGGTCTTGTTCTGCCCGAGTCTGACTGCCCGGCGCTGCCCTCCCAGCCAGCACGAGCGATGGAGAAGGGTGAGTAGGATAAATCTGCCTCTCTGTCAGTGAAGGTTTGGGGTCGGACTCTGAATTTCATTCGTTCGATCGTTATTTATTGAGCGCTTACTGTGTGCAGAGCACTGTACATAGGTATAGGTAGGTATAGGTAGAAACAATCCCTACCCAAAAATGGGTGACGGGGGAGGACTCATTGCCTGGTTCTGTGTGTTACCGGGGATTCGTTGACTTTGGGATCATGAGAAGCAGTGTGATACAATAGATAGAGCGCAGGCCTGGTAGTCAGAAGAACCTGGGTTCTAATCCTAGCTCTGCCACTTTGCTGTGTGAACGTGGGCAAAGTCACTTAGCTCCTCTGGGCCTCAGTTACCTCACCTGTAAAATGGGGATGAAGAATCTGGGCCTAATATAAAAAAGGATATTGTGTCTAGCCTGACAAATTCGTATCTACCCCAGGGCTGAGTACAGTGCTTGGCAATTACTAAGTGCTTAACAAATACCACGCTTATCATCATGATTATTGATGATTGATTAGGATATTTATTAAACTTTCATGACGCCCCGGACACTGGGCCCTGGGCACAAGAGGAGGCAAAAATGAAGAAATCAGTTACGGTCTCTCAGAATCTAAGTGGCGGGAAGGACAAATAAAGACAACGGGAATTAGTGGCCTACAACGGGACCTATTAAAGATGGAAAACTTCAGAGCATTAAATAGGCAAACATGCATTAGAATGAGCAGATTTCATCCCCCCCACTACACCCACCCAATCTTGGCCTGACCCTCTATATCCCAGTCTCATCGAGAAGCAGCATGGCTTTCTGGAAAGATCCCGGGCTTGGGAATCGGAGATTGTGAGTTCTAATCCCAGATCTGCCACCTGTCAGCTGTGTGACTTTGGGCAAGTCACTCAACCTCTCGATGCCTCAGTTACCTCATCTGTAAAATGGGGACTAAGGCCGTGAGCCCCATGTGGGACAACCTGATAACCTGGTATCTAACCCGGTGCTTAGACCAGTACTTGGCACATAGTAAGCGCTTAACAAATACCATCATTATTATTATTACTGTGGGCAGGGAATGGGTCTGTTATATTGTACTCTCGCAAGCACTTTAGTACAGGGCTGTGCACACAGTAAATGCTCAGGAAAAACAATAGAGAAGCAGCATGGTCTAGTGTTCCCGTGGGCCGAGAACTGTACTAAGCGCTTGGGAGAGCAAACTACAACAGAGTAGGTAGACGTGTTCCCTGCCCTTAAGGATAGTAAAGTCAGTAGGAGTGCAGTTTTGTCTTAATGACGATATCATCCTCCCGGAGGCAGCGGCATGTAGCACGGACCAAGGAAGGGAAGAAGCTGGAGTCTAGAAGACCGATGAGGAGTCCGATATAATCGACTAGCCATGATGAGACGAGAGATGGTTCATTCTGGTAATGGTTAGGGCAGAGAGGAAGGAGTTTATCTGAGAGTCGCGTAGGAATAACCAGCCAAATTTAGCAGTGAGATTGAATGAGAGAGCTGAAGGATACGTGGGAGTAGAGGATAAAACTCTGGTGAGGGACTTTTAGCATAAGTGGGTTGATGGTGGAAGTTAGAAGGGCAAGGTTTTCCAGCCCTTCCTTCCAAATCTGGGATAAACTAACAGTGCTTGAGTGAGGACCATTACAAGTCAGACAGACTATGTGGACTTTTGATGTGAATTAATTCGACCCGGAGTCAGATTTCTGAGGGTCAGATATAATATATGATATAATATGTAATATCCAACTATCTCTATCGACAACATATATATAAAACAACCTTGTATTTAATATATGTAATGTCCTAATACCTATATCTTCATGAAGTCTCCTCTCTCTTTCTATCTCTCTCTCACTCTCCAACAATCCCTCCTCCTCTCAGTTCTTCCCTGCAGGTCGCTCTGTAGACGCCTCCTTTAACTCACACTGAGAATTCATATCGATGGGCGACGCTCGGCTCTCCTTTGGGATTGTGATGCTGTTACAGACCGGCACCGGGCTTTCCGTGAATGCCTTCCTCCTCCTGTTTTATGCCCGTGTGATCTCCACCAGCCACAGGCTCAGCTCCTCTGACCTGATCCAGGCCCAACTGCCCTTGGCCAACATCGTCATCCTCCTCACGGGGGGCGTCCCCCACACTCTGTCATTCTGTGAGTTAAGAATTTTCCTGGACGACGTTCTATGCAAACTAACCATTTATCTTTATCGAGTGGCCCGGGGCCTTGCCATCTGCACCGTCTGCCTCCTGAGTGTCTTTCAGGCCATCACCATCAGCCCCAGCACTTCCCAGTGGGCCCGGTTCAAAGCCAAATTGCCCAAGTGCTTCCTCCCTGCCTGTATCCTCTCCTGGGTCCTCAATCTGCTGATTAATGTTGGTATACCTGTGTACACAAAAGGCCCCACGAACACCACTTTTCAGGCCACCTATGATCTTAAGTATTGTTCAGTGGCTCCTATCAGTACAGCAATCATGTTGGTGAATACTATTCTGTACTCTGCCTCGGATCTGTCCTTCGTGGGGCTCATGAGCTTGGCCAGCGGTTACATGGTGTTTGTCCTGCACAGGCACCACCGGCGGGTCCGGCACCTCCACGGACCCGACCGCTCCCCCGGGGCGATGCCCGAGGTCCGAGCGGCCAAGAGAGTCGTCGCCCTGGCCACCCTCTTTGTCCTCCTGTATGGGCGACAGTCTGTTATGCTGAGTATTTTGCTGAACGGGAAAGGGTACTCACTTATTCTGTTAAATAGTCACCACGTTTGGTCCTTCACCTTCTCGGTTTTTAGTCCGTTCCTGATGATTTGCAGTGACCAGAGAGTGAGATCATTCTGGAAAAGGGAATCGGCTATTTCCAACCTGGATCCCTCCTAGGATCCCAGGAAAGTCAGCCACTCTTCCCCAGAGGCCCAGAGCGAGAGCGATCCATAGGCCAGAAAGATATCACAGCTCTGCCACTTGTCGGCTGTGTGACTGTGGGCAAGTCACTTCACTTCTCCGTGCCCCAGTGACCTCTTCTGTCAAATGGGGATTAAAACTGTGAGCCCCACGTGGGACAACCTGTTCACCTTGCATCCCCCAGCGCTTAGAACAGCGCTTTGCACATAGTAAGCACTTAGCAAATACCAACCTTATATTACAGAAGTGCCCATTGTCCCGAGACACTCACCACACTCCAGTCCCTAGTCCCCCCTGAGACTAAGGGGTGATGTAGGTGTTTCTCAGCAGTGGTTCAGCTCTCCCCTCAGGGTAAGCCCCGAACCAAAGCAGAGCACGGGACAACCATAGATCTCCCACAGGCCTCTGGACTTTTGACCCTTAATTCTAAGGCCACTTCCACTTCTGAGATTTAACGGTGTTTTTCGGGCAAAAAATGTTTTATGCTAGGAGGTAGACTGTAGGTTCAAAGTGAATAATTGGTGGAAATGTTCTCCCGGGACTGCCAGTGAATGAGATGGGGAAGTCAGAAGGAGAGCTAGGGCAAGGAAAAGGGACTGAAAAAGAGGCAGAGAGGTAGGGAAAGACAGAGGCAAAGAGATGAAACGAAAGAGCAGAGAATGAAGCTGAATTGAACATTTCCCAAATTTTTCCTTTGGAAAGATCACTGCTCCCTATAACCCGGAGTGCCTATACTATCCTCACGAGAAAGGAAAAGAGAAACGGAACGTGGAGGAAAAAATGGTTGAAGGGTGAAGGTCATTTAGATTAGGGAGAACTCTAAATACTACCATTAGTATTGTAAATGATGCAGTTATTGGCGAGTAACGTGGACTCAAGGAAAGAGCACAGGCCTGGGAGTCAGAGGACCTGGGTTCTAGTCCCGCCTCTGCCACTTGTCTGCTGTGTGACCTTGAGAAAGCATTTAGTTTCTCTATTCCTCAGTTACCCAGTGGACCACATGGACTGTGTCCAACGTGATTATCTTCAATCCACTCCAGTGCTTAGTTCGGTGCCTGGCACACTGTAAGTGCTTAACACATGCCAAAAAAAAGGCTCAGAGTGGCCAGCGATTGGGAGAGTAGACTATAACAAGAGGCAGACACATTCCCTGTATAAAGTGAGCTTATTCTTTAGAGCAGGGAAGACAGATATTAATCGACGCATAAATGACTGATATGTTCAAAGGGGGTGTGGGGCAGGGAAAGGGGCAGAAGAAAGGGAGAAAGTGAGGGTGAAGCAGAAGGGGGTGGGAGAAGAGGAAAGGGAGGGAGGGTGGGGGGCGGTTCAGGTTCTTCCCCATCTGCTGGAGGCAGAAAATGACCTGCGGTTGAAGGTGGGGGAAATGGTAAGAGTTTGCCCAAAGATCATCAAGAACCCATTGGCTAGTCAAGAAAATGACATAGACGATGGGGACAACGGATCCAGGTTTGATTCAGTCAGTCAGCCAGTCAATCAGTTGTATTTATTAAGCGCTTACTGTGCACAGGGCACTGTGGTAAGTGCTTGGGAGAGTACAATGGAACAATAAACGGACACCCTCCCTGCCCACAACAAGCTTCATGGTTCCTTCTGTCATCTAGTCAGCTACCTTGCTCTCCCTCATTCCACCCAGTGCTCCCAGTTTGGGTTCTTTTTTTTCCTCAACTGATTTCACAATTGATAAAAATCAAAGAACAAACAGCAGAGTCCTGTATCCCCTGATCTCTCCTCTGAAGCCAAACCCTGCGAACACAGAGTTTCCATAGTGCAGTGGTTATCACGTTTGCCTAGCACGCGAAAGGTAACGGGGCAGAAAGACGTTTTGGTTCACCGACCTAAAGCTTTTCCCAAATAACAACAACAGTGATAATAATGATAGCGGTATGTGTCAAACGCTTCCTATGTGCCGGGCACCGTACTAAGTGCCGGGGGAGATACAAGATCATCGAGTTGGACATGGTCCCTGTCCCACATGGAGCTCACAGTGTTGATCTCCATTTTACAGATAAGGAAACTGAGACACAGAGAAGTAAAATGACTGGCCCAGGTTCACACATGAGACAAGTGGCAGTTCACCGTCCACCCCGTGACTCTGAAAAACCGTTTTCGTGGTAACGGATGTCGTCACTGTCCTAGAAGGAATGGCAGGGGGGCAGCCCGCGATCTGCTGAACCGAAATAGTGGAAAGAGCTCCTCATTCTGGCTCCTCCACTTGCATGCTATGTGTCCTTGGCCAAGGCGCCTATCTTCTTCGCGCCTCAGTTTCCTCACTTGCAAAAATAGGGGAAGAATCCCATTCTCCCTCCCGTTTGAACTGCGAATTTCAAATGGAACAGGGACCGTATCCAATCTCTTTGTAGTGTATCTACTCTAGGGCTCAGTTCAGTGTTTTGGCACACCGTTAAGTGTTTAACAAATACCACAGTTACTCTTCTTCTAAGACTCGTTAGCTGTCTCGAGTGAGAAAGAGAGGAGGAGCGAGGAGCGGGGAGACTTCACTCCTCCGCCCCAAGGCACTTATGTACATAGCCATATCCATAACCATAATAATTCATTTATGCTAATGCCGGCCCCCCTTCCACACTGTAAAATCATTGGGGACAGGGACCATGTATACCCACTCCCAAACTCTTAGTACAGTGCTCTGCACACAGTAAGTGCTCAATAAAGCGGCACGGTCTAGTGGCTAGAGCAAGGGCCTTGGAATCAGAAGCACCTGGATTCTGCACCTTACTCGGCTGCTTGTCGGTTATGTGATGTTGGGCGATGCCCGAGGTCCGAGCGGCCAAGACATTCGTCGCCCTGGCCACCCTCTTTGTCCTCCTCTATGGGAGACAGTCAGTCATGTTAAGTATTTTGCTGAATGTGAAAGGGTACTCACTTAGTGTGTAAAATGGTCACCTGATTTGGTCGTTCAGCTTCTCCGTTTTCAGTCCGTTCCTGATTATTTGCAGTGACCAGAGAGTGAGATCATTCTGGAAAAGGGAATCAGCTATTTCCAACCTGGATCCCTCCTAGGATCCCAGGAAAGTCTCCCGTTCTTCCCCAGAGGCCTAGAGCTTGAGTGACCCATAGGGCAGATAGATATTGAAGAAGTGCCCTGTATCTTGAGAGACTCATCACATTCCAGTAGCGAGTCCTTCCTGACACTAAGGGGTGATGTAGGTGTTTCTCAGCAGTGGCCCAGCCTTCCCCTCAGGGTAAGCACCCAACGAAGGCAGAGCACGGGACAACCATAGATCTCCCATAGGCCTCTGGACATTTGACCCTTAATTCTAAGGCAGGTTCCACTTCTGAGACTTAATATGTTTTTTAGGCAAAAGATGTTCTATACTATAAGGTAGACTGGAGGTTTGAAATGAATAACTGATGGAAGGTTTCTACCAAGGCAGCTAGTGAGTGATAAGGGGAAGCCAAAAGGACAGCTAAAGTAAGGAAAAGAGAATGAAAAAGAGGAAGAGCGACAGAGAAAGACAGAGGCAAAGAGAAAGAGAGAAAGAAAGGGTGGAAAATGAAGCTCAATTGATCATTTTGTCCTGAATTTTTCCTTTTGAAAGATCATTGCTTTTTATCACCTGGAGTACCCTCAGGAGAAGGGAGAAGATAAATGAAACTGTGGAGGAAAGAAATGGTTGAAAGGTGAAGTTCATTTGGATTAAGGAGGAATGTAAAGCTATCCTTGTTAGTGTAAATAATATAATTATCGAGGATCAGTGTCGTCTAATGGAAAGAGCACAGGCCTGGGAGTCAGAGGAGTCCGTCAAGTGGTGGGTCCGGGATTATAAATCAGGTCTTTCTGACTCCTATGCTCTTGGGGTGGATACAAGCAGATAGGGTTGGACACAATCTCTGTCCCATGTGGGGCTCATAGTCTCAATCCCCATCTTATAAATGAAGTAACTGAGGCACAGAGAGGTGAAGTAACTTTCCCAAGGTCACACAGCTGACAAGGGGCAGAATCGGGATTAGAACCCATGCCCCTCCGACTGCCAGGTCCATGCTCTTTCCACTATGCCATACTGCTTCTCTAATTTCTATTCCTGTTAACTCTCAGTTAAGACTAGAGGATGCTCTGGATAAACAACCTGGAGAAAGGGAGGGGGAGAGAGAGGGAGACAGAGAGAGAAGAGGGGGTTTTATTGTAATAAGTGTACCGACGCTCACAGATTTTACCCCGGGTTAAAAAATTCACCTTAAAAAATATTCTTTCATGTAATGGGCCAGACATGATCACCATCAATTTATCCCAATTCTGAAAGAAAGGGTTAGAAACCTTCCCCTCCTAACTTTCCCCTTTCCTTAAAAAACACCATCATGCTCTCTGTCCCAACCTTGGTATTACCCTCAGCGCCTCGCAGTCTTTCAGCTCTCACTCTTTCTACCATTAATCCTGCCATTTCTCCCTCCGCATCTTCCAGATCCTCACCTTCTGCTGCACCCCATCACTCTGGCTCTGGTAAAAGTGCTGGTCACATCAAGACTAATAGCCATACAATAGCGGTTCCCTCTTCTTTTTAGACTGTGAACCCCATGTGGGACAGGAACTGTGTCTCATCTGGTTACCTTGTGTCTACTCAAGCGTTTATAACAGTGTTTGGCAAGAGTAAGTGCTTAACAAATATAATGATGACGATGATGATAATAATAATAAAAAATAATAGACTACGACATCAGCCTCCTAAGTGATCATCCAGGCTCCAGCCTCTCTCTACTACAATCTATATTCACACTACTGCCCCCAGTCTTTAATAACTCCTATTATGAGTCACTAATTCCTGTTTTCTCTATATCCCTCCTCCGCCATCTAGATTTTGAGCCACTTGAGGGACAGGGATCGGGTCTCACTTCTTCATTTTTACTTCCCCTCGGGTTTAGCCCAGTGTTCAGTCTATTGTGGATGCTTAATACACATCATAAGTGATAACTGTGATTATAATAATTCATTCATTCATTCAGTAGTATTTATTGAGCGCTTACTATGTGCAGAGCACTGTACTAAGCGCTTGGAATGTACAAATCGGCAGCAGATAGAGACAGTCCCTGCCCATTGACGGGCTCACAGTCTAATCGACGGGTTTACAGTCTAATCGACGGCAAGAAGCAGCACGGTGTAGTGGATAGAGCCCGGGCCTGGGAATCCGAAGGTCACGAGTTTTAATTCTAGCTCCGCCACTTGTCCGCTGTGTGAACTTGGACAAGCCACTTTGCTTCTCTGTGCCTCAGTTACCTCATCGATAAAATGGGAATTGAGACTGTGAGTCCCATGGAGGACGTGGGCTGTGTCCAACCCAAGTTGCTTGTAATAATAATAATAATGTTGGTATTTGTTAAGCACTTACTCTGTGCCAAACACTGTTCTAAGCACAGGAGTTAGATACAAGGGAATCAGGTTGTCCCACGTGGGGCTCACAGTCTTTATCCCCGTTTTACAGATAATAATGATGATGGTACTTGTTAAGCGCTTACTATGTGCCAAGCAGTGTTCTAAGAGCCGAGGTAGACAAAAGGTTTTCAGATTGTCCCACGTGGGGCTCACAGTCTTAATCCCCATTTTACAAATGAGGCAACTGAGGCACAGAGAAGTTAAGTGATTTGCCCAAGGTCACATGGCAGACAAGTGGCAGAGCCGGGATTAGAACCCACGACCTGGGCTCTTGCCACTAGGCCGTGCTGCTTCTCGATGTTAACAAATCTCCCACAGTGCACCGATTCCAGAACACAGATCTTGTCTCCCGGTGTGTCTTTCTTATTTAGACTCTGACCCTGAAACCGCACTGACAGAGGCGTGGCTTTATCGTATTCACCCATCTCCATCGCTTGGCTGGCAGGGAGGGAAGATCATAGGCAGATTCTAGGAGGACGAGGCCGAGGCAGCTTTTCTCAGCTGCTTCCCTCATCTCTCCCCTCCCTCGGAAAGTGTGTGTAGGAGAGAAAGCGAGAGACAGAGTCCGAACTGCTGAACACCAATCCACTCTGACACTTGACCTGGTATTTCTCTGGAAATACCCAGACTCCCTTCCCTGCTGCCCATCAGTCAGGGACTAAATTGTTCCATAATCTTTCCCCCCGGTAGCTGCAGTGCTAATTACCCCTCAGAGGTGGCCAAGGAGAGATATGGCAATATTAGAGCCACATGTTCTAGGCGTTGAAATGATTCACATGGAAAAGGCTCTCCTCAACAGGCTAGTAGAAAGCTCTCAGCTAAAAAGGGAGGCAACTTCCAAGCTCGGCCTTGGTGACAGTGTTTGAGCAACGACCTCATTCATTCATTCAGTTGTATTTTTTGAGCGCTTACTGTGTGCAGAGTACTGTGCTAAGCATTTGGAAAGTACAATTCAGCAATAAAGAGAGACTATTCCTGCCCACAATGGGCTCACAGTCTAGAAACAAGTAAACAGGCATCAATATAAATAAATAGAATTATAGATGTATACGCATCAAAACAAGTAAATGGGCATTAATATAAATAAATACAATTGTAGACATTTACACAGGTACACAAGTGCTGTGGATGGGGAACTAGAGCAAAGCGAGCGAGTCAGGGAGATGGGGAGGGGAGGGGGAGCTGAGGAAAAGGGGACTTAGTCTGGATGGGAAGTGACAACGAGGTGAATTCTCTGGCCTGTCACAGACCAGTTTGGAGGTCCTCTCCAGACCATCAGCTCCTTTTGGAATACTCTCACAAACGCTCAGTACGGTGTTATGCAGACTGTAAGTGCTCAATAAATACCACTGACGGACTGAACAGTTCCTATCCGGATCACCCATGAGGCTGATCTATGTACTCTGTCCATCAATCAGTCAATCGATCAATAGAATTGACGGAGAATATACTGTGTCCAGAGCCCTGTTGCCAGCACTTTGGAGAGTATAATTGAATTAGAAGACATGCTACCCGACCACAAGAACCTTAAAACTTTCTGTGCAGATTCATCAATCACATTTATTGAGCGCTACTGTGTGCAGAGCACTGTATTAAGCACTTGGGAGAGCACAGTGCGGCAATAAACGGACACGTTCCCTGCCCACAACGAGCTTACAGTCTACAGATGAGCTTAGTTCTGTTGGCTGGGCGCAGAGTACTTCGAGGAGGACATGCGATTGAGTGGCCTCTGCCTGTGAGTAGTAACAGCAGCAATAGTAGTATTTACTGAGCACCTACCTGGTGAAATGCACTGGAATGCCTTCCCTACAGTTCTCTGGCTTTCAATGCCAAGTAACCGCTCCAATAACCCTAGAGTCCATAACCCTCCAACAGCTGATGATGATGTGTTGCATGTAAAATTATGCCTATTCGTTGCGCTGCATGGTCAACGAGATGCATACGTGATTCAGAGCGTCTCCCAATTTTATTCTGCAGAATGGTCAAACACCAAACGTCGGGAGTTGATCAGTGTAAGACCCCAAAGACACTTTTTAGATTACATTTATATCCGAACAATAGTTCCCCCTTCCTCCCCTGTATGCGCATTTCAATCAGTGACTCAGGCATCCTGAGTCTCAGATAAGATTTGACACACTCTGGATGGTCAGCAGTAAAATTCAGCCCTATACAGGACTCTCCAAACCAGAGAATAGAACTTTTTCAACTTTTCTTATTAGCATTTCAAAAGTTGGTGTTCCTCAAAGAGGTGTTACTTCACATAAGGGCTATGTTTCGAGCCAGTGGTGGTGCCTTGGCTCAGGTATGGCAGTTTCATTACATCGCTTTCCACAGGTGATGATTATGGTATTTGTTAAGCCCTTAATATGTTTTAAACACTGTTCTAAGCACTGGGGTAGATGCAAGGCAATCAGGAGGGACATAGTCCCTGTCCCACATGGGGCTCACAGTCTAAGTAGGAGGGAGAACAGATAATGAATCTTCATTTGTTGTTGTATTGTACTCTCACAAACCTAGTACGGTGATTTGCACACAGTAAGCACTCAATGAATACAATTGAATGAATGAATGAATTTTGCTGAGGAGGAAACTGAGACGCAGAGAAATTAAATAATAATAATGATATTTGTTAAGCACAAATTATGTGCCAGACACTGTACTAAGCACTGGAGTGGATACCAGCAAATCAGGTTGGACCCAGTCCCTGTCCCATGTGGAACTCACAGTCTCAATCCCCATTTTCCAGATGAGGTAACTGAGACCCAGAGAAGTGAAGTGACTTGCTCAAGGTCACACAGCAGACAAGTAGCTTGGCAGGATTAGAACCCATGACCTTCTGACTCCCAGGCCCATGCTCTATTCACTATGCCACGCTGCTTCTTACTGTTAAAGGTCTTGACCCAAAGAAACACAGCTGACTAGTGAAGAGCCAGGATTAGAACCCAGGCCCCTCGACTCCCAGGTCCATGTTCTTCCTACTAGGCCACACCGCTCCACGATGATTAAGATGATGATGATGGTCACGTTGATGAACGACCACCACGCTGAGTGGTTCATGACAGCAAATCTCCACAGGTTAGGTATCCACCCCAGTGCTTAGCAAGGTGTCTAGCATGTAGTAAGCGCTTAAGAAATGGCACAGTTATTACTATCATTATTACTTTACTCCAAGGCACATAGGATGACAGTTCAACCAGAGATTTTATCAATCCCAGCCTCCTCTGGGGCCTGGGGAAGAAGCTTAGTTTAGTGGAAAGAGCACGGGCTTGAGAGCCAGAGGTCGCGGGTTCTAATCCCAGGTCTGCCGCTTGTCTGCTGTGCGCCCTTGGCCAAGTCACTTAATTTCTCTGGGCCTCAGTTTCCTCATCTGTAAAATGGGGATTAAGACTGTTCAACCTCCGTGGAACAAGCTGATTACCGTGTTGCTGCTTAGAACAGTGCTTGGCACGTGGTAAGCACTTAACAAACACCCTCATCATTATTATTATTATTATCAAAGACATGAGATTCAGAGACAGATAGCTGACCTAGATAGGAAGTGGAATATATCCAGCTACCTCAAGAAGGGGCACTGATTCCTGTCTCTCCTGAGGAATCTCTGTTAGGTCAATTAGCCATGGCTCATTTGCGGGTCTGAAGGTCTGGGTTCATCTCGTCCCTGATTGGTGGGCAGCAGGGAGGGGAGTCTGGGCATTTCCAGAGATGTCTCTGTTGGATTATCAGAGCAGATTATTACTCATTCACTCACACACTAATCACTCCTCGAGGGAGGGGAGAGATGAAGAAAGCGGCTGATAAATGCTGCCTCGGCCTCATCCTGTCGGAGTCTGACTGTCGGCCAGCTGTTTTCCCAGCCAGCCTGAGAGATGGAGACAGGTGAGTAGGATAAAGCCACCTCTCTGTCAGGGAGGGTTCAGGGTCAGAGTCTGAACGGGGAGGAGTAGTGGACGCTAGTACCTGCGGGCTAGGACTGGTGTGTGATTTTTGTGTTCCGGACACTGGAATAAGGAGAACGAAATGGGGGGACTGTGTTTCCAGCCCTGGAGGCAAATTGGTGGGGTAGGGAGGGAGGCAGGAGATGGGATGATCCTGCCAAATAACCAAAATGGCTTCACTTGGCTTGTGTGAGAGTCCCAGCTGCCTGCATAATAAGGACGGTAATAAGAGTAGAAGAATTTGTTAAGTGCTTACTATGTGCCAAGCACTGTTCTAAACCCTGGGGTAGATACAAGCGAATCAGGTTGTCCCACGTGGAGCTAGCAGTCTTAATCCCCATTTTACAGATGAGGTCACTCAAGTACAGAAAAGTATTAAGTATTAAAAGTAATAATGATTTGCCCAAGATCACCCAGCAGACAATTGGCGGAGCAGGGATTAGAAGCCACGACGTCCGACTCCCAAGCCCGGGCTCTTGCCGCTAGGTCCTGTTTCTTGTCTTGTGTGAGAGTCCCAGCTGTCTGCATAATAATTACAGTAATAATAGTAATAGAAATAGTAGTAATAATATTTACTGAATAAGCAGAGTGCACCGTACCGAAGTAAGTACTTGGAAAATTCAAGCAAGTGACACATTCCCGGCCCACCGGGACCTTCCACTCCATTGGAGAATGCAGACATGCACGTGTTTACAAATGGAGTGATCAAAACGAATTATTGAACGTACAAATGAAGGAATGCATATACATAAGAGCTGAGAATGACTATAAATGAGTACGTAAATGACGGAGATGGCTGATGAGTTTATGCGATTTGGGATACTGGGAAGGAAATAAGCAGGGAAGAGGTGGAGGAGGAGGTGGGATCTGGGGAAGAATTTGATTGAAGCGAGAGCTGTGGTCTGTCTCAATGTGGGGAGGGAGGGAGTTTCAAGTTGGGAACAGTATGAGTGAGGGGAGGGCCGAATGATCACAGTGAATTGGAGAATAGAGGGAGTAGAGAGATAGGTAAGGGAAAGAGAGTTTTTTTTAATGTTATTTGCTAAGCACTTACTGTGTTTGTTCATTCATTCATTCAATAGTATTTATTGAGCGCTTACTATGTGCAGAGCACTGTACTAAACGTTTGGAATGTATAAATCGGCAACAGATAGAGACAGTCCCTGCCCAATAACGGGCTTACAGTCTAATCGGGGGAGACGGACTGACAAAAACAATAGCAATAAATAGAATCAAGGGGATGTACATCTCATTAAAACAATAGCAATAAATAGAATCAAGGCGATGTATATGTCATTAACAAAATAAATAGGGTAATAAAAAATATATACAAATGAGCAGAAGAGCACAGTGCTGAGGGGAGGAGAAGGAAGGGGGGAGGAGCAGAGGGAAAAGGGGGGAAGTTCATTCATTCAATCGGATTTATTGAACACCGCATTAAGTGCTTGGGAGAGTGCAACAGAGCAATAAACAGACACGTTGCCTCCCCACAACAAGCTCACGGTTTAGAGGACGAGCTCACGAGCCCGCTGTTCAAAGTGGCACACTTAGGAGTAGATATATGATAATCTGGTTGGACAAAGTTCCTGTCCATTATTAATCCCCATTTTACAGATGAGGTAACTGAGGCACAGAGAAGTGAAATGGACTTATCCAAAGTCAGCAGACGTGACAGTGCTGGAATCACAACCCAGGTTTTTCTGGATTTCTGCTGGGTAGCGTTTATGCTGGGTGACCTTGGGCAAGTCACTTGACTTCTCTGTGCCTCAGTTACCTCATCTGTACAATGGGGATTAAGACTGTGAGCCCCATGTGGGACAAAGACTTGTCCAACCCTATTTGCTTGTATCCACCCCAGCCCTTAAAACAGTACCTGGCACTTAGTAAGCACTTAACAAATACAACAATTATTATTATTACTACTACTAATAATATTATATTTAAGAAGTAAAGGGTATTGCTTAGATACAGAAATTAAGTCATTGGTATTGATTTATTTGTCAATATTGATATAAAATCAGTCCATCTAACAATGGTTCTAATTCTAATAATAATAATGTTGGTATTTGTTAAGCGCTTACTATGTGCCGAGCACTGTTCTAAGCGCTGGGGTAGACACAGGGGAATCAGGTTGTCCCACGTGGGGCTCACAGTCTTAATCCCCATTTTACAGATGAGGTAACTGAGGCACAGAGAAGTGAAGTGACTTGCCCAAAGTCACACAGCTGACAAGTGGCAGAGCCGGGGTTCGAACCCATGACCTCTGACTCCAAAGCCCGTGCTCTTTTCCACTGAGCCACGCTGCTTCTGGCTCTGCCACTTTCCTGCTGTGTGCCTTGGGCAAGTCTCTTAAATTCCCTTGGCCTCAATTTTTTCATCTGGAAAATGGGAATTAAATCCTACTCCCTCCTACTTAAACCATGAGCCCCATATGGGACAGGCATCGTGTGTGACCTGATCAACCCGTATCTATCCCAGCACTTAGTACTGTTTGGCACATAGTGCTAAGTATAAATATTATTATTACTCCCTCCTACTTAGACTGTGAGCCGCATACCGGAAATGTACTATGTCCAACGTGAATATCTTGTACCTCTCCGAGCACTTAGTACAGTGCTCAGCACACTGTAAGTGCTTAACAAATACAACAATTACTTACCGAGTGCCTTCGGCATGCAGTGCACATACAAAACTCTTTGGAGAGAACAGCAGAATTATTAGGCACTATCCTTGCCTTTAAAGAATTTATGACTTAATGTTACGGATTGAATCCCTACTGTTGGTTTGGAGTCAGAGGGTCTGGATTCCAATCCTGCTCCACCACTTATTTGCTGTCTGACCAGGAGTTAGTCACTTAACTTCTCTGGGCCTCTGTCTACTCATCTATCAAATGGGGATTATGTACTTGTTCTCCCCTTCCCCTCAGATTGAGAGTCCCATATGGAACAGGAACTGTAAAACTTGTAAAAATGATTATCAACAATAGGGATTATTATCGTTATTATTTTCAAAGTACTGTATTAAATGCTTGGGAGAATACAGTAAGATCAGTGTAAAGGATCATGGCTCTTAAAGATCTTACAGGGAATAAACATCTTCTGGGGGGCAGAGAACTGTTCTAAGTACTTGGGAGAGTTCAATAGAGTTAGAAGGTGCCACTCCTGTTCTCGAGGAGTTTAAGTAGTAATCAGAATTAGATCTAGTGGTGACCACGATAGCAACAGTAAAAAGTGCAAAGGTTTGTAAATCCGGGTAGATGAGTAGACTTTCCCTAGTTTTACGTAGGTACTTTATCTTACCAAGAATACTGTCTTTTCTGAAGCACTTACTTTGTGCAAAGTACTGGGATAGATACAAGGTTATCAGATTGGATGCAGTCACTGTCCCACAAGGGGCTCACAATCTAATATGATAATAATAATAACAATAATAACTGTACTATATTGTTTCAATTGTTTCAATGAGATGTTCATCCCCTTGATTCTATTTATTACTACTGTTTTTGTCCGACGTCTGCCCCTATTAGACTAAGCCCGTCAAAGGGCAGGGACTGTCTCTATCTGCTACCGATTTGTACATTCCAAGCGCTTAGTACAGTGCTCTGCACATAGTAAGCGCTCAATAAATACTATTGAATGAATACTATATCTTAAACGCGGGCTTTTGTGGCAAGCAGTGGGGTACATATAAGTCAAGCAGATCAAAAACAGTCTCTGTCCCACATGGGGCTTGCATTATAAGGATATTGAATCCCCATTTTACAGATGATGAAACTGGGGCACAGAGAAGTTAAATGACTGGCCCAGGGTCACAAAGTAGGCAAGCAGAAGATCTAGGATTAGAACCCAGGTCCTATTAGAAACCAGGTCCTCTGACTCCCAGGCCTGTACCCGTTCCACTAGGCCATGTTATTGTTTTTAATATTATTACTGAGCCCCAAACTAATAATTCCCAATCCTTCCTGAGGAAATTGGAACAAAGCAATGACTGATTTTATCATAGGACCTGTTACAAACCCTATAGGATATCTGAATTGTTAATTCTCATTTTAACTTGCTATCAAATCTGTAGGGTGTAGGAATATATATTCTGCCCCAATGAAAGCTTCTCTCTGCATTGGCCTCTGATTCTCTCTCATTCTTCTCTCCCTCTTTTACTCTCTCCTTTCCCTCGCTTACTCTCCTCCCTTCTCTCTCTCTCTCTCTATCTCTATCTCTCTGTTTCTCTCCAGATTGCTGTGCAAGAAACCTCTAGTTCTAACAGAGAATCAGTCTGAATGGAAGTCAGTGACATCTCCTTTGGGATGGTGATGTTATTACAGATCAGCATCGGCCTCTCAGTGAACATCTTCCTCCTCCTGTTTTATGCCCATGTGATCTCCACCAGCCACAGTCTCAGCTCCCCTAACCTGATCCTGGCCCACTTGGCCTTCGCCAACACCATCATCCTCCTCACCGGGGCAATCCCGGATGCTCTGTCAATCTGGGGGTTGGAGAATTTTCTGAGTGACGTTGGCTGTAAATTCATCATTTACTCCTATCGAGTAGCCCGGGGTCTCGTCATCTGCACCACCTGCCTCCTGAGCGTCTTCCAGGCCGTCACCATCAGCCCCGGCACCTCCCGGTGGGCGGGGGTCAAAGCCAAGTTACCCAAATACGTCGTCCCGTCCTGTGCTCTCTCCTGGGTGCTCAACCTGGTGGTCGACCTTACGGCCCCAATGGACGTGACAGCTCCCCGGAACAGTAGCAGCGTTCTAATCATATTTGATCTTAAATACTGCACTGTGGTCACCATGAGTTCAGAAACGGCCCTGATCAACGCTGTCATGTTCTCCGTGTGGGACCTGTTCTTCGTGGGGCTCATGAGCTCGGCCAGCGGCTACATGGTGTTCATCCTCCACAGACACCACCGGCAGGTCCAGCATCTCCACGGGCCCGGACGCTCCCCCAGGGAGATGCCCGAGGTCCAGGCGGCCAAGAGGATCGTCGCTCTGGTCACCCTCTACGTCCTCCTCTACGGGGAACAGTCCATCATGCTGAGTGTTTTACTCAACATGAAAGAAAAGTCTTCTCTGCTGGTGATCAGTCACATGGTCGGATCACCCGCCTTCTCCGTGGTCAGTCCGTTCCTAGTGATTCACAGTAACAGGAAGATGAAAGGCCTTTGGAAAAGGGACTCTTCTGGGTCCAAATTGGATTCCTCATAGGGACCCAGTGAATGTAGCTCATTGTGGGCGGTGAATGTGCCTGGTTGTTGTTGCACTCTTCCCAGTGCTTAGAACAGTGCTCTGCACACTGTAAGTGTGCAGTAAATACAATTGACTGACTGCAGCTCAACATTGATCTCTTTCCCCTCTAGACTGTGAGCTCGTAATGGGCAGGGAGTGTGTCTGATAATTCTGTTGCATAGTACTCTACCAAGTGCTTAATACAGTCCTCTGCACACAGTAAGCTCTCAGTAAATATCACTGATTGATTGATTTCACTCAATCTGCCAGTATATTGCATTATCTGCATGGCTTAGTGGAAAAAGCAGGGGCCTGGGAGTCAAGTTATGGGTTCTAATCCCGATTCCATCCATTTATCAGCTGTGTGACTTTGGGCAAGTCACTTAACTTCTCTGTGCCTCAGTTACCTCGTCTGTAAAACGGGGATGAAGACTGTAAACCCCATGTGGGACAACCTGATTACCTTGTACCCCCCACCCCCCGCACCCCAGAGCTTAGAACAGTGCTTGGCACAAAGTAAGCACTTAATAATGCCATCATTATTATTATTACTATTAGTAAGTGCTAAACAAATATCGTCGTTATTATTTATTGTACACACTGTCTTGCAAGCTCTGTGCTAAGCACATGGGAGAGCACAATAGACTTAATTGATAGAATATCTTCCCTCAGGGGCCTCACAATCCAGTAATAGCATTGACTAAGAACCTAGTGTGTGCAGAGCACTCTACTAAGCACTGGGGAGAATACAGTAGAGTGAGAAAACATGATCCCTGCCCCCATGGAGGTTAGTCAGCTTCGTGTCATCCCTGAAAACAGTTGTACCTATCAGCTAAAAGACCTGGACCTAATGAAGCAGCCTGGCCTAGTGGATAGAGCATGGGTCTGGGGATCAGAATCGCATCTCTGGCACCTGTCTGCTATGTGACCTCGGGCAAGTCACTGAACTTCTCTGTGCCTTAGTTTCCTCATCTGTAAAATGGGGTTAAGACTGTGAGGCCCATTTGGGGCAGGGACTGTGTACTTGTTTCGTTTGGTTGTCTGTTTCCCCCTTCTAGACTGTGAGCCCGATGTGGGGTAGGGATTGTCTCTGTTGCCGAATTGCACTTTCCAAGCGCTTAGTATGGTGCTCCGAACACAGTAAGCACTCAATAAATACGATTGAATGAATGAATGAATGAATGAATGAACCTGATTAGTTTGTATCTGCCCCAGTGCTTAGAACAGTGCTTGACACATAGTAAGTGCTTAACAAATACCATTGTTTATTGTTATTATTATTACTATTATCATTCCTGGGTACATAACTCCCCAGCCTCTGTCCTTCAGTCCTCCGGATTCCAGAATGGGAGTAGAAGTGAGGAAGGAGGGAGAGGTTGGGAAAAGGTATAGGTATCAGATGCAGTTTTTCCCAATCTCCATTGGTCCTCAAGCCCCTAAAACTTCTGCCTTCTATGAATCCCCTCCACCAGGGCCATCATCAGCATCATTATCACCATCATCATTCATTAATTCCTTTTTTTTTTAAGCATCTTGTCATTCTCTACTCCCTCCTATCTGAAATGTATTTAGTGAGTCTCTTCCCATGAGCTTGAAAACTCCTTAAAGGCAGGTAACGTGTCTATTAATTCTATTGGACTTTTCCTTGCGCTCAGTACAGTGATCTGGAAACAGAAGGTGCTCAATAAATACTATTAGATTGTGAATCCCTAGAGGGACGGGGGTATGGTCTAACTCTCACCTATTTTCCTCAAACGTGAAGTAAAGTGCTCTGCACATATTGAGCATTTAATAAATACTATCAATCAGTCCATCATATTTATTGAGCACTTCTGTGGGCAGAACACTGTACTAAGCTCTTGGGAGAGTACAAAGAAGCGGAGTCGGTAGACATGTTCCCTGCACACAAACAGCTCACAGTCTGGGGGGGAGACAGACGTGAATATAAATAAATTATGGATATGTACATAAGTGCTGTGGGGCTGATGGAGGAGAGAAGAAAGGGACTGGAAATCCTAATGCAAGGGTGATGCAGAAGGAAGTGGGAGAAGTGGAAATGAGGACTTAGTCAGGGAAGACCTCTTGGAGGAGATGTTCATTCATTCAATCGTATTTATTGAGCACTTACTTTATACAAAGCACTGTAATAAACACCTGGGAGAGTACAATACAACAATAAACAGACACATTCCCTATCCACAACTAGAGACGAGCTTACAGTTTAGAAATGTGCTTTTAATAAGGCTTTGAAGGTGAAGAGAGCGAATATCTGTTGATTATGAAAAGGGAGGGAGGTCCAGGTCAGAGACAGGATATGGGCAAGGAGTCAGCGGTGAGACAGATGAGATTGAGGTACAGTGAGTAGGTTGGCCTTAGAGGAGCAAAGTGTGTGGGCTGGGTTGCAGTAGAACATCGGGGAGGTAAGGTAGGAGGAGCCACAGGGACCTCCTTGGCTCAAGACACCAGCCTGAGAGAGGGCTGACCCTTGGAAGACATGAGGACACTGCTATCATGAAATTATAAAAGACCGTCGGCAATAGACATTTCTACTCCTTTATTCACTGGACTGAGAGTGCTTCTCTCGGTTTGGACCTCAGAGATCCCTCTGGCCCCGGCTCCATCCACTGCAGACCCAACCAACTCCGCCGAGATCCCTGGGAGCTTCGGCCCTGTGGAACAGATACAGCGGAAGTGGGGACCCCAGGGGGACCCCCACAACAATAATTGTGGTATTAAGCGCTCACTACGTGCCAGGCACTGTACCAAGCACTGGGGCCGGAGGGATGCAAACAAATCGGGATAGACGCAGTCCCTGTCCCACATGGGACTCACAGACTTAATCCCCATTTTACAGATGAGGTTACTGAGGCACCCAAGTAAGTTAAGTGACTTGCCCAAGGTCACCCAGCAGAGAAGTGGCAGAGCGGGGATTAGAACCTAGGTCCTTCAGATTCCCAGGCCTGTGCTCTATCCACTAGGACCCGCCGCTTCTCTCACATTTTATAGTCCAACATTTAGATGATTTATACGGTGGTCCTCAGGGATGGAACTGGCTCAGCGTATAGCCTGGGGTGAGTGATGGATGACAGCTGAAATACAGCTGCATCACCCCCTTCTGTCACGGAGGACTGGGCCCTGCAGGGAGTTGAGTCTGAGCCACAAAGGGCAGCTCTGCTGGGTTTTTGCAGCCTGGACGTTCTGGTCACTCTCACTTTGTGCTCACTCCCCCTCCGGGACCAAAGGGAATCTGTTGGAGACCAGGCAGCTTCCCTGGGATTCTACGAGGCATCCGGGTTGGAAATGAGAGGTTCCTTTTTCCGGAACAGTCTCATCCTCTGATCACCGTGAATGACCAAAAATGGACTGACAGTGGAGAAAGTGGGTGCCCAGAGCACGTGGCTGCTCATCAGCAGAGGGGAGGTTTCTCGTCTATTTAATAAAATGCTGAATGTAATTGTCTGTCGCCCATAGAGGAGGACGTAAAGGGTGACCAGAGCAACGACTCTCTTGGCCGCTCTGACCTCGGGCATCGCCTTGGGGGAGCGGCCGGGCCCGTGGAGGTGGCGGACCTGCCGGTGGTGTCTGTGCAAGACAAATACCATGTAGCCGCTGGCCAAGCTCATGAGCCCCACGAAGAACACATCCCAGGCAGATATCACGACCGCGTTGATTAAAGTTAATTTTGCACTCATAGGGATTGCTGAACAATATTTAAGATCGAATACGACTTGGACACTGCTGTTGTTCCGGGGGCCTGTTATGTACAACAGTGCCGCTTTGCCCATCAGTAGACTGAAGACCCAGAAGAGGAGGCAGGAGGGGATGATGCACTTGTACAATTTGGCTTTGACCTCTGCCCACCAGGTGCCAGGGCTGATGGTGATGGCCTGGAAGACGCTCAAGAGGCAGGTGGTGCAGATGGCAAGGCTCCGGGCCACTCGGTAAAGATACATGAGGATTTTACATCCGAATTCGTCCAGGAAATTTCTCATCCCCCAAGATGACAGGGTCTCGGGGATTCCTCCGCTAAGGAGGAGGATGATGTTGGCCAAGGCCAGGTGGGCGATGATTAGGTCGGAAGAGCTGAGCTTGTGGCTGGCAGAGACCACATTGATGTAAAAAAGGAGGAGGAAGACGTTGACCGACAGGCCGATGCTGATCTGGGTCAGCATCACTGTCCCAAAGAAGATGTCACTGCCTTCCATTCATGTATCTTCTCAGTCACAACCAGGGGAGACCACCTACAAGCAATCTGTGGAGAGAGAATCAGAGACACAGAGACAGACACACACACAGAGAAAAAGAGACAGCTAGAGACAGTACTTGAGTAGTCAGTACTTAATACACCTCTGTAGTCACCTATGAGCTCGTTACGGGCAGGGAATGTGTCTGTTTATGGTTATACTGTACTCTCCAAGTGCTTAGTACTATGCTTTGCACACAGTAAACTCTTGATAAATACGATCGATTGACGGAATGAATGAATGAAAAGAATAAAAGATAATCGTATTACATCTGATTTTCACTAATCATGATTTGGCCGGTACCGTTTCGTCTCTTTCAGCAAGGGAAGTGGCGAAAAACAGCAGTTGGGGTTACCGCAAGAGAGGAGACATTGTTAAGATTGTTGACATTAAGACTGCTTTCTCTTACGAGTTTTCTGGTTGGTTAATGGTCATTATTATTAATAATAATAATAATAATAATAATGATGGCATTTGTTAAGCACTTACTATGGGCCAAGCACTGGTCTAAGCACTGGGGTAGATACAAGGTAATCATGTTGTCCCACGTGAGGCTCACAGTCTTAATTCCCATTTTACAGATGAGGTAACTGAGGCACAGAGAAGTTAAGTGACTTGCCCATGACCTCAAACAAATTAGAACCCATGACCTCTGACTCCCAAGCCCGTGCTCTTTCCATTAAGCCTCGCTGCTTCTCTAGTTATGCCTGACTGACAGCTGTTGCTCCTTAGTAGGTGTTACAGTGCTCACACCTCCTGGGGTGGATTCAGTGGTGGACCCCTTATCCTGATGGCACCGGCATTTACTTTGGGGGTGCTACAAAAAATGGTAGGGGAGACATTAGACTGTATGCTCTCTGTGGACGGGAACCGTGTTAACCAATCCTATCGTATAGTATTTTCCCAAGCGCTTAGTGCAAGCCCTCTGAACACAATAAGCATTCAATACATACCAATGACTGATTAGACTTTGCCTAGGAAGATTTGGAAGAAGACAGATGTGCTTCCTCACAATAAAACTGTCATTAAAGTTACCTACTCACTTCATACAGACTTCATTTCACTTTGAGAAGCACTTAGAGTTTTCCATAGAGCCATCCACACAATTCCAATTACTGATACTAATACTCGTTTCCTCTACTCCAACTCCCTTCTGCATCACCCTGATTTCTCCCCTTTATTCATCCCCCCTCCCGGCCCCACAGCACTTACGTATGCATCTGTGATTTATTTATTTATATTCGTGACTTTTTTCCCTTGTAGACGTAAGCTCGTTTGGGCAGGGAATGTGTCTGTCCACTGATATACTGAACCTCTCCTAAGCGCTTAGTACAGTGCTCCGCATACAGTAAGCATTCAGTAAATATGACTGACCGACTGACTGAACTCTCACTTCATCAGGTTCCCAGTTCCCTCTGCATCCCTCCAAGCCAGCTCCTGGACCAGAGACACAATCCCCCCTTTCATTCTCAGTGTCTCGCTGATGCCATCGCACACCGAACCCAGCACAAAGATCCTGTCTCTTAAAGAATCCTCCCCATTCAAACTCAGACACTGAAGATTTCCTACCTTGAATCTACTCACCCAGCTCCATCACTGACGCCGGCTGGGAGCACAGCTCACAAACAATCAGACTGAGGCAGCGTTTATCAGCTGCTTTCCTCAACTCTCCACACCTTCGGGGAGTGATTAGTGTGTGTGCTTATGAATGAGTGAATCGCTGAGCACTAAATCACTCTGACACTCCTCCAACTGGGACATATTTGAAAATGCTCAGACTCCCCTCCCTGCTGACTTCCAATCTGGGAAAAGATGAGCCCGGTGCTTTTTTCCACAGTGCCAAAGTTCTAACTGTCCCATCAAAAATGCCCCTGGAAAGACATGGCAACATCGGTGCACCTTTCTGTAGGCCCGAGGTCTGACTCAATTCCTCCCCAGCTCTGCCAACATCCCAGACTTTCTGTCTCTCTCTCTCGTGAGTGTCTGACACTCCCTTTCTCTGGTTCATGACCGACTGAAGATAGTCCTTTGCCCCAGCCCAGTTACATGTCTGTATACATGTTCGATTGTTCAGTCAATTACGTATTTTAATTCCACTACTGGTAAATATATTTTGTGTCTATCCCACCCATTAGCGAATAAGTTATTTATTGGCAAGGAATTTCTGTCTAGTGGACTATCCCGACTATTTAGTACAGTGTCTTGGACTTAGTGGGAGATCAATAAATACAAACTAGTACTAACGCCCTTCTCCACCATAGGTGTCATGAGGCACTGGAAGGAAAACCAGCCTGGAGATAACTCCTTTTCTCTCTCTTTCCCACCACGGGGCCTGATCTTTTCCTTCTCTAGAGTTAGGTGGCAATCTGCCCTGTGGCCCAGTCATATATACTTGGACCACACTGTGCCAGGAAAGAGCCTGGCACATCCTCCAGTGAGCTTGTGGAAGGCTGAGAACTGACAGATTCATGTTGGGGAGACATAAAGAGGGGCTTCATCCAGCCCCGGGTGAGAAGTCAAGGCCCAGTCGATCCATCACCCTGGCTATTGCCCAGAAGGATTCTGGGAGAGAGAGAGAATTTTGAGGAGGTCCCAATAAACACTGTTCCTTGTACAATGAAAGGTGGAACACAGAGAGTGACAGTGGTAAAAGAGCTGAAATACCAGTGAAGGACATGTAACTTGAGGAGATCTGAGGCTAAATGGGGAAGGCTTCCTGGAGGAAATGTGATTTCAGAAGAGCTTTGGTGATCTCTGAATTTTTGACTCACTCTGCTAGACCTTTCCCACCTTCAAAATCAGCGTGACAATACTCTAAATATCCCAAGAGTCAGTATATACAGTGCTCAGTATTTATGAGACATTTAATTACTGAAAGGAGCTGTGGTCTTATAGCAACAGACGATATAGAGAGTGACAGTGGTATGTTTGAGAGTCGAGAGAAAGGGACAAGTCAATCAATCTACTATATTTACTGAGCGCCTATGGAGTTCAGAGAATATGCTAAGGAACTGGGAAAATGCAATAATTAGGAGACTTTATCTCTGCGTTTAAGGAGCTTTACAATCTAGCAGGGGACAGATGCTAAAATGATTTACAGACGGGAGAATAAAGGGGAAGACTTGTGAACATGTTGAGTAATGATAAGGATGGTACTTGTTAAGTGCTTATTATGTGCCAGGCATTGTACTAAACACTGGGGTGAATACAGTGTCCCTGTCCCACAAGGGGCTCACATCCTAATCCCCATTTTACAGTTGAGGTAACTGAGGCACAGAGAAGTGAAGTGACTTGCCCAAGGTCACCCAGCTGACAAGTGGAAGAGCCGGTACTAGAACTCAGGTTCTTCTGACTCCCAGGCCCAGGCTCTATCGACTAGACCAAGCTGCTGCTTGTTTTAATAATGGGTCATTCATTCAATAGTATTTATTGAGCGCTTACTATGTGCAGAGCACTGTACTAAGCGCTTGGGATGAACAAGTCGGCAACAGATAGAGACAGTCCCTGCCGTTTGACGGGCTTACAGTCTAATCGGGGGAGACGGACAGACGAGAACAATGGCAATAAAAGTCATATAAGTCGATACGTATAGAAATTCTATCGGTGGTTTGGAGTACACAAGTCCAGGCGCAGAAGTGCTGAGGGGGCAGGTGTGAGGATAGAAGCCGGGGAAAACAATTTGGGAGGGAAAAATACATGCTCCCACTTCTAAAAAGCTTACACTCTACCAGGGAAAATGGACATTAAAACAAATTACAGAGAGTAATAGATTGTAAAAATATGTACATCGGTGCTATCATTGGGTGTGAATACTTAAATGTTCAGAAGGTGTAAAAGAGCTGAAATACCAGTGAAGGACATGTAACTTGAGGAGATCTGAGGCTAAATGGGGAAGGCTTCCTGGAGGAAATGTGATTTCAGAAGAGCTTTGGTGATCTCTGAATTTTTGACTCACTCTGCTAGACCTTTCCCACCTTCAAAATCAGCGTGACAATACTCTAAATATCCCAAGAGTCAGTATATACAGTGCTCAGTATTTATGAGACATTTAATTACTGAAAGGAGCTGTGGTCTTATAGCAACAGACGATATGAATCAGAAAAGAATTTGAAATTTATCAGTGGATTACAGTGAGAGAAAAACAAATAGAAAACCTTGACAATGACAGAAAGACTAATTTTGAGTCTATGTTATGTTCCACAGCCGGCTAATAAATCACACAGATTTTAGAGATGAAAATCTCACAGATTTTAGAGTTGAAAATCTCACAGCAGTGGGAGAACAAGGATGGCAGACCAAGAGTCACAGTTCTGGATCAAAGAAGCTACATGGCATAGTGGATAGAGCATGGACCTGGGAGTCAGAAGTTCCTCAGTTCTAATCCCTGCTCCACCACTTGTCTGCTATGTGACCTTGGGCAAGTCATTTTACTTCTCTGGGACTCAGTTATCTCATCTGTAAAGTGGGGATAGGGATTGTGAGCCTTACGACATGGACTGTGTCCAAATCAATTTTCTTGTGTACACCATAGAGTTTAGTACAGTGCCTGGCAATAATAATGTTGGTCTTTGTTAGGCGATTACTCTGTGCAGAGCACTGTTCTAAGCATTGGGGGAGATCCAGGGTAATCAGGTCGTCCCGTGTGAAGCTCGCAGTTAATCCCCATTTTGCAGGGAGATGAGTCTCTGACCTCCTGTATCAATCAATCAATCAATTAAACACATTTATTGGCTGCTGTGTGAAGAGCACTGTACTAAGCACTTGGGAGAGTACACTATAACAGAGTTTGGTAGACACATTCCCTGCCCACAGTTAGCTTACAGTCTAGAGGGAGAGACAGACATTTATATAAGTAAATAAATTATGGCTACGTACATAAGTGCTGTGGGGCTGAGGGAGGGGTGAATAAAGGGTGCAAATCCAAGTACCAGGGAGACACAGAAGGGATAGGGAGAGAAGGAAATGAGGGTCTAGTTGGGAAAGGCCCCATGGAGGAGAAGTGTCTTCAGTAAGGGTTTGAAGGTGGGGAGAATGATCATCTTTGCCTTTCTAGCCTCCTTGATTAATGATTAATGATGACTTCCCTGAGACCCTCAGGCGGACCCAGATCAGAAATAATAATGTTGGTATTTGTTAAGCGCTTACTATTTGTTAAGAGCACTGTTCTAAGCGCTGGGGTAGATTCAGGGTAATCAGGTCGTCCCACGTGAGGCTCACAGTTAATCTCCATTTTCCAGATGAGGTAACTGAGGCACAGAGAAGTTAAGTGACTTGCCCACAGTCACACAGGTGACAAGTGGCAGAGGCTGGATTCGAACCCATGACCTCTGACTCCCAAGCCCGGGCTCTTTCCACTGAGCCACGAATGGAAGAGTCTGTAATGATACCAGTAATTCTCTGTTCCATAAGAGTCTCATCTTCCTATCACTGTGAATCATCAAGAAGGGACTGATGATCGAGAAAGTGGGTGACCAGACCATGGAGAGGAGATTTTTCTTGCCTGTTTGGTGAAACGACGAACATGACTGTCTGTTGTCCCTAAATGATGACCAGGGCAGCAAATCTCTTGGCCTCTCTGACCTCAGGCATCTCCCTGGGGGACCAGCTGGCTGCTCCCATGAAGTCTTCAACAAAAACATCACGGCCAGACAATGCAGCCGCAACGGTGAGGGCAGTGAGGGCTGAGGTAAGCCACTGAACAATACTTAAGGCTAAATATACTAAAGGTTTGATCGCTAGTACTGTTTTGGGGGGCTTGTTACCTGTAGTTGATGTAGAATTAACATCAAACAGCAGATTGAACGCTCAGGAGAGGACCCAGAAGGGAGGATGCATTTGGGTAATTTGGCCTTGGCTCTTGCTCCCAGAGATGCCCCCCTGAGAGGCATGGCAGCATCAATGTCATACCCTGCAGACTTGGGGACATCTAAGTCCCCACCCACAGCCCAGCGGTGCGAGAAGCCAAGTCTGGGTTTCCAGTGTGTGTCTGACACTCACCCTCAGGTCACACACAGCCGCAAATGCTCCTATGTTAGAACTTTCCATCAGTCCCCTCCCTGCATACCTCTACCTGTTAGATTTTCATCTCTCCCTCTCTCGCTGCTATGCTGAGGAATTCTGGAATGTGTATGTGAAGCTGCATTACACTGAGCATGGGCCTGAGAGTCAGAAGGTCATGGGTTCTAATCCCCACTCTGCCACTTGTCTGCTGTGTGCTTTGTCTTCACTTATCTGTGCCTCAGTTGCCTCATCTGTAAAATGGGAATTGAGACTGAGCCCCACTTGGTGTCGGGTCCATACCCAAACTGATTTGCTACACCCCAGCACTTCATTCATTCATTCAATAGTATTTATTGAGCGCTTACTACGTGCAGAGCACTGTATGAGCGCTTGGAATGTACAATTCGGCAACAGATAGAGACAATCCCCGCCCAGTGACGGGCTCACAGTCTAATCGGGGGAGACAGACGGCCGAGCAAAACAGAACAAAACAGAAACAAGACAACATTATCATGATAAATAGAATCTAGGGGATGTACACCTCATTAACAAAATAAATAGAGTAGTAAATAATATATAAACATATATAAATGCATATTTATGTATTTATGTGTTCATTTTATATATGCATATGTGTATATATGCACATATATATGTTATATATATATATATAAACAGCACTTAGTACACTGCCTTGTATATAGTAAGAACTTAACAAATACCATTATTATTATTATTATTATACGTATATTCTGTCTTTCACTAAACACATATTCATCCACTTGTCAAGTCAATTATTTCTTTTAGTTCTGCTAGTAGCAAATATATGTGTGTCTTCCTCCTCATTAGAGTGCAAGTTCTTTGACATGGACTCTGTCTTGGACAACTATTGCCTCACCCTGGTGCTTAGTACAGTGCCTTGGGCTTATTTAGGCAATGGCACAGAAGTATCTTCAGTCAACAGGGATGAGAGAAGGGGAGTATCAGACACACACCAGAAGGACAGGCAGTCTAGGATCCTGACGGAGCTGCAAACCATCCAGAACCTGCAGGATGGGCCACTGAGGCTGCCATGTCTCTCCAGAGGCATTGCTTGCAGGTCAGTTAGCACTGCTGCACTGTGGGGGAAACACTCAGGGCTCATCTTGTCCCTGATTGGTGAGCAGCAGGGAGGGGACTCTGAGAGCTTCCAGAGATGTCCCAGTTTAAATGTCAGAGTGGCTTAGTGCTTAGAGATTCACTCATTCATACGCACGCACACTAATGGCTTCCCGAGGGAGGGGAGAAATGAGGAAAGTGGCCAATAAATGGTGCCTACAAGCCGCCCTCCCAGCCAGCACCAAGATGGAGAGGGGTGAGTAGGAAAAAGCCCTGTCTCTGTCAGTGCAGATTCAGGGGTTTCCATAGGAACCCTGTGGCTTTGAACTGGAGCTCCAGGGGACATCAAGGCTGGGCTGTTCACCCCTGAAGAGCCTTCTCCCAGGGCTCCCACCTTCCCATTCCCGGGACCTGTGAAGCAGAGGCCCCCTCGGCCTCAGACTGGATCACCTCCTGTTTGAAGTCCCAGAAAAGAATCCCTTTTATTCTCCGTGTGTAGAGGGCATAGTTTTGCGATTCAGATAGCCACGACGAGCTCGGAACGGTTCCCAGATTCGGCTTGCAGGGAGGACTGGGGCCGAGAGAGGCGGCTGCACAGCACACATCTCCCTGGGTCCCACGGTTTTCCTTTCTTCCTTCCGAAGGTGTTTCCCCCAGGGTAGCGGGGCTGCGGTGATCGTGGCCTGGGAGAAGTCGGTTCCTGTCACTTCTCAAGCACCTTCCACTCTCGCAGTGACGATTTTCCCTCTCGTAGGAGCAGAATGGCTATTGTGGACAGTAAGTGCAGGACCCAGAAATCCCCCTTTCAATCCTGGTGGCTAGGACAGAGCTGGAGGCAGAAGCTTACAAAGGTAAGAGTCCCGTCTTCCTTTTAATATCCTACTCCCCCGACATATCGATCGGTATGTACTGAGCACCCACTGTGTGCAGGACACTGTTAAGGGCTTGAGTAAATATGGGTGAGGAAGAGATATGTTCGCAGCCTCAAGGATCATTCAACCAGTCAATCATATTGAGTGATTACTGTGAGCAGAGCACTGTACTAAACATTTGGGAAAATATAATAAAATTAGAAGAAAGGATATTTGCCCTTAAGGAGCTTACAGTCTAGAGGGGAGGCTAGCAGACTCAAGCCATTCACAAGGAATTGATAGCAGGAGTGTGAAAGTTCAATGTAAATTGACTCAAGTTGAGACCATGGTTACCTTGTTAAGGGCAGTAAATAATCATAAGTGCATAAGTGCATAATAGATGTGACCGGCGAAGGCCTTCTGGAAGAGGTGGGTTTTAGGTGGGTTTTGACGAACCATAGAGCTGCCGGTTTGAAGGGGGAGGGATTTCCAGGGAGGGAAATGGGTGAATTCCAAAGGCTGGGTATTGGAGAGGTGAGGTGGAGGCACAGTCATCAGATAAGCTGGGGAGGAATAGTGCTTCGGATTCCTCAACTGTGAAATGGGGATACCTGTTCTCCCTCCTATTTAGATTGTGAGCCCCAAGCAGGTTAGGTAGCGGGTCTGACCTAAGAGACTTGTACCTACCCCAACACTGGTTTGACCCACAGGAAGCACTTACAAATACTGGGAAAAAAAGGAACAGGATATAGGAAGTTGCCCCTCTCAGGATGGCCCCTGGAGAGTTTCCAGTACCTTTCCAGTCTCGGCTATGGGAGGGAGAGCCAAGCAGAGGCCTACCTATTCCATTCCTAGCTTGGGCAGTAGCTAGTGAGTGGAAGGCAATCTGCTACAAGTCAAAACTCACCCATGCTGGACAACAGAGGCATGGGAGAGAGTCGAGGGCAGAGACTCAAGTTTCCTGTGCGCAAGAAGGCAACGGGAAACCACATCTGTATTTTTACGGAGAAAACTCTATGGATACACTACCAGAACGATTGCGGTTGGAGGTGGGGAGCTCCGGGAGAGATTCGTTCAATCCTATCTATTGAGCGCTTACTCCGGGCAGAGAGATGTGTCCGTGGAGTCGCTATGGATCGGAGATGACTCAACAGCTTAAGACAAAGCATGGAGAGTTGAGGGAGGAGAGAGTTGATAAAAAAAGAGGGAGAGAGGTGATCTCCACATAGTCGAGTGTAAGCTCCTTATAGGCAGGGAACGTGCCTACTAACTCTGGTTTTGTTTTTAAAATGACATTTGGGTAAGCGCTTACTGTGTGCCAGTCACTGTACTAAGCGCTGGGAGTAGATACAAGCTAATCAGGTTGCACACGGTCCCTGTCCCAAATGGGGATCACAGTCTTGATTCCCATTTTACAGATGAGGGAATTGAGGCACAGAGAAGTTAAGTGAATTGCCCGGGATCACACAGCAGACAAGTGGTGGAGCCGGGATTAGAACCCAAGTACTTCTGACTTCCAGGCCCATGCTCTATCCACTGGACAATCCTGCTTCTCTTTTATATTGTACTCTACCAAACACTTAATATAGTGCTCGGCACACAGTAAGTCCTCAATAAATAAAATCCATTAATCGATAGCTCCTCCTCCCTCTTCCACCCTTTCCTTCTGGGAACTGCTCATGTCCAGGGATAACTGGGAGGTTAATGGGTCTCTGTATCAGATCCCCAGCATCAACAGTCATGTCAACTGCTACTAATATTGATGATAATGATCGTATCTGTAAAACACTTAGCACGTGCCAGGCACTAAGAGCTGAAGCACTGTACTAAGTACTGAGCACTGAACTAAGTGCTGAGCACTAAGCCATGGGGGCCAAAACTGCACCTGCTGCTTTCTCAGTCTCTGTCCCGATCATTATACTCTGGAACCAGATAACATAGACAGCCTCCTGAAAATAACCCTAGCTTTCATCAATTAATCAATTATATTTACTGAGTGCTTACTGTGTGTAGAGCTCTGTATTACACTATAACAATTTTACATATTCCCTGCCCACAGAGAGCTTACAGTCTAGAGGGGTAGACAGACTGAAAGCTCATTGTGGGCAGGAAATATGTCTGTTTATTGTTATAATGTACTCTTCCAAGTCCTTAGTACAGTGTTCTGCACACAGTAAGTGCTCAATAAATATGATTGAATGAATGAATATAAATAAATCAATCACATATATGGAATCAGCCAGTGAACCGCTAGGAGGGTTGGAAGGGATGAAAGATAACTGCTTCTGTTTGCAGGAGGCATTGATAGTTTTTGGATAAAAACATGAGCAGTGTTCTTTTCATGCTGTTCCTTATGGAAGGGAAAAATTGATGATGATTAGCTACAGTCCAACCTGATTAACAGATAAAATATATGAATTTTAATTCTACTTCAAAGCATATAATAATAATGATGATGGCATCTGTTAAGCGCTTACTATGTACAAAGCATATATATATAGTATAAAATACTCATATTTGTGTTCTAGTAAACTTCTCTCTTGCTCTCTCTATCCTTCCTCTCTTCCCACTCCACACCCCTCTTTCCCTCCTTCTTTCCTTCCTTCTCCTTTCCTCTTTCCTTCCCCTCTACTTTCCCTGCCTCCTTCTCTTCCTTCTTCACCCATTCCTTCCGGATTTCCTCTTCTCATTCTTTCTCTCTCCCCTTGTTTTGGCCCTCTTTTCTTCCCTTCTTCTTCCCTCCCCCACTTCCATTCCTCCCTTCCTTCCGCTCTCACCCCTTTCCTCCTAGGTCATTCTGGAAAAGGCGTCCGCTGGTCGTAATTGAAGTTCGAGACAATGGATGAGGCTGAGCTCTCTTTTGGGATCATGATGCTATTTCAGATCAGCATCGGGGTCTCCGGGAATGTCTTCCTCTTCCTGTTTTATAGCCACATGACCTCTATCAGTCACAAACCCAGTTCCTCAGACCTGATCCTCGCCCACCTGGCCTTAGCTAATACCATAACCCTTCTCATCAGGGGAATCCCAGACACCTTGTTTGTTTGGGGGCTGAGAAATTTCCTGGACACTGCTGGGTGCAAAATGGTATTTTACCTCTACCGAGTGTGCCGGGGTCTTACCATCTGCACCACCTGCCTCCTAAGCATCTTCCAGGCCATCACCATCAGCCCCAGCACTTCCTGGTGGGCAGGAAGAAAAACTAAATTACCCAAATGTATCCTTCCCTCCTTTGTCATCTTCTGGATTCTCAATATGCTGATTGATTTTCATACGCTGATAGTTGTGACAGGCCCCCATAATGCTCGCATCCACCAGGACATGAAATATTGTTCTCTAGGCAATGCCAGTGCACGAGCTACCTTGATATTTTCCGTTGTACTCTCCCTGCGAGACCTGTTCTTCGTGGGGCTCATGAGCGTGGCCAGTGTCTACATGGTGTTTGTCCTGTACAGCCACCACCGGCAGGTTCGACACCTCCACAGGCCCGGTCGCTCCCCCGGGGTGATGCCCGAGGTCCGAGCGGCCAAGAGAGTCATCTCCTTGGTCACCCTCTACGTCTTCCTCTATGGGCGACAGACAGTCATGCTGGCCGCTATGCTAAATGTGAAACAGAATTCCCCTCTGCTGGTGGACTGTCACATGCTATTGTCATTCACTTTCTCAGCCATCAGTCCCTTTCTGATTATCCACAGTGATGGGAGAATAAGAATACTCTGGAAAACGGAATCTCCTGCTTCTAACCTGAATCCCTCATAGGGTCTCAGGGAAGCCATTTGTCCTTTCATTGTGCCCTACTGGAATAGGGTGACCAGATGTCCCGATTTGGACAGAGCCTCCTCTTCCCAGAAATGCTCCCTGGCCCGGATGTAGCCTGATCACCATCCTGGTGATTCCACTTCTGGGGCATCTAAGACTCCAGATGGTGGTTGTCATGGTAATCGTAAATGCTCACTGTTGCTGCTGCTCAGACCCTGCTGCATGGATTCCCTTTACCCAAGTTATGGCAGGAACCTGAAGGCTGGAGGAATCCAGAGCTGGGTATGGGGTTCAAGAGTCAGCTCCCAGCATGGCCCAGCACTCGATGACCCAAGGGGGAGATACAGCAGCGTTTCAGCAAGGAGCCGGTACTCAGGGCATCCTCTGAAAATCTTCCGACTCCAAGCACAGTTACAGTTTAGTCACCAGGAGGTGCTCCCGACTCAACTCCGTTCTTCAGCCCGTCTCCCCAATCCTCAGTTAAAAGACACCATGGACGGTAAGAGGAACTAAAATTTTAAATGAATGACTGAATCAATCATTGCCATTTATTGAGTGCCTTAAATGTCCGGAGTCCTGTACTAAGCACTTTGGAGAGTAAAACGGGGTTAGAAAACATGATCCCTGGCCTTTAGGAACTTACTGTCTAGTTCTGTTGATTGAATGCCTACTGTGTGCAGAACACTATTCCGAAAAATACTTCTTAGCCTCAAAAATTTCTTTCACACAATCTAGTCTATATGAACAGTAGGGGAGCTATAAACTACGAAAGTTGAGCAGGAACGAGAAGGGGCTGAGATTCCATATCTCTTGTTTCCCAAGTATTTCCTTCCAAAGTGAATCCTCTCATCTGGAGAGCTAACATTCCCTAGAGGAGGGGAGAAGAGATCTGAGAGGGTGAAAGGCAGAAGAAGGGGAAAAGGAAGGTTATCTGGAATGAGGAGAAGTAAGGACAAGAGTAAGGAGGTTGAAGGGATCGCAGAAAGTGACAGGGATCATTTTTCTTTATTGGAATCAAGAGGGACTCAATATTCTGATGACCACACTGCTTCTACTGCAATAACTGGAGAACTAGGAGAGGTCAATGAAATCCATTTTGTGTCTCACTCACAACAGGGTCACCCTGTCAAAGATCAGTTTTCAAGGATCTGATTGGTCAAAACCTTGTTCTCTTTCCTAGCGCTGTTAAGCTGCCATGCTCATTTTCAATCACTCTGGCCTCAACCCCATCACCCTTTGTTGGAGGATGGGGTTCCAAAAGGATGCCGGATTTTCATCATTCTTTTTAGGTCCATTTGACGTCTTTCCCTTCTGTTTTATAAATACAGGGATGGGCTGTGCTGAATGTACTGAATTTCTGTATTAAAGAAATTTGAATGTCATGTGTGTTTGACGTGTTTATTTTTGAGGGTTGGGGCTTTTTTCTGGGATCAAGGGAGCAGGGTGGGGAGACGGGACCAAGAGACTCAAAGAAAACAAGTGGAATGTGATCGTCACTACAGAGACCAGACACAATGATGTTCTGCTGGCTGGAGAGACACACAGGTCCTAGATGGACCTGATGGCATGAAGAGAATAGACAAAAGGGGGTGTTGCTGACTGGAGAGAAATTATTAACACACTCCTGGAGGCCTGCTGCAACTGCAAACAAAAACCACTAGAGAACCCTGCTGTCATCAGAGAGATGAGCAGGTTTTTGGGGAGTGCTGGTGTCATGTAAAGAACACCCACAAGAAAGTACCCCTGGATGGAAAGAAATCGAGAGGATTCTGGAGATTGGCCCAGAGGCAAATGGAAGAAGGCATTAGATTGGGGGAATAGGCCTGCCCAATCTATCCCTCCCAACTTTCCATCCTTATGGCTGAGCAGTGATGAAGATGGGATATGCTGATAGAGAGAGAATTGTTGGGGGCCAGAGCACAGAAGAATCTGTGGCAACGTTTGACACTGGGGTGAGAGAGTCAAACATAAAGGAGGGAGACGGGCTGGGCTCTCAGCACAGCTTGGCCGTGGGTGGGAGCTGGGATGGCCCAAGAACAGCAGGATAAGGCACTCTGTCTCTCCATGACATCTCTGAGAGTCAATTATGGGTAATTGTGGATAGACTCACCTTGACCCTGATCGGTGGGCAGCAGGGAGGGAGTCTGGGCATTTCCAGAGATATCCCAGTCCCAGTGTCAGAGTGGATTAGCGCTCAGCGAGTCACTCATTCACTCACACACACACACACACACTAATCACTCCCTGTGGGAGGGGAGACATGATTAAAGTAGCTGATAAATCTTGTCCTGCCTAAGTCTGACTGCCCTTGAGCTGCCCTTTCGACCACCAGAGCGATGGAGACGGGTGAGTAGGATAAAGCTGTCTCTCTGTCAGTGGGGTTTCATGCTTTCCACAGGAATTCTGCGGTTTCCAACTGGAGCTCTGGGATGGGAACCATGGCTAGTCACCCCTGAAGAATCTTCTCCTAGGCCTCCAACTTCCTATATCCAAGACCTTGGGAGCAGGGACCCTTAGGTATTAGACTGGATCCCTTCCTGTGCGAGGTCTCAGAAAAGAATCATTTTTAATCTCGGTATGTAAACGACGAAGTGTTGCCATCCAGACCACACTCCGAGTTCAGATAGGCTTCCCGATGGCTCCCAGGTTTTGGTTGGCAGGGAAGTCTAGGGCAGAGAGAGGAGGCTGCGCAGCACACATCTCCCTGTGTTTCATGGTTCCCTTTTCCTTGTTCTGCATCTGTGTCCTCCAGGATAGCGGCACTGCAGTGCTCATGGCCCGGGAAAGGTCCGTCCTGTCTCCTCTCAGAAACTGTCCATTGATACAGTGATGTTCTCACCTCCCATAGGTCCAGGACCGGAACTGTCGACAGGGTCAGCAGGGTCACCGAGAGCTGCGCTTCAGACCTATTGGCCAGAATAGAGATGAAGGCAGCAGGAAGCAGCCAAGGTAAATGTTCTGCTTTTCCTTTCCGTATCCCACTTATTCTCCCGATCGATCCTCCCTCGAACTGTACTACCTGCTAGAAAAAATTCAACAGAATTAGTAGACATGGTTCCTACCTGCAAGGAATTTTCACTTAATGACACTGATCAAGCACGTACTCAGTGCAGAGCACTGTAATAAGAATTTAGGAGAGCGATCGGTCAATCATATTTATTAAGCGCTCACTAAATGCAGAATACTGTACTAAAAAGTTAGGAGAAAACATGATCCTTGCCTTCAAAGAGCTTACCTATAGTGGAAGGTTAAAAAAATAGTACTACTATGCAAGGTTAAACAGAGAGCTAAATCGGTGCAAGTTAGTGTAAATTGAAAATATGCACAACCTTTACTTCAAAAATTGAGTTTAATGCAGGAAAGCCTTCTGGAGGAGGAGATGAGAGTTGATACAAAAAAGGGAGAGAGGTGATCACCCCTCTAGCCATCCTTTCCCTTTAATGGGAAGCAGCAGGGCCTAATGGCAAGAGCATGGGCACGGTGATTTTCATTCAGTAAACTCTTAATAAATACGATAAGAGAGTGTCCACTACACTCTGGATAGCAGTGACAAGAACTCTGTTCTAGTCTCTCTGAGAGCATCCAACACAATCTGGACCTAAATAGTAATAATAATGATAATAATATTGTTATTTATTATGACTTGCTGTGTGCCAGGCACTGTACTAAGTGCCGGGGTAGATAGAAGGTAATTGGGTTGGGCAAAATTACCTGATTACCTAACCCCACAGCACTTATGTACATATCTATAATTTATTCATTTATATTAACATCTGTCTCCCCCGCTAGACTGTAAGCTCTCTTTGGGCAGGAAACGTGTCTGTTTATTGTTGTATTGCAGACCCCCAAGCACGTAGTACAGTGCTCTGCACACAGTAAGCGCTCGATAAATATAATTGATATAAATGATTGATTGACCCAGTCTCTGTCCCATATAGAGCTTCCATTCTTAATCTCCATTTTACAGATGAAGTAACTGAGACGCAGAGAACCTAAGTGACGCGTTCAAGGCCACACAGCAGACAAGTGACAGAGTCGAGATTAGAACCCAGGTCTTTCTGACTTCCTCATCCATGTAGTATCCATTAGGCAAAACTCTTCCCAGATACCTTAGCCAGCTATCTGGAAATAAACCTATTCTTCATCTGTCAGTATCAGGGAAATTTGAAATGAGTCAGAAAAGCAGTTGTTATGGGACAGTGAATGTTTCTGGGTAAAACTATGAACAGTTCTTCCTTGGGGAAGAAAAAAATTAAGAATTATAATGACAGCACCATTCGGAAACAGAGGGAAGATGGGAATTTTAATTGTGCTTTTTAAACTGTGGCACCGTGGTCAAGATATATTTGTATATGTGTACTGTACTAAATTTTTACCCTTCCTCACTCCTTTCCTCTCTCTTTCTCTACATTCCTCCCTCCTTTCTTCTCTTCTTCCTCCCTTTCTTCCCCACTCCTCCCCATGTTCCTTTCCTTTCTCTCTCTCCCTTCCTCACTTCTCCCTTCCTCCTGGTTTCCATACACACTTGCTTTCCTCCATCCCTCTTACCCTCTAACCCCATTTCATCCCCTTTTCAGCTACCTCCTCCTCCTCCTCCTCCTCTTCATCAATGTTATTTATTAAGCCCTTACTTTCTTACCTTCCTCCCCCCCCCCGATCCCTTTCACTCCCCCTCTTTTTCTGTCACCCTTCCTTCCTTCTTTCCTCCTTCCTTCCTACCATCTTTCCTTCCTTCCTTCCTTCCTTCTTTCCTCTTTTTGTTCCTCTTTATCAAACATTTCTTCCCAGGTTCCCTTACAAAAGTCCCTCTCTGGATCTAACTAAAAATTCAAGACCATGGATAACGCTGAGCTCTCTTTCGGGATCATGATGCTATTTCAGATCAGCATCGGGGTCACTGGGAATGTCTTCCTCCTCCTGTTCTATATACGTATGATCTTCATTAACCACAAACCCAGTTCTTCTGACCTGATCCTTGCCCACCTGGCCTTGGCTAATACGATAACCCTTCTCACCAGGGGAATCCCAGATACCTTGTTTCTTTGGGGACTGAGAAATTTCCTGGACATTGTTGGGTGTAAAATGGCAATTTACCTCTACCGAGTGGGTCGGGGTCTTACCATCTGCACCACCTGCCTCTTAAGCATCTTCCAGGCTGTTACCATCAGCCCCGGAACCAACCGGTGGGCAGGGGTCAAAGCCAAGTTACCCAAGTGCATCCTCCCATCCTTTGTCATCTTCTGGATTCTCAATATGCTGATTGATTTTAATATGCTGATATTTGTGACAGGCCCCCAAAATACTCATGCCCACCAGGACATGAAATACTGCTCTGTAATCAATACCAGTGCACAAGCTACATTGATATTTTCCGTTGTACTCTCCCTGCGAGATCTGTTCTTCGTGGGGCTCATGAGCGTGGCCAGTGGCTACATGGTGTTTGTCCTGCACAGGCACCACCGGCAGGTCCGACACCTCCACGGGCCCGGACGACCCCCCAGGGTGATGCCCGAGGTCCGAGCGGCCAAGAGAGTGGTTTCCCTGGTCACACTCTACGTCCTCCTCTATGGGCGGCAGACAGTCATGCTGGCCGTTATGCTAAATGTGAAACAGATTTCCCCTCTGCTGGTGGACTGTCACATGCTATTGTCATTCACCTTCTCAGCCATCAGTCCCTTTCTGATGATCCACAGTGACAGGAGGATGAGAAAATTCTGGAAAAGGGAATCTCCTGCTTCTGACCCAGATCCCTCATAGGGTCCCAGAGAAGCAGCGTCACCTAGGAGATAGAGCAAGTTCCCGAGAGTCAGAAGGACCTGGGTTCTAACCCTGACTCTGCCACTGATCTCCTGTGTGACCTTGGGCAAATCACTTCACTTCTCTGGGCCTCATCTGTAAAATGGGGATGAAGACTTGGGAGCCCCAAGTGGGACGTGGACTGCATCTGACCAGATTACCTCACATCTACCCCTGCACTTAGTACAGTTCCTGGAACATAGTAAGTGTTTAAAAAATACAATTTTAAAGAAAGTTGTCTGTGCTCCCACTATGCTCACTGGGATAAAAGCAGCGTGGCTCAGTGGAAAGAGCATGGGCTTTGGAGTCAGAGGTCATGGGTTCGAACCCCAGCTCGGCCACTTGTCAGCTGTGTGACTTTGGGCAAGTCACTTAACTTCACGGTGCCTCAGTTACCTCATCTGTAAAATGAGGATTAAGACTGTGAGCCCCACGTGGGACGACCTGATTCCCCTGTGTCTACCCCAGCGCTTAGAACAGTGCTCGGCACATAGTAAGCGCTTAACAAATACCAACATTATGGAGAAGCAGCGTGGCTCAGTGGAAAGAGCACGGGCTTTGGAGTCAGGGCTCATGAGTTCGAAACCCAGCTCTGCCACTTGTCGGCTGTGTGACTGTGGGCAAGTCACTTAACTTCTCTGTGCCTCAGTTCCCTCATCTGTAAAATGGGGATTAAGACTGTGAGCCCCACGTGGGACAACCTGATTCCCCTGTGTCTACCCCAGCGCTTAGAACAGTGCTCGGCACACAGTAAGCGCTTAACAAATACCAACATATAAGGTGACCAGATGTTCCGATTTGTACGGATCCTGCTGTCCCCAGCAATGCTTCCTGGCCCTGACCTAGCCCAATCACCATCCTGGTGATTCCAGTTCTGGGACACCTAAGATTCTAAACGATGGCTGAAGCTGTCCAGACACTGCTTCATGAATTCCCTAGACGTAGGTTGTGGCAGGGACCTGCAGGCTGGAGGAATCCAGAGCAGGGTGTGGGGTTCGAAACTCAACTCCCAGCATGGCCCAGCACTCGATGACCCAAGGGGGAGATATAGCAGCGAGTCACCTCTCATCTCAGAGCATCCTCTGAAAAGCTTCTGACTCCAAATACAGTCACAGTTCAGGCACCAGGAGGTGCTCCAGACTCAAGGCCATTTCTCCATAGTCGTCAGTTAAAAGACGTTATGGACTGTAAGAGGAACTAAAATTTGAAATTAATGACTGAATCAATCATTACTATTTATTGAGCACCTTCAGAGCCCAGAGCTCTGTACTAAGCACTTGGGAGAGTAAAATGGGGTTAGAAAACATGGTTCCTGGCCTTAAGGAACTTATGTCTAGTCCTAGTGATTGAATGCCTACTGTGTGCAGAACACTATTCCCAAGAATACTTCTTAGCCTCAAAAATTTCTTTTCACACAGTCTAGTCTATATGAACAGGAGGGGAGCTATGAACTACTGAAGTTGACCAGGAACGAGAAGAGGCTGAGATTCCGTATCTCTTGTTTCCCAAGTATTTCCTTCCAAAGTGAATCCTCTCATCTGGAGAGCAAACATTCCCTAGAGGAGGGGAGAAGAGATTTGAGAGGGTGAAGGGCAGAAGAAGGGGAAAAGGAGGGTTATCTGAAATGAGAAGTAGGGACAGTAGTAAGAAGGTTGAAAGGATCATAGAAAGTGACAGAGATCGACAGTGATCCTATTTCTTTGTAGAATTCAGGAGAGGCTCAATATTCTGAAGACCATATGCTTCTGCTACAAAGACTGAAGAACTAGGACAGATCAATGGAATCTCTTTCGTGTCTCACACACAACAGGGTCACTCTGTCAAACATCAGTTGTCAGGAGTATGATTGGTCATACCTTTGTCCTTTTTCCTAGAGGCTAAGCTTCCATGTTCATTTTCAGTCACTCTGGCCTCAACCCCACCATCGCCCTTTGCCAGAGGATGGGGTTGCAAAAGGGTGCCGGATTTTTATCATTCTTTTTAGGTCAGTTAGCCTTCTTTCCCTTCTGATTTATAAATACAAGGATGGGCTGTACTGAATGTACTGAATTCCTGTTATAAAGAAATTTGAATGCCATGTGTGTTTGATGCGATCGTGTTTAAGGGTCGGGGTTATTTTCTGAGATCAAGGGAACAGGAGGGAGGTGGGACCAAGAGACTTGAAGAAAACAAGTGGAATGAGAATGCCAGGGTTGCTCTGCTGGCTGGAGAGACTCACAGGTCTTAGGTGGACCTGATGGCATCAAGAGAATAGACAAAAGGGGGTGTGGCTGACAGGAGAGAAATTATTAAGTCACTCATGGAGGCCTGCTGCAACGAGAAATGATAGCCACTAGGGAACGCTGCTGTCGGAAGAGAGATTAGCAGGTTTTTTGGGGTGCTGGTGTCAGATAAAGAACACCCACAAGAAGGGACCCCTGGATGAAAAGAAATAGACAGGAGTCTGGAGATTGGAGCAGAGGAAAATTGAAAAAGGCATTTGATTGAGGGAATAGGTCTGCCCAATCTACCCCTCCCAATTTTCCATCCTTCACACAGTGATGAAGACGAGACAAGCAGATAGAGAATTGTTAGGGGCCAGAGCACAGAAGAATCTGTGGCCACGTGTGACTCTGGGGTGAGAGAGTCAGACATGTATGAAAGACACAGAGTTGGCTCTAAGCAGAACTGGGCTGTGGGGGGCAGCAAGGGTGTTCCCAGGGCTGCAGGATATGGCACTGATATTGTCATGTCTCTCCATGGGCATCTCTCATAGGTCATTTAGCAGCAGGAAATTCCGGGGAGAGATCTGGGCTCTTCTTGTCCCTGACTGGTGGACAGCAGGGAGGGGAGTCTGGGCATTTCAAGAGATGTCTCCAGCCCAGTGTCGAATGGATTAGTGCTCAGGGAGTCACTCATTCACACACACACACACACACACAAACACACACATCACTCCCTGAGGGAAGGGAGAGATGAGAAAAGCAGCTGGTAAATCTTGTCCTGCCAGAGACTGACTACCTGTGAGCAGCCCCCTCAGCCACCAGAGCGCTGGAGATGGGTGAGTAGGATAAAGCCATATTTCTATCAGTGCCATTTCAAGCTTTCCATAGGAACTCTGCGACATCAGATTGGAGCTCTGGGCTGGGAGCCATGATGGTTCACCCCTGAACACCAATCTCCTAGACCCCCACCTTCCCACCCAGCGCTTAGTACAATGCCTCGCGCATAGTAAGCTCTTAACAAATGCCATAATTGTTCATTATTATTCCCAGGACCTCAGGAGCAGAGGCCCTCGGCATTAGATTGGATCCCCTGCTGTCCTAGGTCTCAGAAAAGAATGTCTTAATTTCAGTATGTAAAAGACAAAGTGCTGCCCTCCGGACAACACTGCGACTCAAAACCGTTCGCAGGTTTCAGCTGGCAGGGAGGACTGGGGCAGAGAGAGGAGGTGTGTGACTGTGAGCCCGATTGTGGGCAGGGATTGTACTTTCCAAGCGCTTAGTACCATGCTCCGCACAGAGTAAGTGCTCAATAAATATGGTGGAATGACTGAATGATCTTCCTGTGCCCATAGTTCCCTTTCCTCCTCCTGGTTCCCTTTCCTCCTCCTGTAGCTATGTCCTTCGGGATAGCGGGCTTGCCGCGATGATGGTCCGAGAGAGGTCGGTTCCTGTCCCCTCTCGGCCACCGTCCACTGACCCAGCAATAATCTCACCTCCGATATGTCCGGGACGGATACTGTGGACAGGGGCAGCAGGGTCACAGAGATCTGCGCTTCAGTCCTATTGGCCGGGATAGAGGCGGAGACAGCAGGAAGCAGCCAAGTCCAGTGGCCTGTTTTCCTAACCGTATCTCAGTTATGCTCCCTATCAGTCAGTCAGTGATAGCACTTACAGTGTACAGAACACTGTACTATACGCTAGGAAAGGTTTAGTAGAATTAGTCGACGTGATTCCTACCCACAAGGAATTTACACTTAATGATATTGACTAAGCCCCTACTGTATACAGACCACTCTACTAAGAACTTGGGCGGGAGATCAATCGATCACATTTATTGAGTGCTCACTACACGCAGACCACTATATTAAGAAGCCGGAGAGAACAATAGAAGTAATAGACATGATCCTTGCCTTCAAAGAGCTTACGTAAAGTTTTTGGAGGATTAAAAAAAGATAATCAAAGACACTAATTGTAAAAGTAAGCAAGGTTAAACACAGAGATAAATTAGTGTAAGTTAGTGAAAAATGAGGATATGCACAAGCCTTACTTCAAAAATTGAACTTAATACAGGAAACCCTTCTGGAGGAACAGCTAGCGGGAGAAGGTGATATCAACTCTTGCTGATATAACGGGAGAGAGACGTGATTTCCCCTCTAGCCTCCTTTTACCTTTTCTTCTACCTTCAGGGTAGTGGTCATGTTTTTATGTAACTGGGATGCTAATGGTCATCCCCGCCTCCCCACCCCTACCCCAACTAAGGACAAGGGGCAAAGAGTGAACTGGGGTTCATAACTGAGGCTGAAACGAGGGTTCAGTCCCTTCTGCCTTGCTCTGCCTCAGCAACATCATCACAGATGGTATTTATGGAATGCTTATGGTGTACAGGCCACTGAGCTGAGTGTTTGAAAGAGTAGGATGTAACAGAGTTGGAAGACACACAGTGAGCTTACAGTCGGGAAGCACGTCTCCACAAAACTTTGAGCGTTGGGTAGCCGCGGTGACGGCTCTGGTGACTGACATGGCTGTGGTGGTCACTGGGGCTGTGGTTGTGACTCTCGGTCTTTGAATCCTGAGAAGCCCAAGCCTCCATCCTCTTAGCCATAGTGCCTGACTGCTTTCCTTGCTTTTTGGCGTTTGGTGTCTCTGTCCTAGTCTCACATTCTTTTAGTGCTTTTATTGATCCATCACTCCTTAAGTGGATAGAATCCAGTCTCCTCTTCCCACATGTATACTGACATTGTGAGACCATTTAGGGCCAGGGACCCGATCCAATTTCCACTGTTTCCCAGAACGGCACGGGCCTTCGCAAGTAAGTTTTTAGTAAACACTATTAGAGACTTTCCATCACACTCTAGATAACAGTGACAAGGTCTCTGTTCCAGTCTCTCTCAGAGCATCCAATACAGCCTAAACCCAATAGTTTAGATGGCTATCTGGAAAGCATCGTATCATTCATCATTCTATGAATATCAGGGAGATTTGGAGGGGATCAGCATGGCAGGGACTGTCTCTATCTGTTGCCGACTTGTTCATCCCAAGCGCTTAGTACAGTGCTCTGCACATAGTAAGCGCTCAATAAATACTATTGAATGAATGAATGAATGAATGAGAGTGTTATGGGACAGTGAATGTTTCTGGGTAAAAGACGGATGGTATTCTTTCCCAGCCCTTCCTTGTGGAAGGGAAAAATTAATAATGATAGCTACAGTACCATTCAGAAACAGACTATGGGAATTTTAATTCTGCCTTTTAAACTGTTGCTTTGTGGTTGATATATGAATATATGTGTACTCTACTAAATTCTCACCCTTCCTCATTCCTTTTCTCTCTTTTCCCCTTCATTCCTACTCTCCCTTCTTCCCTCCTTCTTCCTTACTCCTCCTTTCATTCCTTTTATTTCTCTCTCCCTTGCTCACTTTTCCCTTCCACCTTCATTCCTTCCATCTTCATTGCTTCCATACTTCCTTTCTCCTATCCATTCTACCCTCTTACCCTCTAACCCTCTCCCTCTCTATCTCCCTCTATTTTCATCTCCTTTTGGGGCTTCTCCTCCTCCTCATCATCACGGGTACTTTCTGAGCACATACTTTCTTCCTTTTCTTCCTCTTACCCTCCTCCATCCCTTTCACTCTTCCTTTTTTTCTCTTGCCCTCCCTTCTTCCCTGCTCCCTTCCCTCTGTCTCTCCCTTCCTTGGTTCCTTCCTTCCTGTTTTCACTCCTCTCTCACAAACATTTCTTCCCAGGTTGGCTTGCAAGAAAGCCTTCTCTGGATCTAGCTAAAATTTGAAGACAATGGATATCACTGAGCTTTCTTTCGGGATCGCAATAGTGCTGCAATTCAGCATTGGTGTTTCAGTGAATGTTTTCGTCTTCCTGTTTTATGCCCAGATAATCTCCACCAGCTACAAAGCCAGTTTTTCTGACTTGATCCTTGCCCATCTGGCCTTTGCCAACACCACTGTCCTCCTCACAAGGGGAATACCAGACATTTTGTCAGTTTGGGGACTGAGAAATTTCCTGGATGCTGCTGGATGTAAAGTGGTCTTTTATGTTTTCCGAGTGGCCCGGGGTCTTTCCATCTGCACCACCTGCCTCCTGAGCGTCTTCCAGGCCGTCACCATCAGCCCCGGCACCTCCTGGTGGGCAGGAATCAAAACTAAATTACCCAAGTACATCATGCCCTCCCTTGTCATATTCTGGATTCTCAATATGCTGACTGATTTGAATATGCTGATATTGGTGACAGGCCCTCAGAATAGTGGTAATGCTCACACCCACCAGGACATGAAATTTTGCTCTATGGTCAATTCCAGTGCACAAACTTCCTTGATATTTTCCATTGTGCTGTCCCTGCGAGATCTGTTCTTCGTGGGGCTCATGAGCGTGGCCAGCAGCTACATGGTGTTTGTCCTGCACAGACACCACCGGCGGGTCCGACACCTCCACGGTCCTGGCCGCTCCCCCAGGGTGATGCCCGAGGTCCAGGCGGCCAAGAGGGTCATTGCTCTGGTCGCCCTCTACATCATCCTCTATGGGCGGCAGACAGTCATGCTGAACATTATACTAAATAGGAAAGAGAAGTCTCCTCTGCTGGTGGACAGCCACCGGGTGCTGTCATTCACCTTCTCAGCCATCAGTCCATTCCTGATGATCTACAATGACAGGAGGATGAGAACGTTCTGGAAAAGAGACTCTCTTGTTTCCAAGCAGGAACTCTCTTAAGGACCCAGGGAAGCAATCACATTTATTTATTGAGCATTTATTGTGTACAAGGGCACTATGCAAGTGCTAGGGAGAGTACAGTATAACAGAGGTGGTAAACATCTTCCCTGTCCAGAAGGGATGATGTCTGTCCTCCTACCAGGTCCCACTGGGATAAGGTGACCAGCGGTCCTGATTTGTACGGAGCCTGCTCTTCCCAGCAATGCTGTTGAGTTCTTATGTAACCTAATCACCACCTGGGTGAATATAGTTCTGGGGCATGCATTTTGCCAGTTGATGGCTGTCATGACAACCATAGCAGTTCACTGTTGCTGCTGCCCTATTCCTGCTACATTGCCTTAACCTAAGTAGTTACAGGGACCTGTAGGCTGGAATAATCTAGAGATGGATGTGGGGTTAGAGACTCACCTCTCAGCATGGCCTAGTCCTCGCTGGCCCTAGGGGACGATACAGCAGCATTTCAGCAATGAATCATTTCTCATTTTGGGGCATCCTCTGAAAAACTACGTATTCCAAGGAGTCCCACTTCAGCCACCAGGAAATGTTCCGGACTCAACTCTGTTGCTAAGGCCATTTCTCCATAGTCACGAGTCAAAAAGCACTAGGGGCTGTAAGAGGAACCAAAACTTGAAATGAATGAATCAGTCAGAATCATTTATTGAGCATCTTCAGTGCCCAGAGCCCTGTACTAAGCAGTCGGGAGAGTAAAATAGATTTAGAAGACACAATCTCTGCCCACAATCCCTGTCTAGATTGAAAGCCTACTGTGCACAGATAACTATCCTAGGCATTTAAGACAACACTTCCTAGCCTCAAAAAGTGTCTTATATCACAAGCTAGTCTTATACGAGCAACTGGGGAACTATTAACTACTGATTAACTATTTACTACTCCTCTCAGGAGCCAACACTCCTTGGAAATGAGAGTTGAGAGAGTGAAGGAAGGGGGAAGGGAAAAAGGAAGGTTATCTGGATTGAGGAGAAGCAGGGGCAATCATAAGAAGGTGAAAGGGACCACAGAAAGTGCCGGAGATGGACAGAGATTGTTTTTCTTTATTGAATTCAGGAGGGGCTCAATATTATGAAATTACTTCTACTTCCAATACTACGACTAGAGAACTAGAACAGGTCAATAAGATCCATTCTGTGTCTCACTCACAAGAGGACCAACCTGTCAAGCATCAAATAGCAAGGCTATGATTGATCATACCCTTGTTTTCTTTCTTAGGGGCTATTAAGCCGTCATTGCATTTTCAGTCACTCAGGCTTCAACCCCCACATCGTCCTTTGCCAGAGGGACGGGGTTCCAAAATGGTGCTAGGTTTGTATCATTCACTCTGGGTGGGTAACCCTTCTTTCCTTTCTGATTTATAAATACAGGGATGGGCTGTACTCAGTGGATTTATGTAATAAATTAATTTGAATGCCTTGTGTGTTTGACGTGTTCTTTTCAGGGTGGGGATGTTGGGACTATTTTCTGGGAGCAGGAAAGCAGGAGGAGGCGGAACCGAGAGACTCGAAGAAAGCAAGTAAAATGGAAGTGCTGCTGCAGAGAAGAAATATGAGGGTACTCTGCTGGCTGGAGTGACACAAAGGTCCGGGGAGGGTACTGATGGCATGGTGCCAGGTAAAGAACAGCCACAAGGAGGTATTGCTGGATGAAAACAAATGGACAGAATGTTGGAAATTGGATCAAAGGGCAATGGGAAAAGGCATTAGATTGGGGGAATAGGCCTGCCCAATCTATCCCTGGCAAATTTCCATCCTTCTCACTGGGCAGAGTGATGAAGATGAGGCACTCGGTCAGGGAGAGAATTGTTAGGGGCCGGAGCACAGAAGAATCTGTGGCAATGTGTGACCCTGGGGTGAGAGAGTCAGACAGACAGGAGAGAGACAGGCTTGGCTCCCAGCAGAGCTGGGCTGTGGGTGGGAGCTGGGATGTCCCCGGAGGCTGCAGGGTACAGCACTGATGCTGCCCTCTCTCTCCATGGGCATCTCTAATGGTCAGATAACATCAGATAATTGTGGAGAGAGAACTGGGCTCATCTTATCCCAGACTGATGGGCAGCAGGGAGGGGATTCTGGGCATTTCCCGAGATGTCCCAGTCCCAGTGTCAGAGTGGATTACTGCTCTGCAAGTCACTCACTCACAAACACATATACACACACACACACACTCTCTAATCACTCCCTTAGGGAGTGCAGATGATTAAAGCAACTGATAAATCTTGTCCTGCCTAAGTCTGACTAGCCGCGAGCTGCCCCTCCGATCACCAGAGCTATGGAGACGGGTGAGTAGGATAAAGCCATCTCTCTGTCACTGGAGTTTCAGGCTTTCCTTAAGAACTTTGCAGCTTTGGGCTGGAGCTCTAGGGTGGGAGCCATCCCTGCAAAATCTTCACCTAGGCCCTCACCATCCCATTTCCAAGACCTTGGGCGCAGAGGGCCTTAGTTATTAGACTGGATCCCCTCCTGTGTGAGGTCTCAGAAAAGAGTAACTTTTAATCTCGGTTTGTCAACGACAAAGTATTGCCATCCAGACAACACTGTGAGCTCAGATTGGCTCCCAAATGGCTCCCAGGTTTCAGCTGGAAGGGAGGACTGGGGCAGAGAGAGGCGACTGTACAGCACACGCATCCCTGGGCACCCCCCGGTCCCATTCCCTCTGTCTGTAGCTGTGTCTTCTGGGGTAGAGAGGCTGTGGCGATCTTGGTCCGGGAGAAGTTGGTTCCTCTCCCCTCTCAGCCACTGTCCACTGACAGAGCAATTATCTCACCTCCCATAGGTGTAAAACGGGTACTGTGGAAAGGGTCAGCAGGGTCACAGAGAACTGCTCTTCAGTCCCCTTGGCCAGGATAGAGATGGAGGCAACAGGAAGCAGCCAAGGTAAATGTCCTGCTTTTCCTGTCTATATCTCAGTAATCCTCCCTATTAATCACTCAGTGGTAGCATTTTTAGTGTACAAAGCATTCTACTATGTGTCAGGAAATGCTCAGTAGAATTAGTCAACATGATTTCTACCCAGGAGGAATTCATTTAAGGATACTGATTAAGCACCTACTCTATGCAGAGCACTGAACTAAGAACTTAGGTGAGCAATCAATCAACGGCAGCACGTCCACACAAAACTTTGAGTGGTGGGTCGCCGTGTCGGCTGCTCTGGCAGCTGCTTGGCTGTGGTGGTTTGTCACTGGGTCTGTGGTTGTGGCCACTGGTCTTTGAGTCCTGAAAAGCCCATGCCTCCATTCTGCTAGCCACAATACCCAGCTGCTTTTGACATTGTGTGTCAGCAATGTTTTAAGGATTTTATTGATCCATCTCTGATTATGTGGCTGTAATCCAGTCTCCTCTCTCTGCTTTTATACTTAAATTGTGAGATGCTTTGAGGGCCAAGGATTGTCTGATTCTCATCCATGCACTCTTTCCCGGAACAGCACGTTGCTTTTAATGCAGTAAACCCTTAAGAAATACTATTAGAGAGTATCCATTGCACTCTAGATAGCAGTGACAACAACTCTGTTTTAGTCTCTCTGAAAGCATCCAACACAACCTGGACCTGAATAGTTTCGACAGCTATCTGGAAAGAATCCTATTTTTCATCAGTCCGTGAATATCAGGGAGTTTCGGAGGGGATCAGAACACACTGTTATAAGACAGTGTATGTTTCTGAGGAAAAAAGATGGAGAGTGTTCTTTCCCAGCCCTTCCTTGTGGAAGGGAAAAATTAATGATGATAGCTACAGTACCATTCAGAAACAGGTAGAATATGGGAATATTAATTCTGCTTTTTAAGCTGTTGCTTTGTGGTCACAATATATGCATACATGGGCCCGCTACTAAATTTTCACTCTTCCTCACTCCATTTCTCTCTTCATTTTCATTTCTCCCTCCCTTCTTCCCTTTTTCCTCCCTCTCTTCCCCACTCTTCCCCTCATTCCTTTCCTTTACCTTTCTCCCTTTCTCGCTTCTCCCTTCCTCCTTTCATTCCTTCCTTTCTTTCCTCCATTCCTATGTTGCTCTAACCCTCTCTCTCCCTCTGTTTTCATCCCCTTTTTGGCCTCCTCCTCTACCTCATCATCATAATCGATGATATTTATTGAGCACTTCTTTTCTTTCCTGCCTTTCCCCTACCCCCCAACCCCTTTCACTCTTCCTCTTCTTCTGTCACCCTTCCTTCCTACTGTCTGCTCCTCCTTCTCAAACATTTCCTCCCAGGTTCCCTTATAAGAGGTCTTCTCTGTTCTAACTAAGACTTCAAGACAATGGATAAGGCTGAGCTCTCTTTTGGGATCGTGATGCTCTTTCAGATCAACATCGGGGTCAGTGGGAATGTCTTCCTCCTCCTGTTTTATAGTCATGTGATCACCAGCCACAAACCCAGTTCCTCCGACCTGATCCTCACCCACCTGAGTTTGGCTAATACCATAACCCTTCTCACCAGGGGGATCCCAGATACCTTGTCTCTTTGGGGACTGAGGAATTTCCTGGACACTTCTGGGTGTAAAATCCTCATGTACCTCTATCGAGTGGGCCGGGGCCTTACTATCAGCACCACCTGCCTCCTGAGCATCTTCCAGGCCGTCACCATCAGCCCCGGAACCTCCCGGTGGGCAGGAGTCAAAGCCAAGTTACCCAGGTGGATCCTCCCCTCCTTTATCATCTTCTGGATTCTCAATATGCTGATCGAAGTGAATATGTTGATAGTATTGATAGGTCCCCAGAATACCGGCCATGCTCACACACCTCAGGACCTGAAATACTGCTTTTTGGTTAATACCACTACACGGGCTAACTTGATACTTTCCACTGTGCTCTCCCTGCGAGATCTGTTCTTCATGGGACTCATGAGCGCGGCCAGCAGCTATATGGTGTTTGTCCTGCACAGACACCACCGGCTGGTCCGGCACCTTCATGGGCCCGGACGGTCCCCCAGCGTGATGCCCGAGGTCCGAGCGGCCAAGAGGGTCATTGCCCTGGTCACCCTCTACGTCCTCCTCTATGGGCGGCAGACAGTCATGCACAGCATTATACTGAATATGAAAAAGAAGTTGTCTCTGCTGATGGAAAGTCACCAGGTGCTGTCATTTGCCTTCGCAACCATCAGTCCCTTCCTAATGATCCACAGTGACAGGAGGATGAGAAAATTCTGGAAAAGAGACTCTCCTGCTTCCAACGTGGAACTTTTTTAGGGTCCCAGGTAAGCAATCATATTTATTTATTGAGTGCTTACTGCATGCAAGTGCGCTGTGATAATTGCTAGGGAGAGTACAGTGTAACAGAGTTGGTAAACATGTCCCCCGCTTACAAGGGAAGCAAGCAGCGAGGCTTAGTGGCAAGAGCACAGGCTTGGGAGTCAGAGGTCATGGATTCTAATCCCAGCTCCGCCATTTATCAGCTGTGTGACTTTGGACAACTCACTTAACTTCTCTGTGCCTCAGTTGCCTCATCTGTAAACTGGGGATTAAGACTGTGAGTCCCATGACGGACAACCTGATTTCCTTGTATCTACCCCAGTGCTTAGAACAGTGTTTGGCACAAAGTAAGCACTTAACAAACACCATCATCATCATTATTATTATTATTATTATTATTATTATTATTTGCCCTCACACCAGGTCCCACTGGGATAGGGTCACCAGAAGTCCTGATTTGAACAGAGTCTGTTCTTCCCAGCAATGTTTCCTGTCCCTGAGACAACCTAATCTCTATCCATTTGTGTCTCACTCACAGCAGGGTCGCTCTGTCAAACATCAGTTGTCAAGAGTATGATTGGTAATGTTCTTGTTCTCTTTCCTAGAGGCTGTTAAGCTGTTACTGTTAAACGCTTAACAAATACCATAATTATTATTAAGCCGCCACGTTCATTTTCAGTCACTCTGCCCTCAACCCCATATTCGCCTTTTGCTGGAGGATGGGCTTCCCAAATGGAGAATGGTTTGAATCATTCATTCTAGGTCAGGTAGGCTTCTTTCCTTTCTGGTTTATAAATACATGGATGGGCTGTACTGAATGGATTCACTGAATAAATGAATTTAAATGCCATGTTTGTTTGGCTTGTTTTTGTTCATCCATTCATTCATTCAATTGTATTTATTAAGCAAGTACTGTGTGCGGAGCACTGTACTAAGCGCACGGGAAAGTACAGTGCAACAATAAGCAGTGACATCCCCCACCCACAGTGAGTTCACAGTCTAGATTTCGTTTGGGGGTTCGGGTTCTTTTCTGGAAGCAAGAGGGAGGTGGAAACAAAAAACTCAAAGAAAACGAGAGGAATATGACCGCTATCGTAGAGACCAAGGCACAAAGGTACTCCGCTAGCCAGAGAGACACCCAAGTTTCTAGGGGAGCTAATGCTATGCATATAACCAAAACAAGGAAGCGTGTCAGACTGATTAGACATTGGCATGGTTTTGCAGGAGCTGCTGCATATAAGAAGCAGCATCGCGAAGTGGTTAGAGCACGGGCCTGGCAGTCAGAAAGTCATGGGCTCTAATGCCGGCTCTGCCACTTGTCTGCTGGGCGGCCTTGGGGAAGTTCCTTCAATTCTCTGTGCCTCAGTTACCTCATCTGTAGACTAGGGATTGAGACTGTGAGCCCCACATAGGTCAGGGACTGTGTCCAACCTGATTTGCTTGTACCCACCCCCGCAGTTGGAAGTGCCTGGCATATTGTAAGTGCTTAACAAATACTATTATTATTATTATTATCATTAAGAGCCAGTGCGTATAACAGCCATTACGACAAGACGCTGAAGTTGGCAGATTCCTGGGAGAGCTGGTACCTTGCAGAGAACAGCCATAAGGGAGAAGCTGCTGAGTGGAGAAACACTGACATTCATGGAGCAGGTCCTGGTACTGCAAGTATTAGCCGTTAGGAGAGAGATTGGCAGCTTCCAAGGGGAGCTGAAGCCACTGCTGAGAATAATAATAATAAAAATCGTATTTGTATAGCGCTTACTGTGTGCCGTGCACTGTTCTAAGCGCTGAGGTAGGTACAAGGTAGTCAGGTGAGCATGTCAGATAAGAACTAAAGACACAGGCTCAGCTCCAAGCAGAGGTGGGCTGTGGGTGGGAGCTGGGATTTCGGGGGGTTACAGGAAACAGCACTGATGCTGTCATGTCTCTTCACGGGCATCTCTGAAAGGTCAATTAGCAGCAGGAAATTGCGGGGAGAGAGCTGGGCTCATCTTGTCTTAGACTGGTGAGCAGCAGGGAGGGGAGTCTGGGCATTTCCAGAGATGTCCCAATCCGAGTGTCAGAGCAGATTAGTGCTCAGAGAGTCACACTCTCTCTCTCTCTCTCTCTCTCTGTCTCTCTCTCTCTCACGCACACACACACACATACACACACACACACACATCACTCCCTGAAGGAGTAGAGCGATGATTAAAGCAGCTGATAAATCTTGTCCTGCCAGAGTTAAACTGCCCACAAACTGTCATCCGCAGCCAGCCCGAGGGATGGAGATGAGCGTAGGATGAAGCCGTCTCTCGTCAGTGTAGTTTCAGCCTTTCCACATGATCATTGGAGGTTCAGCCTAGACCTCCGGGGTGGGAATCAGGGCTGATCACCTCTGAAGAGCCTTCTCAGCGGGCTCCCACCTTCCCATTCCCAAGATCTGAGGAACAGAGGGCCCTCAGCGTTAGAATGGATCCCTCCTATCCAAAGTCTCAGAAAAGAATCGCTTTAAATCTCGGTATGTACACGACAAAATGTCGCTACCCAGACAACAGTGGGAGTGCAGAATGGCTCCCCGGGGGCACCCGGGTTTTGGCTGGGGAGGAGAAAAGAGTCCGAATGGCACACAACTCCCTGGACCTCATGGTTCTTCTTTCCTTCTTCTGTATCCGAATATTCCAGGATAGCGGGGCTGCAGTGACCATGGCCTGGGGAAGTCAGTTCCTGCTCCCTCTCAGCCACTCTCCACTGGCACAGCAATGATTCTCCTCCCATGGGTCCAGGATGGATACTGTGGACAGGAGCAGCAGAGTCACAGACTCTGGCCAGGATAGAGGTGGAAGCAGCAGTAAGGAACCAAGGTAAATGTCCTGCTTTTCCCATCTATATCTCAGCTGTCCTCCCTATCAATCAGTCAGTGGTAGCGCTTATAGTGTACAGAGCACTCTACTATGTGCCAGGAAATGTTCAGTAGAATTAGAATAGACATTATTCCTCCCTGCAAGGAATAGACACTTAATTATATTGGTTAAGCACATACTCTCTGCAGAGTACTGTACTCAGAACTTAGGAGAGAACAATCAATCATATTTATTGAATGCTCACTATATGCAGAGCACTGTACTAAGAAGTTAAGAGGAAATAATAGAACAAATAGACATGATCCATAGACAATTACTCTCCCCACCTACTAAGCCTTTTTGAAGATCCCTCCTCGAAGAGGCCTTCCCTGACTAAGCCCTCATCTCCTCTTTTCCAACTCCCTTCTGTGTTACCCTGACTTGTTCCTTTTCTTCAGCCCCCACACTCAGCCCCGCAGCACTTATATACATATCCCGACTCTGCCCCTTGTCAGCTGTGTGACTGTGGGCAAGTCACTTCGCTTCTCTGTGCCTCAGTTCCCTCATCTGTAAAATGGGGGTGAAGACTGTGAGCCTCACGTGGGACAAGCTCATTCCCCTGTATCTACCCCAGCGCTTAGAAGAGTGCTCTGCACGTAGTAAGCGCTTAACAAATACCAACATTATTATAGCCATACTTTATTTCCTTATATTAATGGACTGTAAGCTCATTGTGGGAAGAGAACGTGCCTGTTATACTGCTGTGTTGTACTCTTCTTAGCGCTAAATACAGTGCTTTGCACTCAGTAAGTACTCACTAAATACGATTGACTAATTGATTGCTCTCAAAGAGCTTACAAATAGTTGGAGGAGAAAAAAAGATAATCGTAGGCACTAATAGTAAAAGTTTGGAAGGTTAAACAGGTACCTAATAATAACATTCATAACACTGTAGTTTAGTGTTAATTGAGACTATGCAAAACCCTTACTTCGAAAATAGAATTTAACACAGGAGGAGGAAGTAGTGGGAGCAGAGAGTTGATATGAAAAAGGGACAGTGATCTCCCTTTTATCCTCCCTTACCTTCTTCTCCTCCTTCCTTTGGTGTTTGGCTCATATCCTTACGTAACTGGGATGCTAATGGTCTTCCGCACCTACCCATCCTCACCCCAACTAAGGAACAAAGTCTCCCAGGAATGAAGAATGAATTGGGGTTCTCAATTGAGGCTGAAATAGGCTTTCAGTCCCTTCTGCCTTGCATTGCCACATCATCATCATCATCATCAATATCAGTGATATTTATTGAGTGCTTACTGGGTGCAGCATTCTGTTCTGTTTGGAAGAGTATGGTGTAACAGAGTTGATAGACACAAATAGCTGACAGTCCTGAGATGCACTGAGCTGTGTTGGCGCTATTGTCCTGCTGATGTCCTGACTCTCCATCCACCTTTAAATTGAACTATCTCTAATCAATACCCCTGCATCAACTGGTCTCCTTTGTTTGAAATACATGCATTTTGAGGTGTTAGTGAAAGGGGGGAGTTTTTGATTCCAGCTTTATTCCTGGAGAAACTGCCAGTTGTTTTTTTTCCTACAGAGAAACAAATCATGGGCTTTCTAAGTGTGTCTCACTTTTCAGAATGTTCTAACTGTCAGAACTGTGAGGTTGGTGTACTGCCCCAGAGGTGGAAGGCATAGCCTGTGGTTCTTTTTCAGAGAAGGGGCAGCTCCTGCGAGGAGAGGATAAAGCCATGGGGAGTATATGAAGACATTGGTTCCTCTTAGAACTGAGAAAGTTTCCCATGGGAAACCACAAGGGAAGAAGTTGTATCTAGCCCCAAAAAAGAGCTAAAGAGGGTTGTCTCTCTGAAGCATCTCTACTGGGTATTTATGGTGTTAATTCCTCCCTGTGTACCAGAGAAGATAAAAGATAATCATAGCAGACACAGCCCCTGTCCCTCTTGGGGCTCAAAGTGTAAGAAAGAGGGAGAACTGCTATATTATTCCCATTTTACAGATGAGAAAAAGGGCTCAAGAGCTAAATGACTTGCCCAAGGTAACCTAGCAGACTCATAGCAGAACTGGGGCCAGTGTTTTTCACTAATCTACACCGATTCCATTCGTTGCTTTTATAATGAGTACTGAACTTCATAATAAACATGGGATTTGTTAAGTGCTTACTCCCTGTTAAGATCTGGGGTAGATAAAATACAAGTATATCAGGCACAGCCCCAGTCCCTAATACTCTCTCCACTAGGCTAAGACAAGCAACTTGGCCTAGTGGATAAAGCATGGGGCTGAGAGTCAGAAAAACCTGGGTTCTAAACCGGCTCTACCACATGTCTGCTGGGTGATCTTGGGCAAATCACTTAACTTCTCTGTGCCTGTTACCTCATCTGTAAAATGGGGCTAAGATTGTGAACCCTATGTGGGACCGGGACTGTATCCAGCGTGATAAGCTTGAATCCACCCCAGCACTTAGTTCAGCGCCTGACACATAGTAACTGATCAAAAAATTCCATTAAAAAAATGGCGCTCACAGTTTAGTTCATTTATTCAATCAGTCATATTTACTGAGCGCTTACTATGTGCAGAGCAATGTCTGGACTAAGCGCTTGGAAAGTACAATTCAGCAATAAATGGGGAGACTGGGTATTTAATCCCCATTTTAAAGATGAGGAAACTGAGACACAGAGAAATTGGTGACTTTCTCAAGGTGGCACAGCAGGCAAATGGTGGACCTGGGATTAAAATCCAGGTCCTCTGGTTCCCTATCCTAGACTCTTTCACTGGGAAAGCCAGTCAATAGTATTCAATGAACACTTACTCTTCGGAGAGCATTGTACTTACTGCTGGCTGGTATCAGTAAAGAGATATGCCAGAATTCTGACATTCTGGAAAATCAGAGAGTGACAAATCCTGTCAAATGAAATGTCCAACATCCATTTACCAAGAATATAAAACTAATGAGACTTCCAAAATTCACATATAACTCCACAAAAAATTTGATCTTGGGAGGACCTCAGTGGGATGAGATGACAGTGTTAGAAAGTAAAGATTTAAGGTTGTTCTTAGAGTACAGATTCTTGTGAGTAATTGTGGATGTGAGTAGGTTTTGATGAATAGCCCACTAACAACTCAATATCAGATCATTCATGTGTCAGTAACTGACCTTAAAGACAATGTCACAAGTCAACCATAGCTTTGGGAATGTAATTAAGTATATGGCCAAAATGATTTTTTTCCATTCTTAACCACTGTGGAACAATGCCTGTCCTCCCAATGGTCCTGGGACTCCCATCCAACTAATTATGGGCAATGGCTTTGTCTCTTTTATCTTAACTTAAATCTCTCATCTTAAATCTTTGAGAGAAAATATGCACCCATCTGTTATGGATAGTTCCATCTACTATGGTCCACCAACCCGGTGGTTACCCACCTGGTCTGTGTGTCCAATTTCTGCTTCTTTCTCCTAGACTGTAAAACCATTGTGGACAGGGAACATGGCTGCCCACTCTGTTGTAGTATTCTCTTCCAAGAGCTTAATACAGTGCTCTGCACATAGTAAGCATTCAATAAATATCATTGATGATCTCTGCATGTGTCTTTCACTTTAGGTCTCTCCTTATTTCTGGATGCAGTTTCTATGTGTTATCTCTGAGTGTGGTGCTCTATTTCTGTCTCTTTGGTTCATTTCTTTTCTCAAATCTCCAAAAATTCTATCCTAAGAAGCCATTTGGTTGCTAGTTTCTTGAGGCAGGAAATGTATGTCCTGTTTCTCCTATTCTCTCCCAAATTCTTAATAGTGCTTCACACTCAGATGGGACTCAAACACAACAAAATAACAACACATAACTATAGAATGTCACCTCCCATTCATTCTCACATCCTTGTTAAAAAGGTAGTACCTGGCTCAGGGGCTCTGGACTTCCTTAACAAGATGTCCTAAATAGCTAGTAATCTTGGGTTAGGTGTATATGGAGGACTCATACCAATACTAGGGATTCTGCAATAGAAATGGGTTCACATCTGCTTTTGCCCAGTGAACAGGGAGGAGCATACAAAGTATGAGATACTGCAGCACATAGGTCATAGAACGATTATATAGAGTCCTTCACTTTCCAATAGGCCTAGGAAATAGCAGCAGAAGCTCTGCATTTGCTCTTCCAATGAAGTATCGGTTTTATGCTGATCATAAATAAGAGTCCAACCGAGTCCAATCCGAAGATCAGTATCTTGTTCCTCTTCCAGATCCAGCAGTATTCCCAAATAGACTGAAGCAATATGGGAGAGGAAGGATAAGCACCACTGTGTGGAGTGCCTGGTGGTGGTCTCTGTAGACTGATTTGAAATGTTGGCTGTAGAATCACCCCTGCAAAATTGGCTGATGCAAATACCAAACATTCTAGAGAGCTCTTGCTTTTCACAGTGTCTGACCCTCAGTCAGTGGTCCCCAGAAAAGCCAGCTGGCTGGCTCGATGTCTGATACTTTCATTCTGACACTTTCACTCCATGACTCATGCCAGAGCCAAGAGAAGCCCCAGCACTTCATGTTAGTGGTATGGACAAGAGTCAGTGGAAAACTCTAAAGATTTAGCTAGGGCAGAGTCCATATTAACCAATGAGGAAGCTTGAGAGGAGTGGGTGTGAGAGTGAAGGTCAGATGAAGTCTTCCTGTAATTCCGGGATAGAATCTTTGAGTCACTCAAGAGAGAGAGGGTGAGACACTTCTTTTTTTTTTCCAATGGTATGTTTAGCGCTTACTACGTGCCAAACACTGTTGCTAAGCCCTGGGGTAGATACACAGTCTCTGTCCCACATGAGGCTCACAATCTAAGTAGGAGGGAGAAAAGGAGAACTGAAGCATGGAGAAGTTAAGTGACTTGCCCAGGATCACTGATCCCAGCTCCAACACTTGTCTGCTGTGTAACCTTGGGCTAACCACTTAACCTCTCTGTGCCTCACTTTCCTCATCTGTAAAATGGGGATTAAGAATGTGAGCCCCACGTGGGACAAACTGATTACCTTGTATCTACCCCAGCACTTAGAACAGTGCTCGGCACATGGTAAGCGCTTAACAAATATCTTTATTGTTACTATTAAGCATTTGGCATAGTCAGGATTTAGAACTCAGGTTATTCCCAGGCCCGTGCTCTTTCCTTTAGGCCACGCTGCTTCACTTGCAGAAGGAAATGCAATGAAATTTATGTTCTGACCAATCCCTCCTTCTCAAAGCCCAGCTTTGATTAAAGACCCAAACTGCTCCTCTTAGAAAAGAAGGTAGAGTTGGATAAGGGTGTAAAGAAATTTTTCACCTCAGAGACCTACTTCTGTGGAAAAGTTGAGGGACCTCCTTCTCCTCTAGGAATAGGTATTAATAACTGTGGTATTTGTTAAGCAATTATTATGTTTTAGTCATTGTTCTAAGCGCCGGGGTAGATACATGATAATCATGTCAGACACAGTCCCTGCCCCACATGGGGCTCACAGACTGAGTAGGAGGGCAAAGAGGGACTGAATCTCCATTTTGAAGATGAGGAAACTGAGGCACAAATAACTTAAGTGACTTGCCCAAGATTTCACAATTGACAAGTCCAAGGTTAGAGCCTAGGTCTTCTGCCTCCCAGGCCCATGCTCTTTCCACAAGGACACACTGCTTCTCATGGAATACTATTGAATATTTGCAGCGTGGCTCAGTGGAAAGAGCACGGGCTTTGGAGTCAGAGGTCATGGGTTCGAATCCCGGCTCGGCCACTTGTCAGCTGTGTGACTTTGGGCAAGTCACTTCACTTCTCGGTGCCTCAGTTACCTCATCTGTAAAATGGGGATGAAGACTGTGAGCCCCACGTGGGACCACCTGATTCCCCTGTGTCTACCCCAGCGCTTAGAACAGTGCTCGGCACATAATAAGTGCTTAACAAATACCAACATTATTATTATTAAGATATAGTTGAATATTTAAAAGATACTGTTCAATATCTAGGGGCTCCGTAACACTCTACTAGAAAATGGGGTGGAGTAGAGTGAGGAAACGACTTAGTGTTTTTCTGCCAGGAAATTACTCTAGCTAGAACAAGTCTGCAAAATGAAGGTGATGGCAAAAGTAAACTGTCACCCTTTGGAATTTGATCTCCTTAAACATGCTTGTGAACCTTCAAAAGATCCACACCCAGTTCAAGACGATGCAGACAATTTGCTTTCTCATTTTAAGAACATTTTTATGTCCGGGCCACAGATTGAGTATACTGGAGTTCAGTCCAAAGTTGACTTCCCCTGCTTCTAAACTACTTTCATTTCCCAGGCAACTGGGTAAGTAGCGAGCTAGTCTGACTCTTTCCGTAAAACCTGATTTTGTATCTGCAATCCCTGCATTACTACCTCCCAGAGAGCCTGACCCCAGAGTGGGAGACTTCAGGTTTGAGAGTCACCTCTGGACTCCAACATATCCACAGGGAAACATATCCACAGAGACCACTGCTGCCTATTCCCCTGCTAATGCGTTTCCGAACCATGCCTGGCAGATGTGATTGAAGGATGAACCTTGGTGGCTTTTTTCCAGTTGCCCCCAGCAGAGAGGAGATACTCCAAGACATCACACTGACTATCGACTAACGGCCTAGAAAAACGTAAGTGTCGCTTGAAGACATTCCAAAGAAAGATTTTCAAATAATGCAAAAGCGATCTTGGGAAGTGGGGTGGGGCTCTGGAAATTGAGAATTCAGTGAGATTTATATCCTTATGCTTCTGGGAGAGGATTTAAGACTGTTGGGATTGCTCATTTTAGCTTTCACTGATTCTTCACCAAGAGAAGGTATTGGTGCCTTGGGTTCCATGTCAGAGGAAAGGGTCTGGCTTCCAGGCCTTGCAATTAAGAGAAGAACTGTGGGAAAGACAGCCCAAATTGTCTTCTGCTAGATGATCAGGGGAGGAGGGAAGGAGGAGGACCTGCCCACATACACAGCCAGAAAAAGGGCTGAAGTAAAACCACTTTTCTCCTTATCCAAAGGAACTCTGAGTAAGGAGGGGCTGGCCAAGGTGAGAGGGAGGAAGCTGGGAAAGAGAAGCTGGAATCTTGGAACACTCTAGATTGTAAGCTTAGTGTGGGCAGGGAATGTGTCTCCCAGCTCTGTAGTACTCTCCCAAGCGCTTAATACAGTGCTCTGCCCACAGTGAATGCTCAGTAAATAAGATTGATTAATTGACTGGAACAATTGCACTTTACTCAGGCAAAAGGGGACAACCCTATTCCTCTCCCCTCCCCCACCCATTTCTCCTGTCCTGACATTTTTTAGGAGGTTATTTCTTCCCTGTGCTCTTTCTTTTTGTACTTCAGTTCCTGCTCCCATCCCAGAGTTCCCAGAATCATAAATTATCAGAGTTGGAGTTCCAATCCCTGCATCCCTCCGTCCCCATGCTGGGCCATTCCCAGAGGGAATAGAGGCAGGGACAGGAACTACACCTCTGATAGTTTATGATTCTGGGAACACTAGGATGGGACCCAGGAGCGCGAGGAACTCCTCCTAGGTGGTCTTTGGGTTGAAAGTGGAAATAGATTCTGGGTTTGTGTTTCAGATCCACTTTTCCCAATGGGAAATCCAACCACTATCATCTTGGCTGTGATCCTGCCTATTCTAGCCCTTATCATCGCCGGCTTCTTATTTTGGATAATCTGGAGAAAATGCAAGGCACGAGGTAAAATGTCAGAGAAGAGGGAGGAGAGTAGTGGTACTGCTGGGAAATGTTTCAGAACCAGAAGGAAGGATTAAGTTATCTGGAAGGAGGGAAATAGGGTATGAGAAGAGGATTAGAATCAGAGCTTCTGCCTCATGAGGAAGATCAACTAGTTGTAAACAGATGGAGCCCATCCACCTACTCCTAAAAATCCATTCTGTCTGCTTCAGGTGAAAACCTAAGCCTGATTCTACACTCCGTCCATCTCATCCCTCTCCCTTGTTCAGTCTGGATATCATCCCTGACCTCGCACTATCTTCTCTAGCACTGGGTCTCCTCCTGGAACCATGTCCTCTTGGTTATACATACCTGTGGTCCCAGCTGCTGCTGCTGCTCTGTGTGTGTGTGTGTGTGTATGCATGTAGACAACATGACCTAGTGGAAAGGATCCAGGCCGGACCTCTAGACTGTAAGCTTTTTGTTGGCAAGGAATGTGTCAGCTAACTCTGTTATATTGTAATCTCCCAAGGAATTAGTGCAGAGTTTTGCACACAGTAACTGTTCAATAAACACAGTCGATTGATTGATTGAATCAGGAGACCCAGGTTCTAGAGCCGCAGCTCTACCATTTTCCTGCTGAGTGACTCCTCGCAAGTCACTTTACCTCTCTGGGCCCCAGTTCCCTTGTCTGTAAAATGGAGATAGCAGTACCTTCCTTTTTCCATACTTCACAGATATGTTATGAGTATAAAATGAGATCTCTGGAACTTTGGAAAAACTAAAAAAATGAGTTCTTGTTAAATGGAAGGTGTGAAGCTGCAGTGGCAATCGGGGTCAGGGGCTTGAGTCTTTGTATGTTTGTTGGGCTTAGGAAGCAGTCATCAGGAGTATACCTTTCCCTGTCCATCCCTACCCACCTTCCGTCAGTAGTAATCTGTAGTGGAACCTTCTAGTGAGCTATTACATTACAAACGGAACCTTCAACAGAGGGAGGGGAGGTTGATCCTCAATCCGACACTAAATAACAACCCTCAGATCTTCTCTATAAACACCAGGTCATTCATCTATTTCTCTTTCTTTGACAGGGAAACACCAGATAGAACTTGGTAAGTGTGAAAGTCCCTCATAAAACCCTTGTCTGAGTGGTATCTCAGTCCCTCATGAAACCCATATCTGAGCAGTATCTCATCAGAAGTGCTGCAAACGGCAAACACAACTGCACAACAAGGACCGGCCTATGTGTGTTCACAACACAGCCAGGATTGTGGATTACACTTTGAAATTTTCAGTCACTTTTCATTAACCGTGGTGTCATCTTGAAGAATGAAGGACATATACACACATATTTACATGCCTACATACCCATCTATTTGTAGATATAGACATAGGGATCTACATGTATATGGCGAGATCTCATTCCCTCCATTTTCAGAGCAGAACGATGTATTGAACCGGGTCATTTAGTGTCCTGATGCTTCACACACACACACGCACAGAGAAATACTTACTACATCTGAGTCATAAACTATCCCTGTGTCTTCTATTTGTTGTAGTCACTCAAGTCAATCAGTAAATCGATCAAATAAGAACACTTACTGTGTGCCTAGCACTACACTGAGCACTCAAGTGCCTATTACAACATTCTGCATAAAACAGTCATTCATATACTATTAGATTGTAAGCTTCTTGAGAGCAGGGATCATGTCTTCTATTGTAATTGTCTAAGTGTCCAGCAGATTCATCGCTGGCCTAGTGTAGTAACAGCTTGGCCTAGGGGGTAGCACACTCTAGCAGGGGAGCCAGGCACAGAAATATTTACAGATCGAGAATTCAGGATAAATGGTTAAAGGTACAATTGAGTACACTTATGGGTTGCTGAAGATGGGTATGAATATGTAATTATTGGGGGATTAATCAATCTAATGGTACTGATTGGGCATGACTGTGGGCAGAAGAGTGTATTAAGCACTGGAGAGAGTACAATAGATTTAGTTGATATGATCCCTATCCTCAGTCTAGCAGGGGAGATGTTCACAACAAAAACCATTGGATCATTTGAGTGGGGAGTTATTAAAGACTACTACAACCCACTGATGCAATTTGAAACATTTCTCTCTTCTTTTGCAGCTCAAAATCAGCAAGAGCTCAGTAAGTTATTTTCTCTTTCCCACCCCATTGTTCTCTGTCCAAAAGCCATAGAAAAATATAAGAATAACTGGTCCTCCCATTGAGAAGCAAGAAGTTCTAATGGGGTGGAGAGAACTTGGGTCTGTAAGGAGCTAGTTTGGAAAGAATAAGACCTCTGTTACCTTGCTGCCTCTAGGATTTCTTTTTTTGTTTCCCTGTCCTCCTTATTTTCTTGAGGATTTTGTTCACTGCAGGGCTTGCTTTGTGGGCATCTTTCTAAATAGGCCATCCCTGGGCAAAGAGCTTAGGGTCAAGTGATAGTCAGGCTGGAACTGATTCCTGTTCTTTTCTCTCATCGTTTTCTCTTTCTTCTTTTTTTTTAGGAGTAGTGTCAACAGAGAATAGTGAGTACCAATGGGGGGCTCTCCAAGAGGGTCTTTCTTGGGTCACATCTCTTTGAGAGGGGTCTCTCCATTGTCAGACACCCTTTCTCTAATGTCTGACTTGTTATGTTCCAGGTCAAGCCCAAGTGGAACCAAGTAAGTTATTATTATTATTATCATTATCATTACTATTATTAGTATAATTATTGAGGAGTAGCATGACTTAGTGGAAAGATCACGGGACTGCGAGTCAGAGGATCTGGGTTCTTATCCCGGCTCCACCACTTCTCTGATGTGTGACCTTGGGTAAGTCACTTCACTGGACCTCAGTTACCCTATCTATAAAATGGAGATTAAGAGTGTGAGGTCCATACAGGATAGGGACTATACCTAGTCTGATTAACTAACTTGTTTCTACCCCAGCATTTAGAACAGTGCTTGGCACACAGTAAGCACTTAACTATTACTATTATTATGCAAGTAATGTGTGCAGAGAACTGTACTTAAGAGAATGCACATGTGGGACTTAGACGTAGTCCCTGACTCTTGAGGGATTTATAATCTAAAAAGTACTGACATTTTGCAAGTAACGTATGTTTTGTGTCTGCTTCCTTCTCAGGGACATACCATCAAGATATCGGTGAGTGTCATTTCCTCCTAAGTCAGTTTGGGACCTCTATTCAGTGCAAAAAAACATTTCTCATGTGTGTTTGTGTTCCCTTTCAGATCTCGAAGAGGATGCAGTACGGATTGGTAGGTACCATGGTGTTTATGGTGGGGCTCAGATACACTACCCACTTCCTAAGTTCCTAGTAGCTCTCCTGTCTCTGTTCCATTGTAGGAGATGGAATGGGGGGAGGAGGAAAGGAATTCAGGGGATCTGGACTTCAATCACCCATTTGTTCTGGCCTTAGCCCTCCTCACAGAATCACTGCTCAGAGATGGAATCACATTCTGCACCTAATAATAATGATGGTTTTTGTTAAGCGCTCACTATGTGCCAAGCACTGTTCATAGAACTGGGGTAAATACAAGGTAATCAGATTGTCCCACGTGGGGCTCACAGTCTCAATCCTCATTTTACAGATGAGGTAACTGAGGCACAGAGAAGCTTAATGACTTGCCCAAGGTCACACAGCAGACAAGTGGCGAAATCGGGATTAGAACCCACAACCTCTGACTCCCAAGCCCATGCTCTTGCCACTAGGCCATGCTGTTCCTCAAATCTCATTAAGACTATAACTGTCAGATGGTGGTGGTGGTAATGCAATTTATTGTGTTCTCTGTGTGCAGTGCACCATACTAGCACTTGGAAAAATAAAGCACATTCTCTGCCCACAAGGAACTTCTATTCAAATGGGAGGTGGCAAGTCTCTTCATCAGAGCCACTTTTAGGGAGAATCCAAATCCTTTTGGGGCTGACCAGTTCAGATCATAATCTCCTAGAAGGATCTATGAAAGAACAGAGTAGGGAAAGTGAGAAAATACTTGATTTTTTGTAGTAGGGGTATTGATTGAGCACTCAAGATAAGCAGAGCAGACAAGCCCCTGTTCACCTGAGCTTGAATTTTATTTGTCTTCCCTTTCAGATGTCGGGGACAGAGGTGTCCAGACTGGTATGTGCTTCTGATACTCTCAAGAGGATCACAAATCCCTCCTCCTTTCACGATCACCATATCTTTTCGCTCTTGTTCCCCAAAGCCTTCTGAGAAGGAAAGGTGAGAAGGGAAGAATAGCCACTGGAGGTGATACTGTCACCATTCTGAAGGGTAGCCCATAGACCCACTGTTCAAAGCCAAGAGTTTACTTAGAGATATACTATCTCCCCTGAGACAGGACAGCTTTTTACACAGGGGTCAAGATGGACTGAGATCAATCAGAAGGAAGGAAGCTTTGCGGAAAACCCTTTGATTCGCGCCCTTGAGCATGGCTAAAAGCAGAATGCTTAGTAGATAGAGCAGGGGCCTGGGAGTAGGAAGGACATGGATTCTAATCTTGTCTCCACTGGTTGTCTGCTCTCTGACCTTGGGCAACTCACTTAACTTCTCTGAGAGTCAGTTCCCTCATCTGAAAAATGGGGATAAAGACTATGAGCCCCGTATGAGGCATGGACTGCCTCCAAACTGATTAGCTTGCATCAACCCCAGTGCTTAGTACAGTGCCTGGTACATAGTAAGTCCTTAACGAATACTATTAAAACAAAAAGATCTACTTGGGACAAGCAGAGAGAGCAATATACGCTGATGTCCAGACCCCCACTGCATATATTTTGCAAGAGCCAACTTCAATACTTCCCTCTTTCTTCTTTTGCAGTTCGGATCCAAGAAGAACTCAGTAAATTCTTGCTTTATCCTCCTCCACTTGCCATAGGAATTTATCCATCTCCATTCCTCCTGCTGCTAGGAGTTTCCAAATGATGGTTGAGGAGTACTGAATTCTCGTAAAGAAAGGAAAGCTTTGGGGAAAAAACATGTGGGACAGTCTCAGCATGGAAAGCCCGGAAGATACAATCTATGGTGTTTGATCACCACAGCTGCTCCTTCCTCTCTCTGTGTTATTCCCTCATCTTGACTCCTTTTAAACATTTAGAACCATGTTGAGGAAGTCATTGCGAGGGTCTTCAAGGCCCACCTTTCTCTCCTAAGGAGCTGGTCACATGCTCAAGCCAGAGACGGCCCTCCCCCTTGTGAAGAAATCGAGAAATGAGGATAGCTTCTGCTGAATATTTCTGCTGATATTTTCTGCTGAATAGCTAGATCCTGTCCCCAGCCTTCCTCAACTTCTCAGGAATCCTGTTTATCACGAGCCCTGCTTGCCAGCCTCCGTGTGAACTGTCTGCAGCCAAACATGTTTAATGGATCGTATAGGCTGGACCTGATTTCTGCCTTATTTCTTTTTCTTTTCTTCTCTTCAGGGGCAGTGTTAGCCGAGAACAGTGAATACCAACTGCAGTCACCCTGATGGGCCCCTTTCTGAGCCATGACCCTTGTAGGGGGTATCTCTCCCTGTTCAGAGTTCTTCCTTGATGCCTGATTTCTTTCTTTTCCAGGGGAACCACAGGCAGAATTGAATAAGTTATGATCACTTTCAATATTATTCTAACGTTCAGTGAGCACCTACAAAACTCAAAGTTAGATTAGTCATTTGGGAGATAGGATTGAAAATTAGGCCCTCCTCAAAAGAGGCTTGAATTAATAATAGTAATAACTGGTATTTGTTAGGTGTTTACTATGTGCCAAGCACAGTTCTAATTACAGAGGTAGAAACAAGTTGAGGTTCCATACCTGCATCTTTTCTGAGTCACATCTCTCCTCAGGGGTCTCATTTGATTCCAACTACTCTGCACTAATGTCTCCCTTGTTATTTTCCAGGTCAAGTCCAGACAGAGGAAAGTAAGTTTTCCTTCAAAGTCCCGCTTGCATGGGGGTGGTCTGGGATCCATCTCCATGTGGTTCCCACTTCCTTTGGACTGATACTTTCCTTGTCTACTTCTTCCAGATGCCATTCAAGAAAGGGAAGGTGAGTTGCTCCTGCCTTGACCTCATGAACTCCTGGTTGCGTGGTCAGTGTGGGTGGAGTGAAGAGAGGGTGAGCAGGCCTGAATTCTTCATGGTGGATCTGAATGTCCCTCAGAGCAGGGGGAGGAGAGTTCACCGTTCCCATGCCAAATATGCAAAGCGCAACTTATAAAGGATCTATAAAGGATCCTCGTTCCCAGTAATATCAATTGGCCTACAGGTCCTGCTTAACTCTGACCCCAGGTCATCTCTTCTGCCCACTCAAGTCATTCAGGGATGAATGGCCCCATTTAATCTAGGACCTTTCATTTCCTTTATCCTGTGGTTGTCCTCTTCCCACACTTATCGAGTCCTCCAGTCTCCCCTTCACCTGTAAGAGAGAGTCCTTCAGAGAGATGGGTTCAGAGAATTCTGGTTCCCGATTCTCATGTTTTCTCACAGCCCGCCACCCCCAAAGGATCCACACCTGCTTCCCTTCTCCATACAACACCCAATCAGTGTCTCTGTGCCCTGGTTCCATCAAGCAGCCTAAACATTTGAGTCAGGCTGCAAGGCAGGGGCCGCACAGTTGCCACAACCCTGCCCCTTTTCACCTTCAACCACCACTAATACATTTCTCTCTCTATCTTTTGCAGATCGCAAACTGTCCAACCTCAGTGAGTTACAGTTTCCCTCCTCACCTTCCCTAGAGTTTCCCTTCAGGAACCCATTGTTCTCCGTACTGCAGTGTTCTTGGGACCTTCCAAACTGTGGGGGGAGCTTCGGTACAAATCAATCAATTGTATTTACTGAGTGCTTACTGTGTGTAGAGCACTGTACTAAGCACTTGGGAGAGTACAATATAAGAGAACCTCTGGCTGGGAGAAGTAGCGTGGCCCAGTGGATAGAGCAATGGGCCTGGGAGTCAGAAGGACCTAGGTTCTAATCCCAGTTCCGCTACTTGTCTGCTGTGTAACTTGGGCAAATCACCTAATTTATCTGGGCCTCTGTAAAATGGGGATTAAGCCATGTGGGACAGGGGCTAAGTCCAACCTAATTACCTTGAATTTACCCCAGTGTTTATAACAGTGCTGACAAATAGTAAGTGCTTAACAAATCAATTATTATTATTATGGTGGTAAAATGATGTGTCTTCCTTGGCCCTTGCCCTGGATGTCCCATAACCAACCCCGGTTCTGATTGAATGAATAAGAGCCAGTGCTACCCAGTCCACTGTCAGCTCCTCATGGCCACCACTCCTCTTCCCCATTCTGCTTGGTGCTGGCAAGAGCAGATGGAAATTTCAGTCCAACTTTGGTTCTCTTCCTTGTGTTTCCTTTTCAGAGAGCCTTCCAGAATATGATGGTGAGTTTCCTCTACCCTTGCCAAGGCCGAACTTTTGCATGGGCCAAATCAGCCAAATCCTCCTGGTAACCATTGCCAGCAGGACCCTGGAATCAGACAGAGCCAGTTACGGGGGAGAAAGTGCCAGACACCAACCATCCTAGGCAATGGGGGACCGCCCCAGTTCAGGAGAGGGCAGGGACACCATCTTTGTTTTTTTGCCCAAATTCAATAGTTGCTTTTTAACCTTGTCCTGAATGTCAGAGTAAAATGCCAGTCTGAATTCAAAACTTGCAATTAATCACTTCTTTCCATGTCGTTTGCAGAGCGACTACAAGCTGAATATGGTGAGTTTGCCCTCTAACTAGTAGGGTCTAAAATAGAAAAGGAACAAGTGGGGTCTAAATTAAAAGGCCAGATATTATGTATTCCCTCCATGTCCAATCGTCACTCAAAAGTGTTTTAATCAATTTGATCTAGGGTTACTCATGTCTGGTCCCGATTCTGGATTTTACCTACTGGCTTCCCTCCTACACCCCTCACAGAATAATTTTGCTGTCATGATTGACACCAAATAATGTCATTCTGTATTGGAGACTTATTGATGTTCATTTCTGTTCCATTTATTTTGCAGACCAGCTCCAGGAAGAATACAGTGAGTTTTCTCCTCTGAGTGATCAACTTTCATGTGTGTGTTTTTGGGTCAAATCAGACTAATCCTATTCCAAGCATCCATTATTCTATTCACATGCCACACATGATGGTTCAGAAGAAGTTGAAATAGGATCTGGGCTGATTCTTCCTGAATCAATCAGGGGTTACCTGTCACTGCCCACTATAACCCCTCACAGAACTACTAATTGTTGCGTTAAATGCCACATATTACAACTCTAAATTTAAAACTAACAATTATTTCTTTCTTTCTAAATCCTTCACAGTGAAACTCCAGGCATCATACAGTGAGTTCTTTCTTCATATGTGTATGTGAGATTAAACCAGACAAATCCCAATACAAGCATTCATTACTACATATCCCTTTAGATTGTAAACTCACTATGGGCAGGGTACATGTCTACCAATCCTGTAGAATAGTTGCAAATAAGGTGTGATATGATCAAGTCCTCATGACTGCTCTGATACTGGCCAAGAATCTCTACTGACTGCTGAACAAAATCCAATATTGCTTTGCTCCAATTCACCCAAACTTCTTACCATAGAACAATGCAAGTCTGAATTGGAGATGGCTGTTCCATTCATTTGTTTGTTCATTCAGTAGTTTGTAAATTCCTTGAGGGCAGGGATTGTTTCTCCCAAACTTGTTGTATTGTACTCTCCCAAGAGCTCAGAACAGTGCTCTGCATGCTCAGTAAATACCATTGATTGTTTCCATTTTATTTTCAGACAACATACAGGATGATATTGGTTAGTTCTCTCTTTTTTTATATATGAATTTGGGGATAAATCAGACAAATCCTGCTATAAGCATCCACTGCTACATATAGTTATACTGCAAAATGGTTAAGGATGTGCTAGGGGTAAATAGGGCAACTCCTTATTTTAAACTAATTTTCATTTATTTCTTTACATTTTGTTTTCAGATGACTTACAGACTCATCACAGTGAGTTCTCTGTCTCTTCAGTGAGATCAAGCCTCCACACAGGAAGAGATGTGACTAAATATGGCAATTCTTTTTATAAACATGCAACTCTTGCTGAGAGGCAGGGTGACCTAGTGGAAAGAGCATGGGCTGGGACACTGGAATTCAGGAGACCCAGGTTCTAGTCCCAACTCTGCCTCTGATCTCTCATGAAACTTTGGACCTCTGGTCCTAGAGGAGGCTTCACACTTTCTCCCAGTACATTCTTTTTTTTATGGTATTTGTTAAGTACTTACTATGTTTCAAACATCATTCTAAGTGCCGGGGTACGTACAAGTAGACCGAACACTATCGGACACACTCCCTCTCCTTCATGGGGCTCACATTCTAAGGAAGGAGAACAGATATTTAATTCCTGTTTTACAGTTGAAGCAACCGAGGCACAGAAAAGTTAGGTAATTTGCCCAAGGTCGCACAGCAAGCAGTTGGTTAAGTTGGCATTAGACCCACGTCCTCTGATCTCCAGGCCCCGTGCTCTTTCCACTAGGCCATGCTGCTTCTCAACTCTCGATAGTAATTCACTCCTTTCTTTTCCATTTTCAGAGAGCCTACAGGAAGGATATGGTGAGTTCTCTCACCTCATAGCAGCCAACTTCCATAGGAAAAAAATTGGGTGAAATCAGAGAGAAGAGATGGTAAATTTTGGCCATGCCCATTACAAGAACACAATGTTAATTCTCTTTTCCCACAAAATGGTTTAAAACAATCAGGTCTGTGTACTCTATGCCTGGCTTAATTTAGGCTAGGCTGACCAGGAATACCTTCTGGTAAAACCCACTTCTTTCCTTATCCGTCCTGGCTCTAACCAATGTTACCCTTAATTACAGCCTGATGGTACCCCTTTCTCTCTGTTTCCTTTGCAGAGAAACTCCAGAGAGAAAAGAGTGAGTAATCTCTTCCTTCAAAGAGACCCTATCTCTCCATAAAATGACAACCTTGATCAGAAAAACCTGGCATATGATCCAGGCTGACTCCTATCTTGTGGGTCATGTGGCCTTCTCTTCCTGCCTCCCTGTACTGTTTATTGAACACCTGCTGGATGCAGTGCACTGCACAATATATAGAAGTAATACAGTCCCTGCCCACAAGGATCTCACATTATAAAGGGAGAGACATTTCACCATTCCTCTGGCCAAAGGACAAGGCACATCTGAATTGGACACTGATGTTCATTAACTTCTTTCCATTTAATTTTCAGCAAAACTCCAGACTGGCCAAAGGGAGTGTGTGTGCAAGTTTATGTGGATGTAGGGTGATCAAATCTAATGGATACCAAAGAGAAGCAGGGTGGCTCAGTGGAAAGAGCATGGGCTTTGGAGTCAGAGTTCATGGGTTCGAATCCCGGCTCGGCCACTTGTCAGCTGTGTGACTTTGGGCAAGTCACTTAACTTCTCTGTGCCTCAGTTACCTCATCTGTAAAATGGGAATTAAGACTGTGAGCCCCACGTGGGACAACCTGATTCCCCTGTGTCTACCCCAGCGCTTAGAACAGTGCTCGGCACATAGTAAGCGCTTAACAAATACCAACATTATTATTATTATTATTATTTACTCCATTCAAATAACATGCAGATGGATTCGGTTTGGGCTGAGGTCAGAGGTTCTCACTCCAAGGGGGAAGAAAGTGATGACTTCCACCGTTTTCTGAGCTGGACTCCTCCTGTATTTGTTCATTCTAAGACTGGCAAATATGAGTTTTCCAATCAGGGCAAAAAAGACCAAAATGGTGGCTTTCTAAACTGATACCTCTTTGAAGTTTGTCCCTTCCTAATCCCCATTTTATGCTCCTTAAAGCCCTTCCTTCTATCATTCACAAGTACAAAATGAAAAATTGGCATCTCCGACTGAAGTTAAATATGGCAAATCTTTGTATGAGGAGCCCTTGCTCAATTTGGAAATAATCAAGAATAAGACATAATATAATCTGGTATCTCATACATAGCATGACATTGTCCAAGTTGACCAGGAATCCCTAACGGATGTTCCAATATCCCACACCATCCTGCTTAGCACAGAATATCGTCTTTCTGAATTCAACAATCCCATTGATTCATTCTTTCTATTTTATTTTCAGATAACCTACAGGAAGATTATGGTGAGTTCTTCTTCCTAGAGGTCAAAACGTGAAATAGGAATAATTAGAGTTCTCCCTCTATCTAGTGTTCATGCAATAAAGTTACAAAGAGGTCTGGTTGCCTCATGACTGGTCCAAATTCTGCCAACTGATGGAGGGATTCCAGACTGGCTTCCTATAAATATCCCACCCAAGACCATCTTATTGTTGTATTAATAATTCCATTCTGGATTTGAGGCTAATATTTATTTTTGTTTTCTTATTTCTTTTGCAGAGAAGCTCCATGCTGAACACAGTGAGTTCCCTCTTCTCTCTGAATGGTCCAACCTCCTTATTTGTGTATTTGTCATATAACAACTGATCACTCCATTAAGTATCACACAATGTGGTTCTGTAACATCTAATAATAATTATTATAATAATAGCAATAAAAGTATTTGTTAAGCACTTAATATGTGCTAAGCACTGTATTAAGTGCCGGGGTAAATCCTCTTTTTATGGTATTTGTTAAGTGCTTACTACATGCTAGGCAATGTTCTAAATGTAGGGGTAGATACAAGGTAGTCAGGTTGGACATAGTCCCTTCCCATATGAGGCTCACAGTTTTAATCGCCATTTTACAGATGTGGTAACTGAAGCTCAGAGAAGTTAAATGATTTACCCAAGGTCATTAAGCAGAGAAGTGGCAAATCTGGGATTAGAACCCAGGTCCTTCTGAGTCCCAGACTCAAGCTCTATGCACTAGGCAACAGCTTGACTAGGAGTCTCCAGACCACTGCCCACCAAGACCCACCCTCCCACCCCTACCACAGCTGCATTTCACACCAGTCCCAGCTCTGCCACTTGTTTGCTGTGTGACCTTGGGCAAGTCACTTAACTTCTCTGTGCCTCAGTTATCTCATCTGTAAAATGGGGATTAAGACTGTGAGTCCCACATGGGACACATGGGACATGGATTGGGTCCAACATGATTACCTTATGTCTCTCCCGGCATTTAGAACAGTGCCTGAAACATAGAAAGTCCCTAATAAATACCATTAAAAAAAAGACACACCACACAGCACACAATTCATACCAAATGCAAGGCTGATATCAAAATTAATGTTTATTCACTTTTTTATATTTCATTTACAGAGAGGCTGCAGGCAGAATATGGTGAGTTGTCGATCTCCATAGAGATCAAACCCAAACGTAGCAAGAAGTAGATAATTATTAGTCATTCATTATACCTTGTTACTGACATAGCTCCCTTTGGAGGAATTTGGAAAAGAGAGGGGCCTCCCTTGATTCTCTCTGAGGAGATTTTCCTTTCCCTAACCCCTCCATTTTCTCCACGATTCCTTTTCACCATGGATACTGCATGGTAATTCATTCAATAGTATTTATTGAGCGCTTACTATGTGCAGAGCACTGTACTAAGCACTTGGAATGAACAAATCGGTAACAGATAGAGACAGTCCCTGCCCTTTGACAGGTTTACAGTCTAATCAGGGGGCTTACAGTCTAATCGGGGATTAGATTAGATTATATTAAATTAGATTTAATTAAATTAATTAAACCAATTAAATTAATTATTTAATCATTATTAATTAATTATATTGAATTATTAGATTAGATTAAATGGTAATCCAGTTACTGGAGCTGTAGCCAATGAACCTCTCAATCTTGGGTTTAATAGTAGTAATAGTATTTATTAAACACTTCCTTTGTGCAGAACACTGTACTAAACTCTGGGAAAAAATACACACTTGGGAATTAGACATGGTCTATGTCCTTTGGGAGCCTCACAATCTTAAAAGAACTCTAGGGGGGTGTTGAAAGGAATTTCTTACCCTTTCCATTCTAATGGTGGTTAGTGGCATTCATTGAACATAAACCAAGACAATGAACTGGATTAAGTTCTTCTTTTTATTTCTCCCCTCAGGAAAAGAGCAGGCAGAGAACAATATGTGTAAATTGGGGTTCCCCCTAAAGGAATTTTTTTTTTTTGAGGCCACATGTCTCCTTGCAGTCTCTTCCTTTTCAGAGAACATTTTACTGATATCTGACTTTTTCTCTTTCAGTTCAAGCCCAGGCAGAGCAAGGTAAATTCTTCTTGGAAAACTCACTGATTGGGGGTGGTTACAACTGCAGTTTAGAATCTTAGCTCTTGTCGGCCAAGAATGAACCTAAATTCCTTAGTCTTCTTTCTGAGCCCCTCCCCTAACCAACCTGCAATTCAGGGCCTGCTGGTTAGCATCATGGTCCTTAGGAGAAAGGGGTGAGAATTGGGCAGGTCTGGATTTAAATTGCCTTGACTAGCTCAATCATTGAACCATTGAACCAATCAATGGTATTTACAGAAACCCCTCAGAACACAGTAGTGCAGGGAGGACTCTCAGTAAATGCTATTGATTGCAATAGAGTGAAATCTCCCACACCTATTCAACAACAGTGAAGACACCTGTTTCCTGCTTTCAGGAATTTACAAACTAGTGGCTCCGAATCTAAGGCCTCACGTGACCAAGGGTAAATGATAAATAGCTGTGAGAGATTTCATCCTTCCCCTCCACTTCTCCAGATCCTCCTATGCTGGGCCCTGCTTCTGCTGACCATTTAAGTCCCTTGGGATTGAATGGAGCTGAAATACCCCAAATTTTCTCTTATCCTCTAATTTCTTATTCATTTATCAAAGAGTCCAATACTACTCTGATTATAATGAACACACCCAAGTGCTTTGTTCAGAATTTTATTGAGTGGGTGCTTAAGAACTATTTATTCATTCAATAGTATTTATTGAGCACTTACTATGTGCAGAGCACTGTACTAAGCACTACTGAGTACTAAGAACTACTGTTATAGCTATTGTTGTTCTTTTCTAAATGTTTTATATAATGCAATCACCAGGTGGATGCCCAGTAAACATTACTACTAGTACTTCTACCACAGAAGCGCCTTGGCTTAGAGAAGTGGAGTGGCTTAGTGGAAAGAGCCTGGGCTTGAGAGTCAGAGGTCATGGGTTCTAATCCTGGCTCCCCCACTTATCAGCTGTGTGACTTTGGGCAAATCACTTTACTTTCCTCTGCCTCAGTTATCTCATCTGTAAAATGGGGATTAAGACTGTGAGTACCACTTGGGACAACCTGATTACCTTGTATCTACCTCTGTGCTTAGAACAATGCTTGGCGCATAGTAAGAGCTTAACAAATACCATCATTATTATAAGAAGCAGCATAGTCTAGTGGAAAGATTATGGCCCAGGAATGAGGGAATCTGGGTTCTGGTCCCAATTCCACCATTAGCCTCCTGTGTGACATTGGATGAGTCACTTCACTTATCTGTGCCTCATTTTCCTCATCTGTTAAAATGGGGGTTAAAAACCTGTTTTCCTTCCTTCTTAGGCTGTAAGCTTCAGGTAGCACAGGGACTGTGTCTAACTGGGTTAATTGGTATCTATTCTACAGTGCTAACAAATACAACAATTACTATTTATTACTACTACCATCAGAGTATCAGTTTCTTAGGGGTAGAGAACGTGTCTTGTGCTTTTTTGTACTTCTCTAGTACTTTGTAAAGTGCATTATGACCAGTGAGTGATCAACAAAAATCATCACTGCTTTTTCTACTTCTAATAATAATTATGATATTTGTTAAATGCTTACTACATGCCAAGCACTTTTCTAAGCACTAGTAGATACAAGGTAATCAGACTGTCCCACATGGGACTTGCAGTCTTAATCCCCAATATCCAGATGGGGGAATTGAAACACAGAGGAAGTGAAATGACTTGCCCAAGGTCACCCAGCAGACAAGTGTAGGAGCCAGGATTAGAACCCATGTCTTCTGACTCTTAAGCCCGTGCTCTTGCCACTAGGCCATACTACTTTTCTTATTCTACATTCATGTCTTTCAGTTATGGCTAATTTAAATATGTTTCTTTCTCACTTTCACAGTCTGAATCCTGCAAGAGCTCAGTAAATATGTTCCCTTTTTCCCTCCCTACAGCCTTCCCATAGGAATTTACCTGTGACCCTTAAACTTGCTCATTGAATTGGGAAAATTTACAAGCAAATCAAAACTGGGGTTTCTCACCAGGAAAAGAACTGCTCATCTCCCTGGACCCTTGCCCTTCTGGTTTCACCTGGCCCTCATTCATCTTGGCCAATTTGCTCTCTTATTGGGCCCAATCTCTGATCAATTCATTGAGGAGCCCTGTCTCCCTGCCTTCAGCCCCTGGGCTGGTCCATGATAGATCAGAATTCCAAGTTAACCTTGGTTTCTTTCTCTCTGTTTCCTTTTCAGAGGTCCTCCAAGCAGATTACAGTGAGTTCCTTCTGCCCTCACAGAGACCAAATCACATACTAGGGGACAGGGGCTCAGTGTCATCCAAACAAGCTTCCAGCAATGGGCTCAGCACACAACTTCCCGAAAACATCATATTTGCAATTTAGTCACTGCAGTAATTGCCTTCTTTTTCCCCTGCTCAAAGTTCTCTTTGCTTGTCTGGAATCCTTCCACTAAGCTCTGAGGCTCTTGGAAAGGAAGGAATTGTAAATCTTCAAAGACCCAAGGCCATCTTCTGAGCAACTGGTAACAGCCTTGACTCAGTGAAAGGTCTCACTGAGGTGTTCAGTTTGGAACATGGCCTTTCCCCTTGTGGAGGGATCAGGGAAAGAGAGGAGGTCCCCACTGCCAACACTCTTAGGAGATTTCTCTGTTCTCAGCCCTCCTCAACTTCTCCAGGAATTGTGTTTCTCAAAGGCATCGCTTAGCATTCTGTGTATAGCCACCAGTAGTTACATTCTGTCTCTATGTCACTTGTCTTGGGGACTGGGACTGATTCTTGCTCATTTTCCTTTTCTTTTTCTGTTTTCCTCCAGGTAAACTGCAGAAAGCAAACAGTGAGTCCCAGTTGGGGTTTCCCTAGGAGGGTCATTTCCGGGCCTCTGGGTTTTCTTCCTGTGTTGAATATACTTGATTGACATCTGGATTTTTATGTTGCAGATCAAGCACCAGAAGAGAAAAGTAAGTTCCCCTGCTGAAATGGAATGGATTATGGGCCATTTCTAAAAGATTCCCATTCCCTTCAGACTAGCACTCATTTCCCCATCTCTCTTTTTCCAGAAGAATTCCAGGAGAGGAAAGGTGAGTTGCAGCTGTCTCGCCTCCCACCCTCTGTGAGAGGAAGCGGTGGAGGAGGGGGGTGGATTTAATGTGTCTACCGACTCTGTTGTATTATACTCTCCCACACATTTAGTAAAGTGTTCTGCACAGAGTAAGAACTCATTAATACCACTGATTGATCATTCATCACCTTTTCGAAACACAGCTCCAAAACCCCCCAACAAGGACCTGTGGGCCCATTAAAATCTACCATCTCACTTGTCCTTCAGTCTCCTTCCACCCCTACAGAGAGTATTTTATGGACTCTATCTTCTCTGTTCCTTGTTCTGGAGGTTTTTCACACAGCGCCCCACCCCACCACCACCCCCCAGAGATTCCACATCTGCTTCCAGCATATGCGACCTCACCTGACTTCTCTGTCTTGGGTGAAGTTGAGCGTGTTCATGCTCTTTGCAAATTCCATTCAGGATCCTTGGGGCAGTAACTCTCAGCATCACGGCCCCCAGACTCCCATCAGACAGCCCCAAGCCTTCTGTCCCAAGGGAACGCTTCTAGGATAAAAGTCCAGCTGAAAGGGATGATGATAATAATAATAATAGTAATAATAATAATGATATTTGTTAAGTGCTTACTCTGTGCCAAGCACTGTTCTTAGAACTGGGGTAGATACATGGTAAGCAGGTTGTCCCATGTGGGGCTCACAGTCTTAATCCCCATTTTACAGATGAGGTAACTGAGGCACAGAGAAGTTAAGTGACTTGCCCAACGTCACACAGCAGATAAGTGGTAGAGCCGGGATTAGAACCTACGACCTCTGACTCCCAAACCCGTGCTCTTTCCTCTAAACCACACTGCTTCTTTTGCCTAGGACCCACCAGACTCATTCTCTAGACTGTGAACTCATTGTGGGCAGGAAATGTGTCTGATGCCCAAGTGTTTTGTACAGTATTTGTACACAGTAAGTGCTCAATAAATGTGATTGAATGAATTAATTAATTAATTAATGTTGTATCCTCCCAAGCACATAGAACAGTGCTCTGCACATAGTAAACACTCAAAAAATACCATTGATTGATTTACTAATTGCTTGGGTCAAGCAAACAGGACAGGGATCCCATAAGGGCCACACTCCTGTACCACTCCCCACTACAGTTCATTTATTTCTCTCTTTCCTTTGCAGTGCGAATGCAGCGAGAGCTCAGTGAGTTGCAGTTTCCTTCCTTGTCCCCCTTTCAGTGAGCTCATAGTAACTTACCCATTACCCATTCCCAGGTCACTGAAGTTTCCAAATGTGGATCCAGGGCCCCTGGGTTATGCCCAAGCTAGGGAAGCTGGAATACCAAGACTGTGTCAATTATTGGTCATCATTTTTTCCCTATTCATTTCCTGTATCTTCTTCCCCCAGGTCAACTTCAGGCTGTGAACAGTGAGTATCATTTAGGGTCTCCCCAGTAGGGCCTTTTCTGAGTCATGTCCCCTTGGGTTCTCTTCATTATTAGATTGCCCTACTCTGATGTCTGACTTGGTTCTGTTCCAGGTCAAGCCCAGGCCGAACAACGTAAGGTCTAAAGTTTTCATGGAGAGTGTTGTCTCTGAACTTCAGTTGCATTTTAGTCCTCATTCTCACCAGAGTGACTCATTTCCCTCTATCTCTGTTGTGTTGTTTTTTTTTCCAGAGGAAATTCAGGAGCACATAGGTGAGTTAGCCCTGTTTGGAGATCCAGAGCTCCCAAAACAGTTCCACTTCTCTCCTATTTTGACTGAATTACTTGTGATTCCTCTTCTCTCTCTCTCTCTCTCCCTTTTACAGCTTATATCCTGCAGGACCTCAGTAAGTTCCAGTTTCTTTCTCCTGCTTCCAATTTCCCCTATGAAACTTTCTTCATCTTACTCCCTCTGTTAAAGTATTCTCAATGTAGGTTGAGGTTCATCAAGTCCTCTCAGCAAGCAGGATTATTTGAGGCAAAACTGTGAGAGACAGGCTGGGTTGATTCCTACACCTTTCCTATATAATTCACCTATTGTTTTTCCCTCTGAGTAAACTGCCAGCAGAGAACTTAGTGGGGTCACCTCAACAGTTCTGCTGGCATCTCCCCCTTTTCACAATGTTCTTCACTGATGCCTGATACTTCTGTTGCAGGTAAAGCCCAGGCAGAGCAAAGTAAGTTATTGTTGAAGGGACCACTTAGAGGGGGGTTCTGGGCTCCATTTCCATTTGGTCTCTCTTCCCCCCGACAGACTGATGCTCATTTCATTCTCATTCTCTCTCTCTCTCTCTCTCTCTCTCATTGTTCCAGAGGAATTCCAGGAGAAGAAAGGTGAGTTGCTGTAGTCTTACCAATTTCTGTTTTAATGGCCTGTGAGGTGTGGCCAGAGCCAGCCTGCAGATGTGATCCTCAATTAACATGGATTCCCTGAGGACACTTTGACTGAAAAAAAAAAGATGAAAAGGAGAGTTGGAGAAGATTGGACAGCCCTAAGGGAGGGATAATTTATCCTCCTTCCCTCCTGGGCCACCTATTCCCCTGTCCAGACCTCTTCGTCCCTGCACTGATTCCTCACTGGCTCCCGTCATCCAATCTCTCTTTCTCATTTACAGTTCGCATGCAGCAAGACATCAGTAAGTTCCAATTTCACACCTTATATTCTATACAGTCTCCCTAGGAGAACCTACACATTCTCCATTTGCCTGACAAGGGAAATTTCAAATGTCATCATTCACTGGGTTATGATACGATGTGGGAAATTTAGTTAGAAAATCTGGGTTGGCTGTCCCTCAACTGGAGCTGCTTCCCACCACTGTCACGTTTCATTTCCTGAATCTTCTTTCTCCAGGTAAACTGCAGGCAGAAAACAGTGAGTACCTAGTGGGGTCACCCCGCCAACTCTCCCCGGGGTCTCCCATTTGTCAGAAGGCACTTCATTGACATCTGATTGTTTTTATTTCAAGGTCAGGCCCAGGCCGAGCAGAGTAAGTTCCCTCTGGGGATTCCATGGTTAGGGGTGGTTTGAGGCTTCATCTCCGTTTGGTCCCCTGTTTCCTCCACAGTGACATTCAATTCCCTGTTTCTGTTTCTTCCAGAGGAATTCCAGGAGAAGAAAGGTGAGTTGCAATGCATAGTGGGGAGAGCATGAGCCTGGGAGTCAGAAGGTCATGGGCTCTAATCCCAGCTCTGCCACTTGTCTGCTGTATGACCTCGGGGAAGTCATTTCACTGCTCTGTGCCTCAGTTACCTCATCTATAAAATGGGGAATGATACTGTGAACCCCTTTGGGACAAGGACTGAGTATAACCCGATTTGCTCGTATCCACCCCAGTGTTTAGTACAGTGCTTGGCACACAGTAAGCGCTTAACAAATAACACAATTATTATTGTTATTATCAATCAACCTCCTAAGCTCCAGGTTTCAGAGTCGGTGGTGTGGAGTTGAAAGTCAAGTGGATTGTGATAGGGCCCAGAGTTTTGGGGGTATAAAGAGGACCAGGTGCAGGATAATTTCTTCACTCAGCTCCCCAGTTTACTAAAGCCTCACCCCCAAATCCTCTTCAGCATTGGTCAGTGTAAACACATTTTTCTCTCTTTCTCTTGCAGTTCTAATCCTGCAACATCTCAGTAAGTTCTGTTCCCCATAACCCTCCCTAATAGCCACTACTCCATGCACATAGTTAACACTCAATAAAAACCAGTAATTGAATGATTGTTTATCAAATACCATTTTAAGAAAACCCAAATTTCCCTAGAGTGCAATTCTGTAATCTCAAATGTAATCATTTAAGTTGTTTATTGCCATTACTCTGAGCTTGATGGAATCTTCCACTGCAAACAATGTACAAGCCTTGTCAAGTCACAAAGACTTCAGGTCTGAGAACCTGGATGATCGGGCTGATGATAATGCTCATTGTTTGCTTGACACCTCTCACCCTGCAAGTCCTCTTTTGCAAGTCCTCTTTCTGCCGGGTCTTTGAGTGCTGCAAGCTAGTAGTTGGCCTTCTGGGTTAATTTTTTATCTCACACCTTAAATCCCCCAACTTCTCGGTCAGCATTTTTAGTAGCAGTCAGCATTTTTAGCTCACCTAAGCACATAAGTACTCAGAGCCCTGAAGCACTTATGTACAAATCTGCTATACTCCTTATCTGTAGTATACTTCTGTAGTATACTTTAGTGCCTGCCATCCCCCCATTAGTCTGTGAGCCCTATCTGTGAGCCCGTCATTGGTTAGGGATTGTCTCTATCTGTTGCCGAATTGTACATTCCAAGTGCTTAGTACAGTGCTCTGCACATAGTAAGTGCTCAATAAATAAATACTATTGAATTAATAGTATCCCCATAGGAATACTCCATGACCCTTCCATTCCCTGAGGAGAGTTTTCAATAAGAGTTGAGGTGTGGGGTTGAATAGCTCATGGTCAAACCCTCTGATGGTGGACAAAATTTTCCCTGACCAGTTCCTCCAATTACACAAATGTTCACAGATTCAGGAAATAGACCCCACTTCTTGACCAGCTGCCATTCCCTCTAGACCCCAGCCCTTATCTGCCGTGCAACTTGACATCATCAAGTCAGATAGGAATTCCACACTGACCTTGGGGTTTCTTTCTTTATATTTCCTTTTCAGAGACCCTCCAGGCTGATCACAGTGAGTTCCCCTCTGCCTTCCCAAGCATCAAAACATGGGAGTTGAACATGACGATCTTTGTTGAGAGTTTTGTAGGTAGTGCTCAAAGGTCTCTGGGATTACTGTCCATCAGTATTGGCTCTCTTGAATCTGTGCCATTGGTGGAAGATGTCCGAGTCTCTGTGTTTGGCATCAGGCAGGTTAGGCTGACACCTGCCCTCTGGCTTTTTAATTCTTTTTTTGTTTTTTCCCTCAAGCTAAACTGCAGGCAGAGAACAGTGAGTATCCGTTGAGCCTCTCTGAAATCTTTCTTTGGTGGGTGGATGCTCTGGTGTGTGCTTCACTGATATTTGACTTCTTTTCTGTTTTAGCCCAAGCCCAGGCTGAGCAAAGTAAGTTCTTCTTAGGGTTCCCATGGACAGGTGGTTCTGGGTTCCATCTCTCCACATTGACACTCATTTCTCTCTGTTTTTCTAGAGGAATTCCAGGACAAGAAAAGTAAGTGTCACCTGTCTTGACCTCCCATGATCCTATTTGGGGATTAGAGGGTGGAAAGTAAAAAAAAATTCTCCCAGCTTGATCCAAATGGGGACGGAGGGGCTTTAATAGTAAAGGCCAGGATGTATCCCATTTGGAACAGGAAAATTTATCCTTTTCTTCCTTCCTGTCAAATCCCCAATTCAGACTTTTATGTCCCCATCGAAATCTTCTAGGCCCTGTCGCGATCAACTGGACCATTGTATCTGCTGGATTCCAAGTGTAGGGACTCTCTAGGGACGACATCCAGGGAGAAGGAACTTCTGATTATCTCTCCCCACTGGATGCCGCACCAAGCGTCATACACATTAGGGCAGGGTTCCCACAATAGCCTCCCTCCCCACATCTCTAAAGTTTGAATCAACATAAACAAGTTTTGTTATGTCTCTTTTTCACAGATCGAATCCTAAAAGAGCTCAGTAAGTTTCAATTTTTCTCTGCTCCCTCTCCAAAGTCTCCCCAGAAGACCCATCCACTTTCCTAGCACCTGTGGATAGAGTTTCCCAACTGTATTCTCGGAGCAATAAATTATCTTTGGGAACAACCTTGTGGGTCAGAACCATCTGTCTCCTGGTATGATTTATCCTTGCCTAGTTAATCCGTAACTGTCTCCCCATAATGTCCTCCTCTCTGGCCTCAGTCACTCTCTCTATATACAGATTGGGCTGATTTGGGTCAGACTGGAATTCTAGACTGACCTTGTGTCCTTGTTCTATGTTTTCTTTCCAGAGATTCTCCAGGCAGATCACAGTGAGTTCCCTCCATCTGCCCAGGGGTGAAACCTTCACTTCTGGCAAAGACAGGGATTCAATGAGAATGATTTAGGAAGAGGAGAGCCTCCACTGCCTGTCGATTTCCCTGCTTTCAGCCCTCCTCAATTTCTCCTGGAATCCAGTTTGTCATTGGCACTGCTTGCTCTGCATGGCTATCAGTAGCCAAGATATCTCATGTCTAAAAATTTCTTTTCTGGATTGCCTTGTCTGTAATGCATTTTAATTCCCCAATTAAACTGAAGGCAGGAATCATGCTTAACAACTCCATAGTACTATACTCTCCCAAGCTCTTAGTACAGTAATTTACAAAGTAAGCACTCGATAAGTACCATTGGTTGGTTGATTGGATTGGCTCCCTAGGGCTCAGGGGTTGATTTCTACCCATTTCTCTTGACATTCTCTTTTTCTCTCTTCAGGTAAACTTCGGGCAGAGAATGGTGAGTACCAGTTGGGGTCAATTCGGTGTCACATCTTTCCTAAGGATCCTTTTCTCTCAGAAAGCAATTCACTGATGTCTGACTCTTCTATTTCAGATAAAGCACAGGCAGAACAAAGTAAGTTCTCACTGGAAGGTCTGCTGATAGGGGTGGCTCTGGGTTCTATCTCTGTTCGGTCCCTATTTCCTCTAAAGTGATACTCATCTTTCTCTCTTTTTCTCTCTCTCTCTTCCTCTCTTCCATTGTTTCAGAGGAATTCCAAGAGAAGAAAGGTAAGTTTCTTCAGTCACCCCAATTTCAAATTTCTTGGCCTTTGGAGCACAGAGAGAGCTTGCAGACATAATCCTCTCTGAGCTGGATTCCCTGGGGTGAATATTACTGGAAGGAAAGACCATTAGAGTCAAGGATGGGCAGAGTAGCTCAATGGGAGGAGAATTCCTCCTCCATCACTCCAACTTCCCAATCTGAACATCCGTGTCCCTGAACCTCTGATGCTTTGATTCATCCTTCTCAGATTCTCACCATCACTCTCTCTGTTCTCATTCCAGCACGCATGCAGGAAGACCTCAGTAAGTTACCATTCCCTCCTTCTCTTCTCTACAGGGCCCTCACAAAAATTTACCCATTCCCCATTTCCCTGAGAATGGGAGTTTCAAAATGGTGGTCCAGGTCCATTGAATTATACCAGAGCCGGGAAAGCTGGGAGAGAAATCTTGTGTTGGGTGACTGGAAGACTAGGGCTGTTTCTTTCTATTCACCCTCTGTTATTTCCTGAATCTTCTTCCTCAGGTAAACTGCAGGCTGGGAACAGTGAGTACCAATTAGGTTTGGCCCAGGAGGGTCTTTTCTGGGTCATATCTCTCCTTGGGGTTTTGTCCCCCATTTAAACTTCACTGATATCTGACTTTTTCTGTTCCAGGTCAAGCCCAGGCAGAGCAAAGTAAGTTCTCTTTGGAATTTCCAATGACTAGGGGTGGTTCTGGACTTTATATTTTTGAGGGCCCCATCTGCTTCAGACTGACACACATTTCCTTCTGTCTTATTATTCCAGAGGAAATGCAGGAGAGAAAAGGTGAGTTGCACCTGCATCAGCCTCCTCATCTTTCAGTTTCACATCTGGTGTATGCTGCTGTGGGAGTTGGGAGATGGGTTGGTTGATTTGGACTTCTCTGACTGAAAAATGTTGGGGATAAAAGAGTTGGGAGCGGCACAGAGAATTCCATAGGCAAGACACTAAACCCCAGCTCCCTATTTCAGACCTCCTTTTTACACAGCCATTTGAGCTAGGTAATCTCTGGCTAATGTATCTGCTGAGGCCCCTCTGGGGCCTCACTCCACTGGCTACTCCAGGTCCTTGGAGTTGAACCACAACCCCACTTTCTCAGATCCTGATTTTTGTGGGTCCCTACTCTTGCCCCAAAGACCCCAAGACAGGTTCAATATTTGGGTCACACTGAGATGGCAGGATTGTTATGATGGCTACACTCACCCCTCTTCTTTTTTTTGTGAACCTCTCTCTCTCTCTTTCTCTTTTACAGTTCTCATTCTGAAAGATCTCAGTAAGTTCCAATGCCCTATTCCTTCTCCCATTGTCATCCCCTAGGGACCTTCCTTCACTTTTACACCCTCTCCTAGGGTATTCCATACGAGAGTTAAAGTGACTCGAGTATAATTGGAGTAGAGGGATCTTGGGGGCAAAGCCTTTGTCAAATGTCTGCCAGGTTGGGGCTGATTCCTGCCTTTTCCCTTTAATTTGCTTTTTGTGTTTTCCCACCAGGTATTCTGCAGGGGGAGAACAGTGAGTACTTTGGTGGTTACTTGGAATCTCTCCCAGGGGTTTCTCCATTTTCAAAGGCCACTTAAATTGATGTCTGATTCTTTCTCTTTCAGGTAAAGCCCAGGCAGAGCAAAGTAAGTTCTTGTAGAGGGTTCCCATGGCCAGCAGTTGCTCTGGGTCCATCTCTAGTCAATCTCCATTCCCTCCAGACTGACATTCATTTCCTTCTGTTTGTGTTCATTTCAGAGGAAATCCAGGACAGGAAATGTGAGTTGCCCCTGCATCAGTCTTCTGAGCTCTTATTTGAAAATCAATCTTGGGAGATAACATATAACAATAATATCATGCTATTTGTTAGTGCTTATAATGTGTCAAGCACCGTACTAAGCACTGGGAGCAATACAAGACAATCAGGCCGTAGACACAGTCGAAGTAGAGGGAAGGATAGGTATCGAACACCCATTTCACAAATGGCTTCTCGGGTCCAGATTAACTTTGGTGGATCCAAATGGTGGGTGCTTGATGTTTGTTGGGTTGGGGGGCAAATAGCTACAAGGGTGAGAAGATATGAACTTCCTCCCTTCCACTTGGCTCCAATTCTCCAATTCAGACTTCTTGTCTTACAAAAAGAATTGTTTGCCCAAAGAATCACTGACCATTCTACCAGCTTGACTTCCATTCCAGGTCCTGATTCCACTGACCATACAAGGTCCTCTAGGTTGAGCCAGAACCTCATACATCCTGTCCTCCAGGCCCTCTTTCCTTCTGTCCTAAAGCCCTCTTCCCAAGCTGGGCTGTGGGTCCCTATTCTTTCCATTATTTAGACCACAGTCCCCCTCAAACACCATCAACATTTGGATCAATCAATCAGCCACCATATTATTGAGTGCTTACCATGTACAGAACATTGTACTAAACTCTTAGGCGAGGACAGCATAGCAATATAACAGAGTTGGTAGACACATTCGCTGCCCAACGAACTTACAGTCTAGAGTTAACCTGGGAGGTCAAGATTGCCAAAATGGCAATCCCCTTGTCATTTTGCTCTTCTGGCCAACGTCATTGTGTTTGTCTCTTTCTTTCTTTGGCAGTTCGCATACTACAAGATCTGAGTAAGTTTCGGCTTCCTCTTCCTCCTCCTCTCAATGCTGTCCCTGAAAGATCCCCCCTCCTTCATCCAATCACCCTCTCCTAGAGGTTTCCAAATATGAGTTGGGTTGAACTGATGCTTCTGAGTGGGGGAAAAATGTACCCTTTTCTGCTCTAATTCACTTTTGGCTTCTCTCCTCCAGGTAAATTGCAGGCTGAGATCAGTGAGTACCTAAAAGGGACCCCTCCCGATGGGGTGGCTTTCCCTATTCACGGTTGTTTAATTGATTTCTGACTGTTTTTGTTCCAGCCCAAGCCCAGGCTGAGCAGAGTAAGTTCTCTTTTTGAAGATCTTCTGGATGGGGGAGGTTTGGGGGCTCCATCTGAATTTAGTCCCCATTCTCTCCACACTGACATTCATTTATCTGTGTCTTTGTTTCTTCCAGAGGCATTCCAGGATGAGAAAAGTGAGTTACACCTGTTTCGGTCTACCAAGTTCCAGGTTTCAGGGTTGGTGGTGTGGGATTAAGAGTTGGCAAGCCTGGTTTTAGCTCAGCTGGATTTCCAGGGTAGCTCTAAGGGATTTTTGTGGGCAGGGAATATGTGTACCAATTCTGTTATAATGTACTTTCCCAAGCACTTAGTACAGTGCTCTGAACACAGTAAACTCTCAATAAATACCTTTGATTGAATGATTGATTAGGAGAGGGACCAGAGTCAGGGGGTTATTAAGAACAGAGCAGAAGAATTGATCCATTTCTCCACTCAACCCTCCAATCCACAAAAGCCTCACCCTCAGCTCCTGTTTCCCCTTGACCAAAATAGTCAAAATTCTCTCTTTCTCTTGCAGTTCTAATCCTGCAACAGCTCAGTAAGTTCTGGTTTCCCATTTCTCAGTCCTTCACAGTTTTCCCATAGAAATCCCTGTCATCCTTATATTCACTTAGTGGACTTTCCAACAGGGGTTGAGGTGCATTGGATTAATCAAAGTGTGGGAAGCTTTGGGTCAAAGTCTCTGATCAGCATCCCCAAATGGGGAGAGAATCGTCTTTCTGGCCAGTTCCCCATTAAACAGACAACTTCTCATTGATTGAGTCAGTGAGAAACTTCAGCCATTTGTCCTCCAAACAAATTGATCCCACTGAAGCAGATTCCAGACTGATCTTATTAATTCTTCTTTGTTTTTGATTTTCAGAGAGCCTCCAGGATGATCGAAGTGAGTTCCCTCCATTCTCACTAAGGTCAAACTAACCTATATGGGGAAGAGGGGATCCAATAAGGATGATGAAGTAAATGAGGGTGATCTACTGCCTTTCACTCAGTTGAGACTTTCCTGTGCCCATTCTTTGTCAATTTCTCAAAAATAATCATTTTTGTCACATGGCACTGCATAACATTAAAGAAGCAACATTGCATAGTGGATAGAGCATGGCCCTGAGAGTCAGAAGGTCATGGGTTCTAATCCTGGCTCCACCACTTTTCTTCTATGTGACTGTGGGCAAGTCACTTCATTTCTCTATGCCTCAATTACTTCATCTATAAAATGGGGATTGAGACTGTGAGCCCACGTGGGACAGGGACTGTGTCCAACCCACTTTGCTTGTATCCACCCCAGCACTCAGTACAGTGCCTGACACACAATATTCAATAGTATTTATTGAGCACTTACTAGGTGCAGAGCACTGTACTAAGCGCTTGGAATGTACAAATCGGTAACAGATACAGTCCCTGCCCTTTGACGAGCTTACAGTCTAATAGTAAGCACTTAAATACCGAAATTATTATTATTATTGTTCTGGCAACCACTGTGTTCCCAGTGGTAGCTAAGATAACTTAGGTCTAGAAATCATCCTGGGTTGGCTCTCAGAGATCTGGTGTAGATTTCTCTTTTCATTCTGTTTTCCCATCTTTTCCTCAGGTAAACTGCAAGCAGAGAATGGTGAGTAGCAAGTGAGGATCCCAAGCCAGGACATTTTGGGGGCCACATCTTTTCTGGGGATCTCTTCTATTCATGGAGCACTTCACTGATGTATGCTTTTTATGTTTCAGAAAAGGCCAAGGCAGATCGGAGTGAGTTTACATTGGAGGGACTGCTGAGAGAGTTGGTTCTGGGCTTTATCTCTATTTGGTCCCCATTCCCTTCAGATTGGTGCTCATTTCCTTCTCTCTATCCCATTCTTCCAGAGGAATTTCAGGAGACAAAAGGTGATTTGCTTCAGCTTTGACCTCCGCAACTACAGGTTTCATGGCCTTTGGGATGTGGGATTTGGGGAGAACCTGCAGACGTGACTTTCTCCAAGGTGGAATCTCTTGTGAGGAAGTGACCGGAGAGAGAAAATCCACAGAGTATGGGATGGGGATGAACAGCACAAGAACTAGATAATTTATCCTTTTCCTGTCCCAACTCCCTGATACAGACTGCTTTGTCCCCACACTTCTTTTGTGGCTCCCTTCACCTGGACTCTAATTTTATTTCTCTTCCTTTTGTAGTTCGAATTCAGCGAGACTTCAGTAAGTTCCAGTTCTCCCCTCATCCTCCCAGCAATCTCCCCTTGGGAACACATACATTCCCCATGTGTCTTGCGATGGGAAATGGGTTCAGTGAGAAGCAGCATGGCTTAGTGGATAAAGCACCGGCCTGGGAGTCAGAAGGACCTGGATTCTAATCCTGGTTCCACCACTTGTCTGCTGTGTGACCTTTGGCACTTACTTACCTTCTCTATGCCTCATTTACCTTATCTGTAAAATGGGGATTAAGACTGTGAGTCCCATGTGAGATAAGGACTGGGTCCAACCTGATTAACTTATATCTGCCCCAGTGCTTGGCACATAGAAAGTGCTTAACGAATACCATATATTTTTTTAAATGGAAGTTTCCAAAAGTAATCAATACCCACTAGGCTAGGACAGAGCTGGGGAAGCTAAGAGACAAATCCTGTGTCAGTTACCTGGCAGTCAAGGTCCGTTTACTGCCATTTTCCAATTCCTATATCTTCTTCCCTCAGGTCAACTTCAGGAAGTGAACAGTGAGTATCAGTTGGGGTCTACCCACCTGGGTCTTTTCTGGGTCTTGCCTTTCCTCAAAGTCCCTCTGTGATCACAAAACCCTTCGCTCATCTCGGGACTTGTTCTGTTCCAGGTCAAGCCCAGGCAGAGCAAAGTAAGTTGTCCTTGGCATCCCTCTGACAAGGGGTCATTCTGGGCTCTCTCACTTTGAGGTTCCCATCCTCTTTAGACTGACACTCATTTCCCTCCATCTCTCTATTTTCCCAGAGGAAATCCAGGAGAGGAGAGGTGAGTTGCCCCTGACTCGGACACCTGAGTTCATATTTGAAAATATACTGTGGGAGGTGGTGGCTACACTGAACTTCTCAGCAAAGTTTGCCTTATGTGAATCTGACTCAAAGGTGTCAGCGGTGGAATAAACTGCTCCATAAAATACTCTTTCCTTCTGCCTCCAGTTCCCTGATTTTGATATAATTGTCCTATCAGTAGGACTTTTTGACCCAACCAATTATTGAGCATTCTACTTGTGATTGCCCCACTCTGGTCCTCACTCTCCTGACCACACAGGACCCCCTGGGGTTGAGCCCAAACCCCACAGTCACTGATCATTCAGTCTTTCCTCCCCTCCCAAGGGCCTCTGTCACCTGAGGTGCCAGGTCCCTCCAAATTCAATTATCTGGGCTGTCTGTCACAGCAATGAACAAGGATTTGAGATAATCTGAGAGGGCAGAATTCCCAGGAGAGGAATTATATCCCTATAAATTATATCCATAATTGATTTATATTAATGCCTTTCTCTATATAAGACTATAAGGCCATTGTGGGAGAGAACATGTCTACCAACTCTTTTATATTGTTCTCTTCCAGTTGCTTAGTTGAGGACTCTGAGCACATTGAGCACTCAAATAATATGACTGACTGAATGCTGGCTACAACCCTGCACTATTCCAATTTTGGCTAACTTCATTGTGTTTCCCTAATACTCTCTCTCTTTTGCAGTTCGCATCCTGCAGGATATCAGTGAGTATCTATTTTCTCTTACCTATCCTCCTGCAACATCATAGCCTAGGGATCTTCCTCCACCCCTGTGCCTCCAATTAGAGGTTTTCAGATGAGCATCAATGGGCATTTCAGAATGGGGGCAGTGGTTGTGCAAACATTGCTTCAGATGTTGAGGAGAGTGGCTTAGTGGACACAGCACAGGCCTGAACGTCAGAAGGACATAGGTTCCAATCCTGGCTCTGCCTCATATCTGCTGTATGACCTTGGACGAGAAACTTTACTTCTCTATGCCTCAATTACCTCATCTGTACAATGAGGATTAAATCTGTGAGCCCCATGTGGGACAGGGACTGTCCAACCTGATTAACTTGTACCTATCCCAGTGCTCAGAATAGTGCTTGGTATATATTAAGCACTTAAGTACCATAAATATTATCATTATTATTATTATTATATGTTAGGTTGGGATTCCTGTCCTTTTCCATTTTTACTTACTCTTTGCTCTCCTCTTCCAGGTAAACTGCAAGCAGAGAACAGTGAGTACTTAGAGGGGTCACCCAAAAACTCCCCTGGGGTCCTTCACTTTTCAGAGTGTGCTTCATTGTTGTCTGACTGCTTCTGTTTCAGGCCAAGCGCAGGCAGAGCAAAGTAAGTTCTCCTTGGGAGACCACATGGAGAGGGGTGGCTCTGGGCTCCATTTCTATTTGGTGCCCATTCTCTCCAGACTGACACTTTCCTGTTTCTGTTTCTTCCAGGGGAATTGCAGGAGAAGAAAGGTGAGTTGTACCTGTTGCTGGAAGCAAGCAGTATGTTTCAAGACCACTAGTGTGGGGTTGAAAACTGAGAGGATTGGGATATGGTCCAGAGATACTGGGGTAGTAAGAACCCAGCTCTTAGAACAGTGCTTCAACGTTTAGAACAGTGCTTCAGTGCTTAGAACAGTGCTTCAGCACTTATAACAGTGCTTTGCACGTAGTAAGCACTTAACAAATGCCATTAAAAAAAACCAACCCAGGTTCAGGAGAATTAATTCATTTATCCACTCAACTCCCCAATTTACTCAAGTCTTACCCCCATGCTCCTCTCCAGCCTTGGTCAACATAACAAGATTTCTATCTCTCCTTTTCTTGCAGTTCTGATCTTGCAGAATCTTAGTAAGTTCTGATTTCCCTTCTCACCCTCCCTTATCCTCACCCTGTTGAAAACCCCCCTATCACCTCTACCCTCACTGATGGGAATTTCCAAATTACTGTTGAGGTGTTTGGGGTCAATCAGAGATTGGGAACCTATGGGTCAAAGTCTGTGATTGGCATTCCTATCTGGGGACAGAATCTTCCTTCTGGCCAGTTCTTCAGGCAAGAAGATTTCTTATAGGTTTTCCTGATCTCCTCCCACCCCCATCTCATCATGCAACTTAGCACTATCAGACACATGGGAATTTCAGTCTAACCTTTTCTCCCTTCTTTGGATTTCCTTTTCAGAAAGCCTCCAGACTGATAACAGTGAGTTCCTTCTGCCTTCCCAGATGTCAAACATGAGGGTTGAACCAACCCAAATTCATTGGGGGTACTGGCAAGGAACGTATCTACGGACTCTGTTATGTTATATTGTACTCTCCCAAGCACTTATTACAGTGCTCTGCACACAGTGAGTGCTCAATAAATATGATCGATTGATATTGAAAGCAACACCCAAAAGGTCTCAAGGATTCTTGTCCGTGAGCACTATTTGAGTTCCTTGTATCTGAAACTTCAGTGGTAGATCTCTGGATCCCTGCATTGAGTAACTAGAAGTCTAGCCTGACTCTTGCCTCTTAGCTTTTTAATTTTCCTTTTATCTCTTTTCTCCTCTAGCTAAACTGCAGGCAGAGAACAGTGAGTAACAATTGGGGGTCTCTCTAATATCCTTCCTTTGCGGGGGATCTCTCCCTTCACTGATGTCTAACTATTCCTCTTTCAGGTCAAGCCAAAGCAGAGCAAAGTAAGTTCTCCTTGGGGAGTCCCAAAGCCAGGGTCCCATCTTTATTTAGTTCCCATTCCCTGAGACTGACACTCATTTCTGTCTCTATTTCTTCCAGAGGAATTTCAGGAGAAGAAAGGTGAGTTGCACCTCCTTCAGAGTTCCATGATGCAGGGCCTGTAGGGTATGGTGGATTGGAGAGTCAGCAAGCCTGAATATGCCAGACTTGAATTCCTCTAGGGAGATCTTAGTGGAGAGAATGCAATAGTCAGCGATGATATGTTTCCCCTTCAAATGGGAGGAAAATTTATCCTTTACCCCTCCCCTCCGGCACCCTGATTCAGGTTTCTGACCCCTGCCTAGATAAATTGATTTCACTGAATCTTTTGGATTCCAAGTGCAAGGTCCCTTTCCACTGACCCAAAGATCCCTGAAGAATAAGTCTTGTGCTGGAAGCTGGGACATCTGATTCTCTCTGGCCTGTGATTGCCATAACAGACCTCCTAAGTGATTGCTGCAAAATGATGGGATAGGGTTCCCATGAGAAGCATTATGCAATTTTTATACAGTTACCTTGTGTCAAGCACACTTCCACATTTCTGCATCTTGAAACAACTTAAACATGCTGCTCTCTATCTCTTTTTTGCACAGTTCGAATCCTGCAAGAGCTCAGTAAGTTTCCATTTCCTTGTTCTTCCTCTCCACTAAGAAACAGTCTCTTCCCCTCCACCCTGGGATAGGATCTCCAAACAGGAGAACTGAATTGTGTTTGGAGCAAAACACTGTGTTCAGTTCCTCTGATGAGAGCCAGTACCTACGGTCCTCCTGGTCCGCTACTCTGACTGATCGGAGTTACCATTGACTAACCAATTAGTGACTGCCTCCCCACAGTGCTTTGCTTTATGACCTTAGCCACTCTTCCCCTGAGCACTTTGGGTTGTCTGTAGCACTTCAGGTTTCAGACTCACCTTCGTTCCCTTCTCTGTGTTTCCTTTTCAGAGAACCTCCAGGCTGATCACAGTGAGTTTACTCTGTCCTCACAGAGATCAAATCTGCACTTACAGGTTAGAGGGGGTTGAATGAGGCTGATGAAGGGAGAGAGTAGGTTCTCCTGCCCCTCAATCTTGGGATACTCTAAAGTTCCTAGTCCACTGCAGTTTCTCCAGTACACTGCTTGGCATCCTATGCATAACTATCCGTAGCCCTGCCTGGAAAATTTCATCCTTTCTGGATATCTGAAGCTGATTTTCCCCCATTTCCCTTTTTCCTTTCTTTTTCTGTTTTCCCTCCAGGTAAACTACAAGCAGAGAATGGTAAGTATCACATGGAGCTCCCTATGGTCAATTCTGGATCACATGTTGCTTGGGGACTTCTTCCTTTCAAAGAGCCCCACACTGATATCTGAATGTTTCTATTTCAGGTAAAGCCCAAGCAGAGCAAAGTAAGTTCTTGTCAGAGCATCCTCTGACAGGGGTGGTTCTAGGGTACAAGTTTGTTTGTTTCCCCATTCTCTTCACAATGACATTCATTTCTCAATCTCTTTCCCATTATTTCAGAGGAATTCCAGGAGAAGAAAGGTGAGTTGCCTCAGTTTCAGGCACCTAGATTCAGGATTCATGGCCCCTGCCGTATGGGGAGAGCCTACATTCACAGCCATGTCCAAGGTAAATTCTCTGGGATGAAAGTGACTAGAGGGAGAAGCATCACCAAGTTTGGAATGAGAAGGCCATAGGATGGAGAATGCCTCCTCCCTCTGACTCCCAGTTCCCCTATTACAGATATCCATGTCCCTGAATATCAACTCTATTGGCTTCTATCACAAGGCTTCTAATTCTCATTCTCTCTCTTCCCTCTGCAGTGCGCCTGCAGCAAGACCTCAGTAAGTTTTAGTTTCTCCATTTGTCCTCCCTGCATTCATCCTGTGAAAAACAAGACTTTCGTCACTGGTCTGGTAATGGCTGATTTAAATGATGGTTGGGGCCCACTGGGTTGTGTCACAGTGGGGAATGGTGGAAAACAAAACCTCTGTCAGTTCCTTGGCAAGCTGGAGCTATTTCCCTTCATTCCCCTTTTCATTTCCTGTATCTTCTTCCCCAAGGCCATCTGCAGGTCATGAACAGTGAGTATCAATTGCAATCCCCCATCCACGATCTTTTTTGGGTCAATCAATAGTATATTGAGCACTTATGGTGTGCAGAGCACTGGGCTAAGCCCTTGGGAGAGTACGGTAGAGCTGGAAAAAACAATCTCTTTCCTCGAAGTTTACAAACTAGTGGGTCACATCTTTCCAATCAATCCATCGTATTTATTGAGCACTTACTGTGTGCAGAGCACTGTACTAAGCACTTGGGAGAAAACAACATAACAGAATTGATAAACATGTTCCCTGCCTACAACAAGCTTACAGTCCAAAGGGGGAGACCGGAATTAATATAAATAAATTATAGATATGTACCTAAGTGTTGTGGGGCTGTGAATAAAGGGTGCAAATCCAGGTGCAAATCCAATTTCCTTGGGAGGCTGTTCCAACTCAGGCAACCCTCACTGACATCTGAATTGTTCTGTTTCAGGTCAAGCCCAAGCAGAACAAAGTAAGTTATCCATGCGGGTTTATTCCGGGCTCTAAAGGATCACTATACCCTTCCAACTGACGCACATTTTCCACTGTCTCTCCTGTTTGTTTGTTTTTTTCTCAGAGGAAATGAAAGAGAAGAAAGGTGAGTTGCCCTTATCTTGGTTTCCTGAATTCCCATTTAAATTCTACGTGGCCTACTGTGGGAGAAGGATGAGCTGACTTGGAATCCTGTAGTACAGTTTACCCTACATGATTTGGACTAGAAAGGTTTTAGTATCTCAGAGCCAGGGGCAGAATTGACGATGCCTTGGGCAGAGGAATGTAGCCGAGGTCACAGAGCAGTCCTGTGGCAGAGCCAGGGTTCAACCCTAGGTCCTTTGATTCCCAGACCCTTTGACTCTTAGGCCCATGCTTTTTCCAGGGTACCATACTGCTTGTATTTTTCACTGCCTGTGCCCATGTCCCACCTATGAACATAAACATTTGGGTAATCCCAAAGGATAGGATTTAATAATGGCACAGCTTTCTCATGTTTCCTTTTGGGACCAACATCATTGTGAATCCCTCTCTATCTTTCAGTGCACATCCTGCAAGAGCTCAGTAAGTTCTCACCTCCTCCTCTTCTTCCTCTTTCTCTTCCTCCCCTCTTGCCCCCCCCCCCCCCCATCTCCTCCTCCCCAAAGGCCCCAGGGACATTCTTTTTCCCTTATGCCTTCTCCTAAGGATTTCCAAGTGGAGGTCTGGGTGCACTGAATCCTCTGGGTGGGGGCAATTTCAGGCAGATATCAGATAGCCTCACTCCCGTTAATTCCTGCCTTTTTCTCATACAATTCACTCTTTGAATTTTCCCTCCAGATAAACTGCAGGCAGAGAACAGTGAGTACCTAGTCGGTTCACCCTGAAATCTCCCCTGGGGGTTGCTCTCTTTCAAAACATGTTCCATTGATATATGATTCTGTTTCAGGTCAAGCCCAGGCTGAACAAAGTAAGTTCTCTTCTGGGATCCTTTGGTCAAGGGTGACTCTAAATTCCATCTCTATTTGGTCTCCTTTCCCTTCAGACTGACACTCACTTCCCTTTATCTTGGTTTCTTCCAGGGGAATTCCAGGAGAAGAAAGGTGAGTTGCAACTGGCTCCTGACCTCAAGATTTCAGGGCTCGGAGCATAGAATTGAGAGTTGAGGCTGATTCCCTAGGAACGATAGGAACAGAATAGGATAGATTTCATATTCACTTAACAGGATTAAGAGAATTGAATTGGGAGAATTGATACATTTCTCCACTAAATTCCCCAAACCACTAAAATCTCACCCCCAACTAGTCTTCAACATCAGCCAATATAAAAACATTTCTCTCTTTGTGTCTTGCAGTTCTAATCCTGCAACATCTCAGTAAGTTATGGTTTCTTTTCTCATATTCCATTGCCTCATAGGAACCCACTGTCTTCCCTAGTCTTGTTGATGGGAGTTTCCAAATAGGAGTTCCTATACATTAGATTGATCAGAGTTTGGAAAGTTTGGGGTCAAACTCTGGAATCGATGTCAATGACTGGACACAGAAACATCATTCTGGCCAATAACCCCTGCCCAGATCATTTCTCATAGATGCAGATCCTCCTACTTCTCTCAACCCACCCCTTCTACATCTCAGCTCTTATGCCCCATGCAACTTAACACCATCAGGCCAGTTAGGAATTCCACTCTGACTTGATTTCCCTTCTTTGTTTTTCAGAGAGCCTCCAGGCTGATCACAGTGAGTTCTCTCCGTCCTTGAAGGGTCCATGCATGAGGAATTAAATTAAGTCCTGGAAGGAGCTCCCATAAGCTCTCAATGATTTCCTTCCCTCATGGGTACTGCTCAGTTCACCTCTATCTGGACCACTGGTACAAGAGTTCTGGGTCCGTGGGTAGGGTGTCATGTTGACAGTAGGCTGATTTATCTTACTATTACCTTGTAACTTTATTTTTGGCCTTTTCTCCAGGTAAAATACAGGCAGAGAATGGTGAGTACTCCAAAATATTTCCTGTGGGTCTTTCCCAATGGGGATTGTGCTTCACTGATGTCTGGGTTTTTTTTCCTGTTTCAGACCAAACCCAGGCAGAGCAAAGTAAGTTCTTGGGGGTCCAATGGACAGGGTGCTTCTGGGCTCCATCTCTGTCAGTCTGGAGAGAATGGAGCCCAAATATTCATTTCTCTTTGTCTCTGTTTTTGCAGAAGAAATCCAGGAGAAGAAAGGTGAATTGCATCTGCCTTGATCACCCATTTTTCAGGTTCCAGTCCCTTCTGGGAGAGTGAGAGGATTTGAGAACTGATGGGCCTATGAATTTCCCGCTGGGGTGGGGGTGGGGGGTACAAAAGGGCAGGCAGGATGTACCCCAAATGAGGAAGGAGAGTTTATACTGTCCCCTCCTTCCTTCCCCACATCTCCCCAATTCTTACCTTGTATCTTCATCAAATTCTCCTGGACTTTGCCTAAGTCAATTTTTGTCCATTATACCTACTGTATTCCAAGTCCAGGCCCTCTGCCCACTCACTGTTCAGATCCCTGAACATTCAAACTCTTTCAGGGAGCTGGATCTTCTGATTCCCTCTCCCCAGCAGTTATTGCACCAAAGAGTATAAACATTTGCCCCAGAATGATAACAGAAGGTTCCCAAGATGCCCTCAGCTCCACACCTCTACCTCTAAACCAGTTGGAAATTATTTTTTAATCTCTTTTTCACAGCTCGAATCTTGCAAGAGCTCAGTAAGTTCCAGTTTCACTTTTCTCCCTCTCCATAGTCTCCCAGCAAGAATGATCCATCTCTCTCCCTACCAGACATAATTTCCAAATGATGAATTAGAGCACTGAATCCTCTTTGTAGCAAACCACTTGGACAGAACCTTCTGTCTTCTGATCAATCACTGAGGCTAGTGTGGTTGTCTCCTGAGCTGCTGATCTGTGAATGCCTTCCTACAGTGCTCTGCTTTCCAATCTTAGCCACTCTCTCAAGGTATAGCTTGAGCTGTCTGAGGGCATGTTTGGATTCCATATTGACCGTGGTTCTCTCTCCTGTGTTTCATTTTCAGAAAAACTTCAAGCCGATCAGAGTGAGTTCCCTCTATCTTCACAGAGGTCAGACCTCCAATTTATGGGTTAGAGAGGTTGAATGAAGTTGAAGATGGAAAAGAGAAGGTTCTGCTGCCTCCCAATCTCTAGAGATTTCTCTGTCCCCAGCTCTCCTCCATTTCTTCAGGAATCCTGTGTGCTGTAGGAAATCCTTAGAAACCTCTGTTTGGCCATTTATAGCCAACATATTTAAAATCTAGAATTCTCCCTCCTGAGTTGGCTTTCTGGGGCCTGAGGTTGATTCCTGCCCTTTCCCTTTTCATTTTCTTTTCTATCCCCACCCCCAGGGAAACTGAAGGCAGAGAATGGTGAATACCAAGTGGGGATCCCCCCAAACAGGCTCAGTGCTGGGTGCCATCTCTCTTGGGGATCTCTTCATTTCAGAGGGCACCTCATTGATGTCTGACTTTTCTTTCAGGTAAAGCTCAGGCAGAGCAAAGTAAGTTTTTGATGGTGTGCCTGCTGCCACGGGTAGTTCTGGGCTCCATCTCTATTTGCTCCCCATTCACTACACCCTAATCCTAAATTCCCCCATTGTTTTTGTTATTTTTTCCAGAGGAATTCCAGGAGAAAAAAGGTGAATTGCCTTACTTTAATTCTCTTCAGTTTCAATTTTTGTTGCCTGTGGGATATGGGATGAATCTGAATGGAGGGAGAGAGACCAGGGTTGGGGATGGTAAGAGCAGCTATGGATGCAGGGAAATTCCTCCTCTCCTCCACCTGCAATTCCCCAATCTATTCACCTAAGCCATTTCATCTCTTTTGTTTGGGCTCCTCTTACCGAATCTTACTGTTACTCTCTCTCTTCGTTTGCAGTTCGCATGCAACAAGACCTCAGTAAGTCCCAGTTTCCCTCCATGTCCTCTGCATAGGAGCTCCCTGAGAGTCTACACATTCCACATGTTTTTGGGGTTTTTTAGCTTACTTTTGGTTTTTTTTATGTATTTGTTAACTACTTACTATGTGTCAAGCACTATTCTAAACACTGGGGTAGTTAGAAGAAAATCAGGTTGGACACTGTCCCTGGAGCTCATAATCTAAATCAGAAGGGGAAGGATTTAATCCTCACTTTACAGATGAGGAAACTGAGGCACAGAGAAGTTGAGTGACTTGCCCAAGATCACAAAGCAGTCATGTGGCACAGACAGGATTAGAAACCAAGTCATTTAACACCCAGGCATGGACTTTTTCCACTAAGCCATGCTGCTTCTCTTTGTGCCTGTTAATAGCAATTTCCAAGTGATGGTCTGGCTTCCTTGGGTTATATCAGCAACAGGGAAGCTGGGAGATAAAGTCTGTTTCAATTATTTCTGGGTTGGGGCTGTTTCCTGACATTTTCCCTCTGAATCTCCCCTATCTTCTTCAGGTAACCTGCAGGCTGGGAACAGTGAGTACCAACTAGGCTGTTTCCTGGGTCCCATCTTTCCTTGGAGTTTATCCAGGTCCAGACAGTCTTTTTCTGATGTCTGACTATTTTTGTTCCAGGGCAAGCCCAGGTAGAACAAAGTAAGTTTTCTTTGGGGATCAAATGGATGGGGTAGTACTAGGCTGTACCTCTTTCATTCTCTTGCAGTCTGAAACTCATTTCCTCTGTGCTCTTATTTTTCCAGTGGAAATCCAAGATAGGAGAGGTGAGTTGCCTGTCCCTTGGTGTCTGGAATGAAATCTAGTATGGGCTATAGTGGGAGAAGAGAGAGAAGGTCTGCAGCTTCCTGGTCCTGGTTACCCTGGGTGGATGATAATTAATCAAGATTGTGGTATTTCTTACTATCTTATTATGTGCCAAACATTTTACTAAGCATTGGAGAGGATATAGGATAATCAGGTTGGACTCTATCCCAGGCCCACACGCGGTTCAAAATCTAAGTAGGTGGGAGAGCAGGTATTCAATCCCCATTTGACAGACAAGGAAACTGAGGCACATATAATTTAAATGACTTGTCCAAGGTTATACACCCCAATATAGAGTTTGCAGCAGAATAGATAGCACCATGATCAGATAGGATAATGTAGCCTACCTCTCATCACCCACCCCAAATCCCCAATCAAGACACTTTTATTCTACCAGTAGGATTGTTAATTCCAGACAATCACTGACCACCGTACCTTCCAATGTTTCATTCTGGGTCCTCACTCCACTGACCAATCGGGATCCTCAGAGATGTCTGAGAACTTCATCATGTCTGGTCATTCATCCCTTCATGCCCATAACCCAGAATACCTGTATCATGATAATCTGAAGGTGCTTGCACTTTTCATTGTCTGGGAACCGTGTCCCACCTATCAGCATCAAAGTTTGGCCAACATCATTGTGTATCACTCACTTTTCTATCACTCACTTTTCCTCTTTCTGTTTTGCAGCTCGCATCCTGCAAGATCTCAGTAAGTTCCAGTTCCTTCACTCTCCTTCTCTTCCACATTCTCTGAAGGGAACTTCCTTCTCCATTATGCCTTCTCCTGGGGGGTCCAGATGGAGGTGATTAGAATCCAGAAGGGGACAATTTCAGGCATTCCCTATGTCAAAGGTCAAACAGACTGGAGCTGATTCCTGCCCTTTTCCCTCTTGATTCTCTCTTTGCTTTTCCCTTCTAGGTAAACTGCAGGCAGAGAACAGTGAGTACCTAATGGGAATATCCTGATATTTATCCTGGGTCGCTCCTCCAGTTTTGTTCAAAGTGTGCTTAATTGATGTCTGTTTCTGTTTCAGGTCAAGCCCAGGCCGAGCAAAGTAAGTTTTCCCTGGGATTCCCATGGTCAGGATGGTTCTGGCCTCCAGCTCTGTTTGGTCCCCACACTCTTCTGATTGACCCTCATTTCCTTCTGTTTGTTTCTTCCAGAGGAATTCCAGGAGAAGAAAGGTGAATTGCACTTATCTTGGCTTATGGAATTCTTGATTTCAAGATCAGTTGTGTGGCTTGGCAGCTGACAGGCCTCAAACCGGCTCAGATGAATGAGGAGAAACCTAAATGAAAAATGAAATGGGATAGGGTGCAGAGTCAGGAGGTGCTTGAAGAACCCCTGGGATTGGAGACTGACCAACTTAATATGTGCCCTCATTTATCCCCCTCCAGACCTACAGCACTTTTGTACATGTCCATAATTTATTTATTTATATTAATGTCTGTCTCCTCCCCTAAATCTAAACTCATTCAATAGTATTTATTGAGCGCTTACTATGTGCAGAGCACTGTACTAAGCGCTTGGGATGAACAAGTCGGCAACAGATAGAGACAGTCCCTGCCATTTGACGGGCTTACAGTCTAATCTAAACTCCTTGTGGGCAGGGAATGTGTCTGTTATATTGTTAAATTGTACTCTCCCAAGCACTTAATATAGTGCTCTGACCACATTAAGTGCTCAGTAAATATGATTGACAGACTGACCCACTTCTCCATTCAACTCCCAAGTCCAGTAAAGGTCCCCACCAGCTCTTCATCAACCTTGACCAATATAAATACATTTCTCTCTCTCTCTTGCAGTTCTAATCCTGCAACAGCTCAGTAAGTTCTGTTTTTCTCCCTCACAGTCTCCTCATAAGAACACCCTTCACTCTTACTCTTGCTGATAGGGAGTTCCCAAATTGGGTTTGAAGTGAACTGGGTCGATCAGAGAACGGAAAACATTAGGTCAAAACCTGTGATCAGCATCCCTTACTAGAGACAGAGTCCTCTCTGGTCTCTTCCCCCTCACCAGGCAGCTTCTCACTGGTTCAATGAGGAGCTTCAATCTTTGACCCCTCTCCCCCTCACAGATCCCCTCCAGACTTCAGCCCCTGTCCCTCATACAACATGGCATCATCAAGACCTGTGGGAATTCCAATCTGAGCTTGTGTTCTTCTCTGTGTCTCCTTTGCAGAGAGCCTCCAGGCCAATCAACGTGAGTACCTTCTCTCCTCATAGAGTTTGAACAGTTCCATATGGAGTGGAACCTCTGCTGCCTCTCACCCAAAGGAGATATCCCCGTCCCCAGCTCTCCTCAATTTCTTCAGAAATACCATTTTCCACGAGCTCTGCTTAATATCCCTGCATGGCCATTGGTAGACAACATAACCCACATCTAGAAATCTCCATCCTTGGTTGGCATTTTGGAGTCTGAGCAGATTGTTTCAGTTTTCACTTTTCATTCTCTTTTCCTGTTTTCCCTTTAGGTAAACTGCAGGCAGAGAATGGTGAGTACCAATTGGGTTCCCCCAAAAAGGACATTTCTGGTGTCTTTTCTGGGAATCTCTTCCTTTCATAGTATACTTCACTGAAATTTGACTGTTCTTTTTCAGATAAAGCCCAGGCAGAGCAAAGTAAGTTTTGGTTGGAGCACCTACCTACAAGAAGATGGTTCTGGACTCTCTATTCAGTCGCTATTTTCTCCAGACACACTCATTTATCTCTGTCTCTCTCTCTCATTGTTCTAGAAGAATTCCAGGAGAGGAAAGGTGAGTTGTTTCAGATTCAACTTCCCAGTTTCAGCTTTCATGGCCTCTAAGGTGTGAGGCATGGATCACTCAATTATATTTATAGAATATTTACTATGTACAGAGCACTGTACTAAGTGCTTGGGAGAGTAAAATATAACAGAGTCGGTAGATACATTCCCTGCCCACAATGAGCTTACAGTCTAGAGGAGGAGAGAGACATTAATATAACTAAATAAATTATGGATATTTACACAAGTGCTGTGGGGCTGAGGGAGGGATGAATAATGGGTGCAAATCTAAGTGCAAGGGCAACACAGAAGGGAGTGGAGAAGAGGAAATGAGGTGTTAGGAAAGGTATCTTGGAGGAGATGTACTTTAAGTAAGATTTTGAAGATGTAACGCTGTCTGAATTTGACTCTCTGGGATGGATTTAACTGGAGGTGAGAGATGCCACTGAAGCCAGAGGTGGGATAAACTAACCTGTGGCAGAAGAATTCATGCTCCTTTCAAATTCCCCCTCCCCAGTCAATACCTCCACGTCCCCGCACATTCTCTGCTTTGATTGGTTCCATTCATCTGCTCTTTCTTATTCTCTTTCTGTTCTGTCTCTCTTCCCTTCACAGTACGCATGCAGCAAGACCTCAGTAAGTTCCAGGTTCCCACCTCATCCTCCTTAGAGTCTCCCCATGAAAATCTATATATTCCTATTCACCTGACAATGGGAATTTCCAAATGGTGGTTGAGGAGAGGGGAGAGGGGCCAGGAGAAACTGGAAGAGAAAACAGTCTGCCGTTGTCTGGCAGACTGGGGCTGTTTCCCCCATTTTCACTCTTAATTTCCTGTGACTTCTTCCCACAGGTCACCTGCAGGCTATGAAAAGTGAGTACCAACTGGGGACTCCTCTAGAGGGTCTTTTCTTGTCTCTTCTCGGTCTTTCTCCGTGGTCAGATGGCCCTCCATTAATGTCTAACGGTTTCTGTTTCAGATCAAGCCCAGACAGAGCAAAGTAAGTTCTCCATGGGGATCACACTGACAGAGTGGTGCCTGGCTCCATCTCTTTGGGGTCTGCATCCTCTCTAAATTGACACCCTTTGTATCTGTTTCTTCCAGAGGAATTCCAGGAGAAGAAAGGTGAGTGAACCCCCTCCCAGCTCTGCCACATGCCTACTGTGTGAATAGTTGCTTAACTTCTTGGTGCCTCAATTACCTCATCTGTAAAATGGGGATTAAGGCCTTGAGTCCCACGTGGGACATGGACCTCATCCAATCTGATTTGTTTATGTCTACCCCAGCTCTTGGTACAGTGCCTGGCACATAGTAAGCACTTAACAAATCACATTTTTAAAAAAAGACTGCACCATGATCAGGAGAATGTAGCCTTTCCCAACCACCCCCATCTTGTCCTCCCAATTGGATTGTTCAACCCAGCCAAACATTGGCCACTGTTCCTATTAGATTCCCACTGTGAGGCTCTCACTCCACTGACCACTCAGGACCCTCAGGTTTGACCCAGAATGTGTCTGGTTCTCACTTCCTTTCTCCTGAAGCGCTTGTCCAGTGATGGGGTAAGATTTCTAGCACCTTCCATTGCCTGGCTCTAAATCCCACCTATCAGAAAGAACAGAAAGAACAGAAGAATCCAAGAATGTGATATTCCCATTGTCAACACAACCCCAAGCCCCTTTTGTTTTGTCTGGCTTCATTATGTTCCTTTCTCTCTCCCTTTTACAGTTCATATCCTGCAAGAGCTCAGTAAGTTCCAGCTTCCTCTTCCTCTTCTTCCTCCCACCATCACCCACTAGACAGACTGATCCTTAAGGATCTTCCTTCATCCTTACACCCTCCCGCAAGGGCTTCTAAAGGGAAGTTGAGATACAGCAAGTCCTCTGAGTCCCTTCTAGACTGTAAGCTCGTAGTAAGCAAGGAATGTGTCTGATTATTGTTGTACTGTACTCTCCCAAGTGCTTAATACAGTGCTCTGCACACAGTTAGTGCTCAGTAAATATGATTAAATGAATGAGTAAGTGAGGGAAGCAATCAGCCAAACCCAGGGTCAGACACATGTCAGACTAGAGTCATTATTCCTGCCCTACCTCATTTTTCCTGTCCTTTTCCACTTTAATTCACTCTTTGCTTTTTCCTTCCAGATAAAATGCAAACAGAGAATGGTGAGTACTTTGTGGGGTCACCTGAGTACCTTGTGGAGTCACCCTGACAACTCTCCTGGGGATCTTCCTTTTATCAGAGTACACCTCACTGATTTTTGACTGTTTCTGTTTCAGCTAAAGCCCAGGCAGAACAAAGTAAGTTATCTCTTGGAATTCCAGGGCCAGGGCGGGTTCTGGGATCCAACTCTATGTGGTCTCCACCCCTTCCAGGCTAAAACTTTTCCTCCTGTCTCTGTTTCTTCCAGAGGAATTCCAAGAGAAGAAAGGTGAGCCACAGCTTTCTTAGCCTCCCAAGGCCGAAGCTTCAGGGAGTAGAGATCAGGCAGGTCTCAGCCTAGTTGAACTGGGGAGACCAGAGCAAATTGAGCTAGAGGACAGATTCAATGGGGGAGGAACAGTCCCAGAAGCAAGATGATATATCTATTTCTCCTTCTCCATGAGTTCCACAAACCTATAAAGTCTCAACCCCAGCTTCTCCTCAGCCTTGGTCAATATAATTACATTTTTCTCTCTCACCCTCTCTTTCTCTTGCAGCTTTATTCCTGCAACATCTCAGTAAGTTCTGGTTTCCCTCCTCCCCCTCCCTCATCAACTCCCCAGAGGAAATTTCCATCATCTCTATTGTCCCTTGGCACCACTGCGACAGAATGGAATTGCAGGCTGACCTTGTTTTCCTTATCTGCATTTGTTTTCAGAGAGCCTCCAGGCTGATCATAGTAAGTTACTTCATTCATGGGGTTTGAATCAGGCTGACTACCACTGGGGACATTGGAAGCATTCACTCGTTCATTCAGTCGTATTTACTGAGCACTTACAATGTGCAAAGCACTGTACTAAGCACTTGAGAGAGTATCATGCAACAATAAGCAGACACATTCCCTGCCCACAACTAGTTTACAGTCTAGAGATGAAGCAGTCCCAGAGACGTCTTAAAGATGCTTGTCCCCTTCGGATACTGCTTGACTCCCCTCTCCCTAGGCCATTAGAGGAAGAACTCTTGGTCTCTCTCTCCCCAACTTTAAGGCCTTATTAAAAGCACACAGCCTCCAAGAGGCCTTTCCTGATTAAGCCCTCATTTCCTCTTCTCCCACTCTCTTCTATGTTGGCCTTGTACTTGGATTTACACACTTTATTCACCCTTACCTCAGTCCCACAGCAATTATATCCGTATCTGTAATTTATTTATATTAATGTCTGTGTCCTACTCTAGACGAAAGCTCGCTGTGGGTAGAGAATGTACCTACCTACTCTGTTACATTGCATTCTCCCAAGTCTTTAATATAGTGCTCTGCACAGAGTTAGAGCTTATTTAATATGATTGATTGATTGGTTGGTTGATTGTATGCTTGGCATCAGGCAGGTAAGGCCTAACTTTCCTTTCATTCTTTCCCACAGGTATACTGCAGGCAGAAAACAGTAAGTACCGATTGGGCTCTTCTAGATAGCTCTCCCCTGGGTGTCTCCCTCTTCACTGATGTCTTTCTTTTTCTGCTTCAGATCAAGCCCAGAAAGAACAGAGTAAGTTATCCTCGGGGTCCCCCCTTACTAGGGGAGATGTGGGACTCCGCCTCTATTTTGTCCCCATTCACTTCATACTGATACTCATTTCTTTGTCTCTTTTTTTTCTAGAGGAAATCCAGGAGAAGAAAGGTGAGTTGCTTCTGCCTTGAGCACTCATGACCCAGGTTGAATAGCCTATGGCGAGTGGGGGAAGTTTGAGAGCTGTTCTCCCTCGGTGTTCTCATCTGTAAATTGGAGATTTCCTACCTGTTCTCCCTTCTACTCACATTTTGAGCCCCATGTGGAACAGGACCTGTGTCCAGCCTGATTTTCATTTATCTACCCCAGCACTTAGTATAGTGTTGGGCACACAGGAAGTGCTTTTTTATTATTCTTATTATCATTATCATTATTATTGTCATGGCTGGACTGCACCTCCCTGACCTGGACTCTCCTAGGTGGATCAAGTGGGCAAGCATTTGTAGTAAGGGATGGGTGTGAGTGAATTCAATAAACCCTTAAAATCCCTTCTCTTCAATTCCCTAATTCATACCTTTGTGTCCCCATCCTCATCTTCTACGCTATGTCAAAATCGATCGGTCCATTATACCCATTAGAATCCACACCCCAGCACCTCTGTCCACTGGCGACTCAGATCCCTGGACATTAAACTATGTCCAGTAGGCCCAGAATTTGATTTCCTCCATTGTTGCCCTGCCAACCAGCATAAAGGTTTGATTCCAACTGATGCACTCGGATCCTCATGATGGCCTCAACCACATGACCCTCAGTCAATAAATCAGTGCTATTTATCAAGTGCTTGTGGTGTGAAGGTCACTCTAGTAAATGTCTGGTAGGCAGAGTTGATAAAGCAAGTTTCCTTCCTACAAAGACCTTACAGTCTTGAGGAGGAGACAGTTATTAAAATAAATAATGGATTTTGGCATAAATGCTGTAGAACTAAGGGTGAGGTGACTATTAGGTGCTTAAAAGGTACAGATGCAGGAGGGAGAGCAAGTAGGGAATGAGAGTTTAGTTGGGGAAGGCCTCTTGGAGCAGATGTAATTTTAGTAATCACATCTTGAACCAAGTTAAATGGGTGTCTTTCTCTCTTTTTCACAGTTCGAGTGCTGCAAGAGCTCAGTAAGTTCCCATTTCCCTCTTCTCCCCCTGTAGTCTCCCCAGCAGAACCATGCATTTCTACCTGGGAATACAGTTTCAAAACACTGGACTAACCCTGTCATTGGGCAAACCATTTAGTCCATCCCCTTGACCAGTATCAGAATCATCTGTCTTCCTAGTCCGTTATTACTAGCTGGACTGGTTTCCCCCATCAGCTGATTTGTGACTGCCTCCCCAAAGTGTCCTGCTTTCTGACCCCTGCCCCTTACCCCTTATCATGGCAGATAGGATACTAATCTTGGTTCTCTTCTCTTTATTTCCTTTTCAGAAACCCTCCAGGCTGATCACAGTAAGTTTCCTCTGTCCTTAAAGAGTTCAAACTATCCCTTACAAATGAAAGAGTAGCTTAATGAAGTTGATGAAAGACAAAAGAAAACTCTCACTCTTGGGAGACTTTCAAGTCACCAGCCCTCCACAGTTTCTCCTGGAGTCCTGTTTGCTACCGGCACTGCTTGGTACCCTCCTCGTAGCCACTGATAGCCAAGTTATCTCAAGTCTAGAAATTGCCATCCTGGAATGGAGGCTTATGCCTGATTACACCATTATTCCATTTCATTCTCTTTTTTTGGTTTTATCTTCAGGTAAATTGCAGGCAGAGAATGGTGAGTGCCATCTGGGGTCCCCAAACAAGGTTTGCTCTGTGCCACATTTCTCCTGGGGGTTCTCCTCCTTTCAGAGGGTACTTAATGTCCAAATATTCTATTTCAGGTCTAGCCCAGGCAGAGAAAAGTAAGTTCTCATTAGCCTTCTCATTGGGTTCTCATTGACAGAGATGGTTCTAGGCTCCATGTCTGTATGATCCACATTCCCCTCATTCTGACACTCTTTCCCCCCCTCTCTGCTTTTAGAGGAATTCCAGGAGTGGAAAGGTGAGTTGCTTCAGTTTCAGCTTTCCCAAATTCTTAATGTGGTGACAGGGAGAGCCTCTCTAAGATGGATTGTATGGGGTGAATCTGACCACAGGGAGAGAGTCCACCAAGGTTGCAGGAATTAAACTTTCACCATAGAATTCATTTCCTTTCCTACCCCAAACTCCCTGATTCAGATGTCCAGAACTCTCAATCTCTTCTGCTTGGGTCTCATGGTATAGAGAAGCAGCATGGTGTAGTGGATAGAGCAAGGGCCTAGGAGTCAGAATGTCATAGATTCTAATCCCGGCTCTGCCATTTGGCTGCTTTGTGACCTTACGCAAGTCACTTAACTTCTCTGTGCCTCAATTTCCTCATAGGTAAAATGGGGATTTGAGATGGTAAGCCCCACTTGGGACAGGGATTGTGTCCAACCCGATTAACTTGTATCCACCCCAATGCTTAGTACAGTGCCTGGTACATAATAAGTACTTAATAAATATCACAATTATTGTTATTATTCTTCTCACACCAATTTTCTCTTCCCTCTGCAGTGCGTGTGCAGCAAGATCTCAGTAAGTTCTAGATTCCTTATTCAACCTCCTTGCAAATTTCCCATGAGAAATTAGCTCTTTCCCACTGATCTGATCATTGGAAGTTCAAACTGGGGGTTTAGACCACTGGGTTGTGTCAGAGCTGGGTGGATCATGGCGACCAGGCGTGTTGATTCCCCGATAAGCTGGAGTGGATTCCCATCATTTTTCCCTCTCACCTCCTTCTCATTTTTTCTACCTCCAGAAAAACTGCAGGCCATGAATAGTGAGTATCAATTGAGATCTCCCTGATGGGCTTTTTTTCGACTGCCCTTCACTAACACCAGGATTTGTTCTGTTCCAGGTCAAGCCCAGGCAGAGCAAAGTAAGTTCTCCATTGGCATCCATGGACAAGGGTCATTCTGGGCTCCATCACTTCAGATTAACACTCATTTCTCATGTGTCTCCTATTTTTTCAGAGGAAATCCAGGACAGAAAAGGTGAGTTACTCATGTCGTCCCAGTTAAAATCTAGTCTGGGCTGTACTGGAAGGACAAGCAGGGCTGGAACTCTTTAATTCCAGGTCATGTTCGGTGAATCCTACTAGAAGGCATTTGGGAACCAAGAGTTGGGGGCAGTATAGACAGCACCGTGATCAGGAGAATGTGGTATTTTCCCACGGCATTCCCAATTCCCTAATTAAAACATCTGTCCTATGAGGCAAAATGGTTCTCAGTCAGTGATATTCATTGAGCTTTTACTATGTGCTGAGCACTGTACTCAGCACTTGGGGGAGTACAGTACAATACTGCTAACAGACATATTCTACACCCACAATGAGCTTGTTGCAACCAATAACCAGCCACTATGTCTGCTAGCGCCTCTTTCTGGCTTCTCACTCTGTTGACCACTCGGGACCCTCAGGAATGTCTGAGAACTCTACCATGTCTGGTCTTCTAGTCATTTGGCCTGGTCCAAAAACAAGATAGAGAGGGGTCTTTGCATTTCACATTGAATGGGCCCACATCCCACCTATCCACAGACACGTTGGGTTGAATTAAAGTGGGGCGTTTCTTATTGTTGACAAATCTTCTGGCCTCAACTCTTTTCTCAATATCATTATGTTTCTCTCTTTTTTGCAGTTCTCATCCTGAAAGATATTGGTAAATTTCATCCTCATTCAACAAGTCAATCATTCATATTTGTTGAGTGCTTACTGTGTGCAGAGCACTGACCTAAGCTCTTAGGAGAGTACAGTGTAACAGAGTTGGTAGACACATTCCCTACCCACAACAAGCTTATAGTATAAAATTTTCTCCTATTTTTCCCAGTGCCCCTATAGGACCTTCCTAGTCCCTTACACCCTCTGCTAGAGTTTTCCAAATGGGGTTTGAGGTGCTTCAGGTCCTATCAGAATGGGGAAAATTGGGAGCAGATGATTTCTATCCTTTTCCTTTTGAATATGCACATTAATCTTTTCATTCAGGTAAACTGCAGGCAGAGAACAGTGAGTATCTTATGGGGTCACTGCAAAATGTCTTCTGGGAATGTCTCACTGTTCAGAGTTCACTTGACTGATGTCTGATTGTTTCTGTTTCAGGACAAGCACAGGCCGAGCAAAGTAAGTTCTCCTTGGGGATCTCATGGCCGGTTGCAGGGCTAAGGGGAGGGGTTGTTCTCCATCTCTATTCATTCACCATTCCCTGCAGACTGATAATAGTTTTCCTCTGTCACTGTTTGTTCCAGAGGAATTCCAGGAGAAGAAAGGTGAGTTGCACCTTCTATAAACTCCCGAGCTCCAGGTTTCAGGGACGGTTTTGTGGAACTGAGAGTGGAAAGGCCTGGCTTACCCTGTGCTGAATTCCCTTTGGGAGATCTGAGCAGAGCAGAATAGGGGCCAGAGTAAGGGTGAGGGTGGGGATGAACAATCCTGAGAAAATTGATCCATTTCTCCATTCGACTAAGTGTCGCTCCCAGGTCTTTTCAGCTTTGGCCAACATAAGTGCTTAGTACAGTGCTCTGGACACAGTTAGTGTTCAATAAATACAATTGAAGAATAAACACATTTATCTCTCTTTCTCTTTCAGTTTTAATCCTCCAGCATCTCAGTAAGTTCTGGTCTCCCCCTCACCCTTTACACCTTCCCCACAGGAATCTTCCATGGCCCTTACACTTGCTGGTGGGAATTTCCAAATGGGGGGTGAGGTGTTGAGGTACATCAGAGTATGAGAAACTTTGCATTCCAGACAAGGCCAGTTTCCCCTAACCAGAAAACTAATAGATTCGGGGAGGAGATCCCATCTCCCATCCACCACCCACCTCCTCTGGATACCAACCACTGCCTCTCATATAACTTGAGGCAGATAAAAATTTTGGGTTGACCTTATTTTCTTTCTCTTTGTTTTTCTGTTTGTTTTGTTTTTCAGAGAGTCTTCAAGAAGATCAGAGTGAGTTGCCTCTATCATTAAAGAGGACAAATCTCCACATACAGAGAGGAGAGGAAACTAAACCCAGTTGATTAGGCCACAGACTATTCTGAAAATAATTTATAGTCCTACCCCTGCACAATTTCTCCATGAATCTTATCTACCTTGAGCACTGCTTGGCAACCTCTGGGTGACCATCAGTAGTCAAGTTATGCTACATCCTAGAAATCTCCATCCTGGGTTGGTTCTTTGGGGATCTGGATCTACTTCTTGCCCTTTTCTCTTGACATGTTATGTTTCTGTTTTTCCTCCAGGTAAACTGCAAACAGAGAATGGTGAGTACCAATTGTGCATCCCAATTTCTGAGACATTTTCCTTCTTGGGGATATCTTCCTTGCAGAAAGCACTTTACTGATGACTGATTTTCTCTTTCTAGATAAAGCCCGGGCAGAGCAAAGTAAGTTCTCCTTAGGGTTATAATAGATCCAGTGAGGTTCTGGGCACATATATGCAGTCGCTCCTCCCTTCAGACTATCATTCCCCTCTTTCTCTTTCTCCTTCTCATTGTTTCAGAGGAACTCCAGAAGAAGAGAGGTGAGTTGCTTCAAGCGCCAGAGTTTGAATTTCCTGGCCCAGGGGATGTGAGGAGGGCAGTGGCCCTCTTCAAGATGGATTCCTTTTTATGAATCTAACTGGAGGGCGAGAGGCTGCCAGATTTGGGGGTGGTTTTCCTTTCTGTCTCTCACTGTCCCAGAAGAATTCCAGAAGAGAGAAGTTGAGCTGGCTCAGTTTCAGCCTCCAAGATGTCGTGGCCTGTGAGGTGTGGGGAATTGGGAGAGCCTGGACACGTGGCTCTCTTTGAGGTGGATCTGAGTGGAGCAAGAGAGGCTGCTAAAGTTGGGGTAGAAATGAACAGCTCTGGGACAGGAGAATTCACCCTCCTCTCCACCCCCAATTCCCTGATATAGAGCCTTGAGTCCTTGCACCTCTTATTCTTTTTCTCTCTCTTCCAGTGCACTTGCAAGAAGACCTTGGTAAGTTCAAGTTTCCCCCCATAATGTTCCCTACGGTCTCTCCATGGGAACCCACCATTTCCTCATTCGCCAGAGAGTGGGAGTTTCCAACAGGAGTCAAAGCCCATTGAATTATATCAGAAAGTGGAAACCTGGTACACAAAAATTATGTCTATTGTCTGGCAGCCTGAGGCTGTTTCCTGCCAATTTCAGCCTTAAGAGTCTGTACTTTCCTCCATATAAAGTGCAGGCTAGCAGTAGAGTTTAACAACTCGGGTCTCCCAGTTGAGACAAATAATGGCCTAGTGGAAAGAGCATAGAACTGGGAGCCAGAGGACCTGGGTTCTAATTCTGCCTCTGCCAGTTGCCTGCTGTGTGACCTTGGGCAAATCACTAAACTTCTCTGTGTCTCAGTTTCTTCCACTGTAAAGGGGGATTAAATCCTACTCCCTCCTACTTAGACTATGAGCGCCTTGGGAGACAGGGACTGTGTCCAACCTGATAAACTTGTATCTACCCCGGCCTTTAGTAAGCATTTAACAGATACCATAAAACAAGCAAACAATCCCATACCATAAAACAAGCAAACAAACAATCCCCGGCAGGGTCTTCCTGGGTCATGCCCCTTTTTGGGGTTTCTCCTTTTTCAGACTGCTCATCTCTTATTTCTGACATTCCATTCCAGATCAAATCCGGACAAAGCAAACTGATTTCTCCTTAAAGGCCCCGCAAACCAGGGGTGGTTCTGGACTTCATCTCTACACGGTACCCAGTCCTTATAGTCTGAAGGGAATTTCAGAGGACTCCCAGGAGAGGAAAGGTGAATTAACATCATCTTTGACTTTTGAGATTCAAGTTTCAGGGCTCAGGTGTGGGAATGAGAGCTGGTAGACTTGTACTTTCTTGGGCTGGATTTTCCCAGAGACAGCTAAGTGGACAGTAGGGTTCAAAGTTGGGGTGGCTTAAACCATCCCAGAGGGAAAACTATCCATTTCTCCCCATAACTCCCCAATTCTGACCTCTTTGGCATTTACAAATTTATTTATACCTTCCTTAGCACTCATTTATGATTAATGTGTTTATTTATTTTGACCACTCTAGTAGTAAATATGTTTATGTTTGTGCCTCCCACTAGAAAATTAGCCCCTTGTGGACAAAAATGTGGCACTTACTCTGTACTTCCCAAGCTTCTATGGGCAGGGGACTTGTCTCCTAAGTCTGTCGTACTGTACTCTCCCAAGCACTTAGTACAGTGCTCTGCCACATAGTCTTCGATAAATACCATTGATTGTATGCAGAAAACTGAACTAAGCACTGGGAAGAGTACAATAAAGTAGATGCAGTTCCTGCCATAAAGGAACTTAAAGTGTAGCAGAGAACTATGTATTGAAGGCAGAGGCAAAATTTCATATAAATGTTCATTGCTTTCTTTCTGTTTGGATTTCAGGGGTGCTCCAGACAGACACCGGTAGGTTTCACTTTTTCCCCTTCGAGACTGCTCCCTCTGAAGGAGTATCTGGCCAACGGCTCATATTTGTGTATGTGTGTGTGTGTGTTTTCCTTTTCAGAATGGAGAAAGCCACTGTTTGGAGCCAGTAAGTAATGTTGATTCTATCTCCCTGGTGTCTCAGATCCTATTTACACTGCATGAGGAGGGTCATGATTTAGATCCTTTTCTGTTTGATTCCCTAAAAGACTAGAAGATACAGTCACCCAGAACCCCCTTGAATAAATTAACAGCATGGAATGGGTTGCCTCTTCAAATGTTCCTTAATTTTCAGGGAGAGGGCATTTCACCTGCATCATAGGATCCAAAGGAATGCTTATGCAAAATCAACCACAGACCCTGTGACCCTGCTCCACAGAACTCCTGCCCTCAAGATGTTCACAATCTAGTATATTGTTAGTTTTTCTTAGACTAACATGAGTTGAAAGGAATTATTCCCTGAGATACAGGAAATCAATCAACCCTATTTATTGAGCACTTACTGTGTACAAAGTATTGTTAAGCACTTGGAATAGTACAATATAACAGTATAACAGACACATTCCCCATACACAATGAGCTTGCAGTCTAGAGGGAAATATATTAAGGAGGCAATATTTTTTCTGAATATTTAGAGATTGACACCTCTCCAAGATTCAGATCTATGGAGAAGATGAAGGACTAACAATCTGTTAGATTGATAACCTTTGAGGACAGGGAGTATGTCTAGTAACTCTGTTGTATTCTCCCAAATGTTTAGCACAGTGTTCTATACACGGCAGGGGCTCAATCATTACTATTAGGTGATAGCTTCTTGATGGCAGGGACCACATCTAACTAAGTCTATTACACTCTCTCAAGTACTCAGTATAATGGTCTGCATACAGGTGTTCAATAAATGCTATTTATTGACTGACAATATCAGAGGGGACTGAGAGAGGGTCTATAGTAGACTGAGGATTTGGTCCAGGAAAAGTAAGCAAGGACAGATTGGAAAAGTGAGAACGAAGGATAGGTTTCATTGGAGTAAATATGCTTAGTCCTTAGGGTAAACCTGAGCCCAGTTTAATCTCTGCATTGGTTTCCTTTTCAGACTGGAGAAAGGTTTCACTGTTTCCTGGTAAGAGGCTCTGATGTCCCTCCCCACTTCTTAGCTCTCCTATAAAATCACCCCCATTAAGGTGCATTATTTGATTCATTTCTGCCTTCCTGAGTATGGCACACTATCAAGGATCTGAGCATTCATGGATATTTCTGTATATGTTCCCACTCCATGAAGGGAAGAGAGGTAATTTCTCCTACACTTGCTCATCCCAGGTTGCTGTAAAGCTCTGAGTTTTCAAAATAATCTGAGTTTCAGGTTATTTCCTGAAATAACCCAAAATAGTGGCATTTGGTCGAATAGCTCTTAACAGGCTGTCTCCTCTCAGTCCTCATCCACCCCCTAAAATCCTTGCCTTCTTTTGTGTCCCACCCTCAAAAAGGAAAATTGGTTTCTCTGTAGGTCTGTTTTAATTATGTGTTAACTCTATAATCAGTCAACAGTGTTTGCTGAGTTCCTTCCGTAGTTGGAGTGGGTTCTTGAGAGGGCCATAAAAATGAAGATACAGCTCTTGTCCTCAAAGACCTTACAATTCATTGAGGAAGGCAAGTGTTGAGTTGTATGCATTCACTGGTAGCAGGAGGATAAATATAGAGATAGACCTGGAATTATCATGAATAAATTAATAAAATTGCATAGGTAAGTGTAATTGGAATTAGCATGAATAAATTAATGGGCTGCCTAAATCAATATGTACATAATTCCCAAGGGCAGTGCTGTGTACACGCGAGTACTACGTATATATGTATATGCTATATGTGACTGTTGAGATGACCAGGGGTGCTGAGGATGGAAGTCGAGAAGAAAAGTACTCGGACTTTTCCACCAAAAACTCTTTGATGCCCCTGCTAGAGCCAGAACTCTGGAATGGATGAACATATTTCTGTGTTCTTACAGTCTTCCTACTGTTTCTGTGTTCATGATCATCATCTTCATAATGGTTGTCAAGTATTAACTAGGCAAAATTCTTAGACTAACGCACTGTTGTAGGCCCAGGGGAAGGTACATTATATAAAGATATAGTCATCACCCTCAAGAATCTTGCACTCTAAGCTGAGGAGAGTGTACCCCTGATGACCCACCTCTTTAACCCCACCTCGTATAAACTCCGTGACTTTCTCTGCAGCTGATGTGACTCTGGATCCAGACACTGCCCATCCCCAACTCACCTTGTCCAAGCGAGGAAAACGCTTGTCGTGGAATGACACCCCACAGGATCTTCCCCAGACCCTGAAGAGATTCGATTACCTCCCCTGCGTCTTGGGTCGGGAGGGCTTCATCTCGGGGAGACATTACTGGGAGGTGGAGGTTGGAGACAGGCCGGACTGGGACCTGGGGGTGTGTCAGGACAACGTGAACAGGAAGGGAAGAATATCAGTGACCCCAGAAACTAGTTTATGGGCTCTGAGGCTCTATGACAAGGAATATTGGGCCCTCACCACTCCCCAGACTCGTCTGTCCGTGAAACAGGCCCCCCGCCGGGTGGGCATTTTCCTCGACTATGAGGCTGGAGATATCTCATTCTACAGCATGACAGATGGATCTCATCTCTATACCTTTACTCATACTTTCGAGGGGCCCCTCCACCCCTTCTTCAGGCTGTGGTCCTCAGACCCTTCCCCTCTGACCATCTGCTCAGATCTAGAGTGAGGCCTGGATTTCACACGTCCTGCCCCTCTGGACCAGTCGCCCCTTCCCAGAGATAGGACTGACTTCTACACCTACTGTGACCTCCTCCCAGCCTCCATGAGATGGGAAAGGACAGCTGATTTCCCTTTATGATCCCTCATCAATGAAAACTACAGAATTGTTGAAAGTCACATAAAAGAAATAATTAACCAAGTTGATGACTTCTGATTTCCTCCATTATTTGAGGACACTCATAATGTCTGAAATATTTCATGGACTTTAACTCTTTCAGAGACTTTCTCTGCTTTTTTGGCGTTATTTCCACTTAGGATCCAGTCTTCAGCCCCAATCAATGAATTAAATCCATCATATTTATGGATTGACCACTGTGGGCGTAAGCACAGTCCTAAGGCTTTAAGGAGAGAAAATTTGACAACAAGGTCCTACCCTCGAGGATCCTATGATCCAACATAGCTTGGCACAGCTTCTTGCTACTAATGGGTAGGTGAGGCACACTGCACTTGGGCCTGTGAACCAGATTATAATTGGTCAAGTGGGGGGGCTGAGGTGCGAATTCTGCTCATTACCCTGTCACCTGGATTTTACTGCATATATCCTGCTGAGACCTTCTTGGCTATGGCCACATGTGGAGAGGCCACCATGGTCCCAGGGTCCTTTACCTCTCTCCCTGAGAGAACCCACAGCCACAGAAATGGAGTTGAAAATAATCCTGGCCATCATTGTCCAAAGATACTTTGTACAGGCAGGGGAAAGGAAACTCTTGACTGGGAAAGAAACATGCTTTGAAGACCAGAGACAGCTTGACCCAGTGGGAGGAGCATGGGCCTGGGAGTCTGGGTTCTAGACAAATCACTTAATCTTTCTGGGTCTCAGTTTCCTCACCTGTAAAAATAGGAATTAGAGCTCTGTTCTCCCTATTTCTTAGATTGTAAGCCCTGGGTGGGACATGGCCAGTCCACGTTATTTTGCATCAGGACTAGTGCTTAGAATTTAGTAAATGTTTAACGGTTTTCGTGATTATCTTGGAGATATCTGAAGTGACAACATTGGGGGAGGGGGAGAAGAGGGGGACTCTTCCTGAGAATAGGAACAGTCTCTTGGTGGTTCTAGTCTTTGCTGCGGAGCACCCCTCATCAACTAAAATTCCAGTATTGTTGAAAATCAAAAAAAAAAAAAAATTAACAGTTGATGATCTATGACTTCTGATTTCCAGCATGATTTAAAGGCACTCATAATGTTTGAAATGTTTCATAGACTTTAACTCTTTCAGAGACTTTTGCTGCTTTTCCCTTTATTAACCATTGGCTATTTGTGCGATGTGCATGACCTGAATTGAAAACCATGATATAGTGTTTGTGAATAAATGTTAACAATCAAAATAAATGGATATCTGGGTAGTGTGTATGTAGTGGACTGAGAATGTTGGCAAATATTCATGAAAGACTTCCGAGTTAGATATACCCATGTTATTAAACAGGCTCCTTCCCAATCTCACATGAAATGAGACTTCTAACTTCAGGCTTCTGTGCCTCCTACCTCCTTGTTCCAGCACCTTGAGTTGTTAAAGACTACATGGAGGATGATTTCAAAGTAAACTGTCTCTTGAACTGGATTTTAGTAATGACCCCCATTCTCTCACCGTGCATCAATAGGTACAGACAGGAAGAACTGTAAAAGGTGGAGATTGGGCCAGTCATAAACTGGGTAGGTTGACTTGATGTTCCTGGGGATTTGAGGGACCCACCTGTGGATAGGTATATCAACAAAAGAAGATAAGATTATTTTTATGGCCAAATTACCAAGGTAGTGTGACAAAGTTCAGTTATAAAATCATTCTCCTACTCCTGTTCTACTTTCACTTCTGAACTGACAGAAACAAGAGGTAGGAATCTGTGCCTCTGGACAGATATCTGTTCAGTGTGCAGCTATGGGAAGCGGGGGTTTAACCTCAGATCAATCCTTGTCACGGTCACTTATACCTATTTACAAATTCACTTATAATTCTCCCATGAGCCGTGGAAGTTTATTATCAGAGAAATCCATGCCATGGGGACTTCTGCCTATTTATTCATTCCATTAAAATTATTAAGTAGCACTGCAATGTTGACCTTTGTATCCCTTGATTGGGCCAATATTGGACAGGTTGGCCAGGAATCCCTACTCTTTCCCTACAAAAACATTGCGAGAGCACTCTTTCTTTCCATTCCTGACTAATGGGATGCAATCTGATGTGATATGCCTCTGTCTATTTCTTTGCAGACCAACTCCAGATAGGCACAAGTGAGTTCTCGCTTGTTGTGTGACTTTGGAAAAGTCACTTAACTTCTCGGTGCCTCAGTTACCTCATCTGTAAAATGGGGATTAAGACTTGAGCCTCGCATGGGACAACCTGATTTACCTCGTGTCTACCCCAGTGCTTAGAACAGTGCTCGGCACATAGTAAGCACTTAACAAATACCAACATTATTATTATTATTTATGCAAGTGGTGGAGTTAGGATTAGACTCTCCTAAATCCCAGTCCTGTGCTCTTTCCACTCTTCCTTACTGCTTTCCACCAGGTCCACCACTGCTTGAGCTTGGGTAAGTTACTTCACTTTTCTGAGACTGTCTTCTCACCTGAAAGTGGGGATCAAATCAATCGAAATTAGTGAATGAGCACTTACTCTGTGCAGAGCTGAACTAAGCACTTTGAAGAGTAAGGTGGAGTTAGTCAAAATGGTCCCTGCCCCCAAAGAGTTTACAATCTAGAAAGGGAGATGGGCACTAAAGTAAATTACAGGTAAGGGGAAGCAATAGAGTTTAAAGATAGGTACATAAGTCCCATGATGAGAAGAGGACAGGGTGAGCCCATGTGCAGAGGCAAAGTGAAAAGGATGAAGTAGCAGTGTTGGGGGGGAAATGAGTGATTAGTCAGGGAAGACCCTCCGGGAAGAGATGTGATCCCTTCTTTGTCCCAGGGGCTGTGGCCAAGCCCCCCTAGACTGTAAGCTCGTTGTGGGCAGGGAATGTGTCTGTTTATTGTTATATTGTACTCTCCCAAGCGCTTAGTATCGTGCTCTGAACACAGTAAGTGCTCAGTAAATACAAGTGAATGAACGATTATCCTGTGCCTATCTCAGTGCTTAGAACAAGTGTTCTGAACACAGGAGGTGCTCAATAAATACTACTTCTAATTGCTGAGCCCAGTGTGTGACACTAGCAAGCACTAAAAGTGATGAGCGCAGTGCTTGGCGTCAGTAGTTGAACAAGCCCAGTAAAGCTGAAAATCCCTCTTGCATATTTAGGGTGGTTGGCCCCAGCTAAACCCACCCTGGCCAGCTTAAGGGACGATGCCCCCTTGTCTTGCCATCTCCAGCCATGGCAGAGCACCCATGACATGGAAGTGCTGTGGTTCCAGAGCCAGTTTGCAGAGCCCGTGATTTTGCACCACAACAGGAGGGAGCAGGAAGGTGAGCAGATAGTGGAATACTTCGGGTGGACAGTTTTATGAAGGACCCCATGGCCAACGGGAGCTTTTCCATGCCCTTCTGCAACATCAGTCTTTGAAATGGGCTGTACTTCTTCAAGAGAGGCTGACAACTACAAGAAAGCCAGTGTGGAACTGAGGGTGGCAGGTAAGTTTCTTTGCTGTGGTAATGGGATACCTCTTTGACACATTAACAAATTCCCCCTCTACACTGTAAATTCCTCCCTCTACACTGTAAGCTTGTTGTGGGCAGGGAATGTGTCGGTTTATTGTTGTACCGTACTTTCCCAAGTGCTTAATACAGTGCTCTGCACACAGTAAGAGCTCAATAAATATGATTCAATGAATGAATTAATGGTTATGGGATTACCTGAAATAATAAGGGGTACTGCAGCTTTCCAGGCAGACTCCCATATTTCTTTCCAGGTTTAAAGTATGTGCTCAGGTCAAGCCTTCCCCTGAGGGACTGTGAGAAACAGCATGGTAGAGCAGATAGAGCACAGGCCTGGGAGTCAGAAGGTCATGGGTTCTAATCCCAGTTTCGCCACTTGTCTGCTGTGTGACCTGGGGCAAATCACTTCACTTCTCTTCACCTTAGTTCTCATCTGTAAAATATGGATTGAGACCGTGAGCCCCTCGTGGGACAGGGGCTGTGTCTAACTCTATTTGCTTGTATCCACCCCAGTGCTCGGTAGAGTGCCTGGCACATAATAAGTCCTTAACAAATGCCACAGTATTACTAGCTTTCTAGTGCCCCTTGAACTCCTAGTTACTGCAACTTTTTTTTGTAATTCACCTTGAGCTTTTTGACTCCTTCCTGTTTCATTTGAGGGCCCACAAGGCTGGCTGCTGTTCGGGGAATTAATCAGTAGCATTCATCTAATAGCAAGTGGGAACAGAGCACTGCATAAAGGTTCTGGAAGAGTCCCATAGTGTCAGAAGACTCAATCCCTGCCCTCAAGGATCTTACAGACTGTGAGTGTTGATTGAGAGTCTACTTTGTGCAGAGCGCTGTACTAAGTGCTTGGGAGAATACAGTAGAGTTGGAAGACATAATCCCTGCCCTTAAAGATCCTACATTCTAATAGCATGGATCGAGAGTCTACTGTGAAGAGTGTCTTGGTGTAAATTCTTGGACTAGTTCAATGGAGTAAGGAGAGATAATCCCTGCTCTTAATAATTCGTTCACTCATTCATTCAATCATATTTATTAGGCGCTTACTGTGTGCAGAGCACTGTACTAAGTGCTTGGGAAAGTGCAATACAACAATAAAGAGTGACAATGCCTGGCCACAGCGAGCTCACAGTCTGGGGGGGGGGGGAGAATTGTATTTGTTAAGCGCTTACTATGTGCCAAGCACTGTTCTAAGCGCTTAAGACAGTGCTTGGCACATAGTAAGCGCGTAACAAATACTATCATCATCACCTACTATTTCCCAGCACTTAGCTTCCAACGTGCTGCCCTCTAGTGGTGGTTTAAGGGAGCAAACGTTTCTTTCCCAGGAAGATGTGTTTGTGTTTTTAGTTTGTCTTTTCAGAACCCTTCTTCCTCTCTAAGGTCGCTTTCACAGAAAACCTGTCAATCCCGGAGCTTCTCCGTGTCAGTACCGGTTACATCCTGTGGACAGAACAAAGGAAAAGGGTAAGAAATTCAGGGAAGACAATGAGAGCTTCAGCCCACAATGGGAGAATATGTGCTAAAGCTAAATCAGGAAATAGTACCGAACTGGAGCCGGTAACCCCAATCCCACAGACGTTCTGGGAAGGGGCTCACCCAGCTCTTGTCTCGGTGGCATAAGTGGTGTTGTCTACAGTGATGGGAAAGACAAAATGAGACACCTTTTGGGTAGAAAGATGAGGAGTTCTCTTTTGAACATGTTAAATTTACGATGTGGACCGCCAGGTGAGATCCTGAAGGCAAAAGGAAATGTGAGACTGCAGAGAAGGAGAGGTCAGGACCTAAGAGGTACATTTAGGAGCCATCCGCATAGATGTGGTAGTTGTAGCTATGGGAGTGAATGAATTCTCCATGGGTGTGGGTGTAGATGGAGAATAGAAGACCCAGAACTGAACCTTGAAGGACTCAGCTAGAAGGTGGGAGGCAGAAGAGGAGCCCGTGAAGGAGACCAAGAATGAGTGGCCAGAGAGATACGAGGCAAACCAGGAGAGGATATTGTCAGTGAAGCTAAGGTTGGATGTTTCCAGGAGAAAAGGATGGTCCACATCGTCAGGGGCAGCTGAAAGTTATAGGAGGATGAGGTTGGAGTAGAGGCCATTGGATTTGGTTTTGGTGACCTGAGAGAGGTCAGCTTCCTTGAGTGAAGGGGGCAGAAGCCAGATTGGAGGATGTCAAGGAGAGAATTGGAGGAGAGGAAGTGGAGACAGTGGGTGCAGACAACTTAAGAAGTTTGGAGAGGAATGGTAGGAGATAGGGCAATAACTGAAGGGAGCTGTGGGGCCAAGGAAGTTTTTTTAGGGCAGAGAGAAAGAATTAACTGGAAAGCGCATCGGTGAAGATGATGGTCAGGGAGAGAAGACAGGAGGGGGCATGCGTTTGGATAAGGTGAGAAGGGATGGGGTCAGAGGCACAGGTGGAGAGGGTAGATTTTGATAGGGTGGGAGATATCTTGAGCCTACTGCTGGGAAAGATGGGATAGTTGAAGTAGGAGCAGGAGGAGGTGAACATTTGGGAAGGCAGGGGTGGGTGCACTGGAGCCTCATGACCGGGCCTGGTCCACCCTCCTCCTATCCCCCTCCCACTCTGGGCTTAGGTCCTGTTGGCACTGACTGTAGAATACCCAATCTGAGCTCAGTGGACCCAAGGCCCATCTCTACCTCCCCATCCTCAGTGTTGGTGCAGGGCAGGAAGATTCCCAGTGGTATATTCATTCATTCATGCATATTTATTGAGCTATTACTGTGTGTAAGCACTTTTCTAAATGCTTGGGAGAGTACAATATAACAATAAACAGACACATTCTCTGCCCCACAACGAGCTTCCGGCCTAGAGGGGTAGACCGACATTAAAATAAATAAATGAATTACAGATATGTACATAAGTGCTGTGGGGATGAATAAAGGGAAAACCTTCGGAGTCACCACACACTAAGTTTCCTGTTAAGTTTTCTGATTTGCCCACAATTATGTAAGCTCCTCCTCACCCCTCCCCATTTCCATATCCCGCTCTGCTGCCAGATCATTTCTCTACAAAAGCATTCACTCAATGTTTCCCCACTCCTCAAGGACCTCCAGTGGTTGCCCATCTGTTCTGCAAACAGAAACTCACCATCTGCTATATAGCATTCAATCACCTTGCCCCCTCCTACCTTACCTCACTGTTTTTCTATTACAACCCAGCCTGCACACTTCATTCCTCTAATGCTAACCTACTCACTACATCTCACTGCTGACCACTCACCCGCATCCCGCCTCTGGCCTGGAATGTCCTCCCTCTCCATATCTGACAGAGAATCACTTCCCCCACCTTCAAAACCTTATTAAAAAGCACATCTCATCCATGAGGCCCTCTCTGAATAAGCCCTCATTTCCACTTCTCCCACTCTCTTCTGGGTCACTTTTGCACTTGGACTGGCACCCTTTAATTACTCCTCCGCCTCCCTCAACCCCACACCACTTATGTACTTATCCATAATTTATTTATATTAATGTCTGTCTCCCCTTCCAAACTGTAAGCTCGTTGTGAGCTGGGAACGTGCCTGCCAATTCTGTTACACTGAACTCTCCCAAGTGCTTCATTTAGTGCTCTGCACAGAGTAAACGATCCATCAACACGATTGAATGATTGATTTCTGGGATCCGACCTGCGCTCTCCACCGACTCCGGCCGTTTTTCTTTTCTTCTTCGCTCTTGTCGTCGCCTCCGCCGCTATATGGCAGCTCCTTCCCACGTAAAGCTAGGTTGGTGGATGGGACGGGCGACGGTTCCCAGGCCTCCTCCCCCAGTGCTAGGCCTCTGCGGTTCTTGGCCTAGGACTGCTGCCAGCCTAGAGGGGGGCACACAGGGAGGAGCTCCTCAAATCCGGACCCGCTACCCCTGCCCTTCTGGACAGCGGGCAAAGAGACCCACAGGGAGGGGATCCGCAGAATCAGAAACCTTCCTGTCCTTCTGGGGGCCATGGGAAAGAGCCAGACCCAGAGAACTTTGTTGGGGAAAGGAAGGATATATATTCTCAGGGGAACCTGGAACCGCCTTGCTGAGTTCCCCACCTTGTATCTACCAGCTCTTAGAACAGTGCTTGGCACATAGTAAGTGCTTAACAAATACCATCATTATTATTATTAAAAGAAATCTCCCTTTCTCTTGAGGGGTTGGGGGGTAAATACAGGCCTACGGGAGGGGAAATCAGGGGCATACAGGCAAGAGGTGGAAATCTTGGAGATTAAGACTGTGAGCCTCAGTGGCGCAACCTGATAACCTTGTATCTACATCAATGCTTAGAACAGAGTTTGGCACATAGTAAGCGCTTAACAAACACTATAATTATTATTATTATTAAGTCTCCCTGCATTGAGGGAGGGAAGACAGTGAGGGGGTTCCCACGGTCAGAAGCCTCTCTACCCCCGGGGGGGGTGGGAATACAGTTCATTCATTCAATCGTTTTTATTTAGCATTTACTGTGAGCAGAGCACTGTACTAAGCGCTTTGAAAAATACAATACAACAATAAATAGACCTTTCCTAACCACAAAAGGGATTCCCATAGGCAGAACCTCTATGCCTTAGGGGAGACAAGAAAAGCAGCGTGGGGGTTTCAGGGGTAGAAACCACCCTGCTTTGCGGTGGAAGAAAGGAAGGGCGGAATGGTTGGGGGAGTTTCAAGGCAGAAATCCATCTCCCTCTCCAGAGCTGGCCTAGTTGTTCGCCCCTTTCCCCTCCCCATGAGACTCGGGCTCAGGATTCGGCTGGGCCTCGATGAGGCCACATAGATCCCTTCGGCCTCCTGGACCCACGCTGGCCCCCTCTCTGTGGATGCTGGGGGGCGATGATCGAGTCACGCAGGACCTGTTGGTCGTGGGGGGAGAAAAGAAGTTAGGATGGGTGCAGACTTCCCCATTCCGAGGGGATTGGGGGTGGGTGGGAGAGAAGGTTCATTCAGCGTGGCTTAGTGGAAAGAGCACGGGCTTTGGAGTCAGAGGTCATGAGTTCGAATTCCAGCTCTGCCACTTAGCTGTGTGACTGTGGGCAAGTCACTTAACTTCTCTGTGCCTCAGTTACTTCATCTGTAAAATGGGGATTAAGACTGTGAGCCCCACGTGGGACAACCTGATTCCCCTGTGTCTACCCCGGCGCTTAGAACAGTGCTCTGCACATAGTAAGCGCTTAACAAATACCAACATTATTATTCAATCATCAATAGTATTTATTGAGTCCTTACTGCATGCGGAGCACTGGACTAAGCGCTTGGAAAGTACAGGAGAGAGAGGCAACAAACAACAGGTTCACAGTCTAGAAGGGGGAGACAGGCAACAAAGCAAGTAGACAGCGTTGGGATAGTGGGGAGCAAGGAAGTTTAAGTTTATAAAAATTAAATTAAAAGAAAACCGCGGGGAGGGGACGGCTGAACTTGATTACCTGGAAAATCTAGGCGGGAAGGGAGCTCCTTCCAGCTTCGCTTCCTCGCTTTTCCTGCCCCCGCAGCCTGAGCCCTGAGCCAGAGTGACGTCCCGCCCTGCCAATCCACGGTGAGCGAGGACAAGCCAGGAATTTGATTGACTACTCCATAAACCCGTCCCCTCCCACACACACATGTCATCCCTCTGTCACCGGTTACTTCTGCTGCCCAAACTTCATCCTGCTTCTCCTCGGGCCCAGCCGCCTCTCCCCCATCCCGACACTAAGGGAAAGGGGAGAGAGAGGAATCCAACTGCTGGGACTCCTGGGTCCTGGCATCCTCCTCACTACTTCCCCTTCATCATCATCATCATTATTATTATGATAGATGTTAAACGTTTCCTGTTCTAAGCGCAGGGGTAGATTCAAGGTCATCAGGTTGTCCCTCGTGAGGCTCACAGTCTTAATCCCCATTTTCATTCATTCAGTCGTATTTATTGAGTGCTTACTGTGTGCAGACCACTGTACTAAGCGCTTGGAAAGTACAATCCGGCAACAAATTCATTCATTCATTCAATAGTATTTATTGAGCGCTTACTATGTGCAGAGCACTGTACTAAGCGCTTGGGATGAACAAGTCGGCAACAGATAGAGACAGTCCCTGCCGTTTGACGGGCTTACAGTCTAATCGGGGAAGACGGACAGACAAGAACAATGGCACTAAACAGCGTCAAGGGGAAGAACATCGAGACATTCCCTTCCCAACGACGAGCTCACATTTTATAGATGAGGCAACTGAGGCACAGAGAAATGAAGTGACTTCCCCAAGGTCACCAGGCACTTCTCTGTGCCTCAGTTTCCTTAACTATAAAATGGGGTCCAATCCCTGTTCTCCCTTCCATTTAAAGTGCGAGCCCCTTGTGAGATAGGGTCTGTGTCTAACCTGATTAACTTGTATCTAACCCCACCACTTAGAACAGTGCTTGATATAAAGCAAGCACTTAACAAACATCATGATAATAATATTAATGATAAAAATAATGATAACCTCCAAAGACCTTCTTTTCCCCTGTCGCGTCACCACCCCCGGAGAACGGAGGTCTGGAAAGGGGAAACTGAGGCCAATCTATGGGTCTAGCTGCAGAGGGGAAGAGAAAGGTGGAATGGGAAAAGAAACAAGATATGCAACTGCTGTGCTAAGCACTCAGAAAGTACGAGAGAAGCACCAGACTTGCTTCCTGACCCCAAAAAACTTGCACTGTTACAGGAAAGACAAACAGGTTTGTTGCTAAGCACAGGAAACGGAGAAGGGAGCGGGCGGAATCCTGTGATAAATTTATGTCAGAGGCTTCCGGATGTCGCTTTAAAATCAGAATGAGGGATTAGTTAGTCCCGCCCTCGAGAGATCCGGGCATTTAAAGGGAGAAAAACACAACAAGCTTCGCATTGGAGTCGTTAGTAGTGTCAGTGCTACTGGAAAAAACCAGGACGTTTTTTCGGAACAGATGTAGTCGTGGCCGAGTGGTTAAGGCGATGGACTAGAAATCCATTGGGGTTTCCCCGCGCAGGTTCGAATCCTGCCGACTACGGATTTCCTCTTTTTCTCCCCCTCTCAGATCTCGTCTTCACTGACAGCCCAGTAACACCCTCCTTTACCCGACTCTGGCTGAACCCTTTGGTCAGGGAGCAGAAAGAGCAGCTGGCAGGTTTTCATCAGGAAAAGGCCCCTCCCTCACTGGACAGCAGCAGGGCACTAAGCCATCTCCGAGGGTCCGAGGGAATGTCCCCGTCTGGCCGGCAGGAAAGCCTGTTTCAAAAACTTTAAATCCCACCCCATGACAAAAGCTCGAATTTTCCTTCCTTCCCACCTCCTCCAGAGAGGGAAGTGCTGGGGGATGAAGGAGAGAGAGCTGGGGGCCGGGGGCGGAGAGAGAATAAAGAGGAGGAGGAGAGGAAGGAGAAAGATAGGGAAGAAAAGATGGAAGGAGAAAAGGAGGGAAAAGGAGAGGATGCTGAGAAAAGAGGAATAAAGGATATTATAAATTGGCCGGGAGTCAAATCCAGATCTCCTTTGGGGGAGACAAAAACTCCATCACTGAAACGCCATCACTGAAACAGCAAAGCATATGCGCTTTAGAAAGGACAAAGAATGTCATTTGGGAACTTGAGAGAAGATATCTGGGCAAAATTGGGTTTTGATTCAGTCCATTGTTTTAATTGATTCTCCTGACGGCTCGCCAGAAGCCCCTGGCTATCTTATTCTACTAAGGATAATAATAATAGTTATAATAATAATAATTGTGGTATTTGTTAAGCGCTTATTATGTGCCAGAGACTGTACTAAATACCGGGGTGGATACAAGCAAATCGGTTTGGACACAGTCCCTGTCCCGTGTGGGGCTCACAGTCTCAATCCCCATTTGAGACTAAACCAGGGGCTAGGGACTGAAAACTGGTCCTCAGACCCTAATAGCTGTCTGCCCGGGATTGGGGGAGATGGGTCGTGGTTGGGGAAGCGGGTGGGGGAAACAGAGCATTTGTATCCGAGTCCTCATGGGACTGAATCCAAACCTTTCTGAAGGACCAAGGATGGAAAATTTGAGTTTGGGCTGGGAGTGGAAGTGGGATGGAGGGTGGGAATGTCATATCGGGGAATAATTCTCCCTCCCCTAAACCCCCAGACTACAGTCTGGGGCAACAGGCCCAAGAATTATTATTCCACAGAAGTTGACAACTCTGTCCCTCTCTATCTGGCCATAGGGATTGTGATTCCCGTAGGCCCAAAGAAGTGATGATGATGAAAATCATGGTATTTTTTTAAGCGCTTACTATGTGCCAAGCACTATTCTAAACCCTGGGATAGTTACAAGGTATCAGGTTGTCCCAAGGGGAGCTCACAGTCTTAATCCCCATTTTACAGATGAAGTAACTATGGCACAGAAAAGCTAAGTGACTTGTCCAAAGTCTCACAACTGGCAAGTGGCGGAGTCAGGATTAGAACTCCAGATCTCTGCCTCCCAAGCCCGTGCTCTTTCCACTAAGAATGAAGGGATCTGGAGCAGAGTTTAGACCCAAGACGGGAATAGAGAAGAGTACCATCAGTGGTGTGGGCCTGGGGGAGTTATCCAAGAGTGACATGCTGTATCTCGTTTTAAACCGATTTCAAATTTAAAAGATAAATAAATGAAAAGGTAAAGCACACCGTAGTCGGCAGGATTCGAACCTACGCGGGGACACCCCAATGGATTTCAAGTCCATCGCCTTAACCACTCGGCCACGACTACATGAAAAACAAGATTTCTCCACCGAATTCATTAGTCACAATCGATTTAGACCCCAATTTCCACTTGTAATTTGTGATCACCGTTTTCAACAAAGTCACAGATGGACTTCGGACTCAGATCCTTCCTTTCCACCACGGCCCAGCCGAACCCTGCTTACGCCCTTTCCATTACTCTCCCACAGATGACCAAACCTCGCCCCTGAACTGTCCGGTACGGGACGCTGGTGTCACAAAGGCCTTGCCACTCCAGGTCACCATGGAAACGGGATGCAGTCGTCTTGTTCCCAGAAGGACTGAGTGATCTCAGCAGGAGGGCCGGCCTCCTCCTCTTCGGCAGGACACCCTCTAATTGGCCTTCGGATGCCAGGCGGAGAGTTGGCATCACAGAGTACAGGTGGGTCTCGAGAGCTCACATTCACGCCACTTTGTATCTTGAATCCAGTATGACGGAATTAGGAACAGCGTTACTAAACAAAATTCCTACCCTCAGCGGGGCTTACAGTCCAGTGGGGGGGTTTACAATCTGTCGAAATCTTACTGCTACGTATTTAGAAGATGATGGGTTCTATTCCCGTCCCCGCCACTTGTCTGCTGTGTGACCTTGCGCTTCTCTGTGCCTCTGTGCCTCAGTTATCTCAGCTGTAAAATGGAGATTTTAAAAGTGTGAGCCCCAAGTGGGACAACCTGATTATCCTGCATCTACCCCAGCGCTTAGAGCTTGGCATATAATAAGGACTTAACAAATACCATAACTATTATTAGTACTGAAGTTCCGACGTCGCACTTCCCCGAATATTGTAACAAGCCATTTCCCAGCTTTATAAAGATCGAGAGCCAACGGAAATGCACTCCAGGCACCCAGAAGAAAAGCACGACAGCAAAACAAGGAACAGTTCTGGGAGTCCCTTATAGATCTCTTCTGTCATAACGCACTCACTGTGAAATTTCACCACCAGTGAATGTCAACTAGATAGAAGAGGAAAAAAGCAACTAGCAGAGGATGGTTTCGATCCATCGACCTCTGGGTTATGGGCCCAGCACGCTTCCGCTGCGCCACTCTGCTCTTATACAGAGGTGTCTTTTGATGATTCTCTAAGGATTTCGATTAAAGGGACAGAGGAGGGGCCTGTTTTCATGTCTTTCTAGTATTTCAGGTTGCATATAGTCCCGAGAGGCTTCCCGTCTTCCCGCTTTCTCCCCACAACGCACACCCAGGACCCAGACACGCCGCCCACTGAATATTCGGGACCCTCGGAATCCCGGAGCGGAACGGGCAGGGACAAGAGGACAGAATGAACCAACGGAGAAATAAAGACAATCTGCTCCAGTCCGTGAACCAGGGAAATTAGGGGTGCCATGATTCTATTTATCTTGATGATGTCTGCGCTGGACTGTTTGTTGTGTTTTGTTCTGTTTTGCTTTGCTGTCTGTCTCCCCCGTTTAGGCTGTGAGCCGTTATTGGGCAGCGATTGTCTCTATCTGTTGCCGAATTGTACACTCCAAGCGCTTAGTACAGTGCTCCGCACATAGTAAGCCCTCATTAAATGCTATTGAATGAATGAATAAGGAAATGAAGCAATTTCCAACCGGGGCACAAAGAGCACGGGCTTGGGAGTCAGAGGTCGTGGGTTCTAATCCCGACTCCGCCAATTGTCAGCTCTGTGACTTTGGGCAAGTCACTTAACTTCTCTGGGCCTCAGTTACCTCATCTGTAAAATGGGGACTAAGACTGTGAGCCCCACGTGGGACAACCCGAAACCCTTGGATCTACCCCAGCGCTTAGAGCAGTGCTTGGCACATAGTAAAGGCTTATCAAGTACCATCATTATTAGCAAATGTTCCCGAATCGGTCACACGTTCCCCAGTAAATATGATTGACTGACTGACTGATTTTGGTATTGGAGCTTTACAGTGACGTCTTTAGCATAACTTGCGCCCAGTGTGATGATTGCATTCCGAGCCCCTTGGATTTCTGCGATGTCTGCGGAAGGACACTCTAAGAGGCGTCACAGAGGAAGCATTGGTGGTTCAGTGGTAGAATTCTCGCCTGCCACGCGGGAGGCCCGGGTTCGATTCCCGGCCAATGCAACTTTTTAGTAAAAGGTAAAACATTACTATTCATAATAATTGTTTATTGAATAATTGAGGATGATTAAACTAGTTAAGCGTTTACTATTTTCCAGCCATTGTTCTAAGCCCTGGGATAGATACAAGGTTATCAGGTTGTCCCAGGTGGGGCTCACAGTCTTACAGATGAGGTAAACTGAGGCCCAGAGGAGTTAAGTGACTTGCTCAACTAATAATGATGGTATTTGTTAAGCGCTTACTATGTGCCAAGCACTGTTCTAAGCGCAAGGGGGGGAATACGAGGTGATCAGGTTGTCCCACGTAAGGCTCACAGTCTTAATCCCCATTTTACAGATGAGGTCACTGAGGCATAGAGAAGTGAAGTCACTTGCCCAAAGTCACACAGCTGACAAGTGGCGGAGCCAGGATTCGAACCCACAATCGATTACAATATCAAATAATCATACTATGTATAGTATAATAGTATAAGTATATTATTAATAATAAGTGGTATTTGGTAAACTGGTAAAATCACTACCTTGGTGTGGTGGCCACTGAGTGCTACGGCTCTGGGGCAGTCTTCCCCAGGAAGAAAAGTAAAAGCCCGACTCTGGTGGGACTCGAACCCACAACCTTTGAATGCCTTCCACAGCTCTAGAAGTCCAATGCGCTATCCATTGCGCCACAGAGCCACTTTCGAACTAGAATTTTTTGTGAACTGTATACAGGAGTGGACTGTGCACTTGTCCTCAGAAGGAAAAGAAAAAGTTTTTTATCTTCTGAGCTACCTGGGCTCTCCGTCCAGCTGCTGACCCAGAAAAGGGAAAAGCTCACCACCTAATAGGGGGCCGAATCGCCTCTCCAACCATCTTCCCCGTCTTCCACAGCATTTCGAGTAGCAACTGTGAGCCTCACGTGGGACAACCTGATTACCCTGTTTCTACCCCAGCGTTTAGAACAGTGGTCGGCACATAGTAAGCGCTTAACAAATACCAACATTATTATTATTATTAGCAAGGAACAACTGCGTCGCCCTAGCCATTGAATTTGCCCCTTTAATTCACCTCACCCCCATCCCCACAACACTTCTCGACAGATGAATAATTCATTTATACGTATTAAAGTCTGTCTCTCTCCCCCCACCCCCTTAGACTTGTGGGCAGGCAACATGTCCTTACCAACCCTCTTATATTTGTAATCTCTCAAGCGGTTAGTGCAGTGCTTTGCACACAGTAAATATTATCCAACCCGATTTGCTTATATGCATCCACCTCAGCGCTTAGTAACGATAATAATAATAATAATAATAATAATGTTGGTATTTATTAAGCGCTTACTGTGTGTCAAGCACTGTTCTAAGCACTGGGGAAGATACAAGGTCATCAGATTGTCCCCCGTGAGGCTCGCAGTCTTCATCCCCATTTTACAGATGAGGTAACTGAGGCCCCGAAAAGTTAAGTGCCTTGCCCAAGGTCACACAGCTGACAAGTGACAGAGTCGGAATGAGGACCCACTACCTCTGACTCCCAAGCCTGTGTTCTTTCCAGTAAGGCACGCGGCTTCGCAGTCCAGTGACTGGCACATAATAAGAGCTTAAAAATACCATAAATAGTATTATTATTACTTAATAAGAGTCACTGATTGAGTGTAAGATGTGTTATGATGAATTGGAATAGGCACTAAGAAAAGTCAGTAGTAGCAAGGGCCCCATGGTGTAATGGTTAGCACTCTGGACTCTGAATCCAGCGATCCGAGTTCAAATCTCGGTGGGACCTTACAATTTATCTTTGGGCCTAACCAAGCTAGGTCCAATTTGACATGAAACACGTGCTCGAATCTCATTTTGCTCTTTTTTTTCTTTCAATTAGTTTTGTTTTCGTGACATTTGTTAAACGCTTACTATGTGTCAAAAACTGTTCCTAAGTGCTCGGATATAGTCCTTGTTCAACATGGGTGTCCGTCCCCTCCTCAGATTCTTGTCTAGTGGATCTATCCAGTAATCAATATATTTCCTCTTTCATAGTTCTCTTAGTGTCAGCACCAACATGCTTCATGGGCAGTTGTGAGTATTTTGACACTGAGCGGAGAGCAGATCGAAATTCTTTTCGCTTTGCCACAGAATTCTATTGCTTTTTGTTTTATTTTTGTTTCTTTGTCCTGGCCACTTTTCTTGTGGTGGTGTTTTTTTCGGTTTTCGTTTTTCCTTACGTGTCTATGGCCAGTCCCCTCTTGTGCCCGATATTCTGAGATTGTGAGCATCAGACTAAAGGATGCAGCCAGTTAGCCTCGTCACTTGATCCTTTTCTGCCAAGAACTTCAAATGTAGGACCGTTCCGGACTTCTCACCTCAGTGGTTACCTTATAAAAACCTTTTAACGCCCGGCTCCGTGGCTTAGTTGGTTAAAGCGCCTGTCTAGTAAACAGGAGATCCTGGGTTCGAATCCCAGCGGGGCCTGGATTTAGGGGGCGTTTCCTCTGTTGATTCGTGCTTAGTAGGTCTCATCCCATTTGCGTGGCAAATAGGTTGATCACGTTGCTTTTCCTCTGCCTTCAGAGGTACTATCCCTCTTCTTCCTCCTCACCTCTAACCTCAGCAACACCATCACCGCCACAGCAAATCATCCTCGAAATGATTCACCCGGTTTGAGTCGGTTTGTCACTATAGACCGACTCGGTTGATTGCCCCAGCGATCCGGGGGTTGTTTCCTTTGTTTGCCCCCCAGAATTGCGAGAATAGAAGCCCGGAAACAAACGCTTGAAGCTTTCGCCGTCTTTCTTTCCTTCACCAAAAGATCACGGGCCTGGAAACCAGAAGGTCGACTTGTCCGCTATGTGACCTTGGGAAAGTCACTTCACTTCTCTGGGACTCAGTTACCTCATCTGTAAAGTGGGAACGAGACGGTGAGCCCCACGTGGGTCAGGGACTGCTTCCAACCCACTTCGCTTGTAACCATCACAGGGTTTAGTACAGTGCCGGGCACATAGTAAGAACTTAGGAAATACCAAAATAATAATTATTATTACCTCCACATCTGATCGTAGTCAGCGCTTAGCAAACCCCTCCACCACTGTCATTATTTTGAAATTCTTCTGTTTTGCAAACCCGCTTCTTCCCCGCAGGAAGGAAGAAAAGGGAACCGCTCTTGACCCCGACGTGATTTGAACATGCAACCTTCTGATCTGGAGTCAGACGCGCTACCGTTGCGCCACGAGGCCACAAAGGAATGTACCGAAAGCGAACATTTATGGAAGAGAGAAAAATACATGGCTGGTCCTCATATTTTAGGATATTTGCTATCTGGAGGATTGTGAACCCATGCAATAGCCGGTACTGTGAATACACTGTCTTAGACACTAGATTCAGCCTCCTATCTCTCAGGGGGCGGTGGTGTGTGTGTGTCTGTGTGTGTGTTTGTAGTGTTTGTGTTTTGAACAACACCCCTTTCCCGCACAGTTCCCCACTGAGTGTATATTTAGCCTAGGACCAAGCTCAATTAACGTTATTGGTTGCTCGATTATTTGTAATTTCCCCTTATGTCTGTCTTCTCCTCTAGGCTAAAAATTAGCCTTAACTGTATAGTCGTCTGTCGAGCGTTTGGTACAGTGCTGTGTCCACAGTAGGTCATTAATGAATTCCATTGAGTAACTGATTTATCAATCAAGAAGTGGCACAACCAGAGTTTGAGCCGTTGGCCCAAAAAGCAGGAGACGTATGTATCCTTTCTTCGTTAGTATAGTGGTGAGTATCCCCGCCTGTTACGCAGGCGGGGGTTCGATTCCTCGACGGGGAGACAGGGGTGTTCTCTTTTCCTTTCAACATTTCTTACCTTCAGGCCCACATCTGAGCTTTCTTAAAAGGGACAGAAAAACGAATAGCTCCCAAAAACAATTTTGCGCATCCTTGTACTTTCCAAGAGCCTCGTACAGTGCTCTGCATACAATAAGCGCTCAATGAATACGATTCAATGAACGATGCTAATGCCCGGAAATCGATCCGGAGACAGCCTCACAGGCCATGGGGAAATTCCCTTTCTCATACAAATTAACGGTTTGTTAAATGCACTCAGTATGATCCGAGCACGGTACTAAGCACTAGGGTGGATAAAAACAGAATGGGAGCAGACAGAGATAGAGGTTGGGAAGGTAAATGAAGCAGTAATAAAAAGTTTACGAGCCAGCCAGGAGTCGAACCTGGAATCTTCTGATCCGTAGTCAGACGCGTTATCCATTGCGCCACTGGCCCTACAATTAAGAGTTTCTGCAGCGCTTTTATGAGGGGGTTGTAAGGCTGCTACTTAGAGGACAGTAAGTTTTGCAGTGCCCGGTTTTAAGAGAAACCGAAGCCGCCAGTGATGGAGAGAAATCGTTTCCATCCACCCCCCCCATTCCTTTCCTGCGACTCCTGGAACGAGTAACCGACAGCCGGCAGCTGATACTTTTTTCTCTCTGATAAGCAGAACCAGAAAGGGCCAGCGGTGAGCTCAGCGATTAGCCATTCCGCAGTCTCCCTTGTCATTTTGAGATTTTAAGCTGACAGGATCTGCCTTTGGCGCTCTCTATCTGGATACTCATTCATTCAGTCGTATTTATTGAGCTCTTACTATGTACAGAGCATTGTACTAAGCGCTTGGAAAGTACAGTGCAGCAATAAAGAAAGACAATCCCTGCCCACAACGGGCTTACAGTCTAGAGGGTATTTTTGTCTCTATATCTAGGTCTCTCTGTTTCGCTTTATCTTTCCACCTGGGTCTCCTTTGTGGAGGTTTTATTCCCGTCTCTATGGTTCGGCACATATAATTATAAAGTGCAATTCAGTACAAACTGTATAGACTGTAATTATAAAGTGTTAGCTCGTTGTGGGCAGAGAATGTTCCTATTTGTTGTTGTATTATACTCTCCCCAGCTCTTGGTACAGTGCTCTGCACACTGTAAGCGCTCAATAAATACAACTAACTGGCTAATAAAAAGGGTGCCATGCGTGAGTGCTCTCCTGCTGTAGCAATTGTGAAAAAGAGTAACAATATGGGGCTCTATAGCTCAGGGGTGAGAGCACTGGTCTCGTAAACCAGGGGTCGTGAGTTCGAATCTCACTAGAGCCTGTCTCTCAATATTTTGTTACCTTTTCTTTCGGAGCGATGAACGCAGAAAGAGGTTGGAGCAAAAGCTGAATAAACACCAACATTGGCAATTGCCATAATTTACTGTTTTCCCCTACTCGTTTACGAGCCTTTGTCACTTACTCTCCCATAACCCTCTGTCACGTGCATTGCACCTTTCAATGTTTGTCTTCCAGGAGAGACATTTATTCAATCATTCAATCGTATTTATGGAGCGCTTTCTGTGTGCAGAGGAGTAAACAATCTGTGTGCAGAGGAGTAAAAAACTGTGTGCAGTAAACAATCAATAAATATAATTTAATGAATATCCTGTCAGAAATTGGGGAAGGAGAGGGCCTCCTGGACGGAAATTTTACCCTACTTTGACACATGCGTCCCGACCTGAATGTCTTGGGGTAAACCCAGGTTCTATAACCAGCATTTGGTATACACTAAGAGCATTAAAAATACCATTATCAATATTAAGTGGACTGCTTTAAGGGATGAAAAGTAACAGGTCCCACCGAGATTTGAACTCGGATTGCTGGATTCAAAGTCCAGAGTGCTAACCATTACACCATGGAACCTATCGCGGAGACGGTTTTCGAAACACTTTCTGCAAGTTTGATGTAGTACGCTAGCCCCTGGAAACAAAACTTGAGGAAAGTTCAAATGCTAAGTGACAAGTTCAGCACTCAGAAAACCGCGGGCAATTTGGGGATTTCTAATCCTATTCTTGAGGGGCAATCTTTAATTTGGCGACTCCCAATCTTCTACTAATAGCCTCTCGACCAAACGGATATTAGTAAGAGCTTAGTTGTCCTGCACACTGTAAGAGCTCAATAAATACTACTGAAGAGAATAAGATGACGACCTCGCTCAGCAGTACGTTTCAATTTAGTCCCCCTCAGAAGCAAACTTCATACATCCATTCATTCGATCGCATTTATTGAGCCCTTGCTGTGTGCACAGCATTGTACTGAGAGCTTGGGACAGTACAATATAACAATAAACAGACACATTCCTTGCCCACAATGAGTTTACAGTCTAGAAGGAATCACAATAGGCCGGTTTGCACGGATAAGGACAGCGGTAATAGATTGTACAGGTCAAAAAGCAACCAACTCAACAAATCACGACAAGTCAAAGAATGAATCTTTGAGGTTAGAGGGTCCTCAGATGCCCACCAGCTCCAGGCAACACCATTTAGTTATCTAACTCTTCAGAGGCTTTTGGATATGGGAACAAGACCTTCCACCCCCCTTCCCATCCCTGGCCACTGGAGAATATGAGTTGGAAAACACGGAAACCGGACCGAAAATCCACTAAGGTCCAACCTTGTTGTTCTAGTAGTAGTCGGGGAAGAGAAAGGTGAGACAGGAGGAGGAGAAGGAAGAGGAGAACGAGGAGGAGTAAGGATATGAAACACGCTCTGCTAACCGCTTCCGAAGTACTCCCTCCAGAAACACAAGACGCGCTCCCTACCCACAAGGAGCTTGCTTTCTAAAAAGCAGGGGAGAACAGAAAAATGTTCCTAAGAAGTTTAAGTAGTGAGAGGAAGGAGCGTGCAGAATCCTGTGTGATGTTTGGTTGTCAGAGGATTCTGGATGCAGAATTAAGATCAGAAAAGGGTATTAAACTCGCCCCCCGAGGGGTTCGTGGCCTTGGAGGGAGAAAGAGACCCCAGATCAGGTGTTGGAGTCCGGTCAGGCCGTTCGGGCCTTGAGAAGAGCTCGGGAACACGTCTTCCATCAGTAGTCGTGGCCGAGTGGTTAAGGCGATGGACTAGAAATCCATTGGGGTTTCCCCGCGCAGGTTCGAATCCTGCCGACTACGGGCATTTTTTCCTTTGACATCATCTTCACCATTAAGCACTCGTATTTGCTGAATCCTTACTCTATGCAGAACACTATACTGTACTATGCTCACCAGAAGCCCCTACCTTATTCTACCAAAGATAATAAGAGCAATGATTATTTGTGGCATTTGTTGAGCGCTTACTCAACAAATTGTGCCAGGCACTGTACTAACATGGGTAGAAACAAGCAAATCGGGTTGGATACAATGCCTGCCCCATGTGGGGCTCGGTCTCCACCTCCGCACAATTCTCTCCTCTTAATACTAACCTTCGTACTGCGCCTCGATCTCGCCTATCTCACCGCCAACCCCTGGCCCATGTCCTGCCTCTTGCCTCCAATGCTTTCCTTCCTCAAATCCGACAGACAATTATTCTCCCCCTCTTAAAGGCTTATTGAAGGCACATCCCCTTCAGGAGGCCTTCCCTGACTAAGCCCCCATTTTCCTTTGCTCCCACTCCCTTCTGAATCGTCCTGACTTGCTCTCTCTGTTCTTTGCATCCTCCCAGCCCTGATGCAGTTAATGTACGTATCAGTCATTTTTTTAATTGAAGACTTTCTCCCCCTCCTCTAGACCGTTAGCTTGTTGTGGGCAGGGAATGTGTCTATTGTTGTATTGCATTATCCTAAGCGCTTAGTACAGTGCTCTGCACACAGTAAACGCTCAATAAATACGATTGAATGAACGATTGAAAGAATGAAACCTAGCTTCTGGGCTCCCAGAGCGTGATTCCTGCGGACTTTCATTCATTCATTCAATCTTATTTATTGAGCGTTTACCGTGTGCAGAGCACTGGACTAAGCGCTCGGAAAGTACAATTCGGCCACAGATAGAAACAATCCCTACCCAACAAAGGGGTTTACAGTCTAGAAGGGGGAGACAGACAACAAAACAAAACAAGTAGACAGGCATCAATAACAACAAAATAGATAAATAGAATCTTAGATATATACACATCATTAATATAATAGAGTAATAAATATGTACAAAAATACGTAAGTGCTGTGGGGAGGGAGGGGGAGGGAAGGGGGTAGAGCAGAGGGAGGGAGTAGGGGCAATGGGGAGGGGAGAAGAAGCAGAGGGAAAGGGAGGGCTCAGTCTGGAAAGGCCTCCTGGAGGAGGTGAGCTCTGAGTAGGGCTTTGAAGAGGGGAAGAGAGTTTTTAGTTTGGTGAGGGGGGAAGGCATTCCAGGTTAGAGGTAGACCTTCCCCAGGATGGAAGGATCTCGAGCGGGGTTTAGATGCAAGACGGGGATAGATAGGAGAACCATCGTGTTGTGGGCTGGGTGACTTATTCACGAGTCAGACGCCTTATCCACTCTCAAACTGATTTCAGATAAATAAATAAATAAAAGTATAAGATTCTCCGTAGTCGGCAGGATTCGAACCTACGCGGGGAAACCCCAATGGATTTCAAGTCCATCGCCTTAACCACTCGGCCACGACTACATGCTAAAGAACTACTCCCCACCGCATTCATTAATGACAATCGACTTAGTCTCCCAACTTACAGTTCTTAATTCTTATTGTCGTTCTCAAAAAAACCCGGTAGCAACCTCACCGATGGCTCGCCTTCGGGCTCAAACGTTTTCTCTCTATCATGCCCCCCAACAACCCTGCTTCGGCTCATTCCATTTCCCGCCCGCAAAAGGCCAAATTTCTCTCCAGAACTGTCCCTTGCGAGATGCTGATGTCACCAAGGCCTTGACAGTCCAGGTAACCATGGAAATGGGATTCAGTCGTCTTGCTTCCAGAAGGACTGAGGCCGCCTCTTATCCGGCAAGTCCTCTCCGGACTGTGGGAGTCACATAATACAGGTGGGATTCGAGAACTTTCATTCATTCACATTCATGCCACGTTTGGATCTTGAATCCAGTGCGATGGGAGACCCAAGGCAGTGGGGAGCAGAGAGAAGGAGGAATCAGGCAATCTCGATTTGGAGACTTCTCAGCCCCATTTAAAAAATCTCCACTTTTTTGTTTAAACACGTCCTCAGGTAGTTCACGGACCTGGAGAATCACGGATCAAAGAAACCGGCAATCGATCAGTGGTATTTATTGAGCGCTTTTTGTGTGCAGAACACTGTACTAAGTGAGCAATAACGTAAGTAAACAAAATTCCTACCCTCAGAGAGGTTTATAATCCAGCAGGGTACTTTACAATCTGTCAGAACCTACTACTGAAGTTCTGATGTCGCACTCTCCTGAATAGTGTATCAAACCATCTTTCCGCCTTTATAAAGATCAAGAGACAAGGCAGCAAAAGGAAATATGCGCCAGACACCCAGAAGAAAACCACAAACCGCAAAACAAGGAACATCTCTTGGAGACCCGCAGAGCGCTCTTCTGTCACAGGGCGCCCATCGCAAAATTGCAGAGAAAATGTCAGCTAGGTAGAACAAAAAGGAAACCAGCTAGCAGAGGATGGTTTCGATCCATCGACCTCTGGGTTATGGGCCCAGCACGCTTCCGCTGCGCCACTCTGCTTCTGCTCGAAAGTGTATTTTGATAATTCTCTAAAGATTTCGACTAGGAGGACAGCGGCTGGGCCTATTTTCATGTCTTTCTAGTATCTCAGGTTGTATCTAGTCCCCCCCCCCCGCCCCCCCCCCCCCCCCCCCCCCCCCCGCCCCCTCCGCCCAGAGGGATACTCGAAATCCTCAGAATTCGGGAGAGGAAAGGGCAGGGACAGGACAGAATGGACTAACGGGAGAATAAAGACGATTTACTCCTCTTCATGGACCAGAGAACTTGGGGTGCCAAATGTAAAAAAATGAAGCTATCTCCAACCGGGTCACAGATCTGACTGCTTTCACTCCTGTAAATTCTGGCCACCACCACTTTTCATTGTTACCCCTGACTGCTTTCACTCCTCTAAATTCTCACCCCTGGCTGACTTCATTCCTTTTAATTCCCACGCCTGATTGTCTTCACCCCTCTAAATTCTGCCCACCAGGAAACTGCCAAGGAAGAGGACGTCGCAACTCTATTGGCTTCGGGGAAAGCGAAGGGGTCCCGAGTGGGAAGACATGGTGCTAATCTTTGGACTCAAGAGTGCGCTCACGCTGCTTGAGTCCCCTCTCTCGGGGTCTTCCCCTGTTTTTTCCAACAGAGGAAAAAAGGTAAAATCAATGGTGTGATTGTTGCCACTGAGTCCCACGACTCCGGGAGGATTTTTCACTAAAAGGAAACCCGACTCTGGTGGGACTCGAACCCACAACCTTTGAATATCTTCCTCCACGCTAGAAGTCCAATGCGCTATCCATTGCGCCACAGAGCCCCCTTAGATGAGTCGTTTTTATGGACTATATGTATAGGTGGACAATGCTCTTTTCCCTCTGTGAGAAAAAAAAGTTTTCCTATCCTATGGGCTATCTGGGCTCTCCGTCTCGCTGTTGAGGCAAAGAGGGGAAACGCTCACCACTGAATTCTCAAAACATCTTTCCTCCAAATCTTTAAAGCAGTTCGAATATCCTTTGTTACAATACGGAATGTAACATACTGAGTCGTCCTTGCCACTGATTTGCCCTTTTTTTTCACTGCACCCTCAGCCCCACAACACTTTTGGACAGATACATTATTCATTTATTCGTATGAATGTCTGTCTTCCCCCTCTAGACCGTAAGCTCCTTGTGGTCAGACAACTTACCAACTCTGTAATATTGAACTCTCCCAAGCGGTTAGTACAGTGTTCTGCACACAGTAAGCGTTCAGTGAATAGGATTCACTGGTTGAGTCAAAGATGTCCCAGAAAAGTTCCAAATAGGATGTGGGACTTTAAGTGTGAGTGGCCCCATGGTGTAATGGTTAGCACTCTGGACTCTGAATCCAGCGATCCGAGTTCAAATCTCGGTGGGACCTTAACTACCCTTTTCTTTCTCGTAACCTAAACTTGGTCCACTTTTTCATTCATTCAATCGCACTTGTTGGAGCTCCTACTATGTGCAGAGAACTATACTAAGCGCTTGAGAATAAACACATTCTCTGCCCTGAACGAGTTTACATGTCTTATTTTGGTTTGGGATTTTTTTTATTCGTTTTCTTTTATGGTCTCTGTTAAGCGTTTACTATATATCAAAGACTGTTCTAAGCGCTGGGGCAAAGAAGCGGCGTGGCACAGTGGAAAGAGCGTAGGCTTGGAAGTCAGAGGTCAGGCTTCGAATCCCGACTCTGCCACTTCTCAGCTGTGTGACTGTGGGCAAGTCACTTAACTTCTCTAAAATGGGGATTAAGTGTGAGCCTCACGGGGGACAACCTGATTAGAATCAGGCCAGATATAGTCCCTGTTCAACATGGGGCTCACAGTTCTCTCCGTCCCCTTCTCAGATCCTCATCTGGCGGATCTGTCTGGTGATGAACATATTTCCTCTTTCATAGTTCATGTTTTCATGTAACATAGTTCAATCAACATTGTTGATACATAGTTCAACATTGTTACAAATATTTCCTTAGCCCTTGCAGAGAGCTCAATAAATACTCAATAAGTAGAGGGGAAGGGGGAAGAGCAGAGGGCGGGAGAAGGGGGAATGGGGAGGGGAGGAGGAGCAGAAGTCTGGGAAGGCCTCCTGGAGGAGGTGGGTTCTCAGTAGGGCTTTGAAAAGGGGAAGAGCGGTAGTTTGGCGGATGTGAGGAGGGAGGGCATTCCAGATGAGAAGGCGATGTGGAACCGGTGGGATCGAGGCACAGTGAGGAGGTTAAAGGCAGAGGAGCTGAGTGTGCGGCCTGGGCTGTAGGAGGAGAGAAGGGAGGTGAGGTAGGAGGGGGCAAGGGGATGGACAGCTTGGAAGCCAATAGTGAGGAGGATTTGCTTCATGAGAAGGTTGATAGGCAACCACTGGAGATTTTTGAAGAGGGGAGCGACATGTCCAGAGCGTTCCTGCAGAAAGATAATCCGGGCAGCGGAGTGAAGTATAGACTGAAGCGGGGAGAGGCAGGAGGATAGGAGATGAGAAAGGAGGCCGATGCAGTAGTCCAGTCGAGATTTTATGAGAGATTGCACCAGCAAGGTAGCAGTTTGGGTGGCGAGGAATGGGCGGATCTTGGCGATGTTATGAAGATGAGATCGGCAGGTTGTGGTGACGGATTGGGTGTGTGTGGTGATTGAGAGACTGTGAGCCCATATGCTCCGAGGATTGTGTCCGACCTGATTAGCTTGTGTCTGCTTCAGCGCTTAAAAATACCTTAAAAACCAAATAGATAAGAAGGTATACTTAAAAATATTATCTTTACCTCCCTAAACTCATCCAGGGAAAATCACCGAAATCAGGTCATTGCGTTGAGGGGAAATCTAGCCGGAGATAATTTGGAAGGGCCTACTACTCTACCCTTAACGCTCGGTGGTGGGCGTGGGGCTTCTGGAGCTACTACCCTAATGAAGGCTCACCTCCTCCAAGAGGCCTTCTCAGACTAAAGCCCCCCTTTTCCTTAGCTCCCCCTCCCCTCCGCGTCGCACCGACTCCCTCCCTTTGCTTACCCCCCTCTCCCCGCCCCACAGCACTCGTGTATATATGTACGTATCTAAAATTATATTTATTTATGATAGATGTTTACTTGTTTTGATGTGTATAGATCTATAATTCTATTTATTTACATTGAGGCCTGTTTTCTTGTTTTGATGTCTGTCTCACCCCTTCTAGACTGTCAGCCAGGTGTGGGCAGGGATTGTCTCTCTTTATTGCTGAATTGTACTTTCCAAGCGCTTACTACAGCGCTCCGCACACAGTAAGCACTCTGTAAATAGGATTGAATGACTGAATGGAGATCTAATGATAGGGTATCAGCGGGTGATTCAGTGCGCTTCCTAGGAGAGATCGTCAGAGGCTGAGGGAGACGTGTCCACACCCTCCCAACTCCCCTAACCGCCCTCACCGGTTCGGATTTTGTCATGCACAGTCGCCTTGCCATCCTCCTACGCATCTGAGGGAAATCGTGTTAGGCCCCATTTCAGGGAAGGCTGTGTTTCTGTGTGAGGAATTGTCGAAACTCACCCTTCAAGCCACGAGCGGACCTAACCACCCCATTTCGCCTACCCCATAACAGCTCCCTGGCCGAAAAGGAACTCAGAGAGAAGCTTTCCTTGGGCCCTTTTTCTGGAAACGATGTTGTTCCAATCTGCCAAGATTTGGTTCTTAGTAGTTTTCCTCATTTTTCCTGCCTCCCTTTCCATTTCCCCAAACTCCATCCTTCCAGTTGCATCTCTGGAGTAGCTTCTTTATTCCACAGCTTCCCAGAAAACGCTCCTTCCCTGGTCGAATTGGACCTGGCCTATGCAGTTCTGAGTAGGAAAACGCTGTGGCTATTCAACCAGTCCCTGACACTCAAGATGTCTTGGCTGGAGCTTTGAAGAAACCTTTCGTCCCTCAGTCTTCTGGTATAATATCAGTGATTTCCTTTCTCATTCCAGCTGCTCATTAGACAAAGGTTTTCTAGGCATCTCTGATCTTCCAGTTAGCTCTAACCCTGGCTAGGTTATTAATTATTGAAGTCAAGGATCATCTCCTCTGTCCCTATTCTCCTCTTCCGGCATTCAGTACATTGTCGTCCCCCCGTCCCCCCGTCCCTCCGTCCCCAGTAGAAGCTCAGCAAGTACTATTAATAGTTTAGCCTGTAAGCTCCTTGAAGGGAACTGGGAGAGTCCACCGGTGGTAGAATATTTGATCCTTGATGTTCCAAGTTACTTACACACTGTCTCGAATACATTTCTTTCAGTGGCGACCCCTTGCCACATCCTCCGAGTTGCAATTCCCTCTTCATATACCCTATATAGTAATTGTGGTATATCACAACTCTCCCCACCTTCAAAGCCTTTTGAAAGTCACATCTCTTCGAGGAGGTCTTCACTCTATTAATCCCTCTTTTATCAACTCCCTCTCACTGCTGTATCTCCTCTGCACTTAGATATGTTCTCTTTTAGCACTTGATATTCATTCATTTATTCAGTCGTATTTATTGAGCGCTTACTATGTGCAGAGCACTGTTCTGTTCATTCCGCCTTCAGCACCACAGCATTTATGTACATGTCCAGAATTTATTCATTTATTCTAATGTCTGTTCCCCCTTCTAGGTTGCAGTATCCCTGTGGGCGGGGAACGTGTCTACCAACTCTCTTATATGTTATTCCCCCACACACTTACCCCAGGGCTTTGCCTATGGTAGCTCTCAATCAATACGACGGATTGATCGATTGACTGACTGCAGTTGGAACAGCTCAGCTAATAAAATAGACCGATTGGCTCCCAGAGAAATGACTTGTCAAACAGTCAGTCAATCGTATTGATTGAGCGCTTACTCTGAGCAAGAGCACTGTACTAAACGTTTGTGAGAGTTACAGTATAACAATATAACACAGTTGGTAAAAACATTCCCTGCCCTCCCCCCCACCGCAACTCCTGGTTATAGTTTTCTTGTCATTCCCAGACCTTTGCCTCTTACCCCCAACTAATAAGGCCCCACTCCCCAGATAATTTATGTCTGGGATCCCTAGGTGACTTCCTTGCACCCGAGAATGCTAGGGACTTTGGAAAAATAAAGGTGAAGAAAGGGCTCGTCCGGGATTTGAACCCGGGACCTCTCGCACCCGAAGCGAGAATCATACCCCTAGACCAACGAGCCAACACCTTCTAGCCTCTTCCCAAGTGTCGGCCTCACGTGTGTGAAATTCGAAAGTAGATTTTTCTGTCCACTGTTCTCAATATTTGATCAGCAAGGGTACCTTTTGAGGGGAAGTTGTGAGTATTGGACACTCAGCCGCGAGTAGACAGAAATTCTGTTGTTTTTTCCATATAATACTATTGCCTTTTGTTTTAACTTAGTTTATTTGTCCTGGCCTTTTTTTCTTGGGTTGTTTTTTGTTTTTTTTTTCCGGTTTTCGTTTTTCCTTTCGTGTCTGTGGCCAGTCCCCTCTTGTCCCCGATATTCTGAGATTGTGTGCCTGAAACGACAGGATCCAGACGACCAGCCTCTTCTCTTGAGCCTCCTCCCAAGAGCTTAGAACAGTGCTTGGCATATAGTAAGCCCTTAACAAATACCATTATAATAATAATAATAATAATAATAATAATAATAATAATTAGGACCAAATGCTGAAAAACGGAGGGCTTTGCCACCGTTCTCACTTCAGTTTTTCACCTTGAAAAAGTGAAGAAGAGAGGGGCTCCGTGGCTTAGTTGGTTAAAGCGCCTGTCTAGTAAACAGGAGATCCTGGGTTCGAATCCCAGCGGGGCCTGCTTTTCGTCATTCTTTGCCTTTTGCAGGAGGTGATTCGTCTGCCTGTCTTCGCTGATTCATTTTCATCCTTTTTTGCTTGGCAAACAACTTGACTACGCTGCTTTTCCTCGGGGTTCAAAGGTAGCTTCTCTCTTCTTTGTCCTCTGTAACCCCAGGAGAACCATCACCGCCACCAGCAAAGCATCCTCAAAATGACTTCCCTGCCGATTTCTGTCGCCGCTGACAAAAGCTATTAAACACCCTAATGATCCAGGGATTACTATGTGGCCCCGCCAAGAAGTAGCCTGGTTCATTTAATGGATAGAGCATGGATCGGGGAGTGAGAAGGACCTAGGTTCTAACCCTAACTCCGTCACATGTTTGCTGGGTAACCCCGGGCAAGTCACTTTACTTCTCTGTGCCTCAGTTATCTCATCCGTCAAAAATGGGGATCAAGAATGTGAGTCCAATGTGGGGCAGGGACTGTGTCCAACCTGATTAACCTGTATCTACAACAGTACTTGGAACATAGTAAGCGCTTAACAAGTACTATTATTATTATTATATTCTCTGTTTCCCGTTTACCCCCACAATTCCCAGAATAGATGTGAGCCCGGAGACAAATGCCTGAAACTTTCTCCGTCTTTCATTCACTTTTTCAATCGTATTTATTGAGCTTTTACTTTGTACAGAGCACTGAACTAAGCCCTTGGAAAGTACAATTCAGCAAACAGGAGAGACAATCCTCGCCCAAGCCAGGTTTACAGTCTAAAAGGGGGGAGACAGACACCAAAACAACTCAACAGGCATCAATATAAATAAATAGAATTATAGGAATATGCACATCAAAACAAATAAACAGGGATGAATATAAATAAATAGAATTATGCATATGTATAATAATGATACTGCATATGTGTATATATATACACAAGTGCTGTGGGGTGGGGACGGGGGTAGAGAAAAGGGAGAGAGTCGGGGCACTGGGTAGAGGAGGGAGAGCTGAGGAAAAGGAGGGCTTAGTCAGGGAAGGCCTCTTGGAAGAAGTGAGCCTTCAGTAGTGCTTTGAAGCGGGGAAGTGTGATTGTTCGGAGGATTTGAGGAGGGAGGGCGTTCCAGGCCAGAGGGACGACTTGGGCCAGGGGTTGACGGAGGGCCAGGAGAGAACGAGGCACAGTGAGAAGGTTAGAGTCAGAGGACCGGAGCATGTGGGCTGGGCTGTAGCGTTCTCTCACCAACTTCTTCAATTTTCCAATATGTTTCAATCTGTAATTCCGCGGCTGTGTCAGCTGCGATTTGTAACTGAAATCACTATGCGCGTGCTCTCTCTCTGTTACTCATTCACACACACTCACACACACACATACAAACATTCCCACACACATACACGCACGCACACACATGCACGCACACGAAATCACTCACAGTAACGCCAACCAGCCACAGAGACATATACTGCAATTAATATCTGAACTGTAAACCCGGTGTGGGCAGGGTTTTCTCTCTTTATTGCTGAATTGTACTTTCCAAGCGCTTAGTACACTGCTCTGCACAGAGTAAGCGCTCAATAAACACGACTGAATGAATAAATGAATGTCACACAGATACTCATAGGTGCACCATATCACCCACAAACTACACCCCAAAAGCTCTCTCACACCATCTCTGCTCTCTTTGCCCTTTTGTTTTCTTTCCCGTTCTAAACCTTGGAATTCCCGGGACAACGGGGGCGAGCCATTGGGTAGAGATCGAACTCCATACAACAACAAAAGATAAGTAAGTATCTACATTGCCCGGGAACTTATCGTGTGCGAACCCCAATCTCTGTCCCAGATGCAGAGAGGGTGTTAGCGCTTCAGAAGTCTGGACAGAAGCGGACAGATACCTAGAGCCTCACAACTCTCTAAATTTGGTCCTTCCCCGGTTACGCCTCCCCTCTATATGTTAATCGGTACCACCTCCGTCAGACAGCTTCCTGGGGAGCCCCCAATCCCACTGTCATTACCCGCCGTTCTGGGATCTGTCGCCAACCAGGAAATTCAGAAACGATCCCAGCCAATTGCATTTTCTGGAGAACGTGGAAATGGGGAAGGTATCTATTAATCTCCACTTCTGATCTTAATCAGCGCTTTAAAAAATACCTCTATTAGTGTCATTATTTTGAACTTCTTCCGACTTACAAATTGGGAGTCAGAGGTCATGGGTTCTAGTCCAGACTCCACCACTTGTCAGCTGTGTGACTTTGGGCAAGTCACTTAACTTCTCTGTGCCTCAGTTACCTCACCTGTAAAATGGGGATTAAGACTGTGAGCCCCGCAGAGGACAAGCTGATTACCTTGTCACTACCCAGCGCATAGTACAGTGCTTGGTACATAGTATGGACTTGGCAAATACCATTATTATTATTCTTTTACCCCTTAGAAAGAAAAGGAAGCGATCCTGACCCCGACGTGATTTGAACACGCAACCTTCTGATCTGGAGTCAGACGCGCTACCGTTGCGCCACGAGGTCACAAAGACTCGATTTAAAAGGAGATTTTTAAGAAAGCTGCAGAACACATAGCTGGTGGCTCATTGCAATTGCCAGTATTCATTCATTCAATCGTATTTATTGAGCGCTTCTGTAGGCAGAGCACTATACTAAGCCACAGTACTGTGGCTACACTGTCATAGACACTAGATTCAGCCTCCGATCTCTCACGGGGAGTAGGACCTCATTCCATTGCTACCATGAAGTGTGTGTGTTTATGTATTGAGAACAGTACTCCTTTTGCGACCAGTACTCCTTTCCCTCTCAGTTCCCTAGTGAGGCTATATTTAGCCCCAAATAGGGTTCTGACACTTCAATATGGGCATCATTACCTAGCCTAGGCTCCCCAAAACCCCGTGGCTGTGGCGATAAGCCCTCTGAATCTCCCGGGAATAGAATGAATTCGTGCCTGCGGCAGCCTCCGGGGCTGCAAATTCTGCTCCTCTGATCCTCAACCTGAGGCTACTGGGTGAAGCAGGTAATAATAATAATAAAAATAATGATGACGGTATTTGTTAAGTGCTTATTCTGTGCCAAGCAGTGTTCTAAGCGTTGGAGTAGATGCAAGGTAATCAGGTTGTCGCACGTGGGTCTCACATTCTTAATCCCCATTTTACAAATGAGGTGACTGAGGCACAGAGAAGTTCAGTGACTTGACCAAGATCACACAGCAGACAAGTGGTAAAGCTGGATTAGAACTAATATCCTCTGACTCCCAAGCCCGTGCTCTTGCCAATAGGTGTGCGGCTTCTCAATGAGGACTAACGGACCCCACACAACAAAACGTTCCGGACAATGATCAGCACACGGACCAAGCTCAAACATTACTGGTAACTCGACTGTTTGCAATTTCCTCTTATGCCTGTCTTCGCCTCTAGGCAAAAAACTACTCGAGGAGAGCTATCATTCTAACTGTATTGTCATTTTTCAAACGCTTAGAACAGTGCTGTGTCCACAGTACAGCACTGCTAGGTCATTAATTAATTCCACTGAGTCACTCGTTTATTGATTGATCGACCGAATAGTGACATAAGCAGAGTTTGAGCTGTTCAAATGAAGAGTAGAAAAGAAGACATATCGTTTCCTCGTTAGTATAGTGGTGAGTATCCCCGCCTGTCACGCGGGAGACCGGGGTTCGATTCCCCGACGGGGAGAGGGTCTTCCCTTTTTCTTTCACCATTTGTAACCGACAGGCCCATGTGTGTTTCCTTAAAAGAGATAGCAAAATGAGTAATTCCCGAAGGCAATTTTGCGCATTATTGGCTCCATGCTAATAACCGGGAATCGGTCCGACGACAGCCGTACAGGCCAGGGGAAATTCCCTTTCTCACAAGATCCACGGTTTGTTAAAAGCGCTCGCCATGTGCCCAGCCCGCTACTGACCCCTGGGGAGCTTACGACAGAGGCGGAACAGACAGAGATAAGGGTTGGGAATGAGAATGAGAGGTAAAAATAAATTTGCGAGCCAGCCAGGAGTCGAACCTAGAATCTTCTGATCCGTAGTCAGACGCGTTATCCATTGCGCCACTGGCCCCTTGATGTCACTTTTCTGCAGCACGCTTTTGAGCGGGCCCTTGTGCTACTGCTTAAAGGACAGTGATTCCTGTAGTTCCTGGCATTCGTAAAACAGAGAACCAAGGGCCGAAGCCTCCACTATCTGAGCGACACCACCCCATCCACCCCGCATTCCTTTCCTGCCACTGGGCCGAGAGCCAGCGGCGGTTATGGTTTTCTCTCTGATACAACAGAATCAGAAGAGGTCAGAGGTGAGCCGAGGATACTCCCTCTTTAGGCTTCTGTCTCCAGTCCGCTGTCTCCCTCGCTATTTTGAGATTTTAAGCCTCCAGAATCTGCCTCTGGCCCTCTCTATCTGGATATCTCTGTCTCTCTGTGCTCCTCGATCTCTCCGTTTCTCTTTATCTTTCAACCTGGGTCTCGTTTTGTGTGTGCTTTTTTTTCTCTGTCTCTGTGGATCAGAACATAGATTTATAAATGTGTACTTATAACTACAGTCTGTACAGAAATACAGTCTATATTCTGTACAGACTGTAATTTTATGTACATATTTATAATTCTATTTATTTTATTCATGTGTTTTATATCTATAATTCTATGTATTTATATTGATGCCATTGATACTTGTTTTGATGTCTGTCTCCCCATGTCTGTCTCCCCCTTCTAGACTGTAAACCCGTGTTGGGCAGGGATTATCTCTATTTGTTGCTGAATTGTACTTTCCAGGTGCTTATTACAACCCACAATAAGCGCTCAACAAATACGATTGAACGATTGAATGAATGAATATGGACGGTTAGCTCATCGTGGGCAGGGAAGTATCTATTTATTGTTGTATTCACCCAAGCGTTTGGTGCAGTGCTTTGCACACAGTAAGCGTCCAGTAGATACGATTGACTGAATAGCCGAAAATGTATAACGAATGCGGGTCATCCTGCTGAAGGGATCATGGAAAAAAAAAAACTTCTGCGTAGGGCTCTATAGCTCAGGGGTAAGAGCACTGGTCTCGTAAACCAGGGGTCGTGAGTTCGAATCTCACTAGGGCCTGCCGCTCAACATTTTGTTACCTCCCACTTCTCCCCGAGAGATGAACGTAAAAAGACGTTAGCATACAGCAAAAACTGAATATCAGCGTTGGTAATTGCTGCAATTACAGTTTCCCCCTGCTCTCCCAAGAGCCGCTTTTCACGTGCATTGCGCCTTTCAGGGTTTGTCTTCCAGGAGAGACTTTGTAACTACCCTAGAGTGAGTTAGTGAACTTCCACAGCCGAATCTGGTCAGGAGCCCTCAATTCCTCATCTCCAGCCAACCAAGGCCAAGGACCATGGCTGGCTCACTCCCTAATTGCATGCGCAAACCCGGCTGCTGGAGGGGCCTTGGATTAGGGGAATCCGGCCAGAGGGGCTTTCTCCTTCCTCTAGTCCTGCCCCTGTCAAGTCGGGGTTGCCCGATTTGTAGGCTAAAGAAGGAAGAAGCGGTCGCTTTTTGGATAAAGCTAATAAGTGTTCCGAAAATTGCGGGGTCCTGATGTTTTCAGTCGATCAGAAGCTCCTCCGGCTCTGGTCGAGATATCTAGGCCAGTTATACCCTATTTGAAATGAGGGAAGGATGGGGCCTCCCGGACGGAAATTTCACCCCACTTAAACACATGTGGGGTAGCGACCGTCCCCGACATGAATAAATATCTTGGGGCAAACCTAGCTGTTATTACCAGCGTTTGACACATAGAGCATTAATTAAGGGATGAAAAACGAGAGGTTCCACCGAGATTTGAACTCGGATCGCTGGATTCAAAGTCCAGAGTGCTAACCATTACACCATGGAACCCATTGCTGTTGTTTTTCCTCAAATATTTTCTACACGTTTGTAATGGTACAAGAGCCGATCCTTCCCCCCGCCCCCACTTCCCCGGAAACAACACCTGGGGTCAGTTTAAAAGCCAATTGGCAGGTTGACCACTCAGGAAACCGTAATGGGGATTTTTTCAGTTGGCCAATCCCATCCTTCTACTAATCCCTTCTCGACCAAGCGGTAATTAGATAAGGACCTCGCTCAGCACTACGTTTCCATTTAGTCCTCTCGCAGGGGCGAGCACCCCGAAGTTCCACGTCAACTCCTCAAAAGTCGAAATCGGCTTGGACAGATAAAGACAGAGGTAAGAAATCTCACAGGACAAGAAGCAACAGATTCAACACGTCACGACAAGTCAAAGAAAGAATCTTGGAAGTGAAGGTCCCCAGACTCCCACTTGCTCCAGGCAATCACTACTTAGTTATCTACCTCTCCAGAGGCATCTTGGGGTATGAGACCAAGACCTTCCTCTTGGAAGACCAAGAGGAATTGGGAAACACGGCAACACGGGAATCCGCTAACCTGTGGTTTCAGCAGTAGTCAGAGAAGAGAAAGGTGAGACGGGCGGAGGAGAAGAAACAGACCGAGGAGGAATAAGGGTATGCAATAAACTGTGCTAAGCTCTTCCGCAGTACTCCAGCAACACGAGACACTCATCCTGTCTACAAGGAGCTTGCTTTCTAACAAGCAGGGGAGAACGAAGAAGAATATTCCCAAGAAGCTTAAGTAGTGAGAAGAAGGAGCGTGCAGAATCCTGTGTGATTTTTGGTCGTCAAGGATTCTGGATGCAGGATTAAGATCAGAAAATTGTCAGCTGTGTGACTTTGGGCAAGTCACTTAACTTCTCGGTGCCTCAGTTACCTCATCTGTAAAATGGGGATTAAGACTGTGAGCCCCACGTGGGACAACCTGATTCCCCTGTGTCTACCCCAGCGCTTAGAACAGTGCTCGGCACATAGTAAGCGCTTAACAAATACCAACATTATTATTAAAAGGGGATTGGTCTTGCCCCCGAGGGGTCTGGGGACTCGGAGGGAGAAAGCTACTCCAAAATTGGTGTTGGATTCTGATCAGACCACTCGGGCCTTGGGCCTAGGAACTTGTTAAGTGCGTAGTCGTGGCCGAGTGGTTAAGGCGATGGACTAGAAATCCATTGGGGTTTCCCCGCGCAGGTTCGAATCCTGCCGACTACGGCTGTTTTTGTCTTTCTCTAATACCTCCACGATTAATCCGTCCTATCTATTGAGAACAATATAAGAGAGTTGGTATACATGCTAGCTCCCCATAACGATCTTACAGGCTAGAGGGGGAGACAGACATTAATATAAATAAATTAGAGATGGATAGAGCATGGGCCTGGGAATCAGAAGGTCATGGATTCTAATGCCGACTCCTCAACTTTGCTGTGTGGCCTTGGGCAAGCTGATCTTAGCGGAAAGGACGTCCTCTGATTGGCCTCCAGGAGGAGGATGGACATCGTCATACACGTGGGGTTCTAGAGCTCAAATCTGTGCCATTTTGTGTCTGGAAACCAGTGCGAAGGGGTCACATAGGAAGTGAGGTCCAGAAGGAAGGTGGAACAGGTATTCTGGATATGGGGGCCCCTCATCCCTGTTTTTAAACTCTGAACAGCTTTCACCTAAACACGGCCTTTTCAGGAAGCCTTCGTATTTGGAAACCGCAGATCAAACCAACTGGCAATCAATCAATAGTTTTAATTGAGAACGTAATTCTCCACTGTCCTAAGGTTGTGGAAGCACGCAGTAGTGTAAGTAAGGACCATTCCTGCCTTTAAAGCGGTCTACAATCCCACGAAGGATTTTACCATCCGGGAGAAACTAGCCCCGATTAGCCCGTTGTTGGGCAGGAATTGTCTCTATCTGTTGCAAAATTGTACATTCCAAGCACTTATTACAGTGCTCTGCACATAGTAAGCGCTAAATAAATACGATTGAATGAATGAAAGTATCTTTACAGCTCACAAGGATTGAGACAAGACAGCTAAAAGGAAATGTCCACCAGATGCCCCAAAGAAAAGCATTGCAGCGAAACAAGGAACAGGTATGTGAGTCCTACACATTAGTCTTTTGTCCACAGTCACAGACTCCAAAATTGCACCACCAGTGAACGTCAACTGTATGGATACACATAACAGAATAATAACCCTATGGTTACACATACCAGAACGACTTTGACAGATGAGCTGAAGAGGGTGTATCCATGGAGTCACTATGGGTCAGAAACAACTCGACGGCATATCGACTGGAGTGTGCAAAAGAAAAATAACTTAGCAGAGAATGGTTTCGATCCATCGACCTCTGGGTTATGGGCCCAGCACGCTTCCGCTGCGCCACTCTGCTCCTATAGGAGAAGAACTTTCGAGTGTTCACTAAAGAATAGATGCATGAAGAGTTGGGGGCGGCTCGACGAGAGACAAATAATAATGACGGTATTTGTTAAGCGCTTACTATGTGCCAAACACTGTTCTAAACGCTGGCGGGGGATACAAGGTAATCAGGTTGTCCCACGTGGGGCTTCCAGTCTTAATCTCCATTTTACAGACGAGGTAACTGAGGCACAGAGAAGTGAAGTGACTTGACCAAGGACACACAGCAGACGTGTGGCGGCGTTGGAATTAGAACCCAGGTCCTTCTCAAATATTTTCTACACGTTCTGCCCACTAAACCAGACTGCTTCTCCAATAATTAATATGGCATTTGTTAAGCACTTACTATCAGTACCTGTACTCGCGCCGCCTTAATTCAAAGAGGGTGGAGGGGGGGAGCTGTGTTTCTGTGTGAGACAGATATTGGGTTGGGGGGCTCAAACTCTCGAAACTCTTTTTCCAGGCCACAGGTAGACTGAGCCATCCTCAAACCACATGTCACCTGCCCCAAAATCATTCGCTGGCACGGCGAGGCTTAGAAAAAATGGCCCAGGTGGCCCTATAGCTCAGGGGTGAGAGCACTGGTCTCGTAAACCAGGGGTCGTGAGTTCGAATCTCACTAGGGCCTACTTGCAAGTATTTTTGTTATATTTCTCTTCCCCACAAGTGATGAGAAGAGAAGAAGGTTGACATCAGCAAAAACTGAATAAATGCTACCACTGGCAATCGACAATTGTTCTTTCCCCACAGAGGTAGCAGATGTGTTCCTTGCCTAAAATGAGCTCACATTCTAGAGGAACAGAGAAATGTTCCGCCACTTGTCTGCTGTGTGACCTTCGGCAAGTCACTTCACTTCTCTGGGCCTCAATTACCTCATCTGTAAAATGGGGATTAAGACTGTGAGTCCCACATGGGGCAACCTGATTATCTTGTATCTACCCCAACGCTTAGAACAGTGCTTGGCTCAGAGTAAGCGCTTAACAATTATCAACATTATTAACTCTAGGATTTGTCCAGCATGAAGTGTGAGGATTTAGCGGAAATGCTGGCGAGGAATCCCGATTACTCCCTGAAGGGTTCCCCTATTCGCAGCTCTTTAGACGGCTTTCGCCCGAATAATCGTGGTTCTGCCTGGAAAAAGGTGAGCCAGCCCAGTTCACGGAATGGACTGAATGTTCCAGTTCCAGAGAATGGACTCTGACTCTGTGTGAGCGATGTACAAGGTAATAATTCCTATAGTATTTGTTAAACGCTTAATATGTGCCAGGCACTGTACTAAGTGCTGGGGTGGATCCAAGCAAATCGGAATCAGAGACTCGCAGACTCCTTAGGAAGAGCGAGATAAAAGTTTGCTTGCAGTAAGGAATTGGTGGTTCAGTGGGAGAATTCTCTTCTGTCATATTGGAGGCCCGAGTTCTATTATATTAACTCAATCATATTTATATATGTACTAAGCACTAGGAAAGTATTATTATTTCCAGCCAGTTCATTCAATCGTATTTATTTAGCGCTTGCTGTGCACAGAGCACAGTATTGCTCTGTGTTGTATTGGGAGAGTACAATACAACAATAAGCAGAAACATTCCCTGCCCACAACGAGCTTAAAGCCAGTGCAGTTTAACATTGTGACAGATGAGGGAAGTGAGGCCCAGAGAAGTGAAGTGACTTGACCAAGGACACACAGCAGACGAGTGGCAGAGTTGGAATTAGAACCCAGGTCCTTCTGACTCCCATCTTTTTGATTTTAGACACTTCGGTCTGAACTCATAACATCGCAAAGGAAAACTGAAATAATAATCATTATCCCAGTAATAATGACAAGCACACTGTGTTTTTAATATGAGTACATAACGGCATTTTAAATATCATATATGTGAAATACAGAGCCTCTTTATCAGTCTCCCTCCAGTTTCAGGCTGAAAAACCATGTTAACACTTGGCTCCGTGGCTTAGGTGGTTAAAGCGCCTGTCTAGTAAACAGGAGATCCTGGGTTCGATTCCCAGCGGGGCCTATTCTTCTCTCCGTCCTTTCTGAGAGGGTGCTTATTATTGCTGTTTCATTTTCTTCCCTTTAGTGTGGCAGTTTGACCAGGAAGATTTTCACCTCTTTCATAAGGGAGTTTCCTCGAGTTGATTGCCTTTTTCTTGTCCTTATCTCTAACCCTAACAGCGCCATCACCATCACCTCCACCAGCAAATCATTGTGCAAATGACTCACCTGACGACTTTGCTCGGTGCCGAAAAACTTCATGTGTTTCCCGGGGATCCAGTGGTTCGGAGTCGGCCCCGCGAGTGTCTTTTTCTCTGGACTAAAAGTTCCCCGAAGGGAGAGAAGATACCTTATGACTCTATCGTCCTTTCTCATACGCTTAGTACAGTGCTGAGTACACAGTAGGCTATCAATTGATTTCGTTGACTGATCAATTTAGAGTTTGAGAGGTTCGCCCGGAAAGTAGTTCTAATATAGTGGTAAATGGCCCCGCCTGTCAAGCGGGAGCCCGGAGTTAGATTCCCCCGGGAAGGATGGGGAGGCAATATGTGGTTTCTTACATTTTTTCAGTTCGGAATTGGACTTGTTTGCTGTGTGACCTTGGGTAAGCCGTTTAACTTCTCTGTGTCTGTTACCTCATCTGTAAAATGGGGATTAAGACTGTGAGCCTCACGGGGGACAATCTGATTTCCTTGTATCTACCCCAGCGCTTAGAACAGTGCTTGGAACATAGTAAGTGCTTATAAATATCATTATTATTATTAACTGTGAAATGTCTTGCCACTCAACCCAGTTAGTAAGGTGGTAGTGAAAAAAAACACTTCTAAGTGGCCCTATAGCTCAGGGGTTAGAGCACTGGTCTTGTAAACCAGGGGTCGTGAGTTCAAATCTCACTAGGGCCTCCCCTACTATTTTTTTTTCCCTCTTTTCCCCCAGCATTAAGTACAGGGGAGTAATTAACACAATTACCGCAATTGTCGTACTTTCTCACCACCTTCCTCTGAGCCTCTGTTATGTGGATAGCGCCTTTCCGTATTTGTCCCCCAGTAGGGACATGGTGACTAGCCAAGAGTGAGTCAGTAAATTTCCTCAGCGGTCTCTGGCCTGGAGCCCGCGATTCTTCATCTCGGCTCCAAGAAAAGTGGCTGGTTCACTCCTTTGCTGCCTGCAACAACCCGGCTGATGCCGGAGAAGCCTGAGAGTCTTCCTCATACCTCCATTTCGGTCCCTGCCGGGTCCTGAGGGGGCGGGACGGGAGGTTGAAGAAGGAGCAAGAGGTGACTTTTGGGGTAAAGCAAAGAAGGCGTCTAGAAAGTGTGGAATCCTGATGTTTTCAGTCAAATAAAGTTGTCTCTTCCTGATGGCCTTGTGGCTCCCGCTTTTGATAAATAAATAGATCCCACTTGGGACTCACAGTCCAAGTGGGAGGGAGAAAAAAAATGAATCCCATTTCACAGATGAGGGAACTGAGGCACAGAGAATTTAAGGGGTATGGCCAGGGTTACACAGCAGACAGCAGAGCTGAGATTAGAACCCAGATCCTCTGACTCCCAAGGCCTTGTTCTTTCCAAAAGGGGATGCTCTTTCTTCAGGAGGAAGGACTCTAAGGGACTTGGAGACCCCTCACGATTGGAGTTCTCAAAGTAGCCTCTCCCAGAACACTCCTTCCCTGGGGATATTTCTAAAATGGACAGGATTTGGGTATGACACAGGATTTCAAGGTTTCAGTTTTACTTCAGCTCCCTTGGGGCTTTGAAGTTCCCTCTTCTGGTGAATACTCCAATGTCTTTTCCCAACTCCTTCACACAGCTTCAGCCCGAAAGCAGCGACATCGTCTCTGATGATCCCTCTCATTGGCTGAGTCTGGGATATTTGGAATTTTCACCTCTCAGTTGGATCACCGCAAGCCCAGAGCTCTGTGACCCTGTATCTCCCCTCACCAATCCATTGGCAAATGCGATGAGACCCCCAGGGAGAAAATTGTCCCTGAACACAGCCATGGCCCTGGGGACTCTCACGCTGGCTTCCTTCCTATCCATCTATCATTCCAGAAGACTCAAAAGGGAACCCTGTCATGGTTCATTCATTCAATAGTATTTATTGAGCGCTTACTATGTGCAGAGCACTGTACTAAGCGCTTGGGATGAACAAGTCGGCAACAGATAGAGACGGTCCCTGCCGTTTGACGGGCTTACGGTCTAATCGGGGGAGACGGACAGACGAGAACGATGGCAATAAACAGCGTCGAGGGGAAGAACGTCTCGTAAAAACCGATGGCGACTAACTAGAATCGAGGCGATGTACGATTCATTAACAAAATAAATAGGGTAACGAAAATATATACAGTTGAGCGGACGAGTACGGTGCTGTGGGGTTGGGAAGGGAGAGGTGGAGGAGCAGAAGGAAAAGGGGAAAATGAGGCTTTAGCTGCGGAGAGGTGAAGGGGGGATGGCAGAGGGAGTAGAGGGGGAAGAGGAGCTCGGTCGGGGAAGGCCTCTCGGAGGAGGTGATTTTTAAGTAGGGTTTCGAAGAGGGAAAGAGAATCGGTTTGGCGGAGGTGAGGAGGGAGGGCGTTCCGGGACCGGGGGAGGACGTGACCCGGGGGTCGACGGCGGGATGGGCGAGACCGAGGGACGGTGAGGAGGCGGGCGGCGGAGGAGCGGAGCGTGCGGGGTGGGCGGTAGAAAGAGAGAAGGGAGGAGAGGTAGGAAGGGGCGAGGTGACGGAGACCCTCGAAGCCTAGAGTGAGGAGTTTCTGTTTGGAGCGGAGGTCGATAGGCAACCACTGGAGTCGTTTAAGAAGGGGAGTGACACGCCCAGATCGTTTCTGCAGGAAGATGAGCCGGGCGGCGGAGTGAAGAATAGACCGGAGCGGGGCGAGAGAGGAGGAAGGGAGGTCAGAGAGAAGGCTGACACGGTAGTCTAGCCGGGATATAACGAGAGCCCGTAATAGTAAGGTAGCCGTTTGGGTGGATCTTGGCGATATTGTAGAGGTGAAACCGGCACGTCTTGGTAACGGATAAGATGTGTGGGGTGAACGAGAGGGACGAGTCAAGGATGAAATAATAATAACGTTGGTATTTGTTAAGCGCTTACTATGTGCCGAGCACTGTTCTAAGCGCTGGGTAGACATAGGGGAAGCAGGTTGTCCCACGTGGGGCTCACAGTCTTAATCCCCATTTTACAGATGAGGGAACTGAGGCACAGAGAAGTGAAGTGACTTGCCCACAGTCACACAGCCGACAAGTGGCAGAGCTGGGATTCGAACTCATGAGTCCTGATTCCAGGGCCCGTGCTCTTTCCACTGAGCCACGCTGCTGGTTCATGGTTGTAACCAATCAATGCCCAAAAGGGTCATTTACATTCTAAATTCTTCAATTCAACCTCCCTCCAGAGTCCTACCTTCACTAGTGCCTCCTAATTGGGATGGGAATTCAGGGAGATTTTCCTTCTTCTCTGAAGAAACCTGCTGGCCCCTCTGATCTTGACCTGCAGTTCCGTAAGATTGCTAGATTGTAAACTCCTCGAGGGCAGGAATTGTGTCTACATTCAATAAGTTTACATTCCAAAAATACCACGCAGGTACTTTATTTCCAACCTCACCATACAGAGAAGCAGTATGGTGTAGTGGGTAGAGTATGGGTCTGGGAGTCAGAAGGGTCTGGATCCTAATCCTGGTTCCACTGCCTTTCTGACCTGTGACCTTGGGCAAGAAACCTCACTTCTCCATTCCTCACTTACCTCATCGGTAAAGTGGGGATTAAGATTGTGAGGCCCATGTGGAATGCATTTTTATTTGTTTATTCATATGGAATTTATTTATTTACATCAATTCCTGTCTCCCCCGCAGAGACTGTAAATTCACTGTGAGCAGGGAATGTGAATGTGTCTGTTTATTATTGTATTATATTCTCCCAAGTGCTCAGTATAGCGCTCTGCACACAGTAAGTGCTTAATATTTATGATTAAATGACAGGGATTGTGTCCAACCTGATTAGGTTGTATCTACCCCAGCTTTTAGTACAATGCCTGGCACATAGTAAACGCTTAACAAATACCATAAAAAAGTGATGGATATTTATTTGAGCCCATAAATCCTGAGGCTACATCTAATGCAGTAACAATCTTTGCCCTGTCCCTATCCTACCCTTCAACGCTCCTCCACAAAGAAGCCACAGAGATCTGACTCTCCGATGCCTTGGCTTAGAGGAACGAGTACGGGCTTGGAAGTCGGAGGACCTGAGTTCTTATCCCGGCTCTGCCACTTGTGTGACCTTGGGCAAGCCACTTAACTTCTCTATGCCTCCATTACCTCATCTGTAAAATGGGGACTAAAACTGTGAGCCTCACATAGGACAATCTGATTACCGTGTATCTACCCTAGTGCTTAGAACAGTGTTTAGCACATAGTAAGGGCTTAACGAACACCATAATTACTATTATTATACCGTTCCCCTATTGGCCACAAATAACATAACGACTTAAAGCTGTGGAAGTCATGTGATGTCTGCTGCTGAGTGGGCGGGGCTGGAGCGGGTATAAGAAGGAAACATTTCCTCCCAGGCCTAGGGATTTCCGGTGGGAAGGGAAATATCAGTTTCCGCTTTTGTGGAGCCAAGGGGCAGCACATGGGTAAGGTGCAGGGGACACTCTCAAAGCGCAGGGTTTTCTCCATTTCCATTAGGGCTGATGCCCCGGAGGGAGAGGGCGAGCTACTGCCAGTGAGAAGGAAAATACACAGCTGTGGGCATTTGCTCAGGAGCCCTGTGAAGACAAAGCTCTTCTGTGTTCTTCATTCTCATCTGTGGCATCTGGTGTCTCCCAACTGTGGACCCGAGCTATAGAGAGGTACTCCTGGAGTCAGATTGGTCCTCTAAGTGTGGTTGGGGCTGGAACAATTCTTTCCAAAAATATATCTGCGGGAACAGAGTAGGGTCCCCAGCTCCTCCTCCAGCCTGGCTCCCTCATTGCACTCTCATAGGGGTGGGGATAGAATGGGTATGGTGGATTTTGGCCTGTGGTGGGGAGTGGGGGGAAGAAAGAAGCCATAGGGCCTACCTTTCCTCTTGGGATTTGTGCCTGCTTCCTAGGAGTCCAAAGGGAAGGGATGAACCTAATTATATTGTACTTTCCCAAATGTTTAGTTCATTGTTTTGCACACAGTACTTGCCCCAGCTCTGTCACCTGTCTGCTGTGTGACCTTGAGCAAGACACTTTACTTCCCTGTGCCTCAATTACCTCATCTGTAAAATGGGGATTAAAACTGTGAGCCCAGGTGGGACAGAAACTGTATCCAACCCAATTTGCTTGTATCCACCCCAGTGCGTAGTATAGTGCCTGGCACATTGTAAGTACTTAAAAAGTAATAATAATAATGTTGGTATTTGTTAAGTGCTTACTATGTGCAGTGTACTGTTCTAAGCACTGGGGGAAATACAGGGTCATCAGGTTCTCCCTTGTGAGGCTCACAGTCTTCATCCCCATTTTACAGATGAGGTCACTGAGGCACAGAGAAGTGAAGGGACTTGCCCACAGTCACACAGCTGACAAGTGGCAGAGTGGGGACTCAAACCCATGACCTCCGACTCCCAAGCCCGGGCTCTTTCCATTGAGCCACGCTGCTTTTCATGAAACAAACAATATGAAAATATGAACAAATACCATAACTATTATTATTTTAAGAGGCATTGGTGGGCCCATTTGAGTTATAAATTTCTTAGTGCCATGAAAGGGTTCCCAGGGGGTTTTACCAGAAAGCTAATCCTCTTCCCCACCCGCTGGGCCGTGGGTTCCCCCTCCGAACTCACATTTAATAGCTCTGGTGCCGTGGATGTCCAGGAAGGATGTCAGGGTAAGAGCCCTCAGAGTTAAGGCTGCCTGTAGGGCCATTTTCCTCTTGGTGTTCTCAGCAGCAGCAGCTTCCCTGAGAGGTGAAGCAGTGACAAAAGAAACAGAGAGAAAGAGCTCTGGGCATGAAGCGACCCACAGAAAAGGGGGAATTCCAGCCAAATTGGTCTCAGCTAATCAGAAATATCCTCTGAGGTGACATTTCTGCTGCAGGGTTAGGAGGCTGTGTGAAGAAGACAGTGGAGGAGTTAGGATAATTCTTCAGGGAAGGACCATGAAATCACAAGGCAACTGAAGGGAGACCCCTAATTTAAAGGCGTGTGCCCCCCGCCACAACTTTATCAGGAGAGAAATAGCCTTAGTGTAGGGTAGACCACCCTGTCTTGATAGCCCAATTCCAATCACAGGGGTCCCCAGGTAACTGAGACTGTTTCTCCTTTTTGGGTACTACTACTTCTGCTCTTAGAACTACTATTAATATAATAACAAAGACAATAATAACAATGATAATGAAGTTATTTAAGTGCTTACTATGTTCTAAGCACTGTACTAAATTCTGGGGTAGATAGAAAATACTGAGGTCGCATTTGGGGCTCACAATGTAAGAAGCAGGACGAAGAGCAATTGAATCCTCATTTTACAGATTAGGAAACTGAGGCACAGAGAAGTTAAGTGACTTGCTCAAGGTCACCCAGCAGGCAAGTGGATGAGCTGGTATTAGAACCAGAGGGGCAAGGATCTCTTCTCCTGTCCAGTCCACTTTAGCCCCTCCCTCTAGGCCTGGAGACTCCATTGAGGCCCCTGTGACAGAGATTTCCCCCCCAACCAGGGGCACAGACACCCTGCCTACTATATACCTCCTTTCAGGGGCTGCATGCGTTGACACGGAGGCCTGTTCTGCCCGTTCCAGGGCAGGACCCAGGAACTTGTAGATTGTCCCAGCTTAGCCACCTCTCACTCTCCCACTCAGTTGTCCAAGGAACGTGTCTGCAAATTTTTTTGTATTGTACTCTCCCAAGCACTTAGTTCAGTGCTCTGCATATAGAAGCGTTCAATAAATACCACTGATTTACTGAGTTGAATTCCTGAGGTCTCCATTGCCCTAGAAGTCAAAGTATCAAAGTCGAGCCTTCAAGGACTTGCCTGGTGACTGATGACATTTGATACACCCAGTGCTGACTGGCTCATTCACCCCAGGATGCCCAATCCCTGGGGGAACAGGGGAAGCCCTTGCCTCTTACCCTCAGAGATTTTGGGGGGCAGGTGGCTTTGGGTGGGAGCCATCCTGACCGCTATTCTCCTCGTTCTCCCACCCTCTCTCCGGCCTACAGGATGGCGTCTCTGCGGGCAGTCTTGGAGTCTCCGGGCAGCAGCTCTGGCAGTGGTGTTGATGATGCTGACATTCCTTGGGGCCGGGGGCCGGGAGACTCCAGGTAAGTGCAGAGAGCTGCCCCCAGAGAGCCCAGCACCCCGAGACGTCCCTGTGTGCAGACGGGGGATCTGGAGGATGCCCTGCTTCAGCCCCATCCTGGGAGGATTGGCTAAAACCAGATCCAGGGGTGCAAAATTCACTGCCGCTCCTCTTCCCCAGTCCCTCTCAGGCTGGACTGTTACCAACCACCAGAGATAAAACATCCCAGCAACCTGGTCCTGCCAGGGACATGGGGAAGAGTTTGGGGGTTTGGGGAGAGGAACTCTCAATAATCCCTAATAACTCAAGAGATTCCCTCTCTCTCCCAATCCCAACTTTACCCACCTTGTTTCATGTCCCCCATTCCCACACTCCTCTCTCTGACTCTTCCTTTCCCCTCAAAGCCCTCCCTGCCTTCCCATCCCCTTACAATCTAACCACCCCCCCTCCATCAATCAATCAAGGAGAGCACTGAAGGAGAGGAACTTGAGATAGAGGGTGTAGATAGATCTCCCCAAGGAGTTTTGAGAGGATTGGTAGGGGGGAGATGGGGGGAGACCCCTGGGATCAAAGGAGGGATTTTTATTCATTCATTCATTCATTCATTCATATTTATTGAGCTGTACTAAGCGCTTGGGAGAGGGCACCATATTCAATCACACACATGCCCTGCCCACAGCGAGTTCAAATTGCTGGAGTAGACATAAGTTAACCAGGCTGGACACAGTCCCTGTTTTACACTGGGTTCACACTCTTCATCCCCATTTTTTACAGATGAGGTAACTGAGACCCAGAGAAGTGAAGTGGCTTGCTCAAGGCCACACAGCAGACAAGTGGAAGAGCCAGGATCAGAACTCATGACCTTCTGACTCTCAGGCCCAAGCTCAATCGATAGGTCAGGGGTTCTAATCCCTGCTCCACCACTTCTCTGCTGTGTGACCTTGGACAATCACTTCACTTCTCTGGGCCTCAGTTACTTCATCTGTAAAAAATGGGGATGAAGAATATGGCCTAGTGTGGAACAGGAACTGTATCCAACCTAGTTCATTTATATCTACCCCCAGCGCTTTGAGCTGACTGTGGGCAGGGAATGTGTTTGATATAGTGTACTCTCCCAAGCGCTTAGTACAGTGCTTTGCACATAGTAAGCGCTCAATGAATTCAATTAGTAATAACAGTGCTTGGTGCACAGTAAATGCTTAACAAGTACCATAATTATTTAAGGAAGCAGGTGGCTTAGTGGATAGAGCCTAGCCTTGGGAGTCAGAAGGGCCTGGGTTCTAATTCCAGCCCTGTCACTTGTCTGCTGTGTCACCTTGGGCCAGACACTTCACTTCTCTGGGCCTCAGTTCTATCTTCTGTAAAATGGGGATTAAGACTGTGAGCCCCTTGTGAGACAGGGATTGTGTCCAACCTGATGAATTTGTATGTAGTCCAGCGCTTAGAATAGTGTTTGACACATAGAAAGCGCTTAACAAATACCATCACTGTTATTACAATATAACAGTAAGCAGGTGTATTCCCTGCCCTCAGTGAGCTAACAGTCTCGGGCGAACGTGGGCATATTTGACAGCAGTGGGGGATAATAATAATAATACTGATGATATTTGTTAAATGTTTACTATGTGCCAGGCATTGTACTAAGCGCTGGGGTGGATCCAAGCTAATCCGGTTGGACACCAGACCTCTCCCACGTGGGGTTCACAGTCTCCATCCCCGTTCTACAGATGAGGCAACCGAGACCCAAGGAAGAGAAGTAAGTTGCCCAAGGTCACGCAACAGACAAGTGGCAGAGGTGGAATTTGTGAAGTGCTTACTATATGCCAGGCACTGTACTAAGCGCTGAGGTAGATATAAGCAAATCGAGTTAGAGACGGGACCTCTCCCACGTGGGGTTCCCAGTCTCCATCCCCATTTTCCAGATGAGGTCACCGAGGCCCAGAGAAGTGAAGCGAGTTGTCCGAGGTGTCACAGCAGACTAGTGGCAGAGGCGGGATTAGAATTTATGACCTCCTGCCTTGGAGGTCCGGGCTCTAGGCACTAAGCCGTGCTGTTTCAGATAAGATGAGAGGTGGGTGAGGGAGACAGGACTTTGCCCCGAAAGGAGGGTCAGGGGGTGGGTGTCGCCGCCCCCTCATCCCCCGGGGACCCCGTGCTCCTGGACAGCACGGGGCATCACCGCAGCCCGCTCCGCTCTCCCCGCAGAGCATTTCCTGCTCCAGGCCAAATGTGAGTGTTACTTCCACAACAAAACGGAGCAGGTGCGCTTCGTGGAGAGACACATCTATAACAGGCAGGAGATCATAAGTTTCGACAGCATCTGGGGCTTTTACGTGGCGGTGACCGAGTGGGCCGCCCAGAAGCCGAATCTTGGAACAGCCAGCAGGCCTTCCTGGTTGACAGATGGGCCTCGGTGGACACGTACTGCAGGCACAACTATGGTGCGATTGATGGCTTCTCGGTCCAGGGCAGAGGTGAGTGGGGGCGGGTCTCCCCTCCCCCACCCGCCCCCTCTTCCCCCCAGGAACCTTCCCCCCGCCCAGGCCCTAGACCCCCACAGCCCCCAGCTCCCGCAGATGCACCGCACCGGGCCAGGACACCATGGTGGACCACAAACGCAGCATGACCGCTGCCTGGTTTTTATTTTTTCAGTGCTATTCGTTATTTGATTTCTCTTTAATGGTATTTCTTAAAGGTTTACTATGTTCCACGCCCTGCACTAAGCACTGGGATCAATGCAAGCCAATCAATGTTTTAAATGCTATTCCTTCTTTTCTTTTCTTTTCTTTGTTAAAGGTGTACTATGCTCCAGGCATTGAACCAACCCCTGGTGTAAATACAAGCTTATGAGTTGGCATGCAGGCCATGTGCGATTTTTTTAAATGCCATTCCTAATTTTACTTTATGACATTTGTTAAGGTTTACTCTGTCCCCGACACTGTACTTAACACTGGGGTAAATGCAAGCTAGTCAATTTGGATGCAGTCCATGTGCCATTTTTTTGAATACTGTTGGTTATTTTATTTTTATGGTATTTCTTAAGCATTTATTATGTTCCAGGCACTGTACTAAGCGCTGGGGGAAATATATGCTAATCAGTTTGGACGTAGTCCTTTTCCTTTTTTTTTTTAAATTTTGAAATGATATTCGAAGAGAGTGGGAGAAAGGGAAATGAGGAGTTAGGGAAGTCCTCTTGGAGGAGACGTGCCTTCAGTATGTCTTCAGAGGAAAAATATGGAACACTTCACAGATTTGTCTGTCATCTTTGTTAATGGACCATGCTGACCTTTTCTGTATCATTCCAGTTTCGGTATATGCTCTGCTGAAGTACATTAATATTTGTTAAGCATGTTCTGTGTGTCAGTCACTGAACTAACTGCTGGGGTAGATAGAAGATAATCAGGTTGGACACATGCCCTGTCCCTCGCAGGCCTCCCAGCCTTATCGGCCATTATGCAGATGACATAACAGAGGCACTAGGAAGTTAAATGATTTGCCCAAGGTCACACAGCAGACACGAATAAGAGTTGGAATTAGAACTCAGGTCCTTCTGACCCCCAGGCCCATGCTCTTTCAACTAGGCCCCACAGTTTCTTGCCATTGTTTTTGCAGTTCTCCACCAGCGCTCCCCTTCTCAGATTCATTCATTCAATAGTATTTATTGAGCGCTTACTATGTGCAGAGCACTGTACTAAGCGCTTGGGATGAACAAGTCGGCAACAGATAGAGACAGCCCCTGCCGTTTGACGGGCTTACGGTCTAATCGGGGGAGACGGACAGACAAGAACGATGGCAATAAACAGCGTCAAGGGGAAGAACATCTCGTAAAAACCGATGGCGACTAAATAGAATCGAGGCGATGTACAATTCATTAACAAAATAAATAGGGTAACGAAAATATATACAGTTGAGCGGACGAGTACGGTGCTGTGGGGATGGGAAGGGAGAGGTGGAGGAGCAGAGGGAAAAGGGGAAAATGAGGCTTTAGCTGCGGAGAGGTAAAGGGGGGATGGCAGAGGGAGTAGAGGGGGAAGAGGAGCTCCGTCTGGGAATGCCTCTTGGAGGAGGTGATTTTTAAGTAGGGTTTTGAAGAGGGAAAGAGAATCAGTTTGGCGGAGGTGAGGAGGGAGGGCGTTCCGGGACCGCGGGAGGACGCGACCCGGGGGTCGACGGCGGGATGGGCGAGACCGAGGGACGGTGAGGAGGTGGGCGGCGGAGGAGCGGAGCGTGCGGGGTGGGCGGTAGAAAGAGAGAAGGGAGGAGAGGTAGGAAGGGGCAAGGTGATGGAGAGCCTTGAAGCCTAGAGTGAGGAGTTTTTGTTTGGAGCGGAGGTCGATAGGCAACCACTGGAGTTGTTTAAGAAGGGGAGTGACATGCCCAGATCGTCTCTGCAGGAAGATGAGCCGGGCAGCAGAGTGAAGAATAGACCGGAGCGGGGCGAGAGAGGAGGAAGGGAGGTCAGAGAGAAGGCTGACACAGTAGTCTAGCCGGGATATAACGAGATAACAGATAACAACCCCCCAATCCCATTGCACCCCAGGTGGCCCAGAGGAGCGGGGATGTAGGGAGGAGTGGACAGTTAGTACAGTGTTTAGCACATAGTAAGCACTTAAATACCATTATTGTAGGGGGTGGGTTGATGATAATTATTGTGGTATTTGTTAAACGCTGACTATGTGCTAAACACTGTACTAACAGCTGAGGTAATCAGTTTGGACACAGTCTGTATCTCCCACAGGGTTTACAGCCAAAGTAGGAAGGAGAACAGAGATTGAATCATTATTTTACAGATGAGGGAACTAAGTCAGAGAAATGAAGTGACTCGTGCAAGGCCAAATAGCATGGCCTAGAGGATAGAACATGGGTAAAGAGTCCAAAGGAGTTCTAATTCTGGCTCCGCTACTTGTCTGCTCTGTGACCTTGGTCGTCACTTAATTTCTCTGCACCTCAGTTCCCTCATCTGTAAAATTGGAGATGAAAACTGTGAGCTCCATGTGGGACAGGGACTGTGTCTGACATAACTATCTTGTGCCTACCCCAGTGCTGAGAGCAGTGTTTGGCACAGAGTAAGTGGATAACAAATATCACGATTACTACCAATTCTTAGGGAGTGGAAGGGGTTGGGGGACACCACAGTGTAGTAGGCTGGGAGCACAAGGGGGCTGTGGGTAGGGAGCACGGATGGGGTGATGGAGCAGGAGGGAGGGACCGTGGATCCGGTGCATGGAGATAGAGAGGAGAGTAAGGATCTTGGAGGGGTGGTGACGGAGCGTGGAGGTTCAATGGATAGGGAACTTTGAGGGGCATTAGGGGAGGGAGGATAGAGGGGTTGGTAGGGTACAGGATTTTGAGGGCTGATGGGGGATGGGGCATGGAGGGGCAGTGGGGGTAAGAAGCATGGTGGGGTGATGGGTAGGGGACCTCGGAGGGTGCTGGGGAGGGGTCACAGATGGACGATGTGGGTAAGGAGAACAGAGGAGCCATGGTTAGATAAACATCTCTCCAAGTGCCTAGTGCAGTGTCCTGGCCAACGTGAATGTTTTATAAGTACCATCACTTCCCATACCTAGAGGTGGGTGAAAGGTGGGGGCGGGGGGCGGCTGGAGACACTGTGGAGGAGGAAGCAGCAGCAAGAGTTAAGATCAGACTGGACAGGAAGCCCTTGGAGCTGCTGGGTCACCTGAGAGAAGACAGTCCCATGGTCTCTGACTTCTTCTCTCGCTTCCCTCCTCCCCCAGTCCATCCCACAATGAAGGTCTCCCAGGCAAACACAAAACCCCTGGAACAACACCAGACGCTCACCTGCTCCGTGACGGGGTTCTACCCGGGAGACATCCAAGTCCAGTGGTTGCGGAATGGACAGGAGCAGAAGGACGGCGTGGTGCACACGGACCTGATGCGTCATGGAGACTGGACCTTCCAGGTCCTGGTGATGCTGGAAATGACCCCCAGGAGCGGAGACGTCTACGTCTGCCACGTGGAGCATGGCAGCCTGCAGGACCCCATCACCGTGGAGTGGAGTGAGAGGCCGCCCCCCCATGCCACATTCCTTTGACCGATGTCTCTCCTTGACCCTCTGTGCCCTCTGTGGGTTTTTGCCCTGGCATGACCTTCCGTACCATTGATTTCAATACTATGGAGCTTGGGGAGCTCGTAGCATATCAGAGGACCCAGCCATCCTTCCCTCAAGGCCCTGGGCTCATCCTTAGGGGACTTGGGGAGTTGATCTGGGAAATGGGAGTCTCCTCACAGGAGATGTTGCCCTGGGGCCTGAACCCTGGACTTTCCTCTTCTACCCCTTCCCAGGCTTGTTCAGAACAGAGCCTCAAGCTCCTTCCTGCCCTTCTACCTCTCACTTAGATGGGGACACTGGGGAGGAGGCTGACCCTTGACTGCACTCACACATACCCCCAGTCCAAGTTTCAAGAAGGAACCAGGCTACCTCCCGGCCTCTTTGTTCCCCAACCCCCAGGCTGGCCACTAATGTCCCTGGTTGGGACTGTGAGTGCTGACCCACCCCATGTGACCTATCCTCCTCAGGGCCCCAGTCTGAATCTGCCCGGAGCAAGATGCTGAGCAGAGTCGGGGGTTTGATGCTGGGGTTCATCTTCCTCGCCGTGGGACTCACCGTCCACTTCAAGAGTCAGAAAGGTAATGGGGTCTGGGGCTCAGGGAGTTGGGCGTCTCTTCGCCCGGAATTAGGCTCCCCTCATCCCTTAGCAAGGGAATCCAAACTCGGTGCTCATGGGAGCCACTGGGGATCAAAGTCTCTCCAAGCAGTGGCAGCAGGGCTGAGAGCAGTGACAGAGCTCAAATCTGGGGTGGAGTGTTAAGAGCAGGTGGGAGGACTCAGAGTGGATTCATCCCAAGCCATCGCATTCAGCATCCTTGTCCCGCTTCCTCTCCTGGGCTGCTGTACTCACCCTCATAGGGGAACCCCTGGTCTTGTGGGGAGGAAGGGAGAGAGGAAAGGTTTGGGGTCCTATCTGTTCCTGCCCAGACTTATCATATCTCTCTTTTCCAGGACACCCTGGCCCTCAGCCTGCAGGTAAAGTCCTTGTCGTTTCCTTTTCCTGTGCAGAGGGAGGACATGTCCCTCCAAGCTTTGACCTCTTGTGATCATCCAGAGAGGAAGGGAGGGGTGTGGGGGCTGGGAGCTCTGAATCTCCCCGGCGAGACTGTTCCTCCACCAGCCCCAGCTCCCCTCACCCCGCCCCCTTGATGGGGCCATGATATCACTGGACTGGGAGCGTGGGCTTGAACACTGTTTTCATCACTTAAGGAATCTCCAGGGGCTGTTTCTAGGGGAGCCCCCTCACCCCCGGTCCCATTCCCACAACCTAACGAGCTCAACTCCAATCAATCATTCAGTGGTATTTATTGAGTGCTTAGTCCATGTAGACCTCTGTACTAAGCGCCTGTGAGAGTCCAATATGACAAAATTGGTAAGACACTTTCCCTGACCATAAGGAACGGCTCCAACTCAGCTCGGATTAAACGAGCCGTGGGCACCCTTTATTGGAAAGGAAATGCTGTCTTTGGGAATGAGGGATTCAGGGTGACTCTGTCCTCACTCTTACCTGTGGGACTCTTGAGATGATCTCTACATGTCACCCACCAGAGAAGCTGATCCTGTACCTCTCCCTGCCCCTCGGAGGTGCCCTGTGCCTGATTCAACTCCTCCAATGCTCTACAAACCTCTAGGCCTCGACCTCCCCCTTCCCTGCCATCTCTGGCCCCCTTCCTGACCATCCTGGCAGGATCTATCGCTCCTGGACCTTGCATTCGATGGGGATGGAGGCATTCAATCTCTGACCTTCCTTGCTTTCCCCCAGTGGATGTAGCGGACCATCCTTCCTCTGACCCAGCACCGCGACTGCTGCTGCTTCTCCGTTCCAACCCAATCCTGAGTTGATTCTTGGTTCCTGAAACTCTTAGTTAAAACACAGGCCTGAGATCTCCGTGTGTGTCTTCTGCAGACTGGGCGCCCTCGCCTTCACTGTCATTCACTCGTATTTACTGAGCGCTTACTATGTGCAGAGCACTGTACTAAGCGCTTGCTCCTCCGACCCGCACAGAATGAATTAATTAGAAAGAGAATTGCTCTTTGCCAAAGACCAGCATGAATCCCTTGCCCAGCAGAGGATGACTTGGTTTCCGAATCACCCCAGGAACCAGAGGATGATTCTGCCAAGTGATGGGCTGGCAGGAGCTTCCATTTAGCCCTCAACCAGCCATTTTGGCTGCTGCTAAGGCAGATCCCCCATGACTAAGCCCCTGCCTCGACCAACATTCTAGCATCCCTCGTTGTTGTAGATTAACGAGCTCCCCTACCTGTTCATCTACATTCCCCACCCCTCTCTCGTAACTGTTTTGCGTCCCCTAATGTGTGGTGGTGTAGCTAATCCCACTAGACCCAGGACTGACAATCCGTCTTCAAGACACATTCACCAACCGCCTCGTGTTCGCATGAACTTTCAAGAAGTTCGGCTGAGCACAGGCCAGGTGTCCCTTCTGGGCCCCTTCTCGAGGGGACTGGTTCATGTTGCAGCGGATACTCACTGGGATAGAAACCCACCACAGTGACATCGTGCCTGGGGCTATGTCCAACCTGATTGTTATATCTACCCCAGCGCTTAGAACTATGCTTGAAAATAAATACCATAAAAAACAGCATTCCCACGCACAGATCCATTCACATGTACTCACACATGGATACACAGATGCATGAGAACAAACGAATGCCTCCTTCCGTGGCCTCCACGTACATAGTGGAGAAGCAGCGTGGCACAGTGGAAAGAGCACGGGCTTTGGAGTCAGGGCTCATGAGTTCGAATCCCAGCTCTGCCACTTGTCAGCTGTGTGACTGTGGGCAAGTCACTTAACTTCTCTGTGCCTCAGTTCCCTCATCTGTAAAATGGGGATGAAGACTGTGAGCCCCACGTGGGACCACCTGATTCCCCTGTGTCTACCCCAGCACTTAGAACAGTGCTCTGCACATAGTAAGCGCTTAACAAATACCAACATTATTATAGTGGATCGCACAGACCCTATTCAGGTCAGATGTTCGCACCGGATTCCTAGGGAATTGGCAGGACCCCAGTCAGACTCTGTTCCTGTCCCGGTTCTGACCAGCCACAGATTCTGCAGGAACCGGAGTCCCCTCGAGGTGAGTTAAGACCCCCGGTCACTAATAGCCTCCCAGCTTGTCCCTCGCTGCTCCAGGATAACAAACCATTCCCCGAGGAGCGCATCTTCCACAGGGCTGGACAAGATGCCTCTCTGGAGAGCGGCCGCAGCCCTGATGGAAATGGAGAAGGAGAAAACGCTCCGCACAGGCCCCGGGGGAGGGAACAGGGCTTCCCGTTCTCCTGGAAAGTCCCGGGTCACCAGGGGGCATGTCCCTTCTTCCTGGCTCTGCCTTCCCGTGCAACAGTCACCAAGTGACTTCAAACAGCAAGTGGCAGTGCTGGGCAGACAGAGCTCGGCTACCTGGTCTCCTATTCCCAGGGCTCCTTCGAGGGGAGTGGGAGGCGAGGGCAGGACTGAGAGGAGGCCAGAATGGTATTGCAGAAAATGTAAAATAGGCCCGTTGAGCTCCTCACCAGTCCACAGCTGCACTCTCCCGACACCCCTCGCCCTGCCTTAGCTTTGTAAATCATTTCTTCTTATGCTCCAGCGATTCTAAATCTATCCTAATCCCCACGAGTTTTTTTTCCTCATTAATGTCCGGTCCTGTCCCTTCCTCACATGCAGGATGATCTGGGTGGGGGTCCAGGGAGGAAGAGGATGGCTATTATTTTTTCCGGGCTACTTATCTCTCCCCACCCACCTACACTGGAGTTAGGGAAAGTTGAAAAGCAAAACAAAAAAAAATCCTTTTTATCATCATTGTGGTTGATTAACCGACCCGCGTCATGACATCGGGTCACTTAACCAACTTGGGCACACAGTTCCCCATTTCACATATATTTTTATCCCACATTACTTCCTCCTTCCTGTAATTAATTTGCGTCTCTGTCCCCAGGTAGATGGTAAACTCTTGAGAACAGGGATCAAACTTTCTAACACAACTAGGCTCTCCCAAGTGCAGTGCGCTTAGTGCTTGGCACATAGTAAGTGCTTAGCAAATACCACCACCACCATCATCATTAATGCACTATACATTGCAAGTGACCAATAAATATTATCGATTGATTAGTTGGATGATCGACTAATCGGTGGCACTGAAGTGAAATAGTTGTGATACGCATTCCCTGCCCTCAAGGGTCTTATTCACTGATTAGCGAGTAAAATTGGGGAAACAAATATGATGGTAGATGGTTGGAGACAGAAAAAAATCAAATATAAAACAGGAAGCTGACACATCCAGACTAAACTGTGCTTGTTCAAATAAACATACAAAGAAGATGATACTTAAATTCCCTTCCTCCTTGAGCACGTCATTTATACACAGTTACTGGGCAGGGACTTTTTGCCTTCTAGTTCCCCTGGGGCTGAACTGGCAAATCAGCATTCAGACTCACCAGGCATCACTAGTTACCAGGTTATATAGCTGCCTGAGGGTACCTTTGGAGGCCTCTCCCCTCCTTCACTCTCAGTAAATAACTTACCCTTATTTTATGTCTCCAGGCCTGAAGTTCTTTGCTGCTTCCCTATTGATTTTATTCCTTATGAAATCTTTGATGATTAAATTGCTATTCATTATAACAATAACCATGTGAACATGTCGTTTGAGTCACTGGAAGGAGACACTCGTACACCTTAATGTCCCCCAGGGCTCAAGACCCCTTGTGATTTTCCCGTTCGTGGAATAGGATCATTCCTCATTCGGTTCTTCTAGACTATAAGTTGTGGGCATGGGACAGAAACTCTATCCATCACTAGGCTCACAGTCTAAAGGAGAGGAAAAGCAGGAATATAATCCCCGTTTTACAGTTGTGGAAATGGAAGCCAAGAGAAATTCAGTGATTTACTAGTTGTCACAGAGATAGCAAGTGGTAGTACCGGGCTTGGAATCCCAATATCCTGACTCCCTGTCCTGGGCTCTCCACTAAACCATTACCATTTTAGTCATGAAGTATTGCGTTAAAATTCCGTTGTTTTAGATTTTGAGTTAGAAAATGATATGGAATCCTTTAGGCAATGCTAACTATCTTTGTGGTTTCCTCTTGTTGCCTTCCAGAATCGAACGGATATACCTACTTTTTCAAACAGGTGGCTCCAGGAATGTTCCTGACATTCCCTGTCATTTCCAGAACTCAGTCCTCCCCAATCTTCTGGATATAGTGAAGGGACCCCTGGAGATCCCGGAATCGTTGGGGAGAGAACTCTTTTCATCTACTGCCAGGGCCTGCTCTGGGCAGGCAGCCAGAGTCTGGATCACTAGGAATTAACGAATCAGTTAACCTTATTTATTAAGTGCTACCTTTGTAAAGTGCAATGTTCTAAGCACGGGGAAGAATGCAATCTAACAAAGTTGGTAGGCACGTTCCCTGCCTACAACGAGTTTAGAGTCTAGAGAGGGAGGTAGATGTTAATATAAACAAAGAAATTACATCTATGTCCATAAGTGTTATGGGGCCAAGGGAGGGGTGGAAACTGGATGGGAATCCGAATGCCAGGGTGACACAGAAGGGAGTGGGAGAAGAAGAAACAAGGGCATAGTCAGGGAAAGGCTCTTGGAGGAGATGTGCTTTTATTAAGGCTTTGATGGGGGCAGAGTGATCCTCATACGAAGTCCCATATGAAGAAAGAGGGCGTTCCAGGACAGAGGCAGGACAAGGGCGAGAGGTCAGTGGTGAGGTAGATGAGATGGAGGTAGAAAGAGTCGGTTGACATTAGAGGAGCGAACTGTGCGGGCTGGGTTGTAGTAGTAAACCAGAGGAGCAAGTTAGAAGAGGGCAACGTGATAGAGTGAATGCTTTAAAATCTGGAAAAGAGTTTAGGGGCCAGTGTAGCCCAGGTCCAGCACGGAGCATCCAGCCAGTATTGCCCTGCTAAATCTTCCGCAGGATTCTGTTCTCTCCTTCGTCACAGCAGGGACAACAGCAGAAAACAGCAACAGCATTAGCCACCGCCAACCACGGAGAGATGCTGTTCTCTTGGACATTCATGGTGGTGCTGAACCGACAACTCCTCAGGTGCAGACGGGTCCGAAGCAGGATTCTCCTCTTCCTCTAGAGATCGCGTGTCCCGGAGCCCAAGGAGTCCTGCAGGTGGGCAGAAGGGGAAGAGGTGATAGGGAGGAGGAAAGAGCGTTAAATCAGAAGTGGCTATATATGAGAAGGAAAGGGAAGAGATTCAGAGGAAAGGGGGATTATAATAATGCTTATAGTATTTGTTGTGTTCACATGCCCCAAGCACATTATTAAGCGTTGGAGTGGATACAAGCACCTTGTAAGAGCTTAACAAATATTACAGTTGTTATTATTAGGGAAGAGGTCTCCTCCAGCAGTCCACATCCTTCTGTCTCACAAACCCTTCTGCAACTGCTTGGAGAGATTTGATCTCCCAATGGCTCCCCTGAGCCCGGAGTTTGAACTCCCCGTTAAGCCCCTTCTAAGGGATGAGGAGAGCCTAATCTCTGGTGAAGAGACCCCCGACTCCCTGAGCACCAGTCCCACTGGAGACCCTCGGGGAGATATTGGGAGAGTCCCTGCTCCCGTCCTCTGATTCCATTACCTTTCTGACCCTTGAAGTGCACAGTGAGTCCCATGGTGAGGAAGATGAGTCCCAGCACCAACCCCCCCGACTCTTCTCAGCATCTTGCTTCGGGAGGATTCAGACTGGGCCCCTGGGGAGGACAGGTCACCGGGGGTCAGCGCTCAGAGTTCCCACCTGGGATGTTAGCAGCCAGCCCCGGGGGTTGGGGAACAGAGAGGCCTGGTCCCTTCTTGAAACTTGGAACTGGATAGGTGAGTGGCGCCAAGGGTCATCTTCCTCCCCAGGGTCCCCATCTAAGTAAGAGGTAGAAGGGAAGGGCAGGAAGGAGCAGGAGTATCTGCTCCGAGCCAGCCTGGGGAAAGATGGAAGAGGAAAGTGCAGAGACCAGGACCCAGGGCAACGTGTCCTGGGGGGAAGTCTCCCATCTCCCAGGCCAACTCCCCAGGTCCCATAAAACTGAGTCCAGGGCCTGAGGGGGGAGTGATTAGGTCCTCTGATCTCCAGGGGAGGGGCTAGGAGTACCCCAATTTCCCTAATAACAAAGTCAAAGGGGCTGGAGGTCATATTGGGGCTTAACCTCAGGACACAGAGGAAGCACGGGGAAGAATGCAATCTAACACAGAGAGTCCAGGAGGGTCATCTGCCACAGGATGTGGCATGGGAGGGCGGGGCCGGGGTGGCCTCTCACTGCACTCCACGGTGACAGGGTCTTGCAGACCGTGGTGCTCCGAGTGGCAGGCGTAGACATCTCCGCTCTTGGAGGTCACTTCCAGATTCACCAGGACCTGAAAAGTCCAGTCTCCATGACGCATCAGGTCCGTGTGCACCACACCCTTGCCTAAAATCTCACATCAGATAAATGGTGAAGCTGGGATTAGAATCCATGAGTCCTCGTCCTATTGACCCCCGCTGGGGGGCTTTCTATAATTCCTAACAGCTCAAGGGATTTCTCCTCTGTCCCAGTCCTGATTTTATCCCCCGCAGTTTCATATCCTCCTTTCCTTGCCGGGGATGCCCCAGAAGCGACTCTCCCCAAACCCTCAACCCCTTCCCTATGTCCCTGGCAGGACCAGGTTTTCGTGGTGTTTTATCTCCATGAAGAGGAGCAGCAGTTTACCTTGCACCCCTGGATCTGGATGTAGTCAATCCTTCCAGGATGGGGCTGGAGCTGGACATCCTCCAGATCCCCCCTCTGTCCACAAGGACTTCTCGGGGTGCTGGTCTCTCTGGGGGCAGTTCTCTGGATTTATCCGGAGTCTCCTGGCCCCCAATCCCAGGGGATGTCAGCACCATCAGCGCCACTGACACAGCTGCTATCCAGAGACTCTCAGGGACCCGGGGAGATGCCATTAAGTAGGCAGGAGAGAGGGTGGGAGAACGAGGGAGAATCGCATCCAGGACGGACCCCACCCAATGCCACCTGGCCCCCAAATTTCTGAGGGTAAGAAGCAAGATCTCCTCTCTCCCCTCTCTCCCCACCTTCAAAACCTTATTAAAGACACATCTCCAAGACCCCCTTCCCTGTCTACTTCCGCAGCCCACTCCCACTACTTTCTGTGTCACCCCTGCACTTGGATTGCTACTGGGTTGCTACTGGGTTGCGGAAGGGGAGAACACCAGAGAGAAACACCTGGGTAGTTCCACCTGACTGTGTTACATCCACTGCAGTAACAGTATTCCCGCTGTCCCCCTGCTCAAACCGCGCCCCATTCCCGGGCTCCCCCTCTGCCCTCCGCACCCCTCAAAACTCCTCATCGCGGGAGCCTCAGTTCTTGATTGTACTCTCCCAAGCGCTTAGTACAGTGCTCTGCACACACTAAGCGCTCAATAAATGCGACTGAATGAATGATTCCGCCTAACCGCCCCGCTGCCTACTGGCCTGAAATGAAATCATGGTTTAGAGCGGTGGAAGTCACGTGGTGAGTGCTACCCTCACAGGGCAGGGACTGCAGCCAGGAATGGATATAAAAAGGAAAAGCGGGTGAAGGATGTTTTGGTGGAAAAGGAAAACTACATTTCTCTCGTGGAGCCGGGGGCAACGCAGGGAAGAGTCAGAGGAGGCTCCCAGAGAAATGGGTTTTTCTTCTCCATGTCCACGGGGCTTGATGCCCTTGAGGGACAGGGCGAGCCACTGGGAATAAGGAGACCCAGGTTCCACAGCGGCGGCCATCTGCTCAGGACCCCTGCAGGAACCAGGGAAGACAAAGCCATTCTGTGTCTCTCAAAGTCACCCCAGCATCTGCTGTTGTCTCTCTGTGGAGCCAGGTTGGGGAATGGGACATCCGGAATTAGGTTGGTCCCCTAAGCGTGGTGGGAGCTGCAAAAAGTATCTCCAAAGATATTCCTGAAGCAACAGAGTAGTGCCCCCATCTCATCTTCCAGCTCAGTACCCCCATGGCGTCTTCACGGGGGAGGAGATAGGAAGGGTATAACGGTAAGATGGCCTGCCTGGCTAGACGAAAAAGCTCACAGTTATTACTTCTCCCTCTGGCATGTTTGACTGCTTCCACGGGGTCAGAACTAGGGGAGCCAAGTCCTCTCCAAAGGGAAAGAAAGTGATTGCCTGACTGCTTGTTTTGTTTTGTTGTCTGTCTCCCCCTTTTAGACTGTGAACGCGTTGTTGGGCCGGGATTGTCTCTATCTGTTGCCAAATTGTACATTCCAAGTGTTTAGCACAGTGCTCTGCACATAGTAAGCGCTCAGTAAATACGATTGAATGAATGAATGACCAATTCAGTTATGATGCACTTTGTCCAAGCGTTTTATACAATACTTTGCAAACAGAGAGGGCTCAATAAATATTATTAATTTTAATTGGCAGGACCTTTGCCTGTCAGCTGGAGCCCCAGATGTCCTGGATCAATCAATCGCTGCCGTTGGTTGAGCACTTACTATAATAATAATTATGGCATTTGTTAAGGAGCTTACTATGTGCCAAGCGCTGGGGAAATTACAAGGTAATCAGTTTGTCCCACCTGGGGCTCACGGTCTCAAGCCCCATTTTACAGAGGAGGTAGCTGGGGCACAGAGAAGTTATGTGGCTTGCCCAAGGTCTCGCAGCAAACAGTTGGCGAATCCAAGATGAGAACCCACGACTTCTGACTCCCAAGCCCGTGCTCTTGCCACTAGGCCATGCTCCTCTATGTGAAGAGCACTGCTATTCGATTGGGAGAGTACAATACACAGAGGTAGCAGATATGTTCCCTGCCCAAAATGAGCGCACATTCTAGAGGAACCGAAAGATGTTCCACCACTTGTCTGCTGTGTGACCTTGGGCAAGTCAATTCACTTCTCTGTACCTCAGTTACCTCATCTATAAAATGGGGATTAAGAGTGTGAGCCCCACATGGGACAACTTGATTACCTTGTATCTTCCCCAGCGCTTAGAATAGTGTTTGGCACATAGTAAGCGCTTCACAAATACCATTATTATTATTATTATTACGAACGACCCTATTCCGAGAAAGAGAAAATCAGAAGGGCTCTTGGACCCTGGGAACACGTTCACATGGTATTGTTATAATGAATAACAATTTAAGCATCATCAAAGATTTCATGAGGAATACACCCAAGAGAGAAAAGGCAATGAGCTTCAGGCCTGGGGACATAAAATGAGGATAAATCGCTATTTCCTGAAGGTGGGGGAGGGGAGAGGACCCCAAAGGTAACTTCAGGCAGCTGTATCACCTGGTAACTAGTGATGCCTGTAAAGTCTGGATGCTGATTTGCCAATTGGGCCCCGAAGGAACTAGAAAATGAAAAGTCCCTGCGGAGTGACTGTGTATAAAAGAAGTGCTCAAAGGGGGAAGTAAATTTAATTTAAGTATCGTCTCATTTGTATGTTTATTCGAACACTCATAATTTAGTCCTGATCTGTTGACCAGCTTCCTGCTTTATAATTGATTTCTTTTTGAGTTCCAACGAGCTGTTAATTATCTTGTCTACGGCCCGATTAGCGTGTAAAAATCCTCGAGGGCAGGGAATGTGTTTCACTAAAGTGCCGCCAATCAATCCATCTAATCAATCAATCTAATATTTTTGGCTCACCTGCTGTGTGTAGTGAATTTCACTAAGTGCTTTTCGGAAAGCCTAATAATATTAGAAAGCTCAATCCCTGTTCTCAAGGAGTATGCAGTCAATCTGGGGAGAGAGATATAACATGAATTACAAGTAGGAGGAAGTAATATTATATAAAGATAAATACGTGATACGGGGAACTGTGAGTTCAGGTTGGTTAAGTGATCCGGATGTCATGACGTGGGATGGTAAATCGACCACAAGAATGGTAAAAAAAAAAATGATTTTCTTTGGTTTTTCTTTTCAATAATGTTGGTATTTGTTAAGCGCTTACTATGTGCAGAGCACTGTTCTAAGCGCTGGGGTAGACACAGGGGAATCAGGTTGTCCCACGTGGTGCTCACAGTCTTCATCCCCATTTTAAAGATGAGGTGAGGGCAAGGCTGGTGGGATAAGTCGCCCTGGAGAGAATAATAGACGCCTTCCTATTCCCCTGTTGTGACCCCGCATTCATCAGGTGAGGAAGGGAACGGATTGGCCGTGAATCAGGGGGGGAAAAAAAACCGGAAACGGTAGGAAGGGGTCGTGAGGGTTGGAGGAACAGGTTCAGGGTGGCGGGAGCGCACGGAGAAATGATTTACTAAGTCGAGGGGTGTCCAAAAGATACAGCCTTGGACTGGTGAGTTCGACGGGCCTATTTTACATTTCTTGCAATATAAGCCTCCCTTTCCCTGTCTCCCCTAAATCCACCCCGCACCCGCCAACAAAGGAGCCCTGCCCTGGGAACAGGAGACCTCGGCTTAGTAAATCAGGTAGCCGAGCTCGGTCTGCCCAGCACTGCCACGGGCTGGTCGAAGCCATGGAAGTTACTTGGGGTCTGCTGCGCGGGAAGGTAGGGACAGTAGCGGAGAACCGGGAAAAGGAGGGACATTGCCTTTGGAAGCCCGGGACTTTCCAGGAGAACGGGAAGCCCTGTTCCCTCCCGCGGGGTCTGTGCGGAGCGTTTTCTCCTTCTCCATTTCCATCAGGGTCTCCTCCTCCAGGGAGGTTTCTTGTCCAGCTCTAGGAGAAGCTCCTTCTTTTCCAGGCCCAAGACGGGCTCCTCGGGGAGGGGTTTGTAATCTGGGAGCAGCGAGGGGCAAACTGGGGCTGCTGGTCAGTGACCAGAGGCCTTCCCTATTTCGAGGGGGCTCCGGTTCCTGGAGAATCTGGGGCCGGCCAGAACAGGGTCAGGGACAGCTCCCGCCAATGCCCCGGGGGTCCGGTGCCAACGTCTGACCCGAATGGGGTTGTACCACCCAGTGTGCAGGTGGAGCCCGCGGAGAGGAGCATTTATGCCATCTCTTGCATCTGTGTATCAATGTGTGAGTGCGTGTACCCATGTGAGGATGTTGTCTTTTTATGGTATTTGTTAAACGCTCAATATTTTCAAGCACCGTTCTCAGCGCTGGGGTAGAAACGCTTATCAGGTTGGACACAGTCCTAGGCACGACATTTTTGTGGTGGGTTTCTATCCCTGTGATTGCCCTTTGCAACGTGAACCAGCCCTTTACCGTCACGAGAAGGGGGGTCAGGAGAGGAGCAGCGTGGCGCAGTGGAAAGAGCACGGGCTTTGGAGTCAGGGCTCATGAGTTCAAATCCCAGCTCTGCCACTTGTCAGCTGTGTGACTGTGGGCAAGTCACTTAACTTCTCTGTGCCTCAGTTCCCTCATCTGTAAAATGGGGATTAAGACTGTGAGCCCCACGTGGGACAACCTGATTCCCCTGTGTTTACCCCAGCGCTTAGAACAGTGCTCTGCACATAGTAAGCGCTTAACAAATACCAACATTATTATTATTACACTTGGTCTGCGCTCAGCCGAACTGTTTGAAAGATCGAGGCGGTTGGTCATTGAACTCAGTTTGTCGGTCCTGGATCTAGTGGGATTCATCTGAGCTACAGCCCAGAAGGGGACGCAAATTAGAGGAGATGGTTAGACGAAACAGATAGGAAAACTCATTAAACTACACCAAAAGGGAGCCCCAGAGTGTTGGTCGAGGCAGGTACACGATCATGGGGGAACTGCCTTATTGACAGCCATTTAGTGGCTAAGAGCACGGGCCCTGGAATCAGGACTCATGAGTTCGAATCCCAGATCTGCCACTTGTCGGCTGTGTGACTGTGGGCAAGTCACTTAACTTCTTTGTGCCTCAGTTCCCTCATCTGTAAAATGGGGATTAAGACTGTGAGCCCCACGTGGGACAACCTGCTTCCCCTATGTCTACCCAGCGCTTAGAACAGTGCTCGGCACATAGTAAGCGCTTAACAAATACCAACATTATTATTATTAATTGAGGGCTAATTAGAAGCTCTTGGCAGACCATTACTTGGCAGCAGCATCTTCAGGTTCCTGGGAGGATGAGGAAACAGAGTCATCTTCTGCCGGGGCGGGGAAAGATTCATGATAGCCTTCGGCAAGAAGCACTTGCCTTGCTATTGAACACATTTTGTGCAGGTCGGAGGAAAGGAGTGGATACCGAAGCGAATACCCTCCGACCCCCACCCCAGTCTGCAGCAGACACACAGCGATATCAGGCCCGTGTTTTAATAGGATATGGGTTTCAGGAACCAAGGCATCAGCTCAGGGTTGGGTTGGACCGGAGAAGCAGCAGCAGTTGCAGCATTGGGTCGGAGGGAGGATTGGCTGGTACATCCCTTGGGGAAGAGCTGGGAAGGTCAGAGACTGACTCCCCCCCACCCCCAGAGAACGCAAAATCCAGAAGGGAAAGTGGCTGCCAGAATAGTCGGGGGGTGGCCAGCGATGGCGGGGAAGGGGGAAGTCGAGGCCCGGAGGGTTGTAGAGCACCGGAGGAAGTGAATCGGGCACAGGTCCATCTCCGAAGCCACAGGACCAGCTTCTCAGGAGGGTGAGATGCACAGCTGGGGAGATCACCTCAGGAGTCCTACAGGTTAGAGTGAAGACAGTCACCCCAAATCCCCTAATCCCATCCGTGGCACCTGCTTTCCTATAGAGGGTGCCCAATGCACTCTAAATCCAGGATGGGGTAGAGCCGCACCTTGTGGACAGGGAACTTGTCTATCAGTTTTGTTGTATTGGACTCTCACAAGCGCTTGGTATAGACCTCTACACTTACTAAGCACTCTATAAATACTACTGGTTGATTGACTTTTTGGAGTTAGGCTCGTTATCTTGTGGGAATGGGGGGGTGAGAGAAAGGATCGCATAGAAACAGCCTCTGGAGACTCCTTAAATTATGAAACAGTCTTCAAGCTCCCTCCCCCAGTCAGTGTCATTATGGCCCCACCAAGGGAGCAAGGAACGGGGGACTGGAGCTGGAGGAAGAAGAACTCTACAGAGGAGACTGAGTCCCTACATCTCTTCCTGCCTCTCTGGACGATCACAAGAGGTCAAAGTGAGAAGAGGCCGGTTCTTTGTACAGGCAAAGGAAGGGACAGAGACCTTACCTGTAGGCTGAGGGCCTGAGTGTCCTGGAAAAGAGAGACATGATGATAAGTTTGGGCAGAAACAGATAGAACCCCTTATCTTCCCCCTGCCCCTTTCTCCCCCCAACCCAGGGGCTCCACTAAGGCCAGTGAACACGGCAGCTGGGAGTCAGGAGAGAGAAAGGGACAGGGTCACTGAATGAATTGGGATGCATCTATCCTAACAGCAGGGGAATCATGTGGGGAATCCTAGAACTCAGGAGTCCTCTCCCTTTCACCTGTTGTTAACTATCCAACCCCAGGCTGGAACTCTGTCACTGCTCTCAGCCCTGCTGCTGCTGTTTGGAAGAATCTGAGTCATTCATTCGTTCAATAGTATTTATTGAATGCTAACTGTGTGCAGAGCACTATACTAAGCGCTTGGAAAGTACAATTGGGCAACAGAGACAATCCCTACCCAGAAAAGGGCACAGTCTAAAAGGGAAGAGATAGACAACAAAATAAAACAAGTGGACAGGAATCAATAACATCAAATTAGATAAATAGAATTATAGATATATAGTTTGGAATCTCCTGCTAAACCCCTTCTAAGGGATGAGGGGAGTCTATAGACTGGGCCGGAGACCCTCGACTCCCTGAGCCCCGGTCCCACTAGAGACCCTGGGGGAAACACAGGGAGAGACCCCGCTCTCATCTCAGATCCCTTTACCTTTCCGGCCCTTGAAGTGGACGGTGAATCCTACGGCGAGGAAGATGAGCCCCAGAACCAAACCCCCGACTCCGCTCAGCATCTTGCTCCGGGCAGATTCAGACTGGGCCCCTGGGAAGGACAGGTCACACGGGGTCAGCCCCCAGAGTCCCCTCCATGGACATTAGTGGGCAGCCTGGGAGTTGGGGAACAGAGAAGTCGGGAGATAGCCAGGTTCCTTCTTGAAACTTAGACTGGGGTGGGGGGCAAGTGGGGTCAAGGGCCACCCTCCTCCCAGGGTCATCACCTAAGAGGTAGAAGGGCAGGAAGGAGCCTGGATCTCAGCTCTGAACCAGCCTGGGAAGGGATAGAAGAGGAAAGTCCAGGGCCCAGGGCAAGGTCTCCTGGTGGGGAGTCTCCCATCTTTCAGATCAACTCCCCAAGTCTCCTAAGGATGAGCCCAGGGTCTTGAGGGGCGGGTGACTGGGTCCTCTGATCTCCAACGGAGGGGCTAGGAGCTCTCCAATCTCCATAGCATTGAAATCAAAATGGCTGGAGGTCATGCCGGGGCAAAGCCCCAGGACACAGAGGGTCAAGGAGGGACACAAGCCACAGGATGTGGCATGGGGGGCAGGCGGGGCAGGGGCAGCCTCTCACTCCACTCCACGGTGATGGGTTTCTGCAGGCTGCCATGCTCCACATGGCAGACGTAGACGTCTCCGCTCCTGGGGGTCATTTCCAGCATCACCAGGACCTGGAAGGTCCAGTCTCCATGACGCATCAGGTCCGTGTGCACGACGCCGTCCTTCTGCTCCTGTCCATTCCGCAACCACTGGACTTGGATGTCTCCCGGGTAGAACCCCGTCACGGAGCAGGTGAGCGTCTGGTGTTGTTCCAGGGGTTTTGCGTTTGTCTGGGAGACCTTCACTGTGGGCTGGACTGGGGGAGGAGGGAAGCAGGAGAAGAAGTCAGAGACCATAGGACTGTCTTCCCTCAGGCGACCCAGCAGCACTAAGGGCTTCCTGCCCAGTCTGACCCTAACTCTTGCTTACTGCTTCCTCCTCCATGGTGTCTCCAGTCCCACTGACCCACCTTCCACCCCTTTCCAGGGTGCAGTGGAGGTGGTGGTATTTATAAAGCACTCATGTTGGCCAGGGCACTGGACTAAGTGCTTGAAGAGAAAATGGGATGTTTACCCATCGCCCCTCCGTGCTCCTTACCCTCTGCCCCTCCATGCCCCATCCCCTAACACTCCTTACCTTAACTGCCCCTCTGTAACCCCTTCCCAGATGCCCCTCTAAGTTCTCTACCCATTGCCCTTCAATGTTCCACCCCGTTCCCTAACCACCCCTCTGTCCTTCCTTGCCCCTTATCCCAATTTCCTTCCCTGCCCCATGTCCTGCCACTTTTCCCTGTCTCCTGCCTCACTGCCCTGGTATCCTCCTACTCTACCTCCTCTCTGTGGCCCCTACCCACGGCCCCGACATGACCCCCATCCCACCACCTCTGGATCTCCACCCCACTGTTCCCTCTTCCCCCCAGCATCTCTATGCTCCCCATCATACCTGCGTACACCTTCATCTCTTCCCCTTCACACCCCCCACCCCCCGTCCCTCCATACTCCCTTCCTCACCACCCCTCCCGGCCCCTGGTCCTTCACCCCTCCGTGCCCCTGACATCACCAGTCTTCCCTACTCCATGCACTACCACATCTGCACGCAGCTCTCTCTGGAAAAGAGTGTGGCCTAGTAGAAAGAGCACAGGCTTGTGAATCAGAGGGCCTGGGTTCTAATCCTGTTGCTGCCACTTTTTAATTTCTTTCTTTGATGATATTTGTTAAGCACTTACTATGTGCCAGGCACTGGATTAAGTCCTGGGATTTCATTTATTTCTTTGATGATATTGGTTAAGCACTTACTCTGTGCCAGGAACTGTAGTAAATCCTGGGGTAGATATAAGACAGTCAAATTGGACACAGTCTTTTTCCCACATGGGGCTCACAGTTTTCATCTCCATTTTACAGATGAGAGAACTGAGGCACAGAAAAATTAAGCGACTTCACCAAGGTCACACAACAGACACGTGACAGAGCCAGGATTCAAATTCAGTGAACACTTTTGGACTGCCGGCTCGGGCTCTCTCCACTAGGCCTTGCTGCTTGTCTGTGTCTGCTACTTGACCTTGCACAGGTCATTTCACTTTTCTGTGACTTAATTCCCTCATGAGTAAAATGGGGATTCAATTCCTGTTCTTCCTCTTACTTTGGACGTTAGCCCTCTGTGTCCAGCCTGATTACCTTGTATCTACGCCAGTGTTTAGTACAGTGCCTGACACACAGAAGGCACTTAAAAAATGTCAATGTGCTTCAGCAGAACATGTACTGAAACTGGAACGCTGCAGAAAAGATTAACATGGCCTCTGCCCCAGGATGACAGATACATTTGTGAAGAATTCCCTACTTTTTTACTTTGAAACCATATTGAAGGCACATGTCCTCCAAGAGGCCTTCCCTGACTAAGCCCTTATTTCCCTTTCTCCCAATCTCTTCTATGTTGCCCTACACTAAGATTTGCTCCCTTTAGTCACCTCTCCCACAGCCCCATGACACTCATGTACATAACCATAATTTATTTATATCTGTTACTGTCTGCCTTCCCCTCTTGACTGTAAACTCGCTGTAAGCAGGGACTGCTTCTACTAACTCCGTTATATTGTACTCTCCTAAAGCCTTAGTACAGCATTCTGCACATAGTAAATGCTCAGGAAATGTGATCGATTGATTGATAACAATGGGAAGCAGCACGGCCTCACGGAGAGAGCCCAGATCTGGGAGTCAGAAGGACCTGAGTTCTAATCCTCACTCTGCCAATTGTCTACTTTGTGACCCTGGGCAAGTCACTTCACTTCCTCTGTGCCTCAGTAGCCACATCTTAGCAATCAGCTCGCTCCATCCTGCCTCACCTCATTGTTCTCCTCCTACAGCCCAGATTGCATACTCTGCTCCTCTAGTGTCAGCATCCTCACTCTACTCCAACCTTATCTATCTTACTGCTGACCCCTTTCCCACATCCTCCCCCAGCCTGAAACTGCGTCCCCCTCCATTTAAGCCAGGTCACCTCTCTCTCCATCTTCAAAGCATTATTAAGGTCACGTCTCTTCCAGGAGGCATCCCCAAATTAAGACCTCTTTGAGCTGACTCTCCCTCTTCCTTCTGTGTCATCTCTTCATTCATTCAATTGTATTTACTGTCTGGTCAACTGTATATATTTTCATTACCCTATTTATTTTGTTAATGAGATGTACATCGCCTTGATTCTATTTATTTGCTATTGTTTTAATGAGATGTTCATCCCCTTGATTCTATTTATTGCTATTGTTTTTGTCTGTCTGTCTCCCCCAATTAGACTATAAGCCCATCAAAGGGCAGAGACTGTCTCATCTGTCACCGATTTGTACATTCCAAGCGCTTAGTACAGTGCTCTGCACATAGTAAGCACTCAATAAATACTAATTGAATGAATGAATGGGCACCTACTGTATGCAGAGCACTGTACTAAAGCACTTGGGAGAGTCCAATACAACAACAAACAGACACATTCCCAGCCCACAGCGAGTATACAGTCTGGGGGAGGGGGGTGGGCAGAGACAGACATGAATATAGTTAAATAAAATAGAGATAGGTACCTAAGTGCTGTGGGGATGGGTGGGAGGAAGAAAAGGAGCAAGGCAGGGTGACGCAGAAGGAAGTGGGAGAAGAGGAAAAGGGGAGGTTAGTCAGGGAAGGCCTCTTGGAGGAGATGTGGCTTCAATAAGAATTTGAAGGGGGAGAGAGTCATTGACCATGGGATAGGAGGAGGGTGGGTGTTCCAGGCTAGAGGAAGGACATGGGGGAGGGGTCGGTGGTGAGATAGATGAGGGCAAGGCACATTGAGAAGATCGGCAGTAGAGGAGTGAGTGAATGTGCAAGCTGGTTGTAGGGGGAGAGTAGTGAGGTGAGATAGGAGGGAGCAAGGTGATTGACTGCTTGAAGCCAAGGGTGAGGAGTTTTTGTTTGATATGGCAGTGGATGCACTTGATATTTGCCCCCCCTGCATCCTCACGGGACTTATGTATATATCTTTAAAAGATATATTTTTACATATAAATATATAAGATATATTTGATATATATTGAGAAGCAGCAAGGCATAGTGGATGGAGCTCAGGTCTGGGAGGCAGAAGGTCATGGATTCTAATCTCAGCTCCACCACTTTGCTACATGACCTTGGCCAGGTCATTTCATTTCTCTGTGCCTCAGTTACTTCATCTGCAAAGAATGAGAATAAGAATTTTGGTATTTAAGTGCTTACTATGTGCCAAGCACTGTACTAAGTGCTGGGGTGGATACAAGCAATTGGACACAGTCCCTGTCCCATGTAGGGCTCACAGTCTCAATCGCCACTTTGCAGATGAGGGCCCTGAGGCCCAGAGAAGTGAAGTGACTTGCCCAAGGTCACCCAGCAGACATGTGGCAGCCCGGGGATTAGAACCCATGACCTTCTGACTCCCAGGCACCTACTCTATCCACTACACCTGCAAAATGGGGATGAAGGCTCTGAGTCCCATCTGGGCCAAAGGCTGTGACCAACCCCATTTGCTTATATCCAGCCCAGTGCCTAGTACAGTGCCTAGCACATAGTAAGCATTTAATAAGTGCCATTATCATTATTTTCATTACATATTACAAATTATTTATATCAATATCTGTCTCCCCCTTTAGATTGTAAGCTCATTATGAGCATGGGATGCATCTGCTAATTCGGCTGTATTGTACTCTCCCAGATACTTAGTACAGTGTTCTGCACATAGTAAGTGCTCAGTTAATACCATCGATTTATTGAGTTGAGTTACTGAGGACTTCATTGCCCAAGAAGTTGAAGCATAAGAGTTGAGCCTTCACGGAATATCTCTGCTTATCTGCTATGTGACCTTGGGTAAGTCACTTCACTGCTCTGTGCCTCAGTGACCTCATCTGTAAAACGGGGATGAAGACTGTGAGCCCCATTTGGGACAGGGACTGTGTCCAACCCGATTTGCTTGTATTCAGCCCAGGGCTTAGCACAGTGCTTGGTACATAGTAGGTGCTTAATAAATGCCACAATAATAATGATAGTTATAAATTATAAGTTATTTATTTATATTAAATCACTTATCTAGATTGTAAGTTTATTATGAGCAGTAAATGCATCTGCTAATTCAGTTGTATAGTACCCTCCCAAATGCTTAGTTCAGTGTTCTACACATAGTAAGTGGTCAATTAATACCATTAATTGAGTGATTAATCTATAAAATGGAGAGTAATACTATGACCCATGTAGGACATAGACTGCATTCAAATTGATTAGCCTGTCTTTACGCCAGTGCTTAGTATAGTGCCTGGAACATGGTAAATCCTTAACAAATACCATAAAATAAAATAAATTGCAATAGAATAAAATAAAATAACCAATAGCATTAAAATAAAGGGACCTGGATTTCATCCAAAACAATAGGCCTGTATTTACCGCAGTGCTTAGTACAGTGCCTGGAACATAGTAAACATTTAACAAATACCATAAAATAAAATAAAATAAGTAGTATTTTAAAAAAATGGAACCTGGACTATGTCCAGTTTGATTTGCTTGCATATACCACAGTGCTTAGTACAGCACCTGGAACACGGTAAAACTTTAAGAAATGAAATAAGATAAAAGAAAAGAAAAGAATGAATAGTATTTATAAAATCTGCACATGGATTGCATCGAAATTGATTAGCTCGTCTTCACCCCGGCACTTAGAACTGTGCCTTGGTTCAGGACTTGGCACACAGAAAGGGCCTAACAAATACCATCTTTATTACCTGGACCACAGTAAACACTGGACAAATAGTATAAAATAAAATCAGATAAAATAAAGAACAGCATTATAAAAAGAAATATGGAATGCATCCAAATCGATTAGCTTGTGTTCACTCCAGTGCTTGGCACAGCACCTGGAACATAGGAAAGCTTTATGCTTTATATTATACCCATATATGCCTAATATATTATGTACATTAGAATACAATGTAATGAGATGAAATGAAATAAAAAGGAATACCATTCAAAAAAATAATGGGACAAGGCCTGTATCCCACGTGATAAGGTCGTATTTACCCCAGCACTTAGTACAGCGGCCGGTGCATAGTAAGAAGTAGCACGGCATAGTGGACGGAATACGGGACTGGGAATCCGAAAGTCCCGGGTTCTAATCCCTCATCTGGCACTTGTCCGCCGCGTGACCTTGGGCAAGTCCCTTCGCTTCTCGTGCCTCAGTGACCTGGTCTGTAAAATGGGGATTGCGCCTGTGACCCCACGTGGGACGGGGACTGCGTCCCACCCTATCTGTTTGTATCCACCCCGGCAATGAGTACAGCGCTCGGCACAGAGTAAGCGTTTAAGCGTGAAATGTCACGATCGTCATTATGAAGGGTACGCCTTGAATGGATGAAGTTAAATAACGAAAGCATTTTAATTATCGACTAGGTGGAATCTGTCCCAGGGGGTCAGTACCGTTCCGGGCACAGAGTAAGCGCTTAAGAAATGTCATAATTACTATTATCATTATTATGAGTACGCCTCGAATGAATAAAATTAACTCACGCAGACCATTTTAAAAAGCGACTGGCTCGAATCCGTCCCACGGGTCAGTACCGTGCCTGGCACGGAGTAAGCGCCTACCGCATATCGTAATTATCATTATTATTACGGTACGACTTGAATAGATAAAATTAACTAACGAAGACCATTTTAAAAATCGATCAGATGGCATCCGTCCCAGGGGTCCGTACGGTGCCTGGCACAGAGTAGGAGCTTACAACATCTCGTAATCATCGTGGTTATGGGTAGGCCTTGAATAGATAAATAATAATAATGTTGGTATTTGTTAAGCGCTTACTAGGTGCCGAGCACTGTTCTAAGCACTGGGGTAGACATAGGGGGATCAGGTTGTCCCACGTGGGGCTCACATTTAAAAAATGGATGCGGTGGCATCTGGCCCAGGGGTCGGAACGGGGTGGGGCCCAGAGTAAAGCGGTAAGAGGTGTCGAAACGATGAAAGAGAAGAAGGACTGTCGGGGAAGAAGGAGCGAGGCAGCGCTGGGACTTTTGTGACCCCGTCGTCGGGGTGGGGGTCCGGCCCGCTGCGGGGCGGCTGCGGGGGTTGGGGGCTGCGGGGGCCCTGGGGGGGAGGGAGAGGGGAGGGGAGACCCGCCCCCGCTCACCTCGGCGCTGCACCGTGAACTGCTCTCCCACGCCGTAGTTGTGCCTGCAGTAGCGGTTCACCGCGCCCCGCCTCTCATCCAGGATGTCCTGCTGGCTGTTCCAGTACTGGGCGTCCGGGCGGCCCAGCTCGGTCACCGCCACGTAAACGCCCACGTCGTTGTCGAAGCGCGCGATCTCCTGCCGGTCGTAGATGTGCTTGTGCACGTAGCTCACCCGCTCCGTCCCGTTGTGGAAGTAGCACTCAAACTTCTCCTGGATCAGGAAATGCTCTGCGGGGAGAGCGGAGCGTGCCGCGGTGATGCCCCGTGCTGTCCGTGCTGCCCGCGGGGAGGGGAGCGAGGGAGCAGCGACACCCACCCCCCCGACTCCCCCGTCCTGCCTCCCTCGCCCACCCACCTCCCATTTGGCTTCCAAGCCCCCCATCCCCCGGCCCCCTCCTCCCCCCCTCCCTCCCTCCCCTCTCCTCCCTTCTTCCTTCTGCCTCCCCGCCCCCACACTCCGCTCCTCTGCCGCTCGCCTCCTTAGGGTCCCCCGATCTCGCCCGTCCGGGCCCCCGCCCCCCGGCCCACGTCCTACCGCCGGCCTGGACCGCCCTCCCTCCTCACCTCTGCCAAACTAACCCTCTTCCCCCCTTCCAAGCCCTCCGGAGAGCATCTCCTCCAGGAGGCCTTCCCAGACTGAGCCTCCCTTTTCCCCCGCTCCTGCTCCCCTCCCCGTTCCCCCTCCTCCCTCCCTCTGCTCCACCCCCTTCCTCTCCCCACAGCACTTCTGTCTATTTGTACATATTTATTATTCTACTTTATTAATGAGGTGTCGATATCTACGATTCTATTTGTCTATTTTGATGGTACTGATGCCAGTCTACGAGTTCTGTTTTGCTGTCTGTCTCCCCCTTTTAGACTGGGAACCCGTTATTGGGCGGGGATGGTCTCTATCTGTTGCCGAATTGTACATTCCAAGCGTTTACTACAGTGCTCTGCGCAGAGTAAGCGCTCAGTAAATACTACTGAACGAACGAATGAATCTCATCACAAACAGCACGGCCTAGTGCCTAGAGCCCGGACCTCCGAGGCGGAAGGTCGTGAGTTCCAATCCCGCCGCCGCCCCTCGTCTGCTGGGTGCCCTCGGACAACTCGCTTCACTTCTCTGGGCCTCGGTGACCTCGTCTGTAAAATGGGGACGGAGACTGGGAACCCCCACGTGGGAGAGGTCCCGCGTCCGACCCGACTCGCTTATATCCACCTCAGCGCTTAGTACAGTGCCTGACACATAGTATGCACTTGACCCATTCCGCCTCTGCCACCTGTGTGACCTTGGGTGAGTCACTTCACTTCTCTGGGCCTCAGTGACCTCATCGGTAAAACGGGGATGGAGACCGTGAACCGGATCAGCTGGGATCCACCCCAGCGCTTGGTACAGTGCCTGGCACCTAGGAAGCACTTAACAGATTCCACCTCTGCCACTTGTCTGCCGTGTGACCTTCGGTGAGTCACTTCACTTCTCTGGATCTCGGTGCCCTCATCTGTGAAATGGGGATGGAAACTGTGAGCCCCGGGCGGGGACTGTGTCCAACCTGATTTGCTCGTTTCTGCCCCGGCCCTTAGTACGGTGCCCAGCATAGAGTAGGCACTTAACAAATACCATCATCATCATCATTACTATTATTACTATTTTCAAAAGTGTCCAGGTTGCCTCTAGACTTTGAGCTCGTTGTGGTGAGGGACTGTGTCTATTTATTATATTGTATTAACAATGATAGTGTTTGTTAAGTGCTTACTATGTGCCAAGCATCATTCTGAGCGCTGAGGTAGATAAGCTCATCAGGTTGGACACAGTCCCTGTCCCACGTGGGGCTCACAGTTTTAATCCCCATTTTACAGATGATGGAACTGAGGCCCAGAGAAGTTATAATGATAGTAATTATAATCAGATATCTGTTAAGTGCTAACTCTGTGCCAAGCACTGTTTAAAGTGCTCGGGTAGATACGAGGTAAGCGGGTTGTACCACGTGGGGCTCGCGGTTCTAATCCCTATTTTACAGATGATGTAACTGAGGCTGAAGGAAATTGTCTTGCGCAAGGTCCCACAGCAGACAAGTGGCAGAGTCAGGCTTAGAACCCAGGTCCTTCTGACTCCCAAGCCTGGGCTTTATCTACTAAGCCACACTGCTTCCCAAAATAATTATGCTACTTGTTAAGCATTTGCTATGTGCCAAGCACTGTTGTTATTATTATTAATCGTATTTATTGAGCACTTACTGTGTGCGAAGCACTGTACTAAGCGCTTGGGAGAGTACACCATAACATCCAAAACATTCCCTGTCCACAACGAGCTCAAAGTGCCAGGGTAGATATAAAAATGAACTAGGTTGGACACAGTCCCTGTCCCACATTGGGCTCATACTTTTAATCCCCATTTTTTACAGATGAGGTAACTGAGGCCCAGAGAAGTGAAGTGGCTTGCCTAAAGCCACACGGCAGACAAATGGCAGGGCCAGAATTATGGCCTATAGATAGAGCACGGGCCCGGGGAGTCATAATCCCTGCTCTGCCACTTGTCTGCTGTGTGGCCTTAGGCAAGCCACTTCACTTCTCCGGGCCTCAGTTACCTCATCTGTAAAAAGGAGATGAAGACTGTGAGCCCTGTGCAGGGCAGGGACTGTGTCCAACCTGATTTGCTTGTATCCACCCCAGCGCTTAGTACAGTGCCTGGCACATAGTAAGCGCATAACAAATACCATTGTTGTTATTATTAGTAATTATTATTATTTTGACCTCCTTACTTCCAGGCCTGTGCTCTATCCACTACATAAGTGCTTAATACAGTGTTTGGCATACAGTAAGCGTTCAATAAATACTAATGAATAAATTAAAAACCCTCCCGTGACCCGATGGCTCCCTTCAGTTATCGCCCCCATCTCCCTCCTACCGATTCTCTCTAAACTGCTTGGGCAGATTCTCTAAACTCCCTGCCTCGAGTTCCTCTCCTCCAATTCTCTCCTTGATTGATAGATTGATTGATCGATGGAGAGGGGGATGATTAGATTGAAAGGGGACTGGAAGACAGGGAGGGCTTTGACAGGAAAGGAAGAGTCACAGAGAGGAGTGTTGGTGGGAAAGGGGCTTGTCGAGGATGAGGAGGAATGGGGGGTCCAGAGGGTGTAGGCATTCCATCAATCAGTCAATCAATTTGATTGAGTGCCTATTGTGTGCCGGGCAGTGTACCAAGTGCTTGGGATAGAACAACACGACACGACAACATAACAGACACATTACCTGCCCACAGTGAGCTTACAGTTTAGAGGTGGAGAAAGACACTAATATGCATAAATTACAGAAATGGACATAAATGCTGTGGGCCTGGGGTGGGGGTTGGTGAATAAAGACAGCAAGTCAGGGCGATGCAGAAGAAAGTGGGAAAAGAGGGAAGTCTTGGAGGAGATGTGCCTTCAAAAAGGCTCTGAAGGGCAGGGTCAGTAATTGTCTGTCGGATTTGAAGAGGGAGGGCATTCCAGGCCAGAGGCAGGATGTGGGCTAGGGGTAGGTGGTGAGATAGACGAGACCGAGGTATAGTGAGAAGGTTGGCATTAGAGGAGCGAAAGGTGCAGACTGGGTTGTTGAAGGAGAGAGTGAGGTGAGGTAGGAGGAGGTAATTTAATCCTTGGAACTGCCCCTCTCCTCATGTCAAATAGAACATACTTCCCCTCTGCACATTCAAAGCCCTGCTGAAATCCCACTTCTCCAAGAAACTTTCCTGGATTCATTTCCCAGCACACTGACATATCATCCCTTCAACCAACTCGGGCACTTACCCAAACCTATTGCCAAATGTGTGTGTGTGTGTGTGTGTGTGTGTGTGCGCACGCACGTTTCTTTGTATCTTTGTGTGCACGTGCACACTTGCATGAGTGTGCCTGTGTGTGTACGCAAATTATTTTGACTGCTCTAGTTGTAAATATTTTAATATTTGTCTTCCCAGTTAGAATGTAACCTCCTCGTGGGACGGGAACCTGTCACTTCTTTATTCTGGACTTTCCAAGCGCTCAGTAAAATGCCCCGCACAAAGTAGATGATGAAGAAATGCTGCTGCTGCTACTATTAGGCCTACTATTAGTACTATTATGGACCATGGGCCTGGGAGTCAGAGGACACAGGTTCTAATCCCTGCTCCGCCACTTGTCTGCTGAGTGACCTTGGGTAAGTTACTTCACTTCTCTTTGCCTCAGTTACCTCATCTATTAGAGCCCATTGTGGGCAAGGATTGTCTCTCTTTATTGCTGTATTGTACTTTCTAAGTACTTAGTACAGTGCTCTGCATACAGTGAGCACTCAATAAATACGAATGAATGAATGAATGAATGAATGAATGAATGAATGAATAAAATGGGAATTACAACTTTGAGCCCAATGTGGGACGGGGATTATGTCCAACCCAACTTGCTTGTATCCCACCCAGTGCTTAGCACAGTACCGGGTGTGTGACTAAGCACTTAAATAACATTATCATTAATACCTTTAAATTGTACATTATAAATTATTTATATTAATGTCTATCTCCCCCTCAAGACTGTAAGTTCGTATGGACAGGGAACAGCTCTGCAATTTTGTTGTACTGTAGTCTTGCCAGGGGCTTAGTACAGTGTTCTGCACATAGTAACTGCTCAGTAAATACCATTGATTGAATACCATTGATTGATTGACTGATAATTAACCGGACCCTTAGCACAGCCTTATTTCCCCTTTCCCGATTCCTATTAGCTCTTCCCTGCACCGTCGGAAATTCTCCACTATTTTTAATGGTATTTGTTAAGCGCTTACTGTGTGCTGAGCAGTGTACACACCTGGGATAGATACAAGCTAATCAGATAGGACTCAGTCCATGTCCCACATGGAGCTCAGAGTTTCATCCCCATTTTACTGATGAACTCACTGAGGAACACAGAAGTTAAGTAACTTGCTCAAGGTCGCCCAGCCGACGAGTGACGGTGCTGGGATCGGAACCCACGTCCTTCTGACTCCCGGGCCCGAGCCCTCTCCAGTGGGCCACGCTGCCTCTCATATTCGGGTTCTACTCCTCACTCTAGCCTCTTCCCCTTCCTTCTCCTCCCTCCCCTTTATCTCATCACCAGAATTGATTGACGTCTACTACATGTGGAGCACTCTCCAGGGACTTGGCAAAGTACCACAGAAGTGCCCTCAGAAGCTTGCAAGGTAATGACTTTCCTCTTCTATTCGTTCACAGCAGGGGCCTCTCTGGAATCCTTAATATCTCAAGAGGTTCCCCCGCCCTCTGCCCCAGTCTCGACTTTAGCCACTTTATTTCATGCCCCCCATTCCCTGCCCGGGATCCCACTGGAGGGCCTCTCCCCAAACCCCTAGCCTCTTCCCCATGTCCTCGGCGGGACCAGGTTTCTGGGATGTTTAATCTCTGGTGGTGGGCACCAGTCCAGCCCGAGAGGGATTGGGGAAGGGGAGCAGCGGTTCACCTTGCACCCCTGGACCTGGATGTAGCCAATCCTCCCAGGATGGGGCTGGAGCGGGGCATCCTCCGGATCCCCCCTCTTCCCACAAGGACATCTCGGGGTGCTGGGCTCTCTGGGGGCAGCTCTCTGCACTCACCTGGAGTCTCCCGGCCCCCGGCCCCGGGGGATGTCAGCACCATCAGCGCCACTGCCACAGCTGCTGCCCAGAGACTCCAAGGGACCAGCAGAGACGCCATCCTGTAGGCCGGAGAGAGGGTGGGAAAGTGAGGAGAATAGCAGTCAGGACGGCTCCCACCCAATGCCACCTGCCCCCCAAATCTCTCAGGGTAAGAGGCAAGGGCTTCCCCCTGTCCCCTCAGGGATTGGTCAGCCTGTGGTGAATGAACCAATCAAAATTGGTCATATCAAGTGTCATCATTCTCTGGGCAGAGATATTCCGTGACGGCTCTATTCTTATACTTCAACTTTTTGGACAGTGGAAACCTCAGTAACTCAACTCATTCAGCTAACCAATCGATGGTATTTATTGAGCGCTTACTATAGGCCGAGCACTGTAATAAGCGCTCGGGAGAGTACAATTCAACGGAATTAGCAGACACATTCCCTGGACAACTCAGTGGGAGAGTGAGGGGTGGCTTAGCTGGGAGAATTGTTAAGTTGACCCGGTAAATTCCAGGGTCTTGCCCTGGAGCTGGGCAGAGGCAGCCTTATGGTCAGTGCACCTAGCCCCTGAAGGAAGGTAGAGTACGTGAGATGTATCTGCCCCTTGGGTTCTGGGGGTCTCCGCTACCCGGGGCCTTAATAATAATAATAATAATAATAATAATAATAATAATAATAATGTTGGTATTTGTTAAGCGCTTACTATGTGCAGAGCACTGTTTTAAGTGCTGGGATAGATATAGGGTAATCAGATTGTCCCACATGAGGCTCACAGCTAATCCCCATTTTACAGACGAGGGAACTGCGACACAGAGAAGTGAAGTGACTTGCCCACAGTCACACAGCTGACAAGTGGCAGAGCTGGGATTTGAACCCAGAGCTCTGACTCCCAAGCCCAGGCTCTTTCCACTGAGCCACGCTGCTTCTCTAGGACAGCTGAAGAGGTAGGGTCTCCAGGCTAATAGGGAGAGACTAAAATTTAGTGGAGCTGGAAGAGATCATTGAACCCCTGGTTCTAATCCCAGCTCAGCCACTTGCTTGCCGGGGGACCTAGGTCAAGTCACTTAACTTTTCTGTGCCTCAGTTTCCTCAACTGTAAAAGGGGAATTCAATTCCTATTCTCCTTTCTTAGATTGTGAATCCCAAGTACCTGGTTATTTTATATCTACCGCAGTGCTCAGTACAGTGCTTGGAACATAGTAAGCATTTAATAAAAACCACTTTTACCATTATTGTTGTTATCATTACTACTACCCCTAAAGGAGAAATATTCTCAAGATACCTGGACCCCCCTGTGATTGGAGTTGAGCTATCAAGTCAGGGTGATCTTTCCCTGCACCACAATACTCCTTTCCTGGTGGACAGAAGCTGTGGGAGTTGCGGGGACGACGACACATACCTTCAAATTGGGGGTATCCCTTCAATTGTTTGGGGTCCCTCTCGGAGAATTATGCTATCTCCCCTACTGGCTCCCTCACACAGCCCTTTAACCCAGCAACAGCGGTGTCACCTCAGGGGATCCTTCTGATTGGCTGAGACTAGCTTGGCTGGAATTTCCCTCTCCCAGATGGGTCACTTCAAGCCCAACGCTCTTTGCCCCTGTTTCTTCTACCACTGCTCCACCGTTCAGGGCAGCTGCTGCTGCTGAGACCTCCGAGAGGAGAATGGCCCCAACGACAGCCTTAGCCCTGAGGGTTCTCTCCCTGGCTTCCCTCCTGGCCACCCACTGCACCAGAGCTGTTAAGTGTGAGTACCGAGTGGGACCCCAAAACCCTGGGTATAGGGGAGAAGAGATGGAAATCGGAACATTTTCCATCGCCCTAGGCCAGTTATAACTCAGATGGGCCTGCCATTTTCCACCAAAATCCCTACAGCTTTATCTTCCTCCAGGGCCCCTTCCCTTCCACAGGGTGCATGGCTCTCCTCTCTTTTCTCTAGAGCCTCCTCAATGTTGTGGGGATCTTTGGGGGGAGGATGCTCCTCTCCCTCCTTTATGGGGAAGCCTGTTGAAATGAAGCCCCCGGAGCTACCCTGGGGATATTGAACCTGAGGTCTCTGTTCCCTCTCCTCTGGTGCATTTAGGAAAGCTAAGGAGTACTGCGTAGTAGGAAGAAAATTTAGTAGTCATAGCATTTATGGGTCGCACACCTGGTGTCATAAAATTGGCACCAGAGGACAAAATAAATTAATTGAGCAGATCTGAGGCCTAAGCCATGTCCTTGGGCTAAATTTCCCCAACCCAGCTCTCTCAAGGATTCATCCTTTACAGAAGGTACCTGTTGGCCCCACCGTGTTCTCTCCCCTCCTAACTGTGTTGGGGATCTCAGGGATTTCTCCTCTTTTCCTCGGGGAGCCTGCTGACAGAAGGCCTCCACGTTCTGGTCTGCAACTTTGTGACTTTGCTGGAGGCTGGGGGCATAACAGGAGTGCATGGTGGGGCAGCTTCATCTCTGCTCTGCTCCTCCCTGTGGGAATCAGTCCTGTGAAGACCGGAAGGATTCAGTGCATGTAGACAGCTTCCCGCTCTATCCTTCTACTCACTGCCCTAATCATCTGCCATCCCCCTGCAGAGCCTTGCTGAGGGCTGGACCATCGTAGTGGCCAGAGCCTGGCAACTTCATCCAGAAAAAGTCCTGCATGTTCCCAGCTCTGGGACTGAGCTCTGGTCAGGGTAGGGTTTGTCCAGCTTCAGCCAAGGCCAGAGGATACTGACCATTCCCTAGTCTTGTGGATCCTTTCCAACCCTCCCCTTCTCCCAGTGGCAGTGAGAGGAGGAAATCAGTCAGTCAGGCAATAGTATTTCTTGAGCACTTACTGTGTGCAGAGCATTGAACTAAGCATTTGGGAGAATTTCCAACCTGATTTGCTTGTATCCACCCCAGTGTTTAGCACAGTGCTTGGCACATGGTAACAAATACCATAATTATTATTATTACAATATAACAGACACTTTCCCTGCCGACAGCAGGGTAGGTGGAGCTGACAGCCAACAGAGCTGTCCTAGACATCCTTTTCTCCTCTTCCCTTTCTCTCCCCTGTAGGGGAGCATATGATAAGCCAGGCTGAGTTCTCCCAGATGCACAGCCCATTGGGCCTGTTCAGGTTGGAGGTTGAAAAGGAGTGAGGCCTAGTGCAAAGAGCACAGGCCTGGGAGTCAGAGGACCTAGGTTCTAATCCCGGGTCCACCATGTACCTGCTGTGTGACCTTGGGCAAGTCACTTAACTTCTCTGTGCCTCAGTTCTGAGGGCCCTTCCCAACCTTCCCCCTACAGTGGCAGTGAGAGGAGGAAGTGGGAGCGGGAACTGAGAAACGATTCTGAGTCGATGGGGTTGTAAAGATGGAGTTTATTTCTTTACCGATCTTAGGGGTTTTAGGTTCGCGAATGTGAAATATCACACACACACACACACACACATATTTTATCACCTTGTGCAATCTCAGTCTTTCCAGAAAACCACTCTGTCAGGGAAGCTGTGTATGGATCACTCTGAATGGTTATTGGTCAGAAGAAGCTGCTTTATCTGGCCTAGCTCTTTCCTGTCTCTCTGTGGAATCCTTTCTTCCTCAGGTTGAAGAAGCAGCGTGGCTCAGTGGAAAGAGCACGGGCTTTGGAGTCAGGGCTCATGAGTTCGAATCCCAGCTCTGCCACTTGTCAGCTGTGTGACTGTGGGCAAGTCACTTAACTTCTCTGGGCCTCAGTTCCCTCATCTGTAAAATGGGGATTAAGACTGTGAGCCCCACGTGGGACAACCTGATTCCCCTATGTCTACCCCAGCGCTTAGAACAGTGCTCGGCACATAGTAAGCACTTAACAAATACCAACATTATTATTAGGTTGGAAGGCCCTCAACCCCATTTGCTGCTTTTTCCCCAGTTTATTTCCTCGGAAATTCCCAAAGGATATTGGACAAACTCCACTGGGCTCTTCATCAAGCTGTTAGTGTTAACTTGGCTCTAAAGTGGATGAAAATTCAGTGGAGGGTGACCCCTACCTTCAGATACTGACCTTTGATGTTCTAGGTAACAACCCTTGGTAGACTTCAATTCAGTAGAGTTGGTAGATAGGGTCCCTGACTACAGGAAATTTACTCTATGGATTATGTATACCTAATTATAAATTTTGGCTATGCTACAAGGAAGCATCTGAAGGGTACCAATCCAAGTGCAATAAGTGATAAACGAGGAAGAGTGAGTAGAGGGAATGAGAGATTAGTCACAGAAGGTCTCTTGAAGGAGATATGATTTGAGTAGGGTTTAGAAGGTTGCTCCCTCACTGCCCTGTCTCATGAGAGAGTAAATCCCTAGAGGAAAGAATTTGCTTCATGAAACCCTCCTGCCCTGAAGCAACAACTGGAAGGAGGTCTCTGGGGCTACCCTGGGGTTCACATCCCTCGAGCAACTGCACCTATTTCTTTATGGAACATTTGGACAAACGCACCCACCTGCCCCCTTGACACAACCCTACTCTCACCCCCGAGGGCTTAGGGAAACTAGACTGAAAGAGACAATGAAGAGGCCCAGTTGAACAGTCCTTTTATTAATGATGTGTATATATTTATAATTCTATTTATATTGATGCTATTGATGCTTGTCCACTTGTTTTGTTTTGTTGTCTGTCTCCCCCTTCTAGACCGTGAGCCTGTTGGGTAGGGATTGTCTCTATTGCCGAATTGTACTGTCCAAATGCTTAGTACAGTGCTTTACACACAGTAAGCGCTCAATAAATATGATTGAAAGAACGAATTAATAAATCCCTTTCTCTTCCTTCCATTCTTTCCCTTATAGGGGAGCATACTCTAAACCACGTGGAGTTCTCCCAGACCTACAGCCCGTCGGGAGAGTTCGTGTTCAAGTCTTAGAAGCAGCATGGCCTAGTGGAAAGAGCATGGGCCTTGCAGTCAGAGGACCTGGGTTCTAGCCCTGGATCCACCACGTACATGCTCTGAGACCTTGAGCAACTAACTTAACTTCTCTGTGCCTCAGTTCTCTCATCTACAGATTGGGGATTCAGTTACCCTTCTCCCTCCTACTCAGACTGTGAGCCCCACGATGGACTTGATTATCCTGAATCTCTACTTCAGTGCTTACCACAGTGCTTGGCATATAGTGAGCACCTAACAAACCATAATTATTATTATTATCCCTGTCCTAAGTCCCTCCCTGGGGTATGATATGGTTAACACTCACTCCCATCCCACATCCCATGGAAACTCATGTTTGCAAGACCCTCTGTCTCTCCTCTCCATAGCAAATCTAACAGGTCCCACTCCTTGCTGCTCGCCCTTTCAGGGCCTCATGTTGAATTCCTCTCTGGGGTGTTTGCTGTTGGCCACATCTCTGTCTCCCCTACCCAGGGCCAGATGAGTCTCTAACTGCCCCCCTGGGGTGCCCTGCTTCCTCCAGAGATGGGACAATGACCCCTAGTGCTGGGCAGTTGGTAGAGGGACTCAGAGTGAGAGGACAGTCCTCAGGTGGGGATGGGTGAGCATTTTCTTCTTATTACCAACGCTCTAGGGTTAGGCAGGATCACACACACACAACATATACATACTTATCTCCATTCTCCAGCCTACTCACCTTTCTTCCTCTCTCTTTCTCTCTCTTTCTCTCTCTTTCCACTTCCGGTTTCTACCATTATCATTCCCCCTTTTCCACCCTATTTTCCTTCTCACGCCCATCACATTTCCTCCTGAAATTTCTCCTTTTCCTTCCCATGATAAGGGAGCTGTGCATTTCCTCTTTCAATCCAACTTTATGAAACCTCTTTCCCTCATTTTCTCCCCCTTGTCTTCTCACCCCTGCAGGGGAACATAGAATAATCCAGGCGGAGTTCTCCCAGACCCACAGCCCAACGGGGGAGTTCATGTTCGAGTTTGATGGAGATGAGATATTCCACGTGGACCTGGACAGGAAAGAGACGGTCTGGCGCCTAGCCGACTTTAGCAACTATGCCAGCTTTGAGGCACAGGGAGGACTGGCCAACCTCGCTGTGGACAAGGCCAACATGGACATCCTGATTAAGCGTTCTAACCACACCCCCGCCACCAATGGTACCTGCTCCCATCCCTCCCCTGGGAGCCCAGACAGACTAAGGAGACCCCCCCGACCCACCCTGGTGTCTTTCTCCTTCCAGTGGAAGCTGGGGTCCCCATCAAGAGCAGCCCCACCCTCACCCAGGTGGCCAGCTCTAAACTCCTACCAGTTTGGTGGTCCCATTCCTCCCACCAATGGAGGCTTCCCTGTGGGCTACATCCTGGAACTGACTATACAGCCCCTGATTCCCTCACTTCCATCACAGCCCTGACCACTCCAGCACTGGTCCCCGGGGGTCCCATAGTTCCATAGGCCAGATGCAAACTTACCTTATCACAGGATTTTAACAACACCTGAGGTCTCGTGGGGAGATCTGAAAGGACCCAAAATCAGGTCTTTTTGTCCTGTAATCTCTTCACATCCCCGCAGCCATTGCCTAACTCCATCACCCTCGTCCTCCCCAGCTTGGGAGCCAAGTGTCATTTCCACTCGCAACTTTGATGTCATGTCCTCCTCCTCAACAGTGGCCCCCGAAGTGACCGTGTTCCCCGAAAACCCCGTAGAGATGGGGCAGCCCAACATCCTCATCTGCTTCGTCGACAAATTCTCCCCACCGGTGGTCAACATCTCGTGGTTGCGCAATGGGCAGCCATGGAGCAAAGGCGCGTCCGAGACAGACTTCTACCCCCGCACCGACCATTCCTTCCGCAAGTTCCACTACCTCCCGTTCATCCCCTCTGCCAACGACTTCTACGACTGCAAGGTGGAGCACTGGGGTCTGGAAGAGCCACTCCTCCGTCACTGGGGTACGTAGTCCCCCTTCCGCTACCACCCCATGATCCACTAGTTCATTAGGACCCAGGAGTCTTAATTCTGGTCTCCCAGGTTCCTCTCTGAATTCCTTTTCCTCTCCCAGAACCTAGGTGTCCTGTCTCCTATAAAACACCCTTCCCTACCCTTCACAGTGCTCTGACCTTGTGTATCCTTCCTCCTTCCAGAACCCAAGGTGCCATCTCCCCTGACCGAGACAAAAGAGACTCTGGTCTGCGCCCTGGGCCTGGCCGTGGGTCTGGTGGGCATCATCGTGGGCACCATCCTCATCGTCAGAGGCCTGCGTTCAGGCACTGCCCCCCGGCCCCAGGGTCCCCTGTAAGTTGGGAGCTCCTTGGGAACCCAACTGGAGAGATGCGGGGAGGTCAGAGGAATGGGGAATGCAGAGCCAGCCGATGGGGGATGGTGGCAGCTCAGATCTATACAGAAAACCAGAAAGAAGAACGTGGTGGGAGACAAAGCACTGGGATTGGTTAACAATGGTTGAGTGGGTAGCGGGAAAAGAATACGTAAAGGAGCTCAGGACTTTACAGACAACAAAGTTTCTCTCCTACTCCAGGTGAAGACCTTTCAGTGGAAGGAGTCACCCGTGAGTGAGAGACCCCGGCTTCCTGCCCTGGCTTCCACCTGTCTCTCTTCCTAATTTTTGTTCCTGCTGATTTGCTCCATTCACTCTGCATCACCCAACTCCCACTGGTTGATCAGATCTACACATCTTCCAGCCTTGGCCCTTTGACATCCAATCCCTCCATCTGACTCTCCATACTGGACACACCATGTCTACTCTTCACCGCAGTCTCCCTGCCTGCCTCCCTCCCTCTCTCTATCACTACCTCTCTGTCTCCCCTCTGCCCAATCAAGCTCGTGTTGATGTCCCTAATGGTATTAATTTTTTGCCCAGTTATTTAGCTCTTCTGCATAGTTCCATAGAACAGTTGTCCCCCGCACATCTGATTTTCTTCCCTGATGGAATCCAGCATCCTTGGCAACCAATGGGAATCTCCCTTGAGCTCAATGAGAGTTTCCCAGACTCCCTCACGGCTGTGGACTCCACCCTCACTAAGACCACAAGCATCCTGGAACTGACCCGTGTTCTGGGCATTAAATGATGTTTCCCCTACTTGACATCCACTCTCTTCCGTCTTGATTTTTCCCTTGGAAGTCAGTCGTGTATCCCATAAGATGGGTCAGCTTGAATCGAAACTATTCCCTGACAACCTTGAGTAGCCACTGATCCATAATAGCCTTCAGGGTCAGGTTGGTGCAGGAGCACCACTAAATATGAGTGTTTGGCGTAGATTTGGTCATGAACAAATTTGGCAACCTCACGCTTGTCCTCCAGACAGTGCCAGGAAAGCAAGCTTCTGTTTCATCACCCACTATTTTTGTGGAACTGGGATTGCTTGGCCTACAATGGTACTAGGCCATGCTGGGCTGGCAGTGCCAGTGAAGGGAGGAGGGTGGGCAGGGGCCCCACATTTCTGTAGCATGCAAGGCTCTAACCTAGAATTCATGAACCAATATTCCCTTTTCTTGAACCTGCTGTATTTTTATGCCGGCATGACCTCCACTGGTTATACATCCCTTTTACTAAGTGGCAGCTGTAAACCCATGAGATGCTCTGAAACCATTAAACTTCCTGGGGTCTATACTGAAGTCTCCTGAGTCCTTCTTTATGGGATCATCTAGGGTGGGGGCAATCAAAACACAATATTAGTCTCTGTTCCCCAAGCACTCACTTGGCACTCAAATCCCAAACCTTCTCTGTCTCCCCAATCTCCAGACTAATGCCAGTAATGATGATATTTATGAAGCACTTAATACGGTCCAAGTCCTGAATAAGTACCAAAGTAGATAAAGCATAATTAGCTTAGACACTTCCCCTATCCACACAATTTCAGAGGGAGGGAGAACAGGCATTTCTTCTCTGTTACAGGTGAGGAAACAAAGGCCCAGAGAGGTTAAGAGACTTGCCCAAGGTCACACAGCAGGCAAGTGGCAGAGCTGGGAATTGAATCCAGATCTCCTGGCTCCCAGCCCGCTGCTCATTCCACAAGGCCTCAGCTCTTCTCAACCATTCATAAAAGCATTTGGCAGATGTTTCCGTCCAGATGGACAGTGAAAACCCAAGTATCTAGAGTGGTCAAGAGTTAGGGGATGGAGGGACTTGAGTTGTCAACCTCTTGGAAGACTGCAGCTCCCAACTTCAGGAAGTTTTGACTCCTGACTCTAGGTTGTAAATAGGATTCCAGGCCTGTGGAACTACAACTCAGCAACTGGTGTGGTTGGAGTCCTTGAGTCTGCAGGAAAGTGGAACAACACTAAACTCTGAATTGGTTCTCCAAGATTCAAGAAGACGTAGAAGATGAGAGAACCAAGATCTAGGTGACTTTCACTGCCCCCTTAACACCCCTCTCTACTGAAAGTAAAGATAAGGACCTCAAAAGGGCTTTACTGGCATGATGGATTGCGGTTTGTAGGCCTTCCAACACTCCCACACTCCTCTTTCCCTTCCTACAAGACTCATGTCCATCCCCTCTTTGAGTTTGCCCTTAGCCACCTGGCTCCCTCACCATCAGGCCCCTACATGTCATCCCAGGCCCATGATCTCATCTTGACTTGCACCACCATTCTGGAAAAGACTACAGCTGAAACAAGGGGTCTTTGTCTTATGTTGTTTTAGTGTTTTTAATGTCTCACCTAGCCTTATGTGACTGTCACCAGGCTCCTGTCTCTCCTTTTTATATGTAGATTGTGAGTACCTTCAGGGCCATTCATTCATTCATTCATGGCCAGGGACCTCTCAAACCTATTTTCCCAACCCCAGGTAGCTGATAATATGGTATCTGGAATTTCTGTACTGATGGGGGTTGAGGTCTTTAGGAACTATCACTGGGATACAAAGCACAGATATCATAGAGTGGCAAGGATTTAAGAAGGCCTAAAAGCTAACCAAAGGACTATGGGATTGTGGTTGGGCCCATTTCCATGGATAAACTGGGCCAGGCAGTGCTTGGAATTATGGGTTTAGTGGGTGGAGCATGTGGATTGAGAAAGGTGTCTGCTACTGCCTTGTGGGGTCTAGATTAAGTGAGACATCCGACTAGGCTAGAATCATCTGGTCCCCCAGAAATACCTGGGACTGTGATTTTCCCAACATGGACCCATCAGTGTCAACAGAAGCTGCATTTATTGATCACCTATTGGGTACTTTGAGATAGAGGAGCTTTCTCTTTATGGTAATTGTTAAATCCTTCAAAGAAGGACTCTACTAAGTAGATGCAATATAATTGGGCTGGGCATGGTCCCTGTCCCACATAGGTGCTCACAATACTAGATTGAATCTTATTAGATAAAAACAGTGCGGCCTAGTGGACAGAGCACGGGCCTGGGAGTAAGAGGACCTGAGTTCTAATCCCAGCTCCACCACTTGTCTGCTGCGTGACCATGGGCAAGTCATTTAACTTCTCTGGAGCTCAGTTCCCTCATCTGCAAAATGGGGATTCACTATCTGTTCTTCATCCTTCTTAGATTGAGGGACCTGGTTATCTTGCATCTATTCCAGGGCTCAGTAGAATGCTTGGCACAGAGTAAGCACTTAGCAAATGTTATCATCATTATTATTATTATTATTTTCTTCTCCATCTGTCAGCAACATTACCATCCTCTCTGTTCCAGAAGCCTTCCACTTGTTTTCTTCTTCCACTCCTCACAGTCTCTTAACTTTCACATGCTATTTTCCTCCTAAGCGTTTCCCAAATCTATCCTTTTCGCTTCAACAATATGACCGCCATCGTTGTTCTAATGCTTATCATCTTCCACCCAAACTACTGCAACAAACTCCTCACTGGTCTCCCTACCTCCGATCTCTCCCCTCTCGATTTATAATATAATCTCCTGTCCAGATCCTCTTTCTAAATTGATTCTCAATATATTTCTCTACTCCTCAATAACCTCCATTGGCTTACCCATCTCTCTCCACATCAGACACTGGCTTCAAGTCTCTCCACTAGCACAATCTCTTCTAAACACCTGCTTTTTTCACTCACTCCTTAAATTTCACTCTTCTATTCTTCCAAGCTCATCTTTTTACAGTTCCTGATTATCCCACGTTGGTTTCCTTGAACCTGCTCACCATCAAATCCAGCAGACTACAATTCTTCCCATCTCCGAGGCTGTCTTGAAATCCTACTTCCCCCACGAAGCCTTCTCTGATTAATTTCCACCACCCCAAATGGTGGTATCCCATCATCCACCATTAGCACTTAGGTTTATTCAGCTACTTGTATATTTGAAGATATTGATTTATTTGATTTGCTTATTTATCCACTTACATACACATTTATTAATTTACATGCTCTTATTAATACCAGCTATAATATCAGATTTTCTTCCGGAGCACATTTTAATTCATTTGTGTCTGCCTGTCTTCCCCATTAAAACATAAATTCCTTGAGGGAAAGGACTCTGTCTTCTGCTTCTGAACACTCTTCCAAGTGATTATCGGTGTCCTACACACACACATATCATTGATTGATTGAGGGATCTTGACCCAACAAAAGTAAGTAAGGAACAAACATTTTTTCTTCTCCTTGCTTTTTGCTTTTATTTACTTTGATAATCAGGGATGGAAGAAAAAGGTTGAGTGGACCTCAAAATGCAAGGAAATTAAAGATAATGATGAGGAAAAGATATATGGTGATGGAATTAATGTCACTGAAGTCTAAAACATCATCAGTTCCCATGCTAAAAGGCAGGGAAGTGAGTGGGTGCTGACCAAGATCTTAAAAATAAGCTATATTGAGAGGCATAAAGTATTATCTTATAATAAATAATTCTTAACTTTTATATTCAAAATTGATTAATATACTGAGGGTGGCAAAAAGCTTATTGCCTGTGGACAATAAGGTAATGGTGGGCTATTGTTTTATATGCACTGGGAAGGGGAGAAGCACTCAAAGTGGGGGACTTCAGACTGTTACTTCACTAAGTAACAGATGATGCCACAAAGTTCTGGCTGTTGATTGGTTCATTCTCCTCTGGATGGCTCAAAAGAAGAAAGTCCCAACTGAGTGAAATTGCAAAATCAGGATCTATGGGTCTCTGAGGCTCTGGCAGTGGTCCAGGATGGGGGTGGGAAGTCCTTGCTTCCTAATCACCCCTGTTCCCCAAGTCCCTGGATCATCTGGTTTATTCTTCGGACTGTCCAACCCGATTAACTTGTATCTACTGCAGCACTTAGTTGAGTGCTTAGCTTAATCACTTAACAAATACCGTAATCGGCATCATCATCCAGGACATATATCTTTATTTTTATGGTATTTGTTAAGCACTTACTATGTCCCAGGTACTGTATGTAATTGCTGTGGGGCTGGGAGAGGGGAATGAATAAAGGGAGAAAGTCAGGGCGATTCAGAAGGGAATGGGAGAAGAGGAAAATTTGCAACTCTAATCTGAACTGAAACCCTAACTCTTCCAAATCTTCTCCACCTAATTTTCCCTTACAGTTGACAGTATTACAATGCTTCCTGTATTTCAAGCCCATAACCTTGGCAAGATCCTCGACACCTCCTTCTTTTTTTGTCCCTTCTATTCTTCCTGTCAGTTCTTCCTCTAGAATCCTCACTGTCCAAATGGTCACCATGTTTTCACACTTTGCTTCTCTAATGCCAACCTACTAATGCCAACCTTGATCTATCTCACTGCCGATCTCTCGCCCATGTCCTACCTCTGGCTTCGATTGTCCTCCCTTTTCATATCTGACTCTCCCCACCTTCAAAGCCTTATTGAAGGTAGAATTCCTCCAAGAGGCCTTCCCTGACTAAGCCTTCATTTCCTCTTTTCCCCTCCTTTCTGCATTGCCCTGACTTTCTCCCCTTATTTATCACCCACCCACACCCAGACCCACAGCACTCATATAAATATCTGTAATCTATGTACTTATATTAAGGTCTGTCTCCTCCTCTACACTGTGAGCTCATCGCGGACAGGGAATGTGTTTGTTATATTGTTGTGTTGTACTCTCCCAACAAGTGTTCAAGAAATATGATTGATTGATTGATTTGTCCAAACACAAGTTATATCCCTACTCAACTATTATAGCAGCCATTTTGCTGATCATCCCAAGACATGCAATCAACTCTCTCTTCCTATTTATCCACTCTCTTCTCCCACTACACCTCAGCTTGCATTCTCATTCCACTCGAGCCAACTTAGTCACTGTGTCTTGGCCCCCTCTCTCCTGTTACCCCTCTTACTCATATCATTCTGCAGCTGGGAACTCCCTCCCAGTTCATACCTGACAAAACACAGCTGTCCCCATCTTCAAAGGCCTTCCAAATGCACGCTGGAGAAGCAGCGTGGCTCAGTGGAAAGAGCACGGGCTTTGGAGTCAGGGCTCATGAGTTCGAATCCCAGCTCTGCCACTTGTCGGCTGTGTGACTGTGGGCGAGTCACTTCACTTCTCTGGGCCTCGGTTCCCTCATCTGTAAAATGGGGATTAAGACTGTGAGCCCCACGTGGGACAACCCGATCCCCCTATGTCTACCCCGGCGCTTAGAACAGTGCTCGGCACATAGTAAGCGCTTAACAAATACCAACATTATTATTATTATTATTACATCTCCTTCAAGAGGCCTTCCCTATTTAATATCTGATAACCCCACTTTTATATCTCTAATTGCATTTCAGCACTTCCATGCCACCCAAGCCCTTGGGTATTCACCTCCTCTCCTGTCTCGTAGCCCTTAGGACCATATCTTTATACTTGATGACCTCCTTATTCTTGGCTACCCGGCTAGGGTGTAAGCTCCTTGAAGGCAGAAATTGTGCGTGTACATGAGTACGATGTTTTAGACTCTTTGGAAGCTCAGTATCATCGTCATCATTATCATAATCATCAGAGGTATTTTTTGAGTGCTTACTATATACAGATCACTTTACTAAGCATTTGGAAGAAAGAGTACAATGCAACAGAGCTGTCAGGCATTTTTCCTGCTCATATCCACCTTACAATCTAGAGGGGGAGAAATACCGATAAATGAATGAATGATTGATTGATTGAGGCAGTACTTCTTTCCTGGTATCTATCCTTAATCTCTCCTGGATCCAGTATACACGAAACAATATTGTAATATTGTACTCTCCCTACTGCTTAGTACAGTGCTGTGCACACAGAAAGTGCTCAATTAATATGACTGAATGAATGAAGTGTCAGCTTCTGGAGTGTGGCAGTTAAAGATACCCCTCCCTTCACCCTCTTACCCACGAGTGCTCACACAATCAAACAATTGTATTTATTGAGCACTTACTGTGTACAGAGCTCTGTACAAAGTGCTTGGGAGAGTTCAGTACAACAAAGTTATAGACATGTTCCTAGCCCAAAAAGAGTTTACCGTCCTACAATCTACAATCCCTACCCCCCAGGCTCTATTCATTCATTCATTCAATCATATTTATTGAGCGCTTACTGTTGCAGAACACTATACACTGTACTAAGCGCTGAGATGAGTAGACATCAACAATAAACAGACATATTCCCTGCCCACAGTGAGTTTACAGTCTAGAGGTAGCGGAGACAGACATCGATATAAATAATAAATTACAGATATGTAAATAAGTGTTGTGAGGCTGAGAGGAGGGAAGAACAAAGGGAGCAAGTCAAAGCGATGCAATTCCGGCCCCAAGACCAATCCCAAGGTCTCTCTGGAATTTTCCTTCCCTACTAAGGTCAAAAACCTCTCTCGAACAGAATGTGTTAACTTCCTTCCTCTATGAGGGAGGGGAGAGGCAGCTTCGACTTGTAGGGAGGGGGGTGGGCCCTGAACAGGGGATGTGGGGGAGGGAGAAAGTTTTTGGAAACCACATTTCCCCCAACCTCCTGCATAGCCAATGGGGAGCAGACGAGAGGTAGCGTCACTTGTCTCTGGAAGAGAGGATCGCTGAGACCTCCCTAGCCTCGGGTCTCATGGCAGACAGAACTTTGCACATTGAAGCCTGGGTCCTATGTGTCGTGGGGGTGGAGGAAGGGAAAGGGATGAGGGACACAGCCGACACCCTCAGTTTCTCCCCCCAGTGGGGGAGGAGGTAATCCAGACAAGGAGGCTGGTGCGTGGGGAGGAGAAAGGGGCAAGCCACCTAGAAAGGTCAAAGAGGGCTAAAAGGGACAAGACAATGAACAGCAGATGGAGAATGATGATGATGATGATGATAATGATGATGATGGTATATTTGTTAAGCATTTACTATGTGCCAAGCACTGTTTTGGGAGCTGGAGTAGATACAAGACAATCAGGTTGTCCCACATGGGGCTCACAGATAAAGTACACATTTTACAGATAAGGTAACCGAGGTACAGCAAAGTTAAGTGACTTGCCCTAAATCACACACAGCTGATAAATTGCAGAACTGGGATTAAAACCTACACCCTCTGACTCCTAAACCCGTGCTCTTTCCACTAAGCCACGCTGCTTCTCGAGAGAATCAGGTCTTGGAAATGCTCTCTCACACATACTCCCACCGGGACAGCCTGTCCTGTCAGGGCAGTGAGTTCTGGTTTAGTTCACTTACAGGTCCCAGACCTACAGCCTGGGTAACCTTTCAGTTTCATACAACCGATACCAAACTGTCTTTGAGAAGCAGCGTGGCCTAGTGGATAGAGCACAGGCCTGGTTCACTTGTCTGCTGTGTGACCTTGGGCAAGTCACTTTACTTCTCTGTGCCTCGGTTACCTCATCCGTAAAATGGGGATTAAGACTGTTAGTACCATATGGGGCAGGGATTGTGTCCAACCTGATTATCTTGTATTCATCCCAGCGCTTAGAACAGTGCCTGGCCCATAGAAAGCATTTAATCGATACAATAAAAAAGTGAACCACTCTCCTTAAGCAAGAAAAATAACATCACAAAGAGTACGTTCGTTTTTCCAGAGCACTTTTCAACAACATGGTTGAGAGGCAGTTATCATACGCCCATTTTACACTTGAGTTAACTGAGGCCCAGAGAGGTTTGTACTTGTCACTCATCGCATTGCAGACCAAGAATAGAATTGCAGCTGAACTGAAATCCTGCTGCGCTGTAAACTCCTTGAGGGCAGATTCATGTCTACTACCTCCAGATGTCTACCAATTCTGTTATATTGTATTCACTCATTCATTCAATTGTATTTACTGAGCGCTAACTGTGTGCAGATTACTGTACTAAGCACTTGGGAGAGTACAATAAATAAGAAATAGGGGAAATGCCTACCAAGTGCTTGTCGGGGACTCTCCCAAGCACTTATACTACAGTACTCTCAACACAGTAGGTGCTCAATAAATTGTGCACAGGCTTGGAAATCAGAGGTTGTGGCTTCTAATTCCAGCTCTAATTCTAAGACTGTGAGCCCCACGTGGGACAACCTGATTGACCTTGTATCTATCCAGACACTTAGATCAGTGCTTGGCACATAGTAAGCGCTTAACAAATACCATCATTATTATTACTGATTGATCAGGAGCTTAGTACAGTGCTCTACACAGTAAAGCTGAAGCTAGACCTTAGAGATTCAGGAAGATAATTCAAAATGACAGCTGGAAAAAGGATCCTTTTATTTAGGACAATTGCCTAGTATGGATGTTACAAAGGGGTGAGGCTCCTAATACTGTGGTATTTGTTACTTACTATGCTCCAGACACTGCACTAAGCACTGGGTTGCAAGCAAATCGAGTTGGACACAGTCCCCATCTCACGTGGAGCTTACAATCTCAATCCCCATTTTACAGATGAAGTAATTGAGGCATAGAGAAATGAAGTGACTTGACCAAAGTCACACAGCAGACCAGTGGCAGAGAGGGGATTAGAACCCAGGTCCTTCTGATCTCCAGGCCCGTGTTTTATCTACTAAGCCATCCCGCTTCTCTTCTAGATTTAACATCAAACAATCATATATTCAGGGAGAGGAAGGACTGGTTATAACCAATCTATGTCCTACATGGGGCTAACAGTCTTAATGTGGTAACGGAGGCCCAGAGAAGTTAAAAGACTTGCCAAAGGTCACACATCAGACAAGCGGTGGAGCTGGGATTAGAACCCAGGTCCTTCTGACTCCCAGGCCGGGCTCTAGTCACTAGACCATGATGCATCCCCAAGTTTTGTGGACAAAAAGTGATCACTGACTTTAGTTTGTTTTTCTCAAGTTGGGTGGGTGTTGAGTCCCCATCCCCTAGATTCACTTCCTACTAGAACAGGCACCAGTGCTTGCAGACAAGAAGTTATCAGTGGTTTTAGTTTGTTTATCTGGGGTCCTCTAAGTGGTGAGTTTGTCCCCCTGCCCAAGATTCACTTCCTATTGGAGCAGGCAACAGTGCTGCAGACAAGAAGTTATCAATGGTTTTAGTTTGTATGGGATCCTGTAAATTGTGAGTTTGTCCCCATCCCCAAGATTCGCTTCCTAATGGGGCAGGTAAAAGGTGTCAGACACAAATTTATCAATGGTTTTAATTTGCTTGTCTGTATATGCCCTGCCATGACGTGGGAAATAAGGGAAGAGAGATGAAGGAGTGGAAGACATAGGAATCAGGAGATAATGGGGGAAAAGAGCTCACCCCCCACTCACCTAATTTTGGACCCCATTGGGAATGGGAGGCATGGAAGGAAACTATGAGGTGCTCTGTACTGCTCTCTTCCCATTTCTTTAGTATTTCCCCGCCACCCCTCCAAACAAAGAGAAGCAGTGTAGCCTAGTAGAAAAAGCTTTGGCCTGGGAGCCAGAGGACCTGGGTTCTAATCTTGACTCTACCACTTGTCTGCTGTGTTACCCTGGGAAAGTTACTTTATTTCTCTGTGTCAGTTACCTCATCTGTAAAATTAAAGCTGTGAGCCTCATGTTGGAACAAGAACTGTGTCCAACCTGACTATCTCATATCTACTCCAG